>NC_089855.1:11254718-11943468 GCF_036373705.1 Amia ocellicauda
GTGCAAGTGTACCTAGAAGAATTGATTTGATGTAGATTTTTCTTCTATTCTCTCACTTTGCATTTAGTTAATTTATAAATAGAATCTATTTACATGTCCATGTACTTTTGCACAGTACTGTACATTGTAAAGTGGGTGACTTAATGGGGGTCTATATCCCTGCTAAGCAAATGTTTAATGGACACTATCACTGAGCACATCGTCAAAATAGAAAATATGTAGGCAGTTTGATTGTCCTGGCTTATGAGGTTGACAGTAACATTGTTTTTGATCAATGGGCACAGTCAGTCTGAAATTATATTATATCTGGGTAAGTTGTCACATATGACTGCTCTTCTCTGCATAAAGAAGCATCAGCAATCTTTATTTACTGACCTTAATTTAATGTTCAGGTGGGCTCACTGGAACTATAACATCATGTCTGGGGCTTAACTTTCTTGATACATCTCTGGTTTGGGAGCCTTGTTTATTGAAGATCTATAATAAATATGATTAGGAGTCTTAATATAGTAGAACAAATTGTAACCTGTGAAACTGCAGCATCTGGTGGTGATATTATGCTGAACAAACAGTTTATGTATAAACTATATAACATATACATATACAGGTCTATGTATTCTAAGTGTTTCTTTATTATTATTATTATTATTATTATTATTATTATTATTATTATTATTATTATGATTATTATTAATTTTGTGCCAATATAAAGTGAACATGTGTGTCACAGAACTGTCATGTTCCAGCACTGAGCTCTTTAGATAACAGCCTGAGTGAAAGAATGAATGCTATAGAAAGAAGTGAGATTACTGAATGGGAATAGGGGTACAGCAGGAGTGTCAAACTAATCACTGTAATATCATAGGCTTGCAGCCCAGTTGTGCCAAATCTGTTATCTGTTTCCATCACTGGTATTAATTATCAGACTAAAGCCGCTGTTGCATATTGATTCATCAAGCGCACACTTGTTATTATCTTGTATTAAGCAGAAAAAGGAAGATTATGGAATCCTTGAGGGGTATTTATGATTTTTTTGTTTAAATTAAACCATGTCATGGACTTTAGACTCACACTACAGTCATTTTATATGCCGCTTCTCTGTCTGCTAACATGCATTCAAAATCCCCCACTCTTGATTATTTCTTGCAATTTTAATTAGCAAGCATAAAAGGGGGTTTTGAAAACAGTTTCACTGATGTGTGATGGGGAGCTATAAAAACTAGTTCTATGAATGTAGGTAGCCATTTCTCTTGCAGCAGCTATACTGTCAAATATGTCAAAGCCTTAATTTAAGAGTGTTTCTGTTACAGCCTATAAGAACAATGGAATGAAGCCCAAGTATTTGAACATGCATAAGAAGTTATTCTGGACGAATGTCATCAACTGCAGAGTAATAGTCTTAGCCAACTCTGATTTCACAGAATGACACCACAGAAAAGCCGGTGCTGGAGACTGCATTTATGAACATAATTAACTTTTCTCTTAAGAATGACTACATACTACTAACATTTTCCTAACTGGATTATTATTATGCAGGTACAAGTTAGATGCATTATTCTTAGCCAATAGATGTATTTATTAATCATTTAGGCCTGTAATATACCATTTGCAACCACTAAACATCATCGTCACCAAAATCACATTTGAGAATAAAATGAGTGTTATATATACACTCACCTAAAGGATTATTAGGAACACCTGTTCAATTTCTCATTAATGCAATTATCTAACCAACCAATCACATGGCAGTTGCTTCAATGCATTTAGGGGTGTGGTCCTGGTCAAGACAATCTCCTGAACTCCAAACTGAATGTCTGAATGGGAAAGAAAGGTGATTTAAGCAATTTTGAGCGTGGCATGGTTGTTGGTGCCAGACGGGCCGGTCTGAGTATTTCACAATCTGCTCAGTTACTGGGATTTTCACGCACAACCATTTCTAGGGTTTACAAAGAATGGTGTGAAAAGGGAATAACATCCAGTATGCGGCAGTCCTGTGGGCGAAAATGCCTTGTTGATGCTAGAGGTCAGAGGAGAATGGGCCGACTGATTCAAGCTGATAGAAGAGCAACTTTGACTGAAATAACCACTCGTTACAACCGAGGTATGCAGCAAAGCATTTGTGAAGCCACAACACGTACAACCTTGAGGCGGATGGGCTACAACAGCAGAAGACCCCACCGGGTGCCACTCATCTCCACTACAAATAGGAAAAAGAGGCTACAATTTGCACAAGCTCACCAAAATTGGACAGTTGAAGACTGGAAAAATGTTGCCTGGTCTGATGAGTCTCGATTTCTGTTGAGACATTCAGATGGTAGAGTCAGAATTTGGCGTAAACAGAATGAGAACATGGATCCATCATGCCTTGTTACCACTGTGCAGGCTGGTGGTGGTGGTGTAATGGTGTGGGGGATGTTTTCTTGGCACACTTTAGGCCCCTTAGTGCCAATTGGGCATCGTTTAAATGCCACGGCCTACCTGAGCATTGTTTCTGACCATGTCCATCCCTTTATGACCACCATGTACCCATCCTCTGATGGCTACTTCCAGCAGGATAATGCACCATGTCACAAAGGTCGAATCATTTCAAATTGGTTTCTTGAACATGACAATGAGTTCACTGTACTAAACTGGCCCCCACAGTCACCAGATCTCAACCCAATAGAGCATCTTTGGGATGTGGTGGAACGGGAGCTTCGTGCCCTGGATGTGCATCCCACAAATCTCCATCAACTGCAAGATGCTATCCTATCAATATGGGCCAACATTTCTAAAGAATGCTTTCAGCACCTTGTTGAATCAATGCCACGTAGAATTAAGGCAGTTCTGAAGGCGAAAGGGGGTCAAACACAGTATTAGTATGGTGTTCCTAATAATCCTTTAGGTGAGTGTATATTACAAATAGAACATACAGAATGCCTTAATTAGGGATTAAGAATAAATTATCATTTTTGTGAAGTGATACTGATACACTTGGAAATATGAACAATTGTAAATGCAAGATAACTTATCATCTACATTGTAGATAAATATAACCTTCTCCAAGCTATAACTTTGTGTTCCTCTTTTTCAAGAAGTATGGAACTCTGTTTTCACAAAACAGCAGGTTGTAAATGTGTGCAGAGCAGCATCAAATTAGAAAATGTATTTGCATGGTACCAGTGTACAATTTCTAGCTCTGATCTACCAGAAACAATAATACACAAACCATACAGGAACTCAACATTGAAAATGGACTTCTACCACCTGCATAGCATACAAAGTAATTGCTTCGCTTTATTGATGTTTGATCGACAGAGTGTGAGGGAAACAGGATGACAGCACCAGTTGGACCACAATTTAAAATGTGAAATATTATGAAGGATGAGAAAGCATTATCAGTAATGATATAGAATTTATTCAGTGTTAATTTAGTGGAGACCACTGTGCTTCTGCAAAAAAAACCAAAAAAAAACACTAGGACAAATGCCTATACTTTTCCAGTAAGGACTTTGGAACAGTTGATATATTTGAAGCTTGAGAGCATTTTTTTGATAACATCAGTCTCTTTCATTTTTCTGTATGCAAGTATATGGGCATAAATCATTTAAATAATCCCTAACTGCGCTTCATACATTTTTTTTCTGTATAAGATCGGTCTCTTCAGTTGTAAATATGAAAGTAAGACTATAGCTCCTCTCACGTTGAAATGGCATTCTTTTTTTATGCAAAACTATATTTATAATACTAGTTTCTTATTTTGACATGAATTGATATGTATGTCACCTATCCACTTTAATCTTGTACAAACCTACTGCATATATTTTTTGAATGCTGTGAAGTTTATCATCCATTTACTTTTTATTTTTTTTAAAGAATAAAGGTGTATTCAGACATTGAAAATCTTCATGATATGCATAAACTGTACATTAACTTTCACCATAAATATTTAATAATGTGAGCTTTATTGTGCTTATATATTTAGTTAAAAGAAATAGTCAATTAAGTGCATGGGAACCACTAGATAATTGCAAATGCACTGGATGTTTCAAAGCTTTTCTCCATTTTGTCAAATTAAATTCATAAAACCAGAACAGTTTTAGGAAAAACAAAACAAACATTTGCATTTTATTTCAAGGGCTATAAAATTATGCTTTGATTATGAACTTGTGGAAAGTGCTATGATTAATAGTAATGCACATTATATATATATATATATATATATATATATATATATATATATATATATATATATAGTGTTTTTCTGTATGTGTTTATGCATCTATTGATATGATATGGACTGCTTATTAACTGCTATAGATGTGTCACAAACAAAACTATTTTATGTTGATACTTGAACTACAGTTAAGTAGTAGAAGCGTGACAGTGGCAATGGCAATAATCATATTAAAATAATTCAGTGCAAGTTTTGTTGACAGCAATAAAGCAGAAAGTCCTAAACATTTCCTTCCCCTTTTCTGGTTTGGGAATTCTTAGTGTACATTCTGAGCAATACATGCTGGTGAAAATAACCTGACCAGCTATTTAATCAGGATCGTTTGTTGATGCGAGCTGAGCCCCTATGCTATGAAATGAAAAAATAAGAAAAAAAAAAAACAGAGAAAAAAGAAAACCAAATTTTCTCCAGCAATCTCACTGTTCCTGCTTCAGGTGCTAGGCCATTTCACTAAAGCAGCTCAGACGAGAATGTCATTAGTTCCTAAGCCCCAGGTGAATTTGCTACTGTTCCACATGATTAAGTCAGATAATTGTGTGTTGATAGCGAATATGGTCGGTGAAATACAATTTCAGGGAGATTCCTAAACAAACAGGGCAGGAGTGAGTCAAGGAGCTGCCAGGCATAGGGCTCAAACTCTCTGCGGCTCTTTTCAGCCGGGCTGGCGTGGGAGTTATGGCGCTGGGGTCAGCCCCCCGAACAGCAGGAGTCCTACATGCGGACCTAGCACACAGGATATTTAATCTGCCATCTTGCATGCTTCATTATTTTATTTTGATGGTTTGATTTGTTCAATAACTGCATTAGGAACTACTATGTGGGGCTGTAAAACCCTTACCTAACAAGCTTTAAACGGAAAGGCCTGTTTCTATAATAGGGATTAGTCTTACTGTGTAAAAAAAAAAATCCTTTCAAGCAACAGCAAATGGAGAGTGGGAGTCAAAAATAAGTTCCTGTTGCCAAATGACTCAAAGGTATTTGTTCTGATAATCTGGCTCAACAATTAAAGACATTTTATTTTTGTTGAGGTGCTGGGTATGGTTCTGCTTGTCATTTTGTTGTGGGCCTTTCACAGCTGAGCTAAGGGGCATTGGAATTGCAATTTCAAATACGTTGCATTCATGTCTATCACTGAGTCACTGATAATTACAAATAATCTAAAAAGCCTAAGCCTAGTTCATGAACTCATGAGATCTATCCTAACATGTCATTTATGAGGCATCTGACAAGCTACATTAAAAATAAACTATGATTTATTGTATTTTCAGCACCCAGAGCCCCACAGTAGGAAAACATGTAAGATAAGCAATCTGATGTTGAACTAAAGAGCAAACACTTAAGGAAAATAAGTAGACAGATCAAGGAGTATATTTTAATGTCTATTTAGCGCAGTAAAGTGATATATATTTAACAAGTTTACAGTTGTTAAAATGAGTGACAGCTACATTCCCTTTCCTTTACAAAAGTTAAATCCCTACCCTTAAACACCTTTATAATCTACTTATTTGGGGTATTGCTGGGGGTGGAGAGTAATTACCTATTACTGCCCCAAGTCTCTTTGGTGGAGCAGTACAGTGCCCCCCTGCAGTTGTTTTACTTCCCCCAGTGGCAGGTTTCACCACCTTGCCTCTTCAGACCCTGCTCCTCGGCCAGGGATACTTTGCAGGAACCTTCTACTGCTAAAACGTTTCTTAAAATGTGTGGAAAAATAAAAGACGTAAAATAAAAGACTCTTTCTGTACATCTGAAGCTCATTCAAACTGCAGCTTTGTAACTGACATGATGATACAGATTGATTCATCAAGCCAGCTTCAATTTGCCATCCTTCACTGAAAAGGACCTTCAGCACTCTATAGAGTTTCCATGGTGTCAATTTGAAAACCTTTTTGGCCCACTCAGGGTACTCCACTGAACTGCTCTTGAGTGGCCCAGCTGGCAGTCTTCAGCCACAGTAAAACCACACCTGCCAATTCTTGGTGTTGAAAAGGACAGAACTTCTGTACCTGCTGGCAAAGTCCCCAAACCCAGAAACTAATACAAATAAAGAAGGTTTTTTATTTACAATTACAGTGTCTTCAATTTGAATTCAGAAGACCCATGTATAAATTAAAATATCCTGTTTTATTTTGGGGGGTACAGTTTAAAGCCTTGCTAACAATTAATTTCTTGGAAACATGAATAATAACTCCCAAGAACAACGCATTATAGTAACATAGGCTCTAATCCCTATTTATGAAGGCAAAATAATACAACTTAGGATCTTAGTAAACTTAGTAAATAAACTTTCAGAGAATGAACATTGTACTATAATGGTTGACTGAATATACAGTAATTATTTTACAATTTCTTGATGAAAAATGCCAGTGTGAAATGCATGCCTAATAAAGCTAAAACATGTAAGAGTAAACAATATTTATTGAAAATAAAGTAGACAAGGAAAAAATAATACGGTGTAATAGAAGAGTAGAAAATCACTTACAGTGAACAATGTTTTGCTTTCTCTTTGAATATACTTCTCTTTGATTATGTGTATAACTAAAGGGTTCTGGTATAGTTGAGAGTTTATTTCTCTAAAAGGATTTCCAGGAACTTGAAGTCTGAGTACATAAGCAAGGCTTTCCATTTACTGAGGAAATGCTTTCTTTAACTCACTGTGAAGAAAAGGCATATAAAAGAAGAGAAAAGGGGGAAATGGTGTCGATTTGAGAGTGAGCAGTAATGTGAATCATCCTGTATGCTCTGGGGGTGGTCACACAATACAAGGGGAAAATTACTTCAGAATTTAATTACTTAGTATCGTTTGCCTGAAAATCCCTTTTAGTGAAATAACACCCCTGTCCAATGGTTGCCAATAAGAGAGAATCTGACATAGATTACATTCTGATATCCTTGCCTATAGTCATTAGAAAGAGATCTGTCAAGCCCTCTCAAGCCTAAACACATCACTCTCAAATAGCAAAATGAAGGTCCTTAAAGATGGTCACTAAAGGATGTGATGGCCCCTTTACAAATAAAATACATGCACATCAGTAAGTGAATAAAAATAATCACATAACTATTTTAATAGATTGAATATATGGACGATGACTTTTGTCCATGTAATTATTTTTACAATACTGGTAAAATTATTTTGCCCTCAAACAGATAATTGTGATGTGGACACCCAGTAAACAGGATTCATTGGACCACTTCACCATTGGCTCACCATCCTTCCTTAGTGCAGTAGATGCCAGGCAAAGTGAATCTTTCTATTTTTGCTAGTTAAGGTGTACAATTGGTGAGCCACTGATTATCTTTCCAGTCAAGATTACTACCCAAAGGTAACTTAGACGACTGGTTGGTGTGTTTACACTCCAGGGAGCAGGTCCTGAATCACACGGGAAGGAGGGAGGTCTCCAGTCACCCAGGCTCACTCGCGTGGCACACTGTCTTCTGCTCTGGGTGCAGCCCCAGCTCCACTGCAATAAAGCAGCCCACCTCGCTATACTAAACAGCCAAATGGACTATAATCTGTGGGATTACAGAATCCTGGTAAAAACAAATACCAACACCTGCTGTTTATTTTCATTTAAGATCTCAAATTCCATGAAAATATCACTACATCGTCACGCAAAACAGTTTGCACACTCTCCTATATTTCCCAGTCTCACTAATAGTATTAGCACTTTGGAAATGTGAAAAAGTGTATGCACTATATATGGAAATTATTTTTCTAGTAGTCTTTATTACACTGTTAACTAATGTGTAAAACATATTTATTGCAAATTATGAAGTGAGATATGTAAATATGTTTTTTTAATAATTTCCAGTTTAATCTCATTGTTTTGAATTACTTTATGAATTCATAATTTAAAGATACAAGTGTGTGTGTATATCTATAGACGGGTGACAAATTAAAGGAAAAACATGAGTAAATGAGTGGAGGAACATAACGAATGCAGATGCCTCCAAACAGGTGTACTGTATGATACAATTAAACAATTAACATCCTATCATGGTCAACATGGCAAGAGGAAAGGATCTAAGTGACTTTGAAAGAGGGGTCATTATTGGGGGACGAATGGCAGGATCTTCAGTCACAAAGACGCTCAACTGGCTAGTGTTCTCGACAAATGTGTGAGTGCATGTGTGGCGACACCAAGAGAACGGTACAGGCCTGAGTGCTTGACCCCTACAATGAGGAGGTCCTGAGGCTCTGTTATGCTGTGGGGGGCATTTTCCTGGCATGGTTGGGTCCATTTGTCCTTAGAAGGAAGGGTCAATGCAAATCATTATAAAGTTATTCTGAGTGATCACCTTTATCCTATGGTGAAACATTTCTATCCTGATGGGAGTGGTTTCTTCCAGGATGACAATACCCCCATCCACAGGGCATGAGTATGAGTATGATGAGTATGAAAATTATGTGAATCATATGCTATGGCCTTCGCAGACACCAGATCTCAACCCAGTCGAACACCTATGGGACATTTTGGACCGACGTGTTAGACAGCGGTCTACACCACCTTCATCAAAACACCAAATGAGGGAATATCTTTTGTATCTTTTGTATCCTCCAGTAGAGTTCAGAGACTTGTAGAATCACCCGTCTATATATATATATATATATATATATATACACACACACATACACTCACGTAAAGGATTATTAGGAACACCATACTAATACTGTGTTTGACCCCCTTTCGCCTTCAGAACTGCTTTAATTCTACGTGGCATTGATTCAACAAGGTGCTGAAAGCATTCTTTAGAAATGTTGGCCCATATTGATAGGATAGCATCTTGCAGTTGATGGAGATTTGTGGGATGCACATCCAGGGCACGAAGCTCCCGTTCCACCACATCCCAAAGATGCTCTATTGGGTTGAGATCTGGTGACTGTGGGGGCCAGTTTAGTACAGTGAACTCATTGTCATGTTCAAGAAACCAATTTGAAATGATTCGACCTTTGTGACATGGTGCATTATCCTGCTGGAAGTAGCCATCAGAGGATGGGTACATGGTGGTCATAAAGGGATGGACATGGTCAGAAACAATGCTCAGGTAGGCCGTGGCATTTAAACGATGCCCAATTGGCACTAAGGGGCCTAAAGTGTGCCAAGAAAACATCCCCCACACCATTACACCACCACCACCAGCCTGCACAGTGGTAACAAGGCATGATGGATCCATGTTCTCATTCTGTTTACGCCAAATTCTGACTCTACCATCTGAATGTCTCAACAGAAATCGAGACTCATCAGACCAGGCAACATTTTTCCAGTCTTCAACTGTCCAATTTTGTTGAGCTTGTGCAAATTGTAGCCTCTTTTTCCTATTTGTAGTGGAGATGAGTGGTACCCGGTGGGGTCTTCAGCTGTTGTAGCCCATCCGCCTCAAGGTTGTACGTGTTGTGGCTTCACAAATGCTTTGCTGCATACCTCGGTTGTAACGAGTGGTTATTTCTGTCAAAGTTGCTCTTCTATCAGCTTGAATCAGTCGGCCCATTCTCCTCTGACCTCTAGCATCAACAAGGCATGTTCGCCCACAGGACTGCCGCATACTGGATGTTTTTCCCTTTTCACACCATTCTTTGTAAACCCTAGAAATGGTTGTGCGTGAAAATCCCAGTAACTGAGCAGATTGTGAAATACTCAGACCGGCCCGTCTGGCACCAACAACCATGGCACGCTCAAAATTGCTTAAATCACCTTTCTTTCCCATTCAGACATTCAGTTCGGAGTTCAGGAGATTGTCTTGACCAGGACCACACCCCTAAATGCATTGAAGCAACTGCCATGTGATTGGTTGGTTAGATAATTGCATTAATGAGAAATTGAACAGGTGTTCCTAATGATCCTTTAGGTGAGTGTATATATATATATCATCACCTCAGTTCTGGGTTAATCACATAAACAACAGGGTTAGGATTGTGGTCTGCATTAGGGTTATAGGGTTAGAAGAACAAAGAGAGATTAGGGTTAGACTAGGGTTAGGGTTAGGGTTTATACATGTAATCAGCATCAGAGCACAGAGAAAGCATGTGAAGTATTTATTCTTGTGGTATTTATGCATGAATTTATTTGGCGTTGTGCCCATTTTTGTAAATCTCTACCCATACATTTCTATGGTTACTCATATTTAATAATATCAGCATGAATTAAAGCACTTTACATTTGATATTATGGGAAGTTGAGGAAACATTTGTCCACCAATGTTTGGAAATATAACAATTATCAGCTGATATCCCTGTTCCCATTAAAACTATGTCCCATTTTTTTATGTTAAACTAATTGCCTCTCATAATATGCCTGGTTTATACAATCAAATTATTTTACCAAATGCAATAATTACCTCAATTACTAAATACGTATTATATTTAAATTGAGTTAGAAAACAACAGACTTTCAATGAATATGAATAACAAACTTAAAATGTTTTTGCATCATTAGTATCATATTCAATTATATGTATATGGAAAACAAGAAGATACAATCCCCCATTTATCTAAATCCCCATAACAAAAACTGCCTGTAGCCATGTTAACATGTATGCAAAAGTAATGCGATTAATTTTATTATCACTTAATGTTGTCACTTGTCATTGGAATAACCTCATTTATGAGATGTGTTCTTGTAGGACTCCTAAACAAAACCATCCCTCATTAATAGATTCCAATTAAAGTCCTTTTTCTTGTTTAGCTGAACACTTAGAATTTACATTTTAAATACACCATAGTCAGATATGGAAGCGACAATACATTCCTGTAAACAGCAACTTACACCGATCAGCCATAACATTATGACCACTGACAGGTGAAGTGAATAACACTGATAATCTCGTTATCATGGCACCTGTCAGTGGGTGGGATATATTAGGCAGCAAGTGAACATTTTGTCCTCAAAGTTGATGTGTTAGAAGCAAGAAAAATGGCAAGCTTAAGGATCTGAGCGACTTTGACAAGGGCCAGATTGTGATGGCAAGACGACTGGGTCAGAGCATCTCCAAAACTGTAGCTCTTGTGAGGTGTTCATGGTCTGCAGTGGTCAGTACCTATTAAAAGTGGTCCAAGGAATGAAAAGCGGTGAACAGGCGACAGGGTCATGGGTGGCCAAGGCTCACTGATGCATGTGGGGAGCGAAGGCTGACCCGTGTGGTCCAATCCAACAGACGAGCTACTGTAGCTCAAATTGCTGAAAACATTAATGCTAGTTCTGATAGAAAGGTGTCAGAACACACAGTGCATCGCAGTTTGTTGCGTATGGGGCTGCGTAGCCGCAGACCAGTCAGGGTGCCCATGCTGATCCCTGTCCACTGCGGAAAGTGCCTACAATGGGCATGTGAGCATCAGAACTGGACCACGGAGCAATGGAAGAAAGTGGCCTGGTCTGATGAATCACGAGTTAAAGGTGTTCACTTGGCCTCCAAATTCCCCAGATCTCAATCCAATCGAGCATCTGTGGGATGTGCTGAACAAACAAGTCCGATCCATGGAGGCCCCACCTCACAACTTACAGGACTTAAAGGATCTGCTGCTAACGTCTTGGTGCCAGATACCACAGCACACCTTCAGAGGTCTAATGGAGTCCATGCCTAGACAGGTCAGGGCTGCAAAAGGGGGACCTACACAATATTAGGCAGGTGGTCATAATGTTATGGCTGATCAGTGTATGTTGTTATAACCGTCCATTGTGTTGCATATATGGAAGACCATTTTAGGATAATCACAAAGCTACAGATATAAGCAGATATAACTGTTTCCATATATATTTATATTTCATCATCATCAGCCTTTATGGATCCACTGTTGTTCAAGATATATCCACTTATTTAATCTTCCCATCTTTTATGTAGTCTTCTTCTAGGTATTTGTTCATCTTGTGGGATCCAGTCTATAGCTTCTTTTGTCCATTTTTGGTCTGTTCTTGCCATGTGTTCAGCCCATTGCCATTTTCACATTTTCAGTCTTTTAACAATGTTACATACTTTAGATTGTTCTGAGATGTTTTTCGGTCTTGTTTTGTTATTCCATGCATCTTTCCATGCTTCTTTGTGTTGTTTTCAGTTTCTGTGTTTTTGTGTTTTGTGATGAGTTTTTACAACCACAAAGTGAGCACAATACTTCTCTTATTTACTACTAACACAGACTCACCAAAAACACAGCGGATGACTTTTCTCATAATAACTGCCTAACCACTTAATGATGTGGCCCTGGGTCTATAACCTTCCTCTGTAAGGTCCCCACAGGCAGAGGTGGTATCTTCCCAATGATTACTACACACTATATTACCATAACAAGAGATATTTTCTTGCCTCCCATTGTTCAGTCTGTCATCCTATATTCTACATCTGTCTAAACACACAAAGGCACTTAATCGAGTCCTCACTAATGTATCATATGTGTCTGGATCCCACCTTCTAGCTAACTCAGAGAAGGCTATTTGTCAGCAGATGCTGCTTAAATGTAAGCATTTCCTACAACACCTCAGAAAACACAGAAGAATGGCCTGTTTTCAGGAGAGGCTGTAGAGGGGGGCAATTTTCCTAATATCAGCGATAAAATTAATCTGATTGAAATCACTTGCGATTATTGTGTGGGATATTGAGTGGCAGTACAATCACTTGTACTCCTTTTATATTTTGCTTTGGCAGATGAAAGCTAATTACAAAGTAGTGATGTGAAGCAGCAAGGAAATAGTTAGGAGAGCAGAGAGCACAGGCAGCTAATTGGGGTTTGTGATTACACAGATTGCTGTTAGAGGGAATTAACTAACAACAGTCTCTCCTGTAAAGCTCATCATCAAGGACAGAAAGAAACAGGCAATGGCCCTGATATTTCTCTAATTATGCCATACACCTTCTCCCAATCATGCAATGCAATCTTTAGCACTCACATCTGAGAGAGGGGGGAAGAAGGCTTAACTGTTTGTAGACCTTGTGCGACGTTTACAAGGTAATTTGTACCATTAAATTCAATGTTTTATTCCTGCAACAAATTGCAGGGGTTGGAAAACATCGTGTATTCAAAGGTTTCACTCTGGCACTTACTTCCTTATTATAACCTTCCTTGTTTGCAGTAGTTTTATGTTACACTGTTCAGCACACCTTTATTCTCTTGGACTGATTTAGGAGGAACTAAAATCAAATAAACATTTTAACTGAAGTGCTAACTAGAAAAGATGTTCAGTCTCGCAGCATGTTGAACTGTAGAAACACATAGAGTCACTAACTGAGCTCAGCGGAAAAAGTAGTGCACAATGAAAAACAATAAGACGCAAAATGTGCCTACTGTAGTTGTTTGGTCCTTTACCAGAGGTATATGTAGGGTATATACACACCATGTACAAATGCTTAAGTATCCACAAAAGTCTTATACAATCCCTGCCTAATTTAAACAGGACTATTAATACGAGTACACTGAAAGTGGAAGTGGCAGGTAACTTTAAAGGATTAATGAAAACTGGATAAGCAATTAAATATTTCTAAACGTAAGCAGAAATACAATAAGTAATACATCAGGGATTTCGCCAATTACAATTAGTAATACCTCTTCTGACAAAGTAATTAATTTCATTTACTGTTACTTGGACATTTCTAGGACTCTTTGGGAGTGAAGATGGTTACCAAAAGAACAGGCAGTGTTCGGCACTGCATACTGTGTTTCTTTCTTTATTGGGTAAACCTCAGGCCCTTACACTTACAGTGAACAAAAACTTACAGTCCTGCTTTTCCACACTTTGTCTCTCCGTGAACCAGTATTGGTACTGGTCTTCTTATTCTTATCCCCCAAATTAGGATACAATTAATAAATGGACATGATAGACAGGCCAAGACTGCATGATAACACAACACAAAAGTATCCACATAGTTTACTTTGAGCAACTTGATTCAGTCATATAATGTGCAAATCACTAAAAATCTATTCACCTACATAATTGCCTTAATGTAGTATTCTAAAAGTAAAGCTTGTGCGTGGGAGGGGGGCATGGTCCACACAGTGCCAGCTATCCAATAAATATTCATTTTTATTCTAAACCGAACGGTAACTTAAGTGTGTCTAAACATTTTTAAAGCAAAACTAAACAAACAAAATTAGGTTTCAGACAATTAAAAAGTGACAATGACATGCAGCAGGAATTAAATTTTATAGGACTAAAACCTGAAAAAATTAGTTTTGGTGCAATTAAAAAGTATGTTAATGTGTAATTCTGTGGGCATCAACTATAAGGGGGTATATCAAGCAAACAGGTTAAGGGCATGCTCTTACTTTCGATAACACTTACAGTAATAGGCACCAATTCTTAATTCATTCATGTGTAAATCCCACAGGAATAACTTACGAATGCACTCATGCACTTCCACTGAGTTCTGATGTTGATCACATTTATAAACCCTAACCCCATTCCTAGTCTGACATCCTATCCCTCACCCTGACCCCAAGAATTGGTGCCCGATATTCATTCCTTCATCTCTACCATCCTCCTCATATTTGCAACAACTTTCTGGCTGTCCAATTCCATAGCAATTGATATTATATAAGGTGTTGGTGTTGGGAAATAAAAGCCTATAGAATAGCCTGCCACGTACAGATCATTGCCTCGGTGTGCTTTGCAACGTTGAAAGGATATTAAGAGAGACTTTCCTGTAACATTTCAGTTTCTTCAGTTTGGCGGAAGATTATAGAAAGTCAATGCTACTGGAAGAAGAATTACAGTGCTACCAAATGAGTGATATGAAAGTGTCACCAAGAGAAAAGCAACACTACAAATCTTAGCCTATTCAAGTCAGAGAGTGGAGGGAGTGGGAGGTTGTGAGACAGTTACCAGCATTAGCATTACCTTAGCATTATCTGCATTTCTTTAAAGTACATCATAAACTGGCCGACTCAATAATGTTCTGACCAGAATTGAGGGGACATTTTTCAGTCTGGATCAGTTTAGTCAAATTAGCTGGCAATGGCAGTCACATATAATACTTTAGTATAGTTTTGCCATTCACGAAACTTGCTGCCTTACTAAATTTGGCACATACATATACTGTTCTATTTTTTGTTCACTTTTTTTTTTCAGATACAAAAGTGACAAACAAAAAACGTATGTATTCCACAAAATAAAACCACAGGGGATTCAGAAAAAACTATTTCAGAGAACTTGTCATTTTTTATTTTTCACATATTAATTCTTATGAATAGTCCACACGTGTCACGGTAGCTTATATTCTCAGCACAACAGACTGCTTGTCTGACGCTTTTAATATTGTTCCAGTTCAGCTGAGACACCAGTTAACTTAACTAACACCCAACACATATTTTTTTTTGCAACTGAATTTGTCTGCAAACCCACCCAGTTGTAATTTTGAAAACGCATGAATATGATTACAGCATAAATACGAATAAAACGACATCTCTAGTTTGCCAATAGGGGGAGCCCATGATACACCAAACCCACAACAACGGCTACCCACGTATTTTAGTTCAATAGAAGAAAAAATAACATGGTCTCATTCGTGGTAGCATTAATACTGTTCTCTTGTTTATAGTATTGAAGAAGAAGAATAAAAAACACCTCATATTCACTTTTAGTTCATGTGAATATGTGAAAACAAGTAAAACAAAACAAAAAGTTATACGTTACATATTTGTCTGCTTACCTTCTCCATCCTTCTTAGATGAGATCATTACTACACCCTGGACATGACCTCTTGATAATTTAATAATCTTGAAAGCTCTATTTTATGCGACAGGAGCTGTAGTAGTAGTAACTGTAACAGTACTCAGCCAGTACTCAAATCCCAGTTCCTGTCGTGTACAATATTGATGCCTATGTGTAGCACGCACTATCTTCAAAATTGTACAGTGAAGCAGATTTTTGTAAATGGTGTACAATTATCAGAGTATTCTCAGCCCCAGGCAGGAGGCTCTCAACTGTGTCTCTGCGTGAGTGAATAAATGTGTTTTACAAATTATCTATGAAGAAGGAAACATGGGAGAGTGGCAGAGGACACTTGTAAAGAAATGAGACATGGTAGTAACTGATGCCCTCTTGCAACACATGCCAGTGAGCACCTCAGCACATCCTGGAGTCGACACCACACTGTCTGCCATGCGTTCCCTGCCACGTCTGCACAGCGAGACAGGGCTAAAAGGAAGCATCAGACAGAGGCTGGCGGTGTTGCATTATCTGCACAGCATTCGCTTTAATTGAACGGAGCTTTTTAAAATCTCAGGATAGACTGATTTAGGAAAGTGTAAAACTTTGATCATTCATATTTTTCTCTTTAAAGCCTGAGCTTCCCTTGAGTTTTTAGTTACAATAATTCTTCGTGGATATCTCTTTACCACCATGAAATCACCTTTTATTCCTGTCTGTGTATTCAGAATACTTAACTTGAGCCTGAAATATACATTTAATTGTGTAGTGTCTAATGTAATAACAAACAGATGACACTTAAAAAGTTTTGGTTGGATACAAATGATGTTGACTTGAAGATGACCTGTTCCTGGGATAGGTTTTCATCTTTGGCACAATCTCAGCAGCAGCAGAACGGTATTGATTTGCACTTTATTTAAAGCTTTGCTTCTGCTAATGTGGCCCTTCTCTTTTATCCCTTTACACAAAAGCATAACCACTGAAAAGATTGAGACAAAACACATTAGGGGCCATACCCTTTTCAGACAAAACCAAAGGTATCAGTCGACTTCATGTCAGCGATAATATACAGATGTAAGCATTCATTCCTGCTGAAAGAAAACCAATTTAGAATATGGATACATTTATCACTTTGGAACCATTATCTCACATTTAAGTGATTTCTGTTTTTCCATAACAAATCGTTTCACTGGGTCTCCAACATTGATTATCTGTCTTCATTGAAACATCTGTGTACTGAGATGCCATTCTGTTAAGTCATATTATATGCCATCACCAAAGAAACTTGGAACCATTTTGGCTTAAACAGTATTGCTCTCCTGTTCATTATATTTCATGTCTTACTTTTATGTCTCCTTATATGTGTTTTGTTGTTTTTTACTGCCTCGACAGAAGGGTCATTAGTCATATGTGTTTCCAGAAAATGTAAAAAATATGCCTCTTCATTCTAAACTTTTGTTTCTGTTCTTGTGGCTCAGTTATCTACAGTTTTCAGAAACAGCAAAATTAAAATTAGTGGACAGACACAAGATTACTTGTCAATGTGTCCACTACCAGGAATCACATGTTGGAATGAATGGGAATAATATTTAATACTTGCTTAAAATGTCCTTTTAAAATGCTAACAACATTGACCAAACATTTAAAAGTAGATATACAACGAGAATGTGGAAATTAATGAAGGTATACATATGAAAATCAGAAAACAATGCTTTAATAGTTATTTATTTATTTATTTATTTATTTCCCTGCCGGCGTATGAGAGCAACACTGCATCCTCTTCAGTCTCACTGAAGCCTTGCTATGACTTTAGATATCAAAGCTACAGGTGGTTTACAAGTGCAGCACATCAAAGGCAGTTTCGATTTAATGAAACAATGTTGTAATACGCAGCCTGCATCTTTGAACTGCCTCTTTTCAATGTGAGCTACAAAGGTCAATTAAAGAAAGATCAGAAGATATATTTTTCCTTAATGGGTTTGTCTATTTTTTCAGTTTGTTTTCTGTGACATTAAAAACAGAGCTGCAACTGCTTTCAGACCTCACACTTTGCAACCTAATTACTAATGACAACAGTTCATGTTTACATTTAACAAAGATCTCCCAGAGTTTTTCAAACAGAAAAACCTCACACACACACGCACAAACACACACACACAACCACACACATACTGACACCAGTTTGTCTTATGGAGCTCAGACTTCAGAAGTATAGGAAACAAATTATACTCTGACCCTTCACACTGTTTAATTAGGAGTATTAGATTTTTTTTAGATTAACTGGTGAATTCAATATTTTGTAAGAATGATATTTTTCAGTAGGCTCAGTTTATTTTTCAGCAGTGATCTTTCTTCTAAAAACTGCAAATTAATTGGACAGTTTAAGTTAATAGATCAAACAGGATACCCTTTTAGATGAAAGTTAGAAATGAGGGTGACACTTCAGTATAATGTGAACCCATTCTTAATGAATTGATGTATAAATTCCACAGGAATAACATTTGAATGCCTCATGCACTTCCACTGAGTTGATCACATGTACAGACCCTTGCCTCAATCCTAGTCTGTAACCATATCCCTAACCCTGACCCTCACCTTGTTATACCTGTGATTAACATTCATGTGTTATTCCTGTGTAATTCATACATCAATTAATTATGAATTGATACCCATTATTGTAAAGTGTGACAGAAATAATAAGTGTGACAGTGAGAATTGTTTGTGTTATCCTCCCCTAACCACACCCCATTTTTAAAAGGTAGGTAATGCTTGAATATTTTTTTATTAAATAATTTAGGAAAAGCAAACAACAAAAACACTCCGTTAATAATACTTACATTACATACCCACTAGATGGCACTCTAAGATGTGCAAAAATCAATGGATAAATATTGCTTTTTAACTGTATAAAAAAAAAAACCAGAAGCCTTAGCTGCTTATAATAATAATAATAATAATAATAATAATAATAATAATAATAATAATAATAATAATAATATGCCAATGTATTACTTATTGTAATGTAACTACACATTCATCAAAAGCATTATTTTAGCATTTTAAAACTAAAATATAATTTAAATTTAAATTTCAAAGTTTTAGTCTCAGGAGCAAATAACTATCTCATATATATATATATATATATATATATATATATATATATATATATATACATTTTACCTGTATTATAACCAACAGGAAACATTTTCTCTCCTGCCTCTTTCTCTACTAGTGGGCTATTTGTGCGATTATGTTGTAATCTTATCTTATAACAAAATGTTAGATTGTAATAAAACTGTGGAGGAATTCAAATTACATGAAATTGAGTCCTGTCTATTTAATCAACCTTGTGCTACTACTACTACTACTACTACTACTACTACTACTACTACTACTAATAATAATAATAATAATAATAATAATAATAATAATTAACATGATTTCATTTGTTAATCTCTAAATACTAATAATCTGTATTTATATATAGTTTATATTCTGTAATTTGATCATAGGAGGCTGTGTCGTTTGGAGAGCCCAGTTGTTACCTACAACATGTAGCCACTGAGTAAATGTATTTAATTTGATCTCTGTAAAATACAACAATACAGATCTCTGCTGATAAGCTGCCCTTGAAGCTCAGAATAATAAGTAAAATATAAATTCTATTGGAAAAAAATAATAAAAAATAAACAACAAACAAAAGCACAGATAAGCCCCAAATCTTAGATCACAGTCACATAGAAGAAAAAAGAAGAAGGAAGGCGAAGTCAATACAACCAATGTATTTTTCATTACATGGGATATAATATATATATATATATATATATATATATATATATATATATATATATATATATATATATATCGCCTATGTATGTATCTGTGTGTGTGTGTGTGTGTGTGTGTGTGTATGTATCTGTTTGTTTATATGTCTATATACACACCTACAAAAAGAGAGAGAGGGAGATTAATATACTCTTATTATTATGTATTAATTTACTTATTTTTCGATGGGGGTGTGTTACATTAAATGTAATGCATTAGTACTGTATGACGAATATCACGCAGTGACTAAATAAAACATTGTATACTTAAAATGCGAAGACATCTTTATTTTGACATGCATCCATGCCATGGCCAAAACCTTGATTTAGTTTCAGACTGAAATAATTATCCAGTACTACAGGATACATCACACGCCCTCTAAAATGCGTTGCATGCTTCGGAGAAAAATGTTGCTTTACCTTTATTAAATGCAAATGTAGAATATGTTTTGTTTGAGAAAAGGGTAGTACACATTTAACGTTTTATTTCTAATCCTTTCCTCAGATCACCTTAAGATGCCCATCGCCCTCTGGTGGTGGAAACAATCTAACAGGTTTGATTGACACCAAACACTCCGTCATAAAACACAAACTAACCGCAACTTTATTCTGTTTGAAAGTGTTAAAGTGAAATAACGTTTTCGGCTGCTTATCAATTCCCTGCTGTTTGTATTCTGACTTTATACAGAACCCATTTAAGGACTTGGATCTATACATTATTCTTTCTGCTACCCACCATTGAATAGACTTGCTGATTATTACAGAAAACAGGCACAAATAAATGTCTTTAAATGAAAAAAAAAACGTGTTTGAATTCAGGAATCCCATGCATCTGAGAAGTCTTCCCAGGAGTTGTGGCGGTATGTATAGACGGGAAATGTAACAAACAAACAAACACAAATCCAAATACAAGCAAATTATTCTTTGTTTTTCTCTCTCCATACTATACACCAAAGAATATTTAGGACTAGTAGAAATCTCGTAATATATAAATTAATAAAATAAATGTTAATATCTTACTTACAGTCTACTGAATTTTTGAGAACAGGGAAAATAATCCTAATAATTAAATTGAAAAAAATACATGCATTATTTTATTATTTTTACAGACAGCTACAATGTAAACTTTTACATTATTTAAACGTTTTTTTTTCTTTCCAGTGGCCATATGTCAGTTCCTCATTTTGCAATCCAAGCATATTGTTGTATTACCACAATGTAGACACATATGGACCAAACATCAGGCAGTGCAAAACCAAACATCTGTAAGAAACTCGTTAAAAGAGATGATCTTATGAGTGTTTGACAAAAACCTGTAGAGTGTCATAATTTATTGAAGAACAACAGCACCAGAAAGGGTTACACCAGAGAAGCAGGGAATCCTTTTCATTTTCCGGCAATATAGGCTTTTCATTAGAGATGCATTCCTAATATGACAAAGGAGATTGAGGATAAAAAGCTCTTTGAAACAGTCAGAGCAATGCATTTCACTAAACTCACTCGGGATTCACCAAGGTCTCTACTTGTTGAATATTTGCTTAACTGAGACCCATAAAATGCCACTTCAGTCCAATGCAGATCTGAACAACCATTCAATTCTTCTTTTTCTGAGACCTTCCTTTGAACTTGAAGCAGGCCGTAAATGGACGTGCGCATGCGTACTGCCAAGTATCCATAAATCCTGAGTTTGATTTGTTTGGGACATCTGATTCTATCCTACCCCTGCGTCAGAGGTTATTATACGTAACTTAAAAAAAGTAAAACATATATAAGAAAGCAAATTGTCGAATTTTCTTTTCTAGCTTTTTACTCCTTCCTGTCTTTTTCCTTTCTTGGAAAAGCTAGAGAGTCCAAGGATGATGGAGAAAGTTATTAGCTCTCACCACAGTGGTTTTTATTTTTTAATTATACTATCGCATCTTGGTCCAGAAGTTATTTTGTGTTTACTAGCTGCGTATCGACCAGGCGTGGGGTTGGTGGTGCTGAAGCACTCATGGCAGGCTTTTACTTTGGTAGCTGATGACCAAATTGACAGGTTGTGATTTCCTTTGGCAGATGACCTTGCTGATGTCACATCACTTATATCCTCTGAGTAACATTTACTCAAACCCGCTGCCTGCATTTGATCATTTTATATGTCTTCTTCTACTTCTTGCTATTCTTCTTCTTCTTCTTCTTCTTCTTCTTCTTCTTCTTCTTCTTCTTCTTCTTCTTCAAACAGGCTTCAGACCTCGCTATAATATCCCACCTATATAAAACGGATCTTCATCTGTTCTGTAGATTTAAAAACGAGAAATAAATCAAATGCACTTGACTGCTATAGGAACCTATTCAGTGGCACATTTGAATCTCTCCCTTTATTTGAATGCATCTTTATACAAAAGGTACTGATGGGATTTGAAAATCAAAACTCCCCTTTCCTCACAATAAACCCCGTATATTCACACCATTTAGTGGCTCTTAACTTGCACATTATGGGCATATAAATGTAATTTCAGGAGTCTACGATTTGAAATGACTTGTTTTATTATCTTCTAACAAGCTAATTCATTAAAGGCATATTATGTTGACTGGTTATCAGGAGCTATTGTTGAAGATAAATTACATCTATTGAATGTCCCCTGGGTTTAGGCTTTTGTTAATAATTGATATAGCCTAATCGTTTGAATAAAAGTAAACGATGCTGCTGGACTCCTTGGGAGCTGCTATTGAAGTTAACCAAATCTTTAGCAGCCATAATTTCATACGTGTAGGTTAGGTTTATCACCAGAAACTGGATTATTGCATTTACCGTCAGGTGAACTCATGTCCAAATTCATAAACTGATTTTGCCTTATTTTATTTTTTTAGCATGATAAAATGAAATTGTATTAAATTTAAATGTATAATGATCCCATCTGACATTTAAGATCTAGTTTATGCTTTTCAGATTTCTTTAATTATTTGCCTTTCAGGAATTGAAGTCCTTATTAGAATTGCATGAACAAGTTGGCAATTCTTATTACACACTGAGCTTTAGTTTAGAAATAGTTTTACATAATTTCAAAAACGACTTGAAAATATGAATAAACAATGTGTTATGCAAATCTCAATATTTACATCTCAGAGCAAGTATGTATAATCATGAGGTGACTTACGACAGGAAAGTTAACTTCAGTTCGCGAGAGGACAACACCTGTTCACTGTGTTTATTAACCAATCAAACAATTACATTAATCAATAAAACCCACCACCATGTTTTATTGAATAATCCCTTTTACATGGGTGGGGCCTCTTCAGGTTAGCGTGTAGACCTTCAGGCCAAGTAGACAAATAATGCAAACTAACATCAATGATAATTCAGACTACATTAAATACTTCAGTTTTATGTCTTGAAATTCGGGTTAGGTTTAATTAAAAATGCATTAAATACATAAATACAAAGAATAAAAATTAAAAAACAAACATACATCTGGATACGAGATTAAACAAATTACAATGAGAAAGTGTCCAGATAATTAACATTATTAATAACATCAACAGACAGAACTAAGCTGTAAATTTGTTTACTAGCCAAAATCCACTTCATATTAATACATGAATAAAAGAGATGAAGGGTGGACATGGATCCAAGCTGTTCTGTGGTCCAGGCCTAAGTGAAATTCATGTTTTGTTCAGTTTTGTGCAATGAAATCGTAGCTATGGCTCTCCCTGTAGTTGTTAAACAGTGATATTTTAAATGTGTTGGCCATGCAAAATGCATGACGATTATGATGATGGTTATTCATATTTTATCTCATTAGACATTTAGCCTATATCTATTGTTCCTAGCACAATTTCTGTATGGATGGTATATGTTAACAAAATAATAATAATGCACGTTGTGTTTATTTATGTCTGTTTACCTGCCAACTTTGAATTGATTTGCTGACTTTGAGAGCAATGTCTCGGCACATATTGGTTAATGGTCTCTCCGCTCTGAGCCGCATGATACTGGCGCATGTGGGTGATCAAGCGTCGAGCCGCCATTGGCAATACGACACCCGGACAAAAACAAAGGGATGTTGAGTGGGGAATACGTGAAGGAAATAAGCCCAAATAAGAGACTTCTTACTTAAATCAATTCGGCGCACAGTTTTAATAGGCCATGATACACAGTTCAATGTTGTTGGTTTATATAAACACACTTAACAAAGGCGTGTGGGCTCCCATTTCAAAACAATATGGGGTAATTGAACTTTATAATCAACCTCCTCTCGTTGTTAGACAAGACTACCTGGCTTTCCTTTTACCTGCTGCCAAATTGCTTGTATTTGCATATCACTCGGAATCAGTACGCCACTGTAAAATAATACTTATTACATCACATTCAAATTAACCTCTACGAGGCAATACTCTGGGATGTATTTTGAGCGGCAGGCATCTGCTCCCCTGCAACATGTTATTTACTGGTACACAAAGGGTTATTGTGGATCGTTAGATAGGCATGTAGGCTTTTGATTTTAATTGTAATTGTAATCCTCTTCACTCGAAGCCTCGCATGCATCGTTTGAAATCTAGCGGAGATGTGAAATTTTCACTGCAGCCACTTAATGCTCGTGATACATTAAAAGGTGTAATCCAACTGAAATGTAAATCACAGTTCTTGAAAACAAATTACAAATGAAGATAACAGGGCAGTGCTCTATCACTAAAGCATCAGAGAGCCCATCTGAGGCAGACTTCTTTCAGCCCAAATTGCAGCAGCCTTGTTATCATGGGTAATAGGGTGCTGCTGGGCAGGTTGATTGCAAGGTTATGGTAAACAAGCCTTTTCAACGCACTGGCTGAATGGGAAAGCGCACACAACATTCATCAGCTGAATTCAAACAGAAACACTGGGCGAAACGGTCGCCCTGCCTCTGTTTCTTTAACTTTCAGTAATTGTTCACTGTATTTCAGGATTTACTTATAGCCCCGTTATCTCATTTCTGAATCAGCTTGTGTTAACCCTTAACTGGAGTCCATCAAAACCGCTTTCCTCGCTTTTTGAGGCAAACAGCAGGTCACTACAGAAAGACAGGTTCAATGAGTGATAACTTTTCATTTTATTGTATGTTATCTTCTTCTTCTTCTATTATTATTACTTCTACTTTGATGATTATTATTTATTGTGGTGGTATTATTAAACATGAGGCAAACCTACACTGGTTTTATAATTTTAATTAAATAACCTTATGTGGTAAATAATACGTAATGATCAGATAATAGATATTTTCCAAAGCCGACACAATTTCAGATCACATATGTTTATTAAATAAAAAATAATTGTGTGAAATCTGATATCTTAAAACACTTAAAATAAATATTTTTTATAGGCAATTTTTTTTTCTTTTGTGACCACAATTTGTACCCACCCATAACAGGCACATTATAAACACAGTGCTTGATGGTAGACTTGCATTAGAAGGATAAATCCCCAGTCAGACAAAAAGGATAACATCAGGTATTGTAATTGTAATTTCCGATTGGCAGGGGGGGTCAAAGCTGTGATTTGCTCTGGGCCTCAGTTAAAATGGTTTATCATGTTTATAAACCTTAGACCACACAGACACGAATGATGAATGAGAGGTCTCCTGCTTTAGTCCAAACCCTCAGTGATGCTTAGGGTTCAATACAGTGCCTGGATCAGAAGTGGGAGGTTGCGTTCTCATTTCGTATGTTTCATTTTGATAACACGCTTTGTCATCTTGACAAGCACAGAGGCTCAGACCCCTGTCAGTGACAAGATTTGCAGTAACAACATCAACTATGGGGACAAAACTTTGACTTCTAATGAAACTGAGCATATTAAATCAGTAGATGTGAAGGGTGTGCTGCCATTGTCATGTTGGCCTCAGTGGGGTTTTATTTGTGTGGTATATGTACACTACATACACTACAGAGCCCTGCTTTGTAACAATTAACAGCCTTTGCATAGTAACAATAACTTCACTATACAACACCAATAATTTAATGAAGCAGGGGAGGAGTGGTATCTTGTAGCTGACCTTGTGCATCATGGGCGAGACTGATATTTAAACCTCGGGTATGTAAGTGTGGGAAAACGTTTGCACAATTGCACTATGTTCAGGGATTGGCATTTTATTATAGCAGGGCTCTCTATATACAAAGTCTACAGCAAACAGTTTCTCCTTGGCCTAGAGAACAGCAAATCTTCAAATGAAAAAAAAAGATTTTCATGGTGGGCATTTCGTAGGCAGAAGAATGATCAAATAAACAGTTCCTTAAAATGTAAACTGAACTGAGTTGCATGAGGGGTGTACATTGTGATGCTAATTTTCAATAATAATCATTATCGCCCCCATCCTTCTCATCACAATAAGAATAAGAATAAATAATGTTTTATGTGACATAATTAACAATGTAAACCTTTTGCAACGGGAATGTGTGCTTTACTGAGTTAAACAAATCTTACAGGCACAATAATTTGGATGCTATTATTTGTTTAAAGCTTTAATAGAGTTTTCTAAAAATGATGCACTCTGAAACATTTATTGGGGACATTAAATGTTTTAAGAAGATAACATAAAGCAAGAAAGTGTTCCAGCAATAACAAAACAAACAATCTGCTGGCTCAAGGCGCCTTCGTGTTATGCACTTTTTTTTTGTTATGCCCGTGTTCTTCATTATGCAGACCGGCTTGCTTCTGTAAATATAATCAGCTAATTCAGTCATTTGCCAAGCGTTTTATCTGTAGCACCTTTTTTGAGTCCATTCTTAAATAGCTTTAGTACTTCTGCACATTTAAGCATTGATTAAAATCCCAGAGGGGACTTGTTAGTGGGAAATTGAAAGCATACTGTTAGGTAAATCATAGAAACTAAAACATTTTGAACAGCACCTGCTTTTCATTGTGCCTAATCAGTCTCTGAAAGATTTCACAATATTCGTTCTTTCTTGACAAATCTAATTTCATGCCAGATCTTCCTGGCTATTTCCAGTCAGGAAAAGGTTAGTATTTAACATTTGGCTTGCCATATATTAAGTCAGTATCACCAAGAGTTTTGCCGAAACATCTTTAAGATTGTACATTGCATTATCCTCTTAATTTTACATTTTTGTGTACAGTACATTATGCACATAGAGTTATCTATATAACGAAGTCTGCCCAAGAGCTTCACTAGGACGTATTTTGCTATTTGATTCATAGTTGATCATCCCAATGCGCTTTTTTATTAAACCGTAATTGAAGCTAGATGACAATGAATTGCTTAGGTGGCTGGGGTTACAAATTTGTTACAAATTAAACCCGGTGAGATCCTGAAAGCTGAAAGGGACGGGGATTGTTTTTGCAGGCCGACCTGCCGAGTGCCCCTGTCCTGTTTTCAGGCCGATAATAATGATATACCAGGGCCAGCGGATAAGGCCTGCTTTCTTGGGTCCTCTCCATTACGGAACAACCCTGCCATTGTTGCCCTGGATGTGATGAGGTTGCAAATGCAACCCTGTAGAGGAAACAAAGATGTGGGAATCATTTAGAGCAACCTGACTCCGAGACAGGTGCCCCTCATGGACACTTTAATTGATCTCATTTGTTACTTATACCTCCCAATCAAACTGTTATCATCGTGGCTCGAGCAAAAGGAGCTCCGTATGTGTCACTGGCTTGGGACGGTAGGGCAAGCCACGGCATAAACTGCTCCGATAGACTTACTGGCTTAATTTCACTGCGCTGAACCGGGTTGAAACAAGACGCTCGCAAATATCCCAATTACACAAGCACTTCATGTCCTTTTGTAACAGGTTTTCTAGGGAGACAAAGTACACAATTGTCCTCAGCGGAACTAGTATGATCTGCTCAAATGGCCATGTCTGTCTTGGATGTAGAAAAGCCCACAAACAGTATAGAAGTTCCAGTGCATTCAAAACGGGCTTTGATAAAAAAAAAAGAAAGTCCTTCATAGCAATGGATAATTAGAAGTAGTAAACTGCAGTGCTGTAATGTTAGGATATTCATATAACAAGCCTGCAGAACTGTTTATTTGACATCCACAGCTACAGATTGAATTTTGTAATTCGTAAGCCTGCTGTAAGTGGCAGGGACCAACTAAATTGGCTCCAAGGTGTTACATTCTTTAGCTGTTCACATGCGGTTTGATTAATAGATCAAGCAAAGCATTCATTCACTTGAAAACAAATACATTAATGGGCCTACTGCAGGTGGAGAAATTGATTTAGTCTTGCCTTAGCATGTATATTTACTGTACGCACATATACTAGGCAGTTAAAATGGAACAAAGCAAGCGTCTCCACGATAATCGCTGTGGTAACTGCATTGCATATCATGGTGTGTATCTTCCTAAATGTGACATTGTTTTCAGAATTTTCACTGCATACTGAAAGCACACTTTCTAATTTATAAGATACAAATTATAATTTTACAAAGATACAAATACGCAACAATAAAATAGTTGAATAAAAAAGCAAAATACAGAGAATGGGATTGAGTTGAATGAAAACAATCTATCAATGATATGTGTGCATGCGAAATGTTTGATTTGTGCTTTATATGTATTGACAAATGGACCTATGAAATGGGCATACAACATTACTGTGCAACATTAGCAACATCGTTTTGTCTGAGAAATACATTTCTACAACATTTTTCACACCATATTTGTCAAAAACATACTACTTCACACAACATTGCCAGAACAAAATGTGTTAGCTGGAAAAGTTTTTCAGTTTTACTCCGTAGTAAGCCTATTTCCATATAATTACAAATTACTGAATTAAATTTGAAAAACTCAGTATCATATGTTGTCATATAGCAGTGCCTGTGGAATTTAACCATTATAAACTGTGTATTAGTTGATATGCTGCCGGCAAAATGGCTAGATGACACACTTCCAGGTAGTTTGACCAAAACTAATTTCCATATGAGTAATAAAGTATCGTCTTCCCTTGGTTTTCAGATAAAATGATACCTGGAAGCCAGCAATTTATAAGAAGAAGAAGAGCTCATGGTACACATGTGGAATACTGTGCACTGAAAATGTACCATTAGAAAACAAATGTAACAAAAAAGGATAATGCACACCACAGAAAAGCGATTGATTGGAAAGATGCGCAGACAGTGTTTTGCAGACTGAGCGAATTGTTTTGAGGTCAAACACACACACAAACACACAAAAAGATACTTATGAATTGGAATTGTTTTGTTTTTTCTGCTGAACCTTTCATTCAACAACCCTAATGTAGGATTGCAGGTAAGGTTGATAACCTTTCAAATCCAAGCAACAGTTGTTTCGCTTTTGGCACAAGTACCTTCAGTGTCTGAATTAAACAATAACAGCAAAATGACTTTGCAAATAAAGTCAAAGTCATTATTTTAAGTAAAACAGAGTCAGAGACCACACTTTGCAACACAAAGGTCACTTCAGTACAGAGCCAGCTATTTTATCCAGCAGTATACAAAAGTTGGCACTGACCGCCACATAAAGCTGCTCAACTCTCATCATATTTTTATGTTGGCTGTCAATGAAGAGGTAGGAGCTATTCAATCCAATTAGTTCAATTTTTTTTAATTTTGAAATGAATCACATTTCTATTTTGCCCCCATCTATCATCCGCTAATTTCGCTGGAAGTAAATGTGGCACCAATTAATAATCAAAGCCAGCGGCACCAGTTCTGGCACAAGTGCAGCATGTTTCAACCGTCGGGTGGCATCTTGCAAGGCCTATTTTTTGTCAACGGTAAAGAAAATGAAATTAGACTAATACGAGTCTCGTTCCTGCTCTGATTAAAGGCCTAGAATCACCTTAGGCATTGCCTGACCAGGTCTTGAATTGCGAGATATTCAGTGTTCTTGTAATGTCATTCGGAGGGAGTGCGTCTGTCTCCTTAGGTCATCATTCTTCAGATTCACTTGTTTTACATGGAATATAGGCTAGAAAATCTACACTTCCTTTGGGGTGTTAATTAAGGAGAGCATCCAAAATTAATCAGCAAATTCACTAGGGCGAAGGGGATCTGTCTGAAGGCCGGGATATAAAATGCGCTTGCAGTGTGGAGAAATGAGCCCTCGGCTATTGACAAAGAGAAAAACAAGTGCACAGACGGCAATGTGACACAAAAATTCATATAAGTATAAAATTTTACATTCATTTTCCTTGTCAGCCTGTCACATTTAATTATAAAGGTTGATTTGCTATTTGGCAGGACTGAAATCGTAAGAGCCTGGTCCTTTGAATATCATCATATGGTCAATGTCTTCAGAAAAGAACATGCCACCAGAGCAGTAAAAGTAGGAGGAACTGGTAAAAAAGATCTAAAAAGAATATATCTCTTAAAATACTATATATTTACTGGCCTGCTATGAAAATCTTAATTTGAGAAGTAGAAATGGTAGGCTTAAACACCTACTGCACTCCAGTCACTTTTTCTGTTTTTAGCTGCACAAAAGAGAAAAACCTTGAAAGATTGTGTGCCTTGTGGATGCACCATTCCTTAGTTTTCTTTCTTCTGTAAAGGATTTATTTTTCAATTTATATTTGTATATTTGGAGTTTACAGTAAGTAATTAGCACAGGCCTTGAGGCTATGTGTGACCTTTACTTATATGAAGAAATCATGGTCTTATTTATTCATGGAAAGACAGGAAGAAATGAGTAAGACACAAGTCCCAAGTAACACTCTGATTTGGGTATGTTGTAATTGCAAAATATACAGCTTATAATGAGCTATTCCACAAAATATTCTTTATTATCTATACATTAGATTTAAAAGATTTGTCTGTCTGCCATAATGTTTGGCAACTGCTTACTATAATGGGTTTTCTATATCAAAACAACCTTTTCTTTTTGCCATTTAATCAGTTATATAGTATGTCTTCATGGTGCAATTCCTTGGGCACATTTGGAGAGATTGGGGGTACCCGGCATTTTAAATACATTATTCAAAAACTGCTGTTAATGTCAGCTGTTAATGTCTTGTTTTTTTGCTCTCAGTAAGTAACATTTACAAATATTATAGTGGTAAACAATCATGTATGACATACAATTCTACAGACTTTGTGGAAATGGTAGCAGACATTGGTAAAAAGTGCCATTTGCACATTTGCTCCAAATGGTTTTGGGCATGGGTTAAAGTCTTATGTTTAACAGTGTCCTTGTTTATGTATTTTCAGGTGTTGTTTCCAAAATTGAACATTACATTATAAGATATTTCTATGTGAAGACTTAAATGAAGCTACTATAAGACATTTCCATCTGTATAATATGAGGTGGTAATTGATTATTGGATCTTTTACAATACCTAATTGCCAGATTAAAAGGACATTGTGTAAAATAAATAGAATACACTGTAGCAGAGAGAAATCAAAACAGTTTAATACAAACTTTAAGAGATAATGGAGCAAAGTATTCAGAATAATATCTTGTGGTTGATATTGGTCATTCTGCTCCAAATATCTGCATTTCACTTGGTGCAATTTCAGTACATAAAAAAGTTTTTTCCTATCTTTTTTTGTATACATTGGCTTCTCATGAAAAAAAACAACAACAAGAAAACCAAAATAATTGTGTTTGTAATATGTTTAGGACAGGCCAGAGATCTTTTTCAAATGGTGTGTGGAGCTCATTCTGAACATATAATTTCTATTTACAGTCCAACAGTCCAATATCTAATATAATAAACAATATTAAGAAATGATCACCATACCAAAGCTAACCAAACCAAACAGAAAATAAACACAAAAACTATTTCCACTACAAAAACAACCAAGATTCCCTTCTTAAATGAGTACAAAATATATATTTTTAATTATTGTAATCTGTAATTCTATAGAAAGGCAATTCAAATTCCCAGTTAAATAAATAACCCTCCCTCTTTTTTACTGCATGAAGGTTTTTCTTTGTTGTATCTTGTTGCGCTTTCTTATTTTGTCATTAAGTTTAATTACGAGAATAAATAAAGCCTTCCACATTTCATGGCCAAATTAGAACAACCTCACTAATCTGCTTTTCAGTCTGAAACCCCACATTGACGATTAAGCCACTCCAATAGAACTGATCTATATAGTAATTAAATAATCAACACATTAGTGTCTGGATAATTACATACATACAGCATCTCCATATACTGAGGTGTAGATATGGGGATCCCACAATCCATAGTTTTAAAGGTAAATTTGAAAGTAGGGTGAAATCAAACATAAATAATACATACATACAGATATACATTAATAAAATAAAGCAGAAAAAAACTAAGAAGCATGGGAAATTGTACTTTTCAATCTTTTAGCTATTTGTCTTTACCTGAATTTACCACAATGATAATTATTTCCCTTGATGACGAAAACAAAGAGGACGTTCTCTACCTATACATCAGGGAGATTTCATCTCTTTTGCTCACTTAAGTATGAACAGTAATGTACACTGTTTTTATTTATATGTACAGTCTTGAATATGTAATTCACTATAATTGAAGCAGGTATACAAAGAAAGTTTAGAATCTCAAAATAGCATTCTAAGGAAACAAAACTGTATATCATGCAGTGGCCCTGTGCCACTTGCCCTGGAGTCTGTGCTGTAAATGCTCATAAACTTTTGTGGAACCACAGCCGCAGACAGCCTGTTTGTGACACATGTACAACGATTGGAATTGTTCTTCTAAAGTTCTGTCTTCTGATAACCCCTAAGGCTACCTCCGGTAACCCCAAGTGGACTTGAACTGCTGATTGGAAACTATAGCAAATGATTAGCGAAGCTGGCACTGGATTTCCCCTTAATGTCCGTGGCACGGTATCTGGCCGCAATACCCATTTGCTGCTTCTGTCAAGTAGGCTACTCCTGAGCCCAGGACGTTAGAAATGTCAGTTTCTGGCCATGTTTGTGATAAACGGAGCCTCATCTTCCCCTGCTCTTCCCCGAGCAGCTGGGTTTCCTCTCTAATTACTGTTTTGCTGTCTCCTCTGTACCACTCCTCACAACACCAGGTGTCTGGCTGCTAGTTACATCGCAGGGAATTGAAATTACATTGAGTAGCAGCACATTTCCAGACTCCTGCAAGAAATCAGAAAAAAATGTAAGTCTGCCACTTTACATTATTGAAACAATAATGAGAACAATGTTTTTTTCAAGAGATTAACTACTTATTTTTTCCATGTGATAAACTAAATGTAGTGGTTGGTAAGAATTATGTGATTAAGGCTTACATTTGAGTTACTGATGAAGAACAGACAGTGTCAATAAAAATACATCTTCATCGCTTCTACACATGAATATCCCCAAATCAATATGAAGAAACACATGAATATATTTTCTTGACAGCTACAGTCCTGGCTTTCTTCCTTGGGAATTATGCTTTATTTGTATATTACAATTATTAAAGAAAATAATTACTACTATTCAATTGCTTTAATAGTAAAGCGCTAATGGTATAGCCCCAAAATATGTCAAAATGTAATTTAACTGATTTGAAACTTTCAGTATCTGAGATGCTTCTCTTGTTCTCTGTGTTTGAGAGACACTCTACAGAGGGGGTCATGTTCAGAGAAAATCATAGTTTGTAGTTCTGTAAGTTACTAGCTTTGACCAGAGTCTTGGTTGATTTGTGTCTGGGTAAATCTGATGGATAGGAGTGCAAGTGCAAAACTGCAGACAGAAAGGGTATTATAAACCTTTTCCACAACTGGGGCAGGGGCATGTGGGAACTGGAAAAAATAGCAAAAATGTGATTTCTGTTTGTTTGTTTTTAAGCTTTAGTTTGTTTAGTTTATATTATGAAAAAAATATTTTGAAAGGTATTTTATCTAAAGTGAGATTAATTAATTTGGTTGTATGTATATATAGTTAAAATATAATTGGTTAAACCTAGTAAATACCCTTTCCCCTTGGAGTTCTGAATGTGGGCAATACATGCCAATAAGCAAAATGCCTTGAATTTACTACATATGATTCGGTGGGCTGCGTTAGTGCAAGGAATCCATGGAACAATAAGTGACACAATAAGAGAACGTCATCATCCACAAATTATTTTAAATTCTTAGATGATTACAGTATGACACGTTTCAGGCCTTACGCTTGCTACATCAGTTAAACATCCTACAAGATCCTATATAAAAAGTATAAATATAAACAAACACACAAACAAATCAGTATGTTAGTAAATACATAATTCTGGACAGGTAGAAATACAAAATCATCATCATTTACCAAATTGTCATTACATGTTAACTACTTCTACTAAACATAACAAAGGAATGACAATCAAATTCAAATTACACAATAAATAATCAAGCGAATTTAGTCATTCAAGAAGAAAGGATTTGAGGTTAAAACTATGTATGGCACTACAAATGTTTATTCATTGACTCACCACTTGTATATCTCATGTAAAGCTACATTAATATATCTATTGCATCATACATTTACAGTTTAAGTACCACTACTTGATTTATAATTCATGCTTCATTCTGAAATTTTTCTGTAACCTTAATTTCCATATTTAAAGATAACTAAGATAACAGCATGCCTATTTAGCCAAAAAAGGACACAGATGCACACCGACAATGTAAATAAGATAGATCCACAAGGTTAAGCCATCAAAGAACTCCAAAGGTATGCTAACATTAACAATAACTGCAGGGAATGTATTGCAAAGATCACAATTGCTGTGTACCTAAAGAAAGCCTCCACTGGGAAGTTGACATTAACCCCATTAACTGCTTGCTCAATCAGTATGTTTCTTACATTTGACTAAATAAAGATATAAATGTATATTTTATACTAACAACCACTAGGCTTAATGAGTTGTAGATATTGCAGTGTCATGAAAATTGTTCATTTCACAAGAAGTATTAATATGAATTTGGAGTCTTGATAAGCAAAGTACAAAAATGAATGTTACTAAACAATTTTACATATCAATCAAATATAAGAATGTCCCCATAAAGATGTCTATAAAACAGGAATATGAAAAATAAACAGATCAGCACAACATGAAAATATAAATACCTTGTTCAGCTCATTTAAATATGTATATATATATATATATATATAGTGGGGTTTTTATTTTCAGGAAAAACAACATAAAAAACAAACCAATAAACAAACACTACTGCATCACCTATTTTCTCTTTATTATACATTTTATTCCAATGCGATATTATTAAACATATTTTGACTGGATTAGTAACATGGTCCTTTAAAAATGTATTGTCAAGATGTGTTAGTGTGTGTTAAGTACACATTGGTGTGCTGTTTCATTATTAATCCAGGGGCAGGCTGTCTAGTTATATAATTATTACAGTAGCATTCTGAAATTCAACATGCATGATTAGTCTTGCTAGTCTCGTGTGTAAAGGGTTTTATGATTTAACCATTATTTCCGAATTGAAGGTTGAATAATCTGGGTATCATCCAGTACTTTGAATCTGAAGCTTGTTTAAATTAATTTCTTAATTGGAGTTTAGCAATTTAAGCTTTTGTGCTCCGTTTTTTCTCCCGTCTAAAGCTCCCGTTTAACAATGGAATCATATCTGTGTTTAACACGTTGTAAAACCTTTCATCCTATAGCAAATACTTTTCAAGTGATCTACCATTTAAAATACTGAACAAATGACCAACCTTCAACAACAACAAAAAAAGGTCAACAAGGATAACATACATTTTTGGATAGGTCAGTAGGAACAGATCAGAACACAATACACAACAGCTGTTTGGTACATTATCTGTACACATTTAGTCTATGAAAGGTATATGGAAATTGTACATTTATCCAGAAAAAAAGATACAAAAATAAATATATATATATATATATATATATATATATATATTCACGTACTAATGAATGTCTCCAGAGGAACGCTCTTCTCCCCTTAGCAGTATTTAATATTTCTTAAGTAGATAATTGCTGATCAAAGGCCACATTCCATTCTGTGTGTTATATAAAGCTTTCTTGTTAAAATACAAATTTATAGATGCACTATTTACATGACAGGAAAGGAGTTAGGGGTAATGCAATAAACACTAGCTTTTTAAATTTCAATCTACATAGATCCACATCTGTCGGCCGTCGATAAAAGACGACACGGACCATCCTTCTCAAATACTCCATTCTGCGAGAAGGTAGATAAAGATAAGTTACAGTGCTTGTAAAACATACAACATGAATCTCTCCACCAGAGAGTCAGAGGTCCATAGTGCAGTTAAAGCAGTGATTCTAGTCTTCAAAATGCCTTAAACCATTGATGAGAAGGAGGGCATCTGATGTTTTGTGCATCCTTCACTAGACCTGCCTAATTGTGTTGGATTTTATAGCAGGGTTTTGATTTGGATTAACATCCACTGGGAGCTTAAACAGAGCAACCGACCACATTTCACATGCAAGCGAAGCCAGATTTGAGACTTGGCCAGATGCGAAAGGCTGAAAAGACAAAATAACACAAAAGACGGTTAGTTATGTACCTGCTGCTAGTTAATCCTATACTTTGCGCCAACTACAGAGCATCAGTATTTTAAACTATATAGAATGGCTCCCTATTTTACATTTACATTACAAAAGTGAATGTGAGTCTCATTCCAGTTCTCCTTTATTCACTCCTTTAATGACAATTGAAAGGTTCTGTTTATGATAAAGATGTATATTGTTGTGTTGCAATTCAGGTCAAGTTATATTTATTTATTTATTTATTTATTTATTTATTTATTTATTTATTTCTGTTGGAACGCTTTGAAAGTAGAATACAGATACAGAAGGAAATAAAAATGTGAATGAAATACATTTCTAGATGATATTATATTCTGTTTAGTAGCGTCATTTTTGGAGTTAGCTATTCGTTTCCAAAGGCTATAAATCACAGCCAGTTTGTGGTGGTTTACAAAATATATGTTTCAGTCAAGAAACTCTAATTTAAGCATTCATGTTTTCCAATCATTATATTTTAAATGCTAAGGAATTGATTATTGCAATTAAGACATCAAAACCATCAATAATGTTCATATTAAAGAAAAGCTCTAATGCTGTACAATTTTTCTCAATTGTGAGAGGAAAATTATATATAGATATTATTACTTTTACTTTCTTTTCAAATCATTTTTGTAATTTACCTAGAGCATGAAATTATTTAAAATGTAGTTTTTCACGTTCCCTGTCTTGTTCTGTTAAATTTATAAACAACAAAGTTATAATTTTCTAGTTACATACAATATATGTAGGCTATGCAGTATTGTGATGACATTAAAAAATAATAATAAATCTGTAACTCAATTTAAATAGCTTTGAAGACAATTAAAAAATAATTAAAAAGAAAATCTGATTGAGCAAGAAAAAGACGTTTCACTCATAAAATGTGAGGATAGCAAGTTTGTGTTCTCATGAAGGTGTTAATTAATGAAAGACAAACCTTTGCCAATTAAGCACACGTTTTCCCTAACCCTGTTAGCTAGAATGTTACAGGGAAGTCGTGTCTTGTTGGCAGTGCTCTGGGTTTCACATACAAAGAGGGTTGAAATAATTCATTTAATTTGGAGTGCTTCCCTTCTCAGCAGGTGAAGACACAGAGCTGTGACCGCTGTAGGGTTTCTGGGGGTGAAGTGCACAACCCCAGAGCTCGGGCTTGGAGAGGAACCATGTCACACTTCAGTTCACACAGCTGCAGACCTGTGGTTTGGTCATATTATCCCCCGCACTACAAAGCCGGCCCTAATTATCTCTGAATACCAATTTTATTGAACCCTAATTTGCGGTAATGGATTGTGATAGCTAGTGAGAGAGACAAAGGCAGATTTTTATCCTAGGCCCGTGTTTCTTGGCGGTGTAACAATAGCAACTCTAATTCAACTTGAAAGTAAACATGAACCAAGCTGGTGTTCTAAATATGCTGCTTGTTCTTTCAGGAGAAGAAAGAGGTCAAGGAAAATTACTGATTTTATTGAGGCCAAAAGAATGGATACAGTAAGCTGTTTATTGTCCTGCACACACCACCGAAAGGAAACTGAGCACTAGGGGTTGTTTTTGCTTGTTAAACATTCAAGAAATGGACATTATGTTTTAATAATAACAACTTTGGTTTTATTGGGGGACTGATACTTGTTTTGCACTTGCTTCCTTGCATTTTGAACATTTCTTTTTTCATTGTCTGTTTCTTAATGGTCTTCCACTCTAGATGCTTAATGAAAATCTGTTGTGAACAATGTTTGTTGGAAAGGTCACAGCCTTTTCCTTTGTCTCAATTCATCCTAATTTGAGATGCTTTCACTTTTCAGGTTTTTGAAATCATTTAGCATCTACTGAGTTGAATGTTTATCTGTGACAAAAGAGAAAAATAAACACCTTCCCTTTTCAGTTATTAAATAAAGCTGTCATGACCGTGATTTACTTATGTAAATCTATTTATTAACAAAGAAGCCTCTGAGTTTCAGCGGTCTTTTTTAATAGAAACTCACACAAATGATAGAACTTTCTAAAAGAAAATACAATTAAAAAATATATTTTACAATGTTCCAGACAACCTGAACGTATTGTCATTTTTTATACATAGAATGAAATCTCAGCTCTTTTTTGTCAGGAGGATTGTAAGAGCAATGTTTGATGTGGATTTCTGCTTTGTGGACTTACATTACAATGTGTAGATTTAGTGATTATGAAATAAGTCATCAGATTCCCCACAGAAGTACAATCCCCCCAATTCACTGTCAGAGTTACCATCAAACAGATGGCAGCCCCTCTTGTAATAAAACACAGCATTGTTAAGCCAAAGTACCTGATTACAATTCAACGGTACTATTCAGATATGATACCCTGGCTTAAATTTAATTCCTCAGTAACAATATCATTTATTTTTTTTCATGTATTTTTTATCCTAGTCTTACCGGGCTTCTCTGCCACAAAGCCTCCAACAAACAGATAATAGTAAAGACACTAAAGAGAAACTAGAGCCTGCAAAATTAAATTTTCTATTACATTTTTCATTCTGGGGTTTGTGTTAAAGTTCACCTTTTGGCTTAAGCTTAGATGCTGGAGCTGACTAAGTAATTTCAGTTTGGCTTCTAAAATGAGTTCAAATAATAATAATAATAATAATAATAATAATAATAATAATAATAATAATAATAATACTTTTATCTATGTTATTGTAACTGTTTGGTTAATATATTTATATATCAAAAAATTTAAATTGTAAAATATCTGTTATTTAATAACATTTTAGTACTAACCTGGTGAGAATAACCCATGGTTTGTAATGGTCTTCAAATCTATGAGAACGATTGACAATGATATTATTATTAATCCAAATGCAAATAAGATTCCAAACAATATCAGAAAATATATAGTAATTCAATAGCAATAAATTAAACAATGCAGTTGTTCAAATGTCAAAAGCCTATATTCAGGCTACACATATCATATGCCTGTCATCATTTTAAAATCATATTTAAAAAAGGGATACATCTTCTTAATTATTAGAAGATAGAGAATATTATTATACTGTTTTAAGAAAGGTTTATTATGTTTCAAAATGGTTTCTTCTCTCAATAGGTTACACCATTTATATTGTGAAAGGAACGAGATATTATAAAATCAGACACTTTAATTTAATATCACTTAATGATTTGTTCTGAAAAATTACTAATACTAAAACTACTACCAATAACAATAATAATAAAATAAATGCTTGTTGGTCAGTAAAAAGTTGAAAATGACATTAATGCACACACACACACACACACACACACACACACACACACACACACAGTAAATATAGTATATCTTTTTCTATTGTTTGCAGCCTTAAACTTGATTGAAGAAATGCTTGAAACACTGATATGTTTGTCCTTTTCTTTTGAAGAGACACAAGAATAAAACATGGAATATATATAATGTTAGCAATTGTTATGCACAAAAAAATAGGTCTGGTATGAGGTGTGGGGGGTTGGTTCTCATTCATTTGTAGAAGTTTAAGTTAAATAGCATCTTAGCTATATTGATTTTTTGTGTATGGCAACTATACTGTATATATTTGATTTGAAAACTGTCTAGTTTTCATTTTGTGAGACATTCAAAAACAAACAAACTAGAAAACAACAAAAAGACAATAATACAATAAAATAGATACAATAAAGTATTTATAAATAAAGGGTGTTCAGTCATTTTACCGTCTATTACAAATTTTTCTACAGATATGCAACCAAATACCAAATCATTCACTTTTCAGTATCAGAATCACAATTGGTAAAATATAAATAATAATTGAAACTTACAGGGTGCAGAAATGGGAAGACTTGGCTAGACAAATTGCGGAAAAGTATTTTGATCTGGAGAACTAAATTTTGCAGATTATTCATCTATAATTAATGTCAGTTTTCTTCAGTAAGCGGGTATATATACACATGGAATAAAGGTAGTTTTACAGACAGCCATACAAGAGAGAGCTTAACAACATATATATGCAATTAACCTATTAACAAGATATTAGGTGTGGATCTGACAGATTGCAGTGTCTTCCTTGTAATGAACGAGGTGCCTCTGGTAGGATTGTGATCTGTTGCAACATTTATACTTTCAGCACAGACAGTAACTGTCTAGATGCTATACCTTGTCAGACCTGCACAGCCAACGACAAGCAGCCATTAACAAAAACTCAGTCTGCATCTAACTACCTTAATTAGTAATTCCACTCCTTATTTTTGTTTTAGATTCCCCTCTGGCTACTAATTAAAGCTTAATCGAAACTGCTGAACTGAGGTTGTAAAGAATTCATTAATATTAAAATTAGCCCCAACAATTTTTGGGGGGCTGGTGTCATTTGTATTTGTAACTGTCAGGGGCTTGGAACTCACCCTTTCATTACAATTCTTACTTAAAAAAACAATCCAGATGGATTTACAATGTACTAAATCTGTCATTTTATCTGTTTATTATGTGAGATAAGCACTGGTTTGAAGCTGTTAGTGCAATGACTTTTGATTTTCTTGCAGATGTTACATGATTTTTAGAACATGAATTTATTGATAAAGTAATAAGAAATATGTTTTGTTTAGTGTGCTTAATTTGTTATCGTGCTTAATTTGTAATTAACAGTTTGTTTGTATGTGTATGTATACAGGGAGATGTATGTATGTACTGTCATTATATTTAATTGAATCCTATAATATTTAATGAAATCCTTCCTTCTTAATATTGAATTCAGAGATTCTCAGGTTCTTCGTGATATTTAACTAAACATGCACAACAAACTAAGAATAAACGAAAAAACAAACAAAAAGAACAAATAGGTAATATTACATATTTTTTAAAGTAAAACTTGTAAAGTAAAAGTATTGAACTGTGTCAGCATGTATTTTTACGATGTACAATTTACTACATACAAAAATAAAAAACTTTGATTGGACAACAGTGTGAAATATGATGATATTTTATTAAATAACATGTAAAGGTTAAATATAATATACATATTTTATTGTCCTGATTTCTGGAAAGTTTGTTAAATTATAGAATAAATCTCTCTCTCTCAGAGGATAAGTTGTTCTTTTTATTTTCATATGAAATGCTCAACCAGCAAAAGGAGCACAGAAAAGTCACTTTATGTTATGCATAAACTCACATGATGTCTAATTTTCATATCTGAAGTTCACTTCTTAATTTTAAGTTTTGTTTCTTAGTAGCTGTTAATGGAAAATGATTATTAATGTTTCCTTGCAGGAGAATCTGTCATGTTTATTTGTGGAAAGTACATTTGTGTGCAAGAAATAGTTTTAAAATATACACTAACCCACGCTGTTTAACATATTTTATTAAATATAAGAATTGAAATGTATTTATTCAAATGTAAAACTTTTTTGTATTATTATTCAAAAATATATACAAGAATTATTTATGCAACGAGACTTAATTTAAATAACATTTATGACAAAACAATCATGCACACATTTAAAAATCAACATATGTCTATTTGTTACTCACTGACTAAATCAACAATGGCATAGGAGGCACACGATTTCAAATCTTGGTGACAATTTCTCCAAAGTTATTCAAATACAATTTGACTTCTGACAAGAGGATGTAATTTATAAAACAGAACATGCCTATCAGTGGAACCTAAATTTGCATAATGAGGATACTTTCATTTCCGCAAGCAATGTTTTTGACATCCCAACTTGGAGCAGTAGAAGAATGGAGTGAAAAATGTCAATATACATAAGCAGAAAAATGATGAATAAAGCAGCTAGAACATTTATCTGAGCTGGGTAAACAAAATACATTTAGCTTTCAAAAAACAATTATTGCCCCAACAGTGATAAAGTATTGTCTAAAATTACAACAACAAAACAGAGTGGCACAGCCTTAAGCAGCAGTCATGACTTTAGCTTGGAAACATTGGAAAGTACTTTTGGGTTATGATGGGATGACAAAAGTGACTGCGCTGACATTAATTTTATGCAGCTTTTTTGTCTAATTGTTGATTCAATTTGCTAATTACTAATTTGATTTAAGCAGTAGACATTTCTATGCGTTCCGGACATGAAAATGGACTGAGATGTTATGATGGGTTGTCATGGAAGGATGCACGGATATGAATTTTTATGAGAATTCAGTCTTAATTGTTTCTGATTTGTTTATTTTTTAATACAGTGCTCGGGAACACACTCCAACCTTCTGATTCCCCCCCCACACACATATTTACAAGTGGTGCTTAAACTTCCATCAGGCTGAGAGACAAGCCCTATGATGGTTTATGACAGTAAATTATTGTGCTAATTTAGCAAGGCATTTTTGTCCAAGGTGAGCAAATCTGGGCCTACCAATGTTGAATTTTAAAAGCACAAGGAAAAAACAAACAAGGAAAAACATTATTTTCTTCGAACAGATCAAAACAAAACAAAACAAAACAATATTAGTAGTGATTATACACTATATATATATATATATATATATATATATATATATATATATATATATATATATACATTGATAGACAAAGTATTTTTTAAGTTGAGTTGACATTGAAAATTGAATTAGTGGGGGGAATTATAGTTTTAAAAGCTTTTTTCACACAGATAATTTAAATTAGGGTGGTTATTCAATTGGTAGGAAACATCAATACTCTAATATTTTAAACATTTTAAAATGTCTTCTCAACTGTCAAATTGACATTTGCATTTGTGATTTTTTTATGTATTCATTAGTAATTTGTCTTATAATCAGTGTGATAAACAGAAACTACTATTTTAAAATATTTCTTTCTGTTGGAAAACCGTTCAACTATTTTTCACAGGAAGAAGGATTAACACCATCAAATGATAACTCAATGATAAGATTTTTTAAGCCTCTTACTTATTGTCCCTATTTTCATCCACTTGAAGAGTAACTTGAAAAACTTTCATTATTACATCTGTAAACATTTTATTAAGAAAATGTCAACATACAGGGCAGACACAAAGCCACCAAATGGTTAGGACTGCATTTGTCTGTGGCAGTTTTATTTGTATTGATAAATAAACATTATTTAAAACATCTGTCAAGGCCTGTTAAATATTTTGTAAGTGGTTCAGTAGGCTTGGAAACCCAGGGCAACGAATATTTAATTATTGTACTTACTGAATAATCAAAAAGTCAATTTTAAACAGCCTCTTGCATGCAAAGACAATTGCATATATAATATCTGCATACTAAATGTATTCCTGTCTTACACAAGAAAAATAATATATTAAGATAAACCCCCTTGCTTTCAGTTGTCCTTACAACTAATTAAATTGTTTTAGCCATTTAGTATTTACATGAAGATGAATTGTATGACTTGTGTTACGCTAACATTTAAGTGGCCCTATTGATCTGATTATACATGAAATGTCAATGAAATTTAATTATCCTATAATTGATCATTAGTCAGGGGTAAACAATCACAGACACTTGAGGTATGTATCTTCGTTTAATTTGCTTTTCAAAAGCTCTTGAAAAAAGTTAACAGTTTATAGTAAAAAAAATCTATCTAGTCTTCTAGTTTCTGAAATATAGTGTGGCACAGATGGCAAACTTTTTGTATGTATGTATGTATGTATGTATGTATGTATGTATGTATGTATGTATGTATGTATTTATCTCACAGAAAATCCACATCTATATTTTGGTATTTTAATAATGCGATACCTTTTTATCATGCCACATCACAAAGCATAATATGCAGATTCTTTGTTCAATACCAAATGCTTTGCATATTTTGTAAACATCTAAGCTAAGATATATTACATTCTAATGATGGTCTTGGGGCAATAAATGTGACAATTAAAAGTAGTAGGCTAGGTTGTGGTTATCATTTTAAAAGAAATGCTCAGACTTCTGGCCCTATAGTTACCTGATTTCATCAGCTGAATAGATAAGCTCATTGCAACACATTAGTTTCGTGAAGGGTTTCAGTTTATGCAAAAAGCCCTCAATTTATTAATACTCTGTCTTTACACCACCACCAACAACAACAACAATACTACTACTACTACTACTACTACTACTACTACTACTACTACTACTACTACTACTATTAATAATAATAATAATAATAATAATAATAATAATAATAATAATAATAACAAGGTCTGAAACAAAATGAAATACAACTTGGACCTGAAAAATGTGTGTAAATGGTCAATAAATGGTGAATAAAAGACACTCAAGACTGCAGTGTGTAACATTGAAAAGGTGAATTAAAATCAGAAATGTCAAAGAACCGTCTTTAATTTACTGCTTACAAACAACCTTTTAATTTTATATTTTTGTAAAACAGTTTTAGAAGCTGTTACATTCATAATATACTTTTATGATTGACACATTGTTGTAATATAATGTCTAGATATAGAACATAAATTGCATTCAATTTATTTAACCACTAAAACAAGTAACCACACTAGCAAATAAACAAACATGCTTAGCAATTAGGTGATTTTTTTTCTACATCCTCTGCCTTAATGTGCATCGTTTCCTTCATTACATTTTAACAGTAGCGATGAATGCCGCTTTGATATGGGTTTTGTTTCTGATCTGTTCAGTCTGTGACATTATCAGGGCTTGTGTGGGTCACGGGAGCTCAGTTGTGATTCATAATGTGACCTGCCACACAATTTCACAACCTGACTTACTAGACCCAGCTAATTTTGCTAATTCTGAGGTGAACAAAATGACCTCAGATTAGTTTCCAAGCTGCATAATCTCAATAGGGGCCCAGCACACATTTTGTCATCTCTTTTTATTTTTGGCCTCTTTCTTTCAGAAGCACTGTATACATCATGTGGCAGCTATCTCTCGCAGATTTGTAATCCTTTAAAAAACAAAACAAAACAAGATAGAGCCCTCACTCACACACATACAAACACCCAACAAATTCAGCTACTTACATCTTTATCTTTTTTATATTTCACAATGCAGCCTTAAAGCTGAGCCTTTCACTTTCCTTTTCATACACTATCAGAAATGATTTACATCAAAGTTGTCTAACACTAAACTGAGGCTTATTTTATCATTCTGAGAGACGGAGGTGAAAGCGCCCGACAGAATGCTAGTTTACTACCACTAGATGGAGATGTAGGTCAATGGTCTCCGCTGGTGTTTGACAAAAAGCACTACATCACCCAAGGATAGTGCTAGCTGTAATAGTAGTTCACTTAAGCAAACCCTCTTTGTTACATTTTTGAAGGTCTTAAACAATTAAAGGGGAAAACACAAGGAACAGAGGTGTAGAAGGAGGAGGATATATAGGCTTGATAAGACGAATTCAGCACATTTAATATTTTAAATATTTTTTTTCAAAGTATTCACTATTTAGCATGAAGTAAAATGTAATATTCTTTGCATAGATATTCCTTCTTTAAAAACCCTTTGTCTCATCAGGAAGATTTGCTGTTAGGCCAAACCTACCATTTTGTATGATGGTAGGTATCTGAGCAGAATAATTACACTCATTCATTCAATTGGAAATAATATATATATATGCGTGTACCAAAATAAATAAATAAATAAATACATACATATATAAATATAAAGATATAGCTCAGAGATGTCATGGCTGTTGAAGAACTGTACAGCGTTTGAACAACATGTGAAACCCTTACGTGCCTATTGCGTTCTTTTACAACAAAGATTTTTTTATTCCTTTCTTTGTGACACAGAACTGCACTTCAGAGAACATTTAAAAGTCTGACATTTTTCAGAATAAGGGGGAATGTTTGCCTGGGATAAAACACAATCGTTCTCACAGGGATTGGCTATTAAGTTTGTATATAGACCCCTTTGAAATATCAACAAGAAAATTATACTAGGAGTTCAGATGGAAACATCTGAATAACTTTACAGAGAACTATCTGTTCTTGTTGTTCACATTTTACGGTCTGTTTATTGTTCAAATTGAACCCTGGAGTTGGTTAAATGTCATATGAATGTAAGGCTAAAAAATAATATTAACAATAGATTCATAGTTAATATCCACTATCTTATAACTAAATCATGTGTTGTGTTTCTTTTTGTACTGATGGGAATAGCTGTGTAAAACACCGACACTAAAACACATGTGCTATTTTGTCAATGAGGTGTCTGGAAGTCACTGTAGATAAGATGATATTAGATATATATGATGGAATGGTTAGGATTATCCTCTGAACAATTTGATTAATCTGTAGTTTTGTTTTTCCTAATGAGTGGATCAATTGGATTAGCTTTGAATTATTTAGTGAGAAACAGATTTAGTGAATTACATGCTTCTTCTAAAGAAGTACTGTAACAGTAAGCAGTTCCTCTGCTTTTGAAGTGCTCTGTAGTCTACATTTGTAGCACTGTATAAAACAACAACAAAATACTACTACAACTACTACTACTACTACTAATAATAATAATAATAGCAGTAGTCCCCCTTTTGAGAGAGAGTTGAAGAAATGTTTTTGTATTAATAGCCAGGGAAACAGGCAGAAGGAGCTGTCACCTTCCATCTGTAAGCTCAAACAGAAATGAGAATGATTTGGGGTCTGTCACCTCCGTCTAAAAGTAATTTTCTTTTCTTTAAGGACGCCAGGGGAAAATATTATGGTCTGAAGATTTTGTTAGTAAACAAAAACATAGACAGGTAGCAATGACAGCATATGCCAGTGGAAATGAAAATTAGCCATCCTGTTTTGGCCTTTCATCTTCTTGCTTTGATGACCGAGTCTTTTCTCCTGGTTGAGGAGACAAATTCAATCGAATATCTGAGAGACTGCAGAAGTTTTCTGCCTTTTTCAGCAAAATGTAGTTTGGAGCATGGTAGAGGGCACGTGCTGTTGGCAGGGTCACATGTAATTAATGACAATTGCTGTAGCTAAATTTGGGGTCTGTTTGGATAAATGGTGTCCAATATGGTAGAAAGTGACTAGGAAGGATAATATATAACCTGTTTTTACAGAAAAGGGTATAAAGTATGTTGTGTGACTTGGTCATGGGTATTGAAAGTTTCTCCACAATGGCCCTCTAGAATATATTATATCATGGATCCCAAGAGAAGAAATACCTAGAAGAAGACCACATAAAGGATGGGAAGATGAAATAAGAAGATTTTCTGGTGTGAACTGGAAAAAGATGAAAGTTGAAATAGCCTTGGGAGGCCTTTAGATCTTTTGTGCGTATACCACCAAACTGGTGTAAAGGCTTGTGAGCTTTCTTAGCAGGATAGTTCAAGATGTGGAGTTCCACAGGGGTCTGTGCCGGGGCCCCTCTCTCTGTTTTCTGATGATACGAATCACAAGAGATATAGATGACACTCATTTGGATCTAAGGGAAATCCAAACAGATCTAATTCATATACAGTCATGGGCATGTGAACAGTTAATTAAGTGTACGATTAATACGTTTGACGTGTTGCATGATGCTGGTACATATTGTTTAGCATATAACTGGAAAAGGCAGTGCTGAAAAAATATGTAGATAAATTCATTGTCAATTGCACTTATTCCAGGGATGTAATGTATGAGTTACGGAGAAAGACTGAAGGAGCTGGATGGCTGAGGTATAATCATTAAAATAGTAAAAGAAAAACTTTGATTCCTGCAATTACATCAAACATATTTCAGCAGACCACAGGCACAAAACATTGATTTCAGAAAAAATATTTCACCATTCATAATTTTATGGTTAGAACATGAAGCTAAAATGTTGATTGCAGTACACCTGAAACCTTCAAGAATCACAGATCACTTTCTAACCTGAATATTAGGAACACTACCAGTGGGTTTGGACACACGAGACCATGACCTCTCAAGACAAGTAGAAATATTTCAGCCACTGTCAATGTCAGGACATACACTAAGAGTGTAGACGGAAGTCAACCAAGTTTAAACATATATATTTTTAAAATCACAACTGCATCTGAACACTAGAGAACATCACCAGGATAATGCATCAGAGCTTTTTGAATAACTGTTCTACTTCTGTACATTGAAACCCCACATATATTCCCCTCTCATATTATGTACAATTTTACTGGATCACTCAATCTTAAAACATCTGCAGTTAAACTGTAGGGCATAAGGAATGTCTGTATCATAATTAGTTTACATCTCATTTAAAACTTTAAAATAATATTTTTCTACTGGGGATTTCTTAAAATACATGCCTTTCAGAAATTACTGTTTTAAATCATATTTCTAAGACCATTCCTGTACTTTCACATATGATTATCAACCAAAAGAAAATGCTTTTATGAAAACAGGTAAAAACTAATTAAAAATAAATATTTAAAAAACATGAATCAGTTCAGTTACTACATTACTGAAAATGTATGTTACAAAAATATCCACTAGGCAGAGCTGTGAGCATACACTGCAGTATTTTACATTAATTGATCTTTAAATATAATTTTTTTAATGGTTTTTTTTTTCACTATGCAAGTGTGTTTTTAACATCTGTATTATTCAAAGTGATTCATTTTCAGAAACTAAATCTGAAACTGGTAATGTCTTTTCTTTATTATTTTTTTTTTTTTTTACAGATTGATACAGTTTACTTAAATTGCTTAAAACGGCCAAAAGAGAAACAATATTTGAAACTTTTCAAAATAACTGTTGTGTCTTCAGGTACATCAGCAATTCTAACTAATTATTATTATTATAATCATATGACAAGGGGAATTCTAAGAACTTTATTTAATAATGATTTTAAGTATATTATAATTAGTTGTTTACACAAGGGAATCACATCATATGGGATAGTCTAATATCCAATCAAATACAGACATTCACACACATGACTCCAATGTTTGCATAAGGAGTAAGGATATTTCACAGCAGTATAATAGGCACCAAGAAGGGAAACATTAGTTAAAGAAAAGCAGCCTCCTTCCTGTTATATCCAGTTTTTTGTTTATGCTTTCATTAAATTAATATGGTCTCAATTTAATGTATTATTGTATTGAATTTAAGTACATGCATTAGACAGCACATACTCCCCCTCTCTTTGCACAGTGTCTTGTGTTGCAAAGCCTGCTAATGACATCTCCAACAATTTCTTTCCTACCAGATCCATTTTCATTTATTCTTAAAGTGTCAGCATTAGGCCAAAAATGTTCTGGCATGAAAAGGCTTCACTATCAGTGGGGAAATAGTGCATTTAGTAAAATGCCTGGAAATCCCTTGAATGTTAATGCTGAATCTTGGCTAGATATAAAATAGAAGCAATGCCGGGATTCCACCAGACGAAGCTACATTAGCTATGGTTGCACCACTGTGAATTTTATTTTTCTGCATCCATGCATTGTTCAGAAAAGCTATTTTCGGGATTAACTTTTGAGATCTATTATTTGTTCCAAGATTTGTTTCCATTGACTGTAATGTCATTTAATTTATCTGAAACTATATAAGATAATGAGCTAATTTCACTGTGCAAATTACACAAACACACACACACACACACACACACACACACACATATAATGTATTTTTATAAAAGACCCTTGCATATGAAAATGGAATAAATACAAATGGTTTATTCAATGTTGTGCAAGTCTCAATGGCTGAATTTGGGGCTTGCCTATTTATTTATTTATTTATTTATTTATTTATTTATATGGAGTATTGTTTTAGACCTCTCTGCTCTTGTTTCAATCTTTGCCTTTCAGATGCTGCGTTCTTAACTAAACGTGTGGCTTCTCCTTATTAACCTTTCCTAATTAAATCCAGGGACAGCATTGTGCTCCTAATGAACCTTTAGGAATGGGACAGTCACTTCTTGTGTTGTATAGCAGCTCAGGAAAATGAGATTTTCAACAGGATAAGTTTCTGTACTTAAGGCGAAATAAATGATGTCTGTGAACAGTGTCCTTTGGCTTTTTAGCTGCGAGAGATGGATGTGCATCTTGTGGGTTATAGAAGAGCCCTGGGTAGCATTACCCATCATTAGCACCCCAGTATGGATCCAATTCACTAATTACTTATGCTGCCTTGGTTCACTGAGATTTAAGTACCAAGTCAATCCCATTATCTGCAGTCTCCCAAGCCTGCCAGAGTCATCCATCTTTTGTGGAAAAGAAGCGCAAGGGTTATCAATAGGCTCACTAAAATACTCGGGATTTTCCTGCCACCAGATTAGACCTGACCAAAGCCACTGCAACTGTAAGCTGCTTCTTGGGCTGTGATAAAAGTGGAAGGTGACAATTATCCATAAAAGTACCAAAAAGAGAACAGGGAAGCAAGAGAGAGAGGAGGAGGTGGCGGTGGAGTGTTTGTATGGCTGTGTGTGTGCGTGTGCGTGCGTGTGTGTGTGTTGTTTGGAAAGGGAGAAACCTGCCACGTTCCCGCAGTTTCCCTGTTGTTTCAGGCACAGTCTCCAATCACCTCTGAGCTACAAATTACAATTCAGCTGTTACATTCACTGGATAATATAGTCAGGAATCAGAATTAAAATATTCCACCAGCCTAGGGCTCCCTCGGAAAGGGTGAGACGCAATCTATAGCTGCCCATGCTGTGTGTGTGCCCCTTCCCGAGCATCCCACACATTGGGTCTTTTTGGCACGGGGTCATCTGTCTATTTGAGACGGTTGAGTGACATCTGCTTCGCCAAGAGGAATGGACTGGCAGCTATTGGCAAGCAACATATTCATTTGAGTGCTGTACAATGTGGCGGCAGAGGCAGCAACAGCGGCAGCAGAGAGGGTATATACTGATAGAAAAGCATTTTGCCTAAACAGCATGACATCTCCTGGAATGACATCTTTTTCCCCCCCTTCACAAATTATCGCACTGCTGCCAGTACTTGACATGCTCCTCACATACATGTGTAATTGTTGCAGATTAATAAACTATTTGCATATTTAATATTCAAGCACCAAACTGAAAAAAATAAAGTTTATAGGATATTTAAACAGTCTTTGTTAACAACAGGGCAATGAATCGAAACCTGCCCAAAAAATATCAACACAAATTAACTATATATATATATGTATATATATATATATATATATATATATATATATATAGAGAGAGAGAGAGAGAGAGAGGGGAGTCAGAGATTCACTATTTGGTTAAATATATGTACATATTTTCATTTTGTGTATAGTCATATAGGTATTAACATACACATCATTAATGACCTGCTCTGCTGACATCGGCAGGAACGGTGCAACTAAATGAAAACAAGCCGTACTTATCAAGCCTCTGCATTCGAAATCTCATTTGGAGTATCTCAAAGAGAATACACAACCATCCACGAAGAGATGGTTTGAGAAATAAATAAGACCAAACATTCAAAACTAATTTTGTTCTCTTAAATACATATACCATATAGGCATTTTCATTTGATCAATATATAAGCTTAAGATTTCTCTCTCTCTCTCTCTGTGTATATATATATATATATATATATATATATATATATATATATATATACACACAGACATAGATAGATAGACATATAGATGTGGATACCACTTGAACCCCCAATATATATGTGTGTGTGTGTGTGACTGTATGGGTGTATGTGTGTGTGTGTATGAACACTTATGACAACATTATTTCTATCTAAAATTATTCACTGCTGTTTTCGCAAGTTTATAATTACCAAATCCTACATTGTCAAGAAGGGCACCACAATAAACTTGATATGTTGTAAATTGATTTCAGGGAAATCTGATGGATGAATAGAAAATTAACATCTTCATTGGTGACCTTCTGTCTTATCATCAGGTTTGTTCCTCCACTACTCCCACATGATTGACAAGCCAGCTAATGAGCACTGTCTTTGGTCATGTAATGATTTACCTGCACCGAACAAGCTGCCGAAACATTACTTTTACGGAACTGTCAAATAATTAATTCTAAAAAATCTTCGGCTTTAAAAATGAAAGAAGAAAAGCTGTGAGATACTACTTTAGTCCATGTAAAATTAGTAATTATAAACATTTATTTATATATTTACTTACATAATTACTTACTTACTTACTGTAAAGAGATTTTATACATGTAGCCCTACAAATTGTGTAGGAGTTATTTAGAAAATTGCACATTTTAGTTTTTCAGGGCTGCCAGTCTGTCTTCTTGAGAGATTTTTATCTTGATCAGCTAAAGTAACAACCAACCCTAATCTTATAGATTTATGAAGTTTGAGATAGGACACCTGTAGAGAAACATAAGATTTTTGGAGTAAGCCATCAAATGTAAGCTTCCTTATACACTACAAAAAACACAAATTGTATTTTGTTGGGGTCAAAGGTGTTCTCATTTGCCATGATAATTGTATGGACCATGAATGAGAACTTCATTATGAGGAAATAAACACAACTGTTTCCTGAAGAACACAGGGCAGCAATATGAACAAGCACAATAAGTAAGATTACTTGGAGTGCTGAATGCAAACCCTTAATATTTTCATTTCAGGGAACCTTTCAAAAATGATTTATTCGTCATTGCCTTACCTACATTTCTTACAACTCATAAAGCAAACCCTGAAACATACTGTTGAATGGCAAGTTTTTGTCTATCTTCACAATAGGGGTGCACAGGGGTGCCTGAGAGTTGAAGGGCAAGCTGAATCTTCAGAGATAACTTACATAATCTGTTTGGATGTATAGTCTGACAGCTGCCATTCAAAAATAACTCAGTATATAGCTTTTGAGGATGATCAGACTTCTGATCATAAAAAGCTTAGGGGTGCAAAACCTATACTCACCTTTCTGTGAAAATTCTGCATAGTTTTCCATTTCAGAATATTTACAGAGTCATAATGGATCTACACAATCTTCGAAGCCGCAAGAATGATCGCACCTCACAAGTTTAATTGAGGATTGCTTGTATTCTTGTGACTATGGTATTTAACATTTCATTTATTTAATATGTTACAATGGGTTTCTGTGGGGCAGTAAGATTTTATTTAATATACATTTTGTAGGTAATATATTTGTCTATTTGGGTTTTATTATAATTGTTGTGTACTGAACAGAGTCTGGTTGCCATGTAAATGTAAATATGTAAATAAAATGCTTGCATCCTGAAAATGTACTATTTTTAATAACCATTAAAGTTTAACAAGCAGATATCCCAATACATCAATGATTTACAATTGCATGGTATACCTAAAGAAAGCATTATACAGTTAGGTCCATAAATATTTGGACAGTGACATAATTGCCATAATTTTGGCTCTGTACGCCACCACAATGGATTTGAAACAAAACACTCATGATGTGCTGCTTTAAGTGTAGACTTTCATCTTTAATTTGAGGGTAGTTACATCCAAATTGGGTTAACGGTGTAGAAATTACACCCATTTTATATGTGCCCCCAATTTTAGGGGCTCAAAAGTATTTGGACAAACTAAGATAATCATTAATTAAATTGTGAGTTTCAATACTTGGTGGCAAATCCTTTGCAGTCAATGACTGCCTGAAGTCTGCAACCCATAGACATCACCAGATGCTGGGTTTCTTCCCTGGTGATGCTCTGCCAGGCCTGCACTGCAGCTGTCTTTAGTTCCTGCTTGTTCTTGGGGCGTTTTGCCTTCAGTTTTGCCTTAGAAATCAAATCAAACCAATCAGAGAGATAGCAATAACATTAGGTGTGACCAAATCAACTATTTGGTACATTCTTCAGAGGAAAGAATGCACTGGTGAGCTCAGGAACCAAAAGGTACGGAAGACCACAGACAACTGTGGTGAAGAAAAAACCCTTCACATTGGTGACTGCAATGTCACCAATCCCTTATTTCTATAGGAATATCTTAGCTTGAGGAACACTGAGTTTTTAATGATGTTTTCACCAAGACATCCAACTTCAGGCCCTTCAAAGTACTGTGTTTTGCAATATTGCTCTTGCCATGTGGGAGAGTCCCATTTATGGGAGGGTGCCATATTGTCATTTCTGCTGACGTTAACATCATTTGTTTACTTTTGAGTAATTTTTTTAGCAACCTCTCAAATAATTCAAAGATACACAACCTAGACCAGAATTTGTAAAACCATGTGATAACAATGTCATGGGTTAGATTGTCCAGAGGATGTTTATCCAAGGACAAGAAGAAGGGGTCTATTATGTGGCATTATGATTGATTATAAGCATTGATATACACAATGAATCACTGACTGTACTGTTTATACCTCCATTGGGCAAATAACCACTTCCTTTTTACTTGTATGTCTTTCTGATTGGCTTCATCAGAAGGGGAAGTAATTATCTGATGATTCACTTTGCAAATAGTCAGCTCAGTATGAACTGGAGAAATTCATCCTACTTGTTTAATGATTAAAAGGTGTCAAGGAGCCAATGAAGGACCAGCGTATAATCACTTAAAAATGTGCATGTCTTAAAAATAAACAAGAATTGAACAAACCTCATTAATTTCCATTTGTGCTGAATTTACTTTTGAACGAGATTTTCTTCTATGTTGCTAAAAGCACAAGCAAACATGGCAGACACATGGAAAAAAAACGATACATTTGTAGCTCCGATTCATTCTGACGACGGAGTATGTTGACTGTGCACATTCTTTGCTTTACATATTCTCATTGAAATGCTAAGTGTCATTGATTTTAATTATCATGTGAAATCTTAAACATGTATTGAAACCTATCTTTTTATATGCAGAGCACATTGGAACCCTTGAAAACCTGTAACTTACATCAGATGCTGATTAATTCAGTATTCAAACAATTTGTGAACATCTCATTGCTCTGTAAAGTCTCTCATTTGTACACACTTGCCTTCCTGCCATTTTAATACTGATATGTTAATTATAGTGACATATTAAAGATACAATATTCATCAATACATTAGACATGACTTGCAATGAAATTAAAATTATTGAACACCAATTAATGGTAAAACAACATTGTATAACTATTGTGTATCCATTGCAGAAAAAATAACACACTGACAGATAAGCACAAACGGGATACATTTCTCTATTTTCTTACCAGGAGGTGCTTATTTAGATTAGAAATATACTATAATTTTCTTTTTAACACTGAAAACACCGATAATATTATCCCCTGGGTTATTATATTCCATAAATATTTGTCTTTTTTATTCATACACATCTTCAATTTTATTTTTGGCATGTTTACTGCTCCTGAACAGGCACTATGCATCACACAGTGTAAGGTACTAGTCAGCACTTTTTTCTTCTTCTTGTGAGATGAAATGGGTTATTTACTGCATATCAATTTCATATCCAATTTTGTCCATTCTGTATTATTCTAGGCTGCTAACTATTTGTATATATATTACTCGAGTTTATTCACTTCAGTTTCTGCTGCCTGTCAACAGGAAATTGTTAGTATTAGCACCTGGTTATAATTATAATTAAAATTATAATTATGATAATTATTATATACATTTCTTTTGAGTCACCCCTAACCCCTGTTTCCCCTTATTAGACAGGTCATCCAGGGATCAGGGCAGATGGGAAGACAGGGAAGTCACATGATCTGTGAGGTAGGAGACACAGATGGAGTACAGTTTGCAGAATGAAATTAGACTATTCAGATCCTTGTATGATGTGATGAAGGAGCTGCAAGAAGTATTGTTTCTACATGTGGCAGTGAAGTTGAATCCTTTTCACTGTGTTGATCCTGTCAGTTGGACAGAGTATACATTATCAGAAAGGTTTCTTTCTCTGATCTGATATCTGATTTGAATATTATCAGACAATGGATGAAAAATATAGTGTGGTATTAGAAAAGCCCACCTAACACCTAATCTAGGTAAATAGGTAAAATAAAATACTCACAGTATGCTTTCAAAAGGGATGCATGTTCAGCACATAAAGGTACAATTCCACATTATTTAAAATATAAGCATTTTCCTAAACCATCTTTCATACTTTTTCTTCCTAATGTTGTGGACTGCTTGCTCATTTAATGCCATCTCAAAGCGCTTTATTGTACACTCACTTGTATTTGGAAGCCCTTTAAGTTAATTCTGCCCATTGGAATAATGCAACATCATCTCAGAGTATTTTTTCATTTTGCGACAATATATCCATCTCTGGAATGCATCCTGAGAATCCTGACATTTGCAAGATAAAATGCTTTGAGCAATTATCTCATTTACAGGCTGATATTAAACACTTTAGCATTTATGAATTATTAATACAAGCCTGGAATCACATGAACTCTCCCCAGTCATTCTGAAATCACATACACTTGTACAGATTCAGTCACATTCTGCTGAAAAGCTAAAGAATACTGCTATTCTCTTTTAATCTTTTTTTTCATAGAAATAAAACTTTGACAGAATGTTAAACAATGATTCTTGAAATTGTATGATTATGTAAAGTACAATGTATTTCTGACATTTATAATTCAATTTCAGTTGATGGCACGCATTGGACTTGGAATATGTTCTTTCTTTTACATAAAAAGATAAGTATTTCAAGTTAATGTGTTTGTGTGTGTGTATATATATATATATATATATATATATATATATATATATATATATATATATATATATATATATGTATGTATTTGACTACATAGTTGTATATAAAACCCACCTTATTTATTACATTGTTTAAATATCTTCTTTAGCCTTGTCTGTCCCTTTTGCATTGCTGTTGCTGTTATTGTGTGGTAATGATATCAGCCTTGATATCGGACCTGGACCAAAAGGTCAGACACCAAACGTTCTCCACCTTACATGTCGAAATAAATAATATCATATAAGCACATAGAGTTAAACTGCAGTGCAATATTTTTGCTTGTTATAGACATAATTGAGTTTCTAATGGTTTCTAAAGACTCATAATAATTGTATCCTTTGATAACAGCTTACATTATGTTTTGTTAACTGAGCATGATTTCTTATTGAATACTCTGTCATGAATGTTTGAAATAAGAACTATTAATTCAATCATTTCTTCATCATAGAAAGCCAACCCAGCATTCTTGAATTCATGTTTAATTTGTGAGTTCATATTGTGAGTCTTCATACAAGTGTAGTATAGAGGTGAGTGCTGAGTATAAAATAATAAAATAATATAAAACACTGATGGAGAACATTACTGTTAAGGTAGGTTGACCTAATGGCTTTATGGTCACAGGGACACCTGGACAGAACTGAAAACAAACTTCAATTAAATGGAAAAATGTTTATATTGACGTTAAACTATACAATTTAGCTTTATTGAGTACTATTGCTTAATTACCCTGCACAGTTGTACTATTTATTGTGTTGTTTACATTTATTACATTATACATCAAAGTAATTATTTATTTATAATTTGAAATCATTAGTTATTTATCATTTAATTAATACATCATTAATTACACCTACTGTGCAATTACAGTCCCGTGGCAGGAATAGTGAACAGTTATTCAGTAAACTTCAGAGTTAAGTTTCAATTACATATCATGTCTTTCCATCTCATCCAGTCTGACAGGGTCCCTGGGTCTTTGGAGTCACATGGTTCCAGTATGCTGCAGCTACTTCTACAGCTAGGTAGACTCAAACAGGCAAAATATTAAAGATTATTTATGCTATTCTGTTTTGCAGGTACAACATAATGGGTGCTGAATTTGAAACTGCTGTGATATATTTTGAAAAGATGAAGTGAAACATTAAAATGCTCTTTCTACAAAACATTCCAGTTGACATCGTTCAGAGCTTGCAGAAGTAGTGAACTGGTGTGTAATTTGGGACAGAGAATTGCCACCCACTGTTCCCAATGTGCATTTTTTCTCTTAGTGCAGGTCTATGCTGGTTAGACTGCTCCTGACCTCTTTCACCCAAGTGTGGGGGAACATCATCAGAAAATAACAACATTCAAAATGCATGCAAGTAGTGTATTTTTCTTTCACCTATTAGATTCTCCACTGGGGAACCTAGACTGCAAAATCCCTGATAGGACTGAAAGGTACTGTGGCACAGTGCATCAATAACAATTTACACATCATTTTTAAATAAGTTTGTCAAGCTAAGCTTTCTCAATAAACTTCTGATGACACTATTACCATATTTTAGAAACTTGAGCTAGTCCCTATAAATCAAAACACAGCAGGTGAACCTGACAATATAGGAACAAAACAATAAGAGTTTAAAACAACATAACATTATGGATATTAAAATGAAACATTATATTTTCATAAATGTTTTAGCATATTAAAGTTGTATGACATCATTTTGTGTTGCCAACCCCTGTATGTACAGGCCTTTGTCCATAACTTTAAGAAAGGGAACATGTAACAATCACCAATTCCATAATCACACAATTATCCACAATCCAGTCAAAATGTATGATGTATTGCAGGCCAGAAAAACTGCTTTACTAGCCTTTAAGACTCCAGCATGACTCTTAAATCTGTTTATTTCTGTTTTTGAATGCAAAAAAGTTGGTTTTTCTTATTTCCTTCCAGTACAAATTCAACAGAAATAGCAGAACAACTGAATTTTGCCTCTGATTTTCATTCAGTTTCTGTAAGAGTGGAATGGAAAAAAATGAACAAATTGCCATATTTTGGGGCCTAAGAAAAAGAAAAGAAAAAGGAGACTTGATAAACGAAGAGGTCTTTTTTCCTGCTTTCTCTCATTCTTTTTTTTCTCTCTCAAAAGGAAATGTTGAAATGAAACTGTTCACAAGAACTGGAAGATCTGAGACTTGAGGTTTGAATGAAGCAGTCAGCTAACAAAACAGTTCACTACACAAGAAACTTCATCTGCTCCCTCCAAATCCCCCTTTCTTGCCATCCTTTCTTTCCTAATAACAGCTGCCCTCTCGTTCCCTGTTACTCTGCTGTGAGGAACAAAACGTCCCTCTGACTATCTGTTTTTCTTTTCTTCCCAAGAGTAGGTCTCATTACTGGTGATTAGCAGATGATTAAAACCAATTCAGCTCCCCCAGTAGATATTTTCTCCCTGTTTGTGACGAGCGCATCAGTCTTCAGTGAACGTGCTCCTAAGCTTATTAACAGACTCAGAGGATTAGCCAGCGCGGGGCATCATGGTGTTGGTATTGTGATGTGGAAAGTGACATGAAGCGGTTTGAAAGTGCTGAGACTAAATGTCTCCAGCACAAGCCTGGTTTCCAATTCCTTTGCTTTTATGGCCCCCCAGACTCCAACTGAGCCTAGTTTCTTTCAGTCTGATTAAAAAAAAGTATGAATTATCAAGGACAGTCTTCAATTAAAAAGAGAATCTTATGATTGTTAAATGCTTTTGCATGTCAGTTGTAGTTCCTGTACGTCCTGACCAAGATGACTCTGAAAGTATACTGTGAGGGCTTGAAAGAGTATCAAGACACCAGAGAATAATACCATTGATACACACAGTAGTTTAACATAGCGAGTACTGATTGACTCAAATCAATGCAAAAGTAACTAGATTAATTATAAAAATATATTAAAGGAAAATACATTTTAAAGTTTCCATCACTGTGTGAGACATAACAGGAGACACACATTGTGTGTGTGCTTTAATGATGGATTCATCATGTTAATAAGTTTGTTATCTATGGGTTACATAGTTGAAGAAAATAAAACATAAAATGTTTCACCTTTTGTTGCCATATAGCCTGGAATTAAAATGCATTGAAACACACACACACACACACACACACACACACATATATATATATATATATATATATATATATATATATAGATATATTAATCTGCAGATCCTACCACATAACTTCCAAGTGCATAAAATAATTTAGAAATTTGAAGAAAATGAATTAAAAATAAACCCTGCCTAGATCAGACCATCCCTCCAAACTGGATGATGGAGCAAGGAGACTGATCAGAAAGCCTATGGTGAGGCCAATGGCAACTTTACCATAGCTCCAGGATTTTATGGCCAGGACTGGTCAAAGTGTGCATTTGACAACAATATTCACACATCTGGCCTGTATGATACTCGAGAAAGCTCACCTTGAATACTGTTGGAAATATGGAAATATGGAAATATGTGGCAAAATGTTTTCGGTCTGATGAAACAACAATTTAACTATTTGGCCTAAATGTAAAGTTTGGTGCAAACCCAACACAGTGTATCACCCAAAGAACAACCTCCCTACTGTGAAGCATGATGGTGGTGGCAGCATCATGTTATGGGGATATTTCTTATTTGCAGGGACTGAGGGACTGACACTTCTCAGGGTAGATGGGAAAATGAATGGAGCAAAGTATAGAAAAGTCTTTGAGGAAAACCTGCTGCCCTCTGCAAGATGAAACTGGAACAAAAGTTCACCTAAGGAACAAAAAGGTAAGTGGCCCAGCAGAGCCCCAACCTAAATCCAATCTGCATGACTTGAAGATAGCTGTCGATCAACACTCCCAGAGGAACTTGCTAAAGCTTGAACAGTTTTGTAAAGAAGATTGGTCAATATTGCCCAATCTAGGTGTACAACGTTGGTAGAGACCTATCCCAACAGACTCACAGCTGTAATCATTTTTTCACATTAAAAACTCTCCCTCTTAACATTGTGGAGTATGGTGTGTAGATACATGAAAAAACAAAAATCAGAAACTCTGAGGCACTGACAAAACCTAAATTAGTGTTTTTTGTTGAGAGGTCTGTATCAGTGACACAAGAGATGCTTTTTTGCTAATGCATTTGGCGCGTATATTTCTAATACTGTATATTGTATAATCTATGAGTAATTCACTAGCAGTATCTGGCACAAATTGCCCATGCTTAAAATTCACCTCACTGAGTGTTCATCTCACTGAGGATGAGGCTGCTCCGCTAGCCCTCTTTCAGTACATAGTAATGAAGAACTGGGTGAAAACCTTCAGCCTTAAACCGGACTGCACTTACAGCCCTAGAACCAATACAAAGAAAAATAATCCTCACAAATAAGTATAAACAAAATACTATTATAAGTAAATCATAATGATGCAGATGATGCTTTCCTTTTATTTTCAATTGCTTGTCAATGAACAATACAGTTGCACATTTACAGATTTGTTTAGCTTGGCAAATTGTACACTTTTCATATTTTCTTAGTTTCAATGAATATTTCACAGATGTTTTAGTTTGTTTGCAGTATTTTCATTTTGTTTACTTTTTTGGGCATGTATGTGTAAAAGACTGTCAGACCTTTAACTTAAATCATTCTAGTGATTTCCTAAACTGATTCTGAGCCTTTTAAAAACATACTGCCAAAGATTTTGTACAATTACAAACAACCTTTCTATATTTATTGATTAGTTGATTTATTTACAGATTTATTTATTGACTTTGGATAGATTTTTCCACTCTACGTGCAATACGTTTAACCATGCAACTTTGGTTGTGTTGTGTTTGCCTCTCCACAAGTAGGGTATATGTTTGGTTAATTAAGAAAATGTCATGCTTTTGGGGAGGAAGTCTTGCACAATCAACCTGTTAACCATGCGACACCCATACTCTGTCATTACTGACATTTAACAGACCACACTCCACCTCCAGAAATCAGAAACATGGACTAAATTAAGAAAACATAACCTTAATTATAAAAATACACAAAAAGGTGTTACATACACACACCCCTATACAGACATATTGTTTTTGTCATTAGATTTAATGACTCTCTCATTAAGCAGTCACTGCAGTTTAACATATTAAGCAGCCATTAAAATAAAGTATGGGTCCCTGTTCAAAATGACCACATTTACAAGAGAAAATAAATATAATGAATTTGCCCATAGTTATGGACAAAGTTTATTTAATTTTATAAATGTATGAATACTTTTCTTTAGGTAGGCAATTTGAGGATCATCAAATATCCCCCCCACAGTAATCTGACTTTTCTTCTTGATTTTCGTTAGGTGAAAATGACATAGGGCGTAAAAACAGATTCTTATCATAAGTCATTCTACGGTCTTCTCTTTCAGCCATTGCAAAAGGAAGTTTAAACACTAAGTGCAACTTATTTAAAGTATGACAAAGTCTTGCATTTAAAAATCGTCCAGGGTAAGGTTTTGAAAAATGTGTTGCACTGAATATTTTAATTAAAAATATCCGTATGCAGGTCTGCACAGAGAATTATTACACTGCATGTTTTTCCTAAACTAAGTAAAGGAAAAAAGACTTGAAAGCAGTTTCTTCATGTGAGATCACTGAATACTGTATTAATCAATGTCTCTCTTAGTCCACCTCCTCATGAGTTCTCCTGGAGTTCTGTGCATCTATTACACCGAGTTGCAAAGTTGCTCTCAACAACTTTTTCAAATGCAGTTTTGACAAAGCACCATGTCATGTATTTATAAAAGGTTTAGGCATTAAGAAAAAATATTTTCCTTTCCTTCTTAGGTTTTTCAGTTTCGGCAACATTGACCAAATATCAGCGTTTTCCTCACTTAATACTAATAAATAAATCAACTATTTTTAATCTGGTGGATAAATGTCTCCCTGTCTCTGGAAGGAGGAAGTGACTCATCAAACTAATGTTATAGGCGCAGGCAGTTTGAACCTCATACTTGGGCATTATCAGCACTGCGTTCTGCCTCTGCCAGCCATGTTAAAGAATAGGAATGTGTTGTGTCTTGGCTTTTTTTCAGCACTTCCATGTTTTACTTTAGGCAATATACACTATTTTGACAATCTCCCCCTTGTGATCTTTTAACATACAAAATGTTTCTTTACAATTAAAAACATGTATTCTTGGTCCAACAAACATGGCCTAAGCTAGTTGTGTTTTATGCTTTATTGGTGAATAAAAAAGAGAATGTACGCATCCAAAACATTTTAAGGTGCCAGGCAAAAAAAATAAAAAATTAAAGTAAACAAGATCTTGTGGTCCAACCTGTTGAAATTGTAAACCATTTTAAATATCTAGGCACTTTCCTGGATAAAAGATTAAGCTTTTTGGAGAATACTGACGATATCTTAAAAAAATGTATGCAACGCCTATAACTTGTAATAGAAATTGATAGCTTTGGGATGAGTCAGAATATTCTAGAGATGTAAATAAATCCTTGATTGAGAGTGTATTGTCATTTAACATCATTGCCTGGTACTGGAACCTTAGCCTATAAAATAGGAGGAAGCTCACCAGAGTGGTAAACATTGCCAGCAAAATAGTGCAGAGGCCACAATGTCAGTTAGGAGATCTATATGCACTGAGAACTAGGAAGAAGGCCCAGATTATTCTGGATGAAGACTTGCATCTCTTGTTCTCAGAGTTTGAGATATTACCTTCAGGAAGGTGATATAGGGTGCCTGTGTCAACCAAAAATGTATACAGGAAATCTTTTATTCCCACTGCAATTAGCTTTCTTAACTCAAGATGATCTTAAATAGTATTTTAGAATGTATTTTTATGTATAATGTACTTATTGATTGTATGTATTGATCTATATGTGGATGGATTATATTTTTATGTGTTTTTCATCGAGTGAGACAAAGAAAAATTTCAACCTTGTGTGGACAATAAAGTATTATTGTATTGTCAAATTTCATACTTTCGAATACGATCCAAAACTGTTTTATTTAAAGCAGAGACAGATCAACATTTTGATCTACTAAAGATTTTCATCAGGATAACAATGTTCACACACAATCACACACAATTTGTGTGGCACAGCAGAGAAAAGAGAAAAACAGGTATCAATCCATTCTGTATGTAATGTATGCACTAATTGACTAAACTCAATCTGACATAGACCTGACCTGTTATGGACAATTTCTGAGATATGTAAAGAACACATTAAAAGTTATATGCAGAGTTAAATATTTTGTATGATTTAAGAAATTATTTGTGCATCTGAACTCAATCTATTGAAGCATATAAGACCAAAAGGTGAGCCTACATCGGTATCCTTCTTAGAGGTCTTATGTGGCCCCTGTAGTAGTATCCCTAATGGTTAATCTTGAATTAACACAGCATGATGAAATACATTTTGTGCTTGTAGAAGTCCTTCAGATCAATCCTTCTGGAATGAAACAATTTTTTCAAGTTACTTAAAGAAGCCCAGTGTACACTGATCCTGCTGCTACACCTGCTGTTCCCCTTGTTCATAATGCTTGTTGACCTGCTAGGGTTACGGCACAGTAAAAAGCATTTATAACTTCATGCAGAGCAACCTTCTCTCACAGAGTTACAGGTTGGTGAAAAAGCAATCGGTGGAAAAACAACACAGCCTCGGACATGTTATTTTTGTTGAGTGTGTTCTGATAAAGTTAAGCTAATCTCTTGTGTTCCTCCAACACTGTATTCCCCCAAACGGATACTTATGAGGCACTGCTATTGACTTGATGTAAGGTGCGTAGATGGACTAAGCAAACTTGTCTTGCAGAGGGTGGTCGCTTCAGGTTAGTTTCAGGGCACAGCAATGCGAGGAATGGAGGCCAACCTGCTGTGCCTAAGTGGCTTCACCGTTCAGAACTATTAACTGGGTTACTGCGTTTGACATGGAGGTACGGTATATGGAGAAAACTCACACATATACACGTGTTTTGAAATGTGTATATACTGAAAAGGTTTAAATATTGTACGTTTAGGCTAATAGACTGATATTCAAAACGTCACACACTTCCCTCTTCATAATCTACAGATACAGTGCCTTTAATAAGTGGAAGGCAACTGCATATATTATGTAATAACTCACACAACTCGTGGCAATGATGACCGATTTGTCTCATGTAAGTGAACAGTTGCTGGTTGTCAGTTGAGATAAGTACACGTTTCTTATCTGATTCCGTTTTTAATTTGTGCAAGTGATCAAGAGACTTTAACACCCATCTGTCACTAAGATAATAATAATAAATAATATACTAATTATATAGCAGAGTTGTGGCGTAATCTCTGATAGGGTTAACACTTCGGAAATACATTCAGTTGCAGATCCTCGTTAATGACATATTATGAAGCTGCGACTCCTGTGAACTTCAAATGCTGGTCTTTAATGCAAAAAATAAATAAAGACAGCCACTTGTATTTAACACTTTTGCCTTTTAATTTATATAAGTTTAATTATTCCAGACTTTAGAATTATTAAAGAGGATGGGTTGGAAGGGTGCCAAGCATGGTCTGAAAAGTGCTCTTTTTAATACTGCTGCCATTTGCTTTATGGGTATCGTTAAATTATAAAAGTTTATATTGACATAAATTAATTTGTACTTACGTTTTGTGGGATGTCTAGCAAGTGTCTGTGGTACTATAACCTCTCCATATCCTTCGAGCTATTTACATTGCTGCTCTTTCAACTAAAGTTGTAAATACTCCCCCACTGCAATATGGAGTCTAGAAACAACATCAAATGGTAAAGTTTTTGATGTTGTACTGAGACAAATTTGTTTGCTGCATTCACTGAATTGCAATATATGGTAGAAATACAACTGCTCTAGTTTGCATTTAATCAAATAATATAAATAATAATAATAATAATAATAATAATAATAATAATAATAATAATACAAATAATATGAAAAACTCTCAGTATTAGAGGCAATAGTTAACTGATATACTGTTGTATCCATAAATATTGATACAAGTCAGTGTTATTTGCAGTTATGAAACACGCAGCCATGTGGTCTTCCCATTGATTTCTGGTGAATGGTTTCATTCTCTGAGTTTAATTAGAAGCATACCACTTTTTTTTTTAAAGCTATATAATGGAGCATAATTTACGTTGTAGGAATACTTAGGGGAAATAACTAATGCTGTCATGACAAATATGTTGTAAAATAACAGAAGGAGAAGGGTTTTTGTTAAACTGGGCTTCTGTGGCATTTTACACTATAGATGAACACTGCTCCAATTACTGCCAACAATGGCACGAGAGATAGAGATATAGATTCATTACCTTTAACAACCCTCACAGTCTTTCACTGAATGTGCTTATCTGCTTCTTTTCTTCCCCCCGAACCAGTACCGAAGGGAAAGGAATAAACAACGGAGAGAATAAAGCGAATGTGTCACAAATTACCACAAACACACTCTGACTCAATGCACTTTTCATTTCTCTCCCCATTAACTGTGTCTTGCTCAAAATGAGAGACCAGGCCTAAACGTAATCAAGTCCTGCAGATAACAATTGCCGTGACTACTGGGGCAGTCATCGCCTTCTAGCTACTGTGAAATAAATTTAGAAATAAAATGAGTTAAAATAAAATTCACTCTGCTCTCTTTACTGTGCTCAGATCATTTGAAGGCCATCAAGGCCCACAGAAACAATCCATCTCCTGGTGAAAAGGAAAGCAGTCTATGCCAGTACCAATAAGGCATGTCTTTAGTGTTATCAAGAGTAAGTATAATTACACAGAGAAAGGGCCATCAAAGTGTCTTGGGCTGTGGTATTTTTTTCCTGAGGTCTTTATCAATAGTGCTGCCAGAGTACTGGGAATATGCAAGGAAGCAAAGACAAATAATATCCCCAAGACTGGTGCAACTGACCTTCAATCTACTAAAGCACATTATAATTTGTGCACTCCAAGTGAATTCTATCAACATAATCAGTGCCCAGTTTCAAGGGGGTGATAATTAACAAAGCTTTATTATTATAAAAATTATATATTTATTTATATTTATTATTATTATATTATTATGATCATATTTTGTTGCTGACCAAATCTGAGATGCATATTTTATGTTGAGTATGAAAATACAATTTTGAAATAAGTATATTGTGGACCATCGTATACATTCTCACTGAAAGGTTTTCAAAGCTCCCACTTGACATGGTCATTATATGATTTCCAAATTCCATTTTTGTTTTTTGAAAGTTATGTTCTGTTTCTTCAGGAGCGAACAGGAACTCTCTGTTTGTGGTCTGTAGTCCATGGGAGAAAAATAATCACTTCCAAAATCCAACCACTCCAAAATGCAATTGCTTTAAATAATTTATTCAGTAGTCCCTCAAAAGATTAAATTCTTATACAACTGCAAAACATTCTGAGGCCGAATTAATTCAGTTTGAGGATTCACAGGTAATTTACAATATGTGTAATTCTGGAGGCACGTCGAGTGAAAAGAAAGAATGTGACAGGGGGCAGCAGGGACACGGGAAACTGATTGGATTCTAAAAGCAAATATGATCATACTGAAAGGTAGGGAGAATGTATAAATTACTGTTCAATAATAGTCTAGCCTATCATTTCAGTTTTTATGCAGCGTCATACTATACAAGAAGACATCCAGTAAAGGATGGACATAATTAAACTTTATATGAAAATAAACGGTACAGTAGCAGTATCTTGCTTGTTTAAAGGCATTTAACAAAGCCTACTATAAGATTAATTGTGTGTCTTCCTAAATTTGTCGTGCAATAATGTGTCAGCAGAAATGGTCTATGCGTTCTATAGATACAGGGGTGAGAGAGATCCAAGGAGGCACTTCCATTTGGAAATCTCTGTCACAAATATGCAAGCACAGTATGCCTGCTTCAGCCTCCGCTTCCTCTCTCCATGTCAGCGAAGTGGTAACTGCTCTGTGATGTTGTGCCTGTGGTTTCTGTTCCTGAATTTCATCACAGAGGTGAGTCCTTTACACAAGTTGTAAAAGAGCCGACTCCTGTCTCTTTAAATGTGGGAAACGAAGATACCGAATTAGGTAATATAAATTCAATAATGCACTGCCACAAGGAAATTGTGTTGTTCAATTCATGTATGTGTGAATGTATGTATGAATGTATGCATGTGTGTATGTATGTTTGGCTTGTAATTGTAGAAAATAAACTTTATTATATTTGGAATCTGTGCTGCTTGGTACACACTTTACTACATTATCAAAGGATTACATGGCCAGCAGAAGAATCGCAACGTCATGAGTTAAATTACTGTCTGGGGTCAACTCAGCCCAGGCAGGCGTTGAAATGAAGCACTGGGGGCCAGTTCGGGCCTCTCTGGAGAATGCCAAATCTTTTTTGATTAGAAAATCACCATGGGGACAAGTGCTTATCTGAGTTGCACAGATTGTACTGGAGATGAGCTATCCCACCACCTACACTGGTATAGAATGAAAACACTGTATTCACACAATATATTTGCTTGTTCCATTTTAAGGAGACCAGAAGTTTATGTATGTATGTACATATTTAGTTATTTAATATCAGTCTTTACATAGTATTAGTATATACAGGGTTATTTTTATTATGTTTATCAGTTTGTGTTGTTCATATTGTTGGATTGTTCATCGTATTTATCTACTTTAATTTGTAAGATTTACAATAACAAATATTTAAATTATAAAAGGGTTTTAATATAACACTAGCCTTATTTTTAAAAAGCAGAAGAAAATCATCACAGTACCTTCGCCTTGGTTCAATATCCCGTACATCACTGCAGTTCACCAATAATGGGAAATTGGACTTCACATTGCCAAGAACTGGGCGTTATTTTCAATGGACCAAGAGCCTTTACATTTCCCAAAAAGTAAGATTTTAAATCTTAATTGACATGTATGCAGAAGCCGTAGAGAAGAAGCTAGCAGCCGTGTCACTTGAACGACTGGTCTTGTCAGAACTTAGACATGAATCAGGTCTAGAGTTGGTCTATACTTTGATGGGAGATCTCTGTTGGAAGAGGTGTTGGATTTTTTTTAATTAAATAAGTTCCTGACAGAATTTAACAAATATTGATTTGCTGAAAAAAGAAGAGTATGTGTGCCTTATTGTTAAGGCCCTGCATTTTATGTGACTTGTGTTTTTCATTTATGATTGAACTGATATACCATAGATGTTCCTGTAGCCTCTCCAGCAATAGTAATTGAATTCATAATTAAGAAATCAATACATTATGTTTTGGCTCCAGTGGAGGAATTAGCAGTGACGTAGACTTCCTCTTTGAAGTGCTTCCTCGACACTCCTACCTCACTTGGCTACATGTTTGGACCAACGGTGGAAGACATGCTCGACCATTTCCTACGAGCCAGGGAGCAATCGAGATGATTGACTCAAGTTTACCGCTGCATGCCTGCCTCGGCACCCCCTTGGACTCAGGAGACTCACTCGCCCACAGATGCAACCATCTGTGTTTCAGCCTTCTGGCGATCTGTATAACCACCTGACATCCTCTGCCCCCCCCCCCCCCTTGAGTGTTCAAGTATTGTGTCCTTCCTGGGTCCTGTTGTTTGCCCTCGCACATTCTCCAAGTGCATGGACGTTGTGCTGGCCTGAGAAAGCAGGTCACATGAAACACAGGGCTGTACTTATTATAATACATCAATACATTACCTACCTACTTTACACACTTAGATATTGACTTCATAATGGGAACTTAAGAGTAAGGGTAAGACCATTCCTACCTCATCTTAAAACTTACCATGGTACATTTTTAAATTTTGTCTATGGAACAGCAAAAGACGGCCAAGATATGAAATTAAAATATATATTCCTACCTGGATTAAAGGAATAGCCTTTGAATTATAATGTATTTGGGGATGAAAGATGCTATATAACTGCTGGATTTTATAATTATTAGATTCACACTCATTATTCTAAATGATGTGGGACATTAATAGTGTATCTACATTAAATACCTGACTTCAGTCTACTACATGCAGCACAAATCTTTGATAATCAATCAAATTGTATGAATGGCAGCATTCTCTCTCTCCCTCTTTAAGTTAGCTCAATCCAATACATTTTTGGTCTGCATTGGAATTCAACACTTCCCCATTCACTGTGTCTAGAAGGTTGTGGCCAAAGGTCACAGAGACTAATGAAACACTTTCATTGACTGCTTGTATACTTTAATAAATCACTAAATGCATGAGTTCAGCTGACTAAATTTATTATATTAACTAATTTCTAAAGACAGAACTGTACGTTATATCAAACATTGGCTATGAAAACAAATGAGAATAGAATATTGAATAAGAATGTATTTAGGAAGAGCATAGTGGGAATAAATGCAATGTCAACGCCAATGCAATTAGGCCAACGTCTAATTATTAATGCAAGATACACACACACACTCACAAAAACTTCAAGTAAATTATTCTGTCATTTTTATTTACATTTCAGTTTTGTTCAGAAATGTTTGTCTAAAGTCAATGAATTAATCAATCAATTTTTATTTTGTATAGCACCCTTGGCAGGGTAGCCACAGAGCTCTTTACAGATGGAAAACAAACAAAAAATAAACAAAATAGTCATCTCCACATTTCTAAAACATTCAGGTTTGAGCTCCAAAATGTGAAAAACAAATAAAACAAGACCCAGTGGTATTGATTTTCTTCCCTGCTTTTGCTCAGTACATTGTACACTCACTCCAATATAGTTTACAAACCCATTTTATGTTTGTTCCTGGTTGGCCTAACTGACAAATTCCTGCAGGTTTTTCCTCGTGACAGTTGGAACAGTTGTCTTACACAGCTGAATAAAAACATTAACAACAAATGGAGTTGCACTCCATAACTCATTTCAGCTGAAAAACATTAGTTTTGTCATCGGTTGCCAGAAATTGATCTTCCTGAAGATTTTCTCAGTGACAAATGCAATGTACTGTACACATTTTTTTTGTCCTGCAGTGTACTGTCAGACAACATCTTTTTCAATATGCTCCGGAAGAATTGATTCTGTGCTGATGTTCTATTAGTCACTGTCTGCACATTTGAAAGAATTTGAGTATTCTTAAACTCTCCAGGAATGTAATATTTGAATATCCATCATATCTTTCTTAGAATTCTTCTTAGCTGTTTGTTTTATTGTTTACATATGCATTTGGGACCATATGAGCATAGTACTATATTTTTCTTAGTGCTCACATGAAGGAGAAAATAGCCTTGTTCAGCTATGGGCAACAAGAAAGTTGAAAGAAATCCAGCTTTCTTAGTTTTATGAGGGAACATACTTATTGCAAAAAGACAACTTGAAAGCAGATTGACATTGTGACTAGTTAGTCACCAAAGGGTCACTTTGCTTTTACTATCACATTTTATCTGGGAAGGCCTACATGTTAACATATCTGTAAAGGCTGGTTATATGAACTGGCTGAAGGAACACAGAAATCTATTAATCAACAATGCAATCATGTTTTAATCGTACTACACTTTGCATAACTTGGAATAAGCACTAAAGTAATACATGGGTATTGACATTTTACATACAGCTGTGTCAGTCAAGGAGAATTAATGTCTTTTGCATTAATAGCAGCAGAAATATTACTTTACATTTGTATATAGAATACTTTTGACATCTTTAATTAAATTAACTGATGTAAATTGATGGTCATTTGGACCATTAATATGTATGTATTGTGTGTTTCAGCCTAAATGTTGATAAGGACATTTGAGGCTTTGTGAATGTAATCCAACATGCCTGCCAGCCCCACTACAACCCTTACGATAACTATGTAGGTTATCATCAGAGAGAGATGGATTATTGAAACTTTATTTGAAATTCCATGTGACAGTTTTTATGGTAACTCCATTAACTATTAACAGATCTCATATATTTCATAGAGTATGGCTCCAATACACTGCCAATTACAGAAGTATGGAGAGTACTTAAATTGCTGGTTTGCTGAAGTATTACTTATGATGTAATATTGATCCCAGAGAGCACTGAAATATCTACAATGTGTATAGTATTATCAGCATTATTTTATAGAAACAATAAGAATATTAATTGTGATGGTCTGTATGCTTTATATATGAGTTATAGTATGCCAGCCAAAAATAAATTATTATATGTAAGATGTAATTTCAGCAATATGATATGATTTTACTCTTGGCAAATCATTTGAAAACTGTGAGCTAGTCTGTAAACATATAGCTAGTTTTCAGAATAGCTGAAGTGAAATACAATCCATACAGACCGCAGTTTAGAAGGACATTGTTTACACAAAACATATCCATAATAATATTATATATATATATATATATATATATATATATATATATATATATATATATATATATATATATATATATAATAAGATCTGCAAGATTTAAGCAATGAATTAAAATGTATCTTTGTTGTTGATTTTGATTAGTTGGGCATTCTCACACAGAGAGGTTAAAGTTTGGTACTATTGGCTACATCAATTGCTTATGTTGCCAGACTGAAGCTCTGATATGCAAGGTTAAAAAAATAATTTAACGTATTTAGAAATTTTAGGATTCAGAGCTGATTTATAGTAGCCTGCTTCAGGTGTGGGATTCAGGCAGAGAAGGTCTTTAGCATAATTTTGGGAAATATATCAAAATAAAAATGTAATTGTTATTAATGTTGATATTGAATGTTAAATCAGATTTATAGGTAAGGTAAACTGCAAATTTATTTATTGATGAATGTTATTATTATTATTATTATTATTATTATTATTATTAATAATAATAATAATAATAATAATAATAATAATAATAATAATAATAATAATGCATGTATTTATTTTTGTATGTAAGTGTTTATAAGATACAACAGCATTTTGGTGACAAATAACATTGTTGTCTGTAACTACATTCAGGACAGGCCATTGTTGATATCTTCTTATCCAAGACTTGATACTGCCTATTGTGTAAATTAATATATGCCACAGGTGACAGCCACTATAAAAACGAGCATGTACAAGTCACCATTTTATTGCATAGATTTTAAATGTGATACCAGAAGAGAGGAAGGAATGTACACAATATGTATAGTGTACCAATACATGTAAGTGTTCCAGCATTGGCAAATTAATTATTTCATATCCTTCCCTGATACATTAGGTTTGAGAGTATATCCCTCATTTGACTCAAACAGATACAAAACTTTTATTTTTTCCAGCCGACCTGTTCTATAATTTCAATCAGCTGTGTCTTCTGTGGGCTTCCATTTTATTTTATGGTTAATTAGCCAGGCACATATGGGCTTCAGGAGCATTACTTATTAAGTAGATTGATAGATACATAGAGAGAAACAGAGGCAAAGCCAGAGACATCATCTCCTTGAGTGAGGCATTCTGATCTGAACGCTAGTCACTTAAAACCTCAGGATTTCCATATTCATACCTGGTAATAGCTCCATTCACTGGTGCTAGTATTATGACAGCTGTTCTGCCAAAACAAAAGCCACACTCGTATAAAGGATATTTTTCTTCATTGTTTTAAAAACAAAGTACACAATATCTCTTGATAAAAAGAATCCATAGAAAATAAATATTTTTCAGTAACATGATGCCTAATGTACTACCACTGCTACCTTGCTTCTCCCTTTGCCTGCGGCCTGACTGGGAACTTACAAATCGCTCAGCTGGTGCCCGACACTGTTCTCGAAGAAAGCTAGCAAGCAACACTTTGCACTCTTTCAAAAGGCTTCCCACCAGCTGTCACCCAGCTCTGGGTGCTGAAAAGCTCCTGTCACTTCATCCAAGGGGATTTATTTGGTCAGAGAGAAAAAATTTAAATACAAAGCAACCAGCTAAGAAGCTAGTGAAAGGGATTATAAGTGCACAAGAGCACATGTGTTGAAGACACTAATACATCTTTAGGAAACTTCAGCTCCCCAAAGCCAGGATTACTGACAGAGACAGGGTGGTATACGTATGCAGGGATCTCGACTGTCAGAGTTATTATCTGCCCACTATTCAACTTATTAGCTCTTTCATCCTGCCATTTTTTCAGGCTACAAAGCATTCTCCACTATTCCCATTGGGAGAGAAAAATGGGAACATTACTGCTGTTCAATTAATGAATCACCTGCATGCAAAATACAGCTCCTAACACTTTACAATAATGATATTAATAATCACACACACACACACACACATACAAAAAAAGGCAAGTGCTCATATTAAGTTCACACACACGGAAGCTCTCTGTTGTTCTCTTTCCAAGTGAGGTACTTTTTCAGTTGCCCATTAAATAATTACAAAGCTAGGTTCTGCACTGGCATAGTCCTTTTCAAAACCTGCATGAGCATCAGTAAGTAACTAAGCTACACTAAACTGGATACTGACTTTAGAATATTGTATGAATACTGGTGTTTATTATAATCTCAAGTACTTAGCTGGTAAATACAGGGCATTTCAAATACAACACAATATGGCTTTCAAAATGCAGGCATCATGACATGATTTTTAATCAAAATTATAACTTAATTTGCCAATAGTCACAAGCATTCAGAGTCAGTTGCATACAGAATGTGTCCTTTAATTGTGCATTCTTATTACAGGTATTCTATGATTGTGATTTCTTAGTATAGGCATTCTATGTTAGAAATGTAAGTTCAAGCAATGAGGGGAAAGTGAAAGCTATGGTCTGTGCAGAGCAAAACAACAGGAAGTGTTCCTGTACAGTTATATTAATGTGTCCAGTGCTAAATTATCATCATCATCGTCATCATCATCATCATCATCATCAGTCAAGCAATTTTCCAACAAATGTCTGCCCATAGGGGTCACTAGCACCTCACCAAACACTGAATTTGTAAAAGGCACTAAGGAGCAACACAGCAGCGCATACACATTGTATACCGTTCTGTCTCTTGCTGTGTGCCATTATCTAAATTTCTTCACATAGTCTGTCCTGTATCAGGCTTAGCAAAGCTGATTAGCAGAGCAACATGAATCTGACACATCCTTTATGCCAACTGCAAGCTGCCTTCTACAGTCAGTGATACACTGATGAGACAGGCCCCGAGCAAAATCTCAATGCAACCACATGCAAATGAGATACGGCCAGCGAGGCTGAAAGCGAGACGGCTGTAACGTATTGCATAGCAGCATGACTGGCACCACCTCCAAATCATAAAAGCAGTTTTGATTTCTACACATCTCCTAAGGACGCTGTGTGAAACCCTGCTTCAGAATGGCTTTACAACTTAGTTAAAAGCCAAATACATATTTTTCTTATATATATCACAAAAACTGTTTTAAGAGTGATGTGTTTTGGTTGAAGATAATTTTCCTATCTGACAGGGCATGATGCAATTGGAATTTGCACTCTTCTAAGCTGGGAGGTTTTGTTCTTTGAAATAATTAATATAACTGTGTTACAGGTACAGGTGTGGAGGGATAAACACATTGAGTGATCTGTGTGGCTTTACAACATACACAAATCACAAAGCAATGGGATATTTATTAATTATGTCTAAACGGAAGGTGCATAAAATGATTTATCTCAATTTGATCAAATTGAATCCTTACAAGAGTGTGTTTAACAAACTCTGAAAGGATAAAATTGAAAAAACTAGAGTTTAATTCATCTTTAACTAAGTGAATCATCAAATAACATTGTTTTCGATAAGCAATAATTATGTTGGCTATAACACACTGGAGATTCCTGTGTGTGAAATGAGATACAATGTTTGCTGTGATGCCTAATATACACAACATTTATTTTTAATCAGTTGGATATATATATATATATATATATATCTATGTATCTATGTATCAATGTAATATATAGATGTACATGTACATATCTATATATTAAAGAGACAGATTTTTGCATCACTAGGCAAAGTGTAAACATAAGTGTATTTTTACCAGTTTATTGTGTATACTGAGTATTGCCTGAGAATTTCAGAATCTTTATATTTTGAATTATTATATATCATAACACAGTATGAACAAAACAATAATAATCATTATTAAATCAATCAATAAATAATAATATGTATGAGGATATTTTAGAAAGCAGAGCAAATTCAAAATTAAAACAAGTGACCAGGTATGATTTTGTTATGATAAACAGCACATGAGCGATAGGGTGCTTTCAGAAGTACTTACATCAGTGCTGTTTGGCAATGTGACATTTCAGCACAGAAAACACTAAATGCAAAACATGGCCTTCATCTTCTGAAGTACCTTCATTTAATTCTTTAATATCTCTCATTCTCTCTCTCTCTCTCTCTCTCAATATATATATATATACACTCACCTAAAGGATTATTAGGAACACCATACTAATACTGTGTTTGACCCCCTTTCGCCTTCAGAACTGCCTTAATTCTACGTGGCATTGATTCAACAAGGTGCTGAAAGCATTCTTTAGAAATGTTGGCCCATATTGATAGGATAGCATCTTGCAGTTGATGGAGATTTATGGGATGCACATCCAGGGCACGAAGCTCCCGTTCCACCACATCCCAAAGATGCTCTATTGGGTTGAGATCTGGTGACTGTGGGGGCCAGTTTAGTACAGTGAACTCATTGTCATGTTCAAGAAACCAATTTGAAATGATTCGACCTTTGTGACATGGTGCATTATCCTGCTGGAAGTAGCCATCAGAGGATGGGTACATGGTGGTCATAAAGGGATGGACATGGTCAGAAACAATGCTCAGGTAGGCCGTGGCATTTAAACGATGCCCAATTGGCACTAAGGGGCCTAAAGTGTGCCAAGAAAACATCCCCCACACCATTACACCACCACCACCAGCCTGCACAGTGGTAACAAGGCATGATGGATCCATGTTCTCATTCTGTTTACGCCAAATTCTGACTCTACCATCTGAATGTCTCAACAGAAATCGAGAGTCATCAGACCAGGCAACATTTTTCCAGTCTTCAACTGTCCAATTTTGGTGAGCTTGTGCAAATTGTAGCCTCTTTTTCCTATTTGTAGTGGAGATGAGTGGTACCCGGTGGGGTCTTCTGCTGTTGTAGCCCATCCGCCTCAAGGTTGTACGTGTTGTGGCTTCACAAATGCTTTGCTGCATACCTCGGTTGTAACGAGTGGTTATTTCAGTCAAAGTTGCTCTTCTATCAGCTTGAATCAGTCGGCCCATTCTCCTCTGACCTCTAGCATCAACAAGGCATTTTCGCCCACAGGACTGCCGCATACTGGATGTTTTTCCCTTTTCACACCATTCTTTGTAAACCCTAGAAATGGTTGTGCGTGAAAATCCCAGTAACTGAGCAGATTGTGAAATACTCAGACCGGCCCGTCTGGCACCAACAACCATGCCACGCTCAAAATTGCTTAAATCACCTTTCTTTCCCATTCAGACATTCAGTTTGGAGTTCAGGAGATTGTCTTGACCAGGACCACACCCCTAAATGCATTGAAGCAACTGCCATGTGATTGGTTGGTTAGAACAGGTGTTCCTAATAATCCTTTAGGTGAGTGTATATATATATATATATATATATATGATTGATTATATATTTGTTACACATCTATTACACATATACTACAACTACATACAATATTGTACAATATACAAATGTCAGTAACAAGCCAAAATAAAGAGTACAATAAACATTAGTAAATTTAAATGGTTAGTATGTATTATCCAAAATTATGTAGCTGTATTTGACAAGTGGTCTAATTATAGGCAATTCAATTATTTGAATATATATACACACACAGCATAACACAATGGTATATAACATATAGCATATAGATAATACACATTTGGTCAAATTTATTTATTTATACATTTGTATTTAACTGCCTGAAAATAATATTTGTATATAATATAATATGCATATAAATAGTTTTAATTAAGGATTATTTGTTTAACAAATAAATTGCATGTTGATCGTTTTACAATAATCTGTTTTTATTTTCAAGGAAGTAAAGGAACATAATTTTCCACATAACATGTATTCATTTCAAAATATATGAATTTCAAATTCATATTCTATTTTTATTTACCTTTTCTTATTGATTTCATCTGTATATTATACTCAACATTTAAATTTTTCTCTTTTATCATTTCAGCGTTCTACATCTCTTATTAAAAGACTAAGTTTTCTCATTAGTGCCAATCATTCTGGCAGATCTGGAGAACGCTATCAAGGAATCAATGCTTTGAGTTCTGTAGATGTGAACTTAATATATCCAAGTCTAAGCTATGTTCATATATATATTTGGTGTAGTACTCCTGTATATTTAAAAAAAATACTATACTGATATTGTAGACATGCTTTGTTTTCATTTGTTTATTTTTTTAATATGTACATAAAATCACAAACTGAATTACTATATTTTCACATTTAAAGCAGTTATTGAAAGACACCTACAAAAGACTCTTGAGGATCAAAGACTTTGACCCATTTCACTTGTTTCTCTATTAACCATGCAAATCAAGGTTCAACTACTGGCTGAAGGGTTAATATAAAGTCTCATTCATTTCATTGTCATGAGAAAAAAAAACGTAAAATCACTGCTTTACTCTGTGAGTACACATTAACAAATACATATTTGAGAGCACTCAACCCAGGAAACATATGCTTTTGAGGTTAAAGTACAAAGCATGCTGGGACATAAGTCAAACTGTGTAAGAACTATTGCAGAGAAAGTGTGGGTATATATAAATGTGCTCTTTATTTTTAACATAAATGATAAACTATGTAAGGTTGGTTTCCTGTGACTTTACAGACAATAATCATCTATACCAGCCAGCAAAGGTTACAGGTTAATTCCCCATTCCCCAGTACCCTACCCGGTGTGTGTGCATTGTCTGCTTTCAGGCTAGTCTCCATGATAATGGTACTGCCTTCTTTGCATGCTGCTAAAAAACCCTAAAGGCTCTCCCTAAAGGTAGACAGGGGAATTGACCCCAGTATCTGTGCCAAATACATTCCCTCATTCTGTCTACACCATGATAAAGAAAACCCTTTTTGTCTTCTACTTGCTATCAAAAAAGAAGAAAGATTTTTCTTAGGAAATTAGTTTCATTCTGTTCAATATGGTTTAAGTCAAGATTACAAAGTTGCTTTTGTCAAATGTACCAGGGCTGACTTTAAAACTGTAACATTTTAACAATACAACACATATTTTTATACACCATGCAATATTACTGGTAAAAGACAAATGCTATCTTGATTGACTGATTGTATTTTCTCGTGTTATTATAATGGTTGACAATATTTTAAATGTATTTTGCACTGCCTTTTCCAATTACTCTGTGGGAAATTAGATGATCTACCATGTGCAGGTGCAGATTATTACATGGGAGTGGATTCACAATGTTTGCATTTATTTGATGGAATAATGTCAGCGAGAAGCACTTTCAACGTTTAAGTTTGGTTCATTTTGAAGACACTTACAGGATCTCAAGAGTGAGATCAGAGGAACGCAGTGCCGAGTGCCAGACTGACAGCGTGTGAGGTGGGAAAAAGATTACACATGTCTTTTGAGGATGTGTAAATGGACAGGCCTGCCTTTCCTTATTAGTAAAGATGGGCAACTTTACACCAATGGGACTCTGAATAGAAAGCTCTGAAATATATGCCTCACTCTTACAGAAGAGGGTCTTCAGAGGGCCATCTTGATATTTGTCTTATTAATGACACATTAAAGCTGAAACTAATATAGCCAGACCATGGAGAGCCAAGAACCGTACAGGCTGCTGCTTTTCACAATGGAAAGAGACTTTGTTACTAAAGGCAAAAAAAAAACACCTCACCACAGTGAAATGCTAGTGGAAGAAGCACAAGTTTGGACTACCCAGTCACAGCTTAGGAGCATAGCAAAATCCAAGCTTATTCCACGCGAGCTCCTTAAGGCATTTACGGTTTAGGTATTAAAGTGACAGGAGATTTTGACACGTAGACAATAAGCCGGCTCTTTGGCAATTTCCACAATACAGATATTTAGTCAATACCGATGCTTTGCTCAAGTAGGTCACATGTTTCTGTGCAGTCTGGTATGTGCCTTTAAATGCAATAAAACAACGAGGGATGAAACGATTAATTATGTCTCCAGATTTGCAGTCACAGCCTTTACATTTTAGTTTTTCATCGTTGTGGTATAAGAGGCTGGGATGTGAAGGGAAATCTTAGATTATGTTTTTGAAAATAAATAGATAAATATACACTCACCACATACACATACACATGTGAAAACCAAACACTTTTGCTAATGACAGAGCCTAACAGTCACTCAGGGACCTATTATTACAACCTCCTATTCGACCCCCTGCTCCTTTTGGCTGAGGAGGTTTGCGCAATTTAAGATCAAAACCGAAACCGTTTCCTGCATTAATCTTTCCATTGGTTTCAGTAATATTTTTTGATCATTCTTAAAACCATTCCTTTGGAGATAGTCTTTCTCTAGTTATTTATTTGTTTGTTTGCTTGTTTGGTAAATAGGTGGCTCCTGAACTTACAGTGGAGGTTACTGAAGTATTGAAATAGTTTGACTTTTGATGAATAGACATGAATCAGAAAAGGCTGATTAATTATTGCTTGCCTAGTAGGTTAAGCTTTTGCTTTTCACTTCAGTGGGCCAGAGTACAGATCTCGCCTTTGGCCATGTCAGCGGGGCTCATTATAGAACCTCCTGGGAGCTGACAGAAATTGTTAGTGGGATGTGATGTCCAGTACTGCTGCCTTTACCCAAACGGAAAAAGGATTCCCTCATCACCAAAAAAGCCTTAACAAGGCTGTGTGTACTACACCTGTAATCAAACTGCTTAAAAAAGCGTTTGGGGAGTACAGATACCACTCCTGATTGGTGGAGCACTAACAGAATGCAGAATTCCATCTATAATTGATGTGTGTGCACAATTACAGGCCTCCAGACATCTCCAAAGTGTTGCACAAGGATGCCTAGAGGATTGTTAAATTTTAACAGCCATCGCATAAAATCAAGGTTTTGATATGTATTGAATTTGAAGTTGCCTTATGTCTATGAACTTATATTTTATTCAAATTATATATATATATATATATATATATATATATATATAATGTGTGTGTGTTGTTATATATATAACATCACCTCAAAATGTATTGGCACCCTTGATAAAGGTAAGCAAAAAAGGCTGTATGAAATATACCACACAGTTAATGAGCTTTAAAACTATATTATGTAATTGCTCAGAGAAAATGTTTATTAAGTCATAGTAAGTCATAGTTTTTTCTCAAAAAGATAGGTGTCAAAATTATTATTGTCACCCCTTAAGATTCTTATATATAAAATCAAACTAAATTAAATCTGCATTAACTTTTTTTTTTGTAAGTACATCTCAGACTTAAGGAACTCCATTGTGGCCTTCCATGGCTTCCTGTTTCACACGGGTATAAAAATGTAACTGTAAAAATGTGAAAAGGTAACATAAATGTAAAATCCATCACCATTGGGAAGGGCAAGGAACTCGCATATAAAAGGAAAACATGCTTCTTGACCTTCATAAATTAGGCAATGGGTAAAAAAAAAAATAATAATTAAGAAGTTAAAAACCAGTGAAACAGTGGTAAACCTGCCTGGTAGAGGATGAAAGTACATCTTGCCCCCACACATAGTGAGTAAGATTGTTCAAAAGACATAGGAGAATTCAAGGGCCACAGCTGGAGAATTACAGAACTTCATTGAATCTGAGGTTCATAAAATCCCCTATTAAGAGTAACCAATAAATGAAAGTGCCTGCAGTTTGTTATAGGGGATTGGCTTTGTATTGGAGCCGGGTGGTATGATAAGATGAGACGAAAATAGAGCTCTTTGGACACGCTTTGGTGTCCAAAGAAGGATTGTGTAAGCAGAAAAGAACTTCATACATACTGTAAAATTTGGTGGTGAATCTTTGATGTTATGGGGCTGTTTTGAGTTTTTTTTTAAGGGGTTTCTGCACACTTCAGTCACTCTATCAAAGCTGCCATTGGCCCCTGCGCATGTCACTCAGAACAGGTCCCTTCCCAATTCCTGTTTTATAAAATGTGACATCTGCGCAGGTTTGTCAGTGCTTCCTTTTCACATATCCGGGGGTTGCATTCACAACCTATCATAATCTTTCAAGTCAGAAGCACTGCCCAAGGGGGAGGGGTTACTGTATAACAAAACCGTCGCAAGAGAGGAGGCAGCGAGCTGATAAGGGAGCCTGCCCGAGGTGTACCGCTAGGGGGCCTCAGCAACAAAACTCCAGACTGTAATCTCAGGGGCCCCGTAGGGCCGCACCTGAGCTGCCCAGGAGCGAGGACCGTAGTCACACTCTTACCGGGAACTGTCTAGAATCAGCATATACAAAGTGGGGGTACAGAGGTCAACTCTTACGCCCTCCGCTTACAATAGCAAGGCCAGCTGCTCTACTAGTGCAACTAGGAGCGAGGCCGTAATCTACTTACAATATTTGGGGCGGGCAATCAAGCAACTTGTGCAGACCCAGCGCATTATCATGGCAGTGGACCCCTGATCCAATAGGAGCATGGCCACAGACCCACTGAAACACAACATAATACACAGCCATCTAGTCAACAGAGTAGCCGAGCTGAAAAGAACAATATATATCACGTGGCAGCAGGAACATTCATCCACTGTGCTGACAACTTAAAATGTTGTACAAACAATAACTGAACCAACTCATGCACCACCCGTGGAACACAGGAGCAGGAGTGAGTTAACCCGCGGGAAGACCATCAGGCTCGCTTCTGCCGCACCCTGGGTCCTGGCATAAGCCTCCCCTCTCCTGCCTAGGGTGGGGGGCTGTTGCCGGATGGTCCCAGGTGGCCCTCAGTTCATCGAGGAGGTCAGGAAGCAGCGAGAGGGCCAGTGTGGGCCGCTGCAAGCACTGACCTCTCACAAACCTGGAGCGCGGCGGGGCAGGATCAGAGGGCCAGGGGAGCTGGAGACACTCCACGGCCCTCTGAAGTACCGCCCAGAACTCCCGGTCCTGTCCCGCAGGAGCAGGAGGGATGTCCTCGCTCAACGGTGGAGGAGGGGTTGGTTAGTCCATGAGCTCTGCCTCGTACGGACCCAAAGACAGGCAGTCCTCCTCCCAGGTGGCCTGACTAATGCTCTCATCTAGAGATGGAGCAGATAGACTCCCCTCAGACTCCAGCGGCGCGGTGTGGGCCAGCTGTGGAGCATCATAGTGTGGGGAGGGTGGCACCTGTTGTGCTCCTTGCACTGCCTGGGCAGCCAGCAGAGCGCAGATTTGGTATATCCTGCTGTTCAAAGCATGGATGGCCCCATTGCGCTCTCTGTCCGTGGAGCCGGATCTCCATTGCCGATGGTGCAGTAGGGAGGGGGCTAGCGCCAACTCGGAAGAGGGGGAGGGAGCCCGTGGGATTTTACTGCCGCTGCTAGAGCTCCTGCTGTGGAGGAAAAAGCCCTGTGGACAAAAAAACAAAACAGCACACAGTCGGAATATACAGCCATAATATTGTGTAGGTCCCCCTTTTGCAGCCAAAACAGCCCTGATCTGTCGTGGCATGGACTCCACTAGACCTCTGAAGGTGTGCTGTGGTATCTGGCACCAAATTGTTAGCAGCAGATCCTTTAAGTCCTGTAAGTTGCGAGGTGGGGCCTCCATGGATCGGACTTGTTTGTCCAGCACATCCCACAAATGCTCGATTGGATTGAGATCTGGGGAATTTGGAGGCCAAGTCAACACCTTGAACATGTTGTTGTGTTCCTCAAACCATTCCTGAACCATTTTTGCTTTGTGGCAGGTCGCATTATCCTGCTGAAAGAGGCCAATTCCATCAGGGAATACTGTTTCCATGAAAGGGTGTACATGGTCTGCAACAATGCTTAGGCAGGTGGTACGTGTCAAAGTAACATCCACAAGAATGGCAGGACCCAAGGTTTCCCAGCAGAACATTGCCCAAAGCATCACACTGCCTCCACTGGCTTGCCTTCTTCCCATAGTGCATCCTGGTGCCATGTGTTCTCCAGGTAAGCGACGCACACGCACCCGGCCATCCACGTGATGTAAAAGAAAACGTGATTCATCAGACCAGGCCACCTTCTTCCATTGCTACGTGATCCAGTTCTGATGCTCACGTGCCCATTGTAGGCGCTATCCGCAGTGGACAGGGGTCAGCATGGGCTGACTGGTCTGCGGCTACGCAGCCCCATACGCAACAAACTGCGATGCACTGTGTGTTCTGACACCTTTCTATCAGATCATCGGTCATCTCCCCCTGCTGGAGCCCGAGTCCAAGATCTTTTAACTATTTTATGAATGAATGTCATTTAAAATGACTTTTAAAAATGAATTTTAACTGTTTTTAAAGATTTAGTTGTTTTTAAAACACTAGTTGTTTTTTTTTTGTTTAGTTTTGTTCTATTTATTTGTCAAATACATTGACCGTTTTGGATTTAATTTTAAATGCATTGGACCGTTTTGGTTTGTTTTTTATTTTTTCCTTTTTAATTGTTTCTTTATTTTGTCCAGTGCATTTTCAGTTATTTTCAATGTATTTGACTTTTATGTTGGTTAGCAGTTTGCTTTAATCACGTTTGTTTTGTTGTTTTGTGCACTTGTTTATTTGAAGTTTAGTATTTTGTTTTGTTAAATCACAAAGATTTTAAAAATTTTAAGTGATTTTAAGAATTGATTTTAAAAATGTGTAATCATAAGTATTAAAATTTGAATGAATGTTTTTATTGTAATGTAAAATACTTCAAACAATAAAACAGTATTTCTATCAGAACCAGCATTCACTTTTTCAGCAATCTCAGCTACAGTAGCTTGTCTGTTGGATCGGACCACACAGGCCAGCCTTCACTCCCCACGTGCATCAATGAGCCTTGGCCGCCCATGTCCCTGTCGCCGGTTCACCGCTTTTCCTTCCTTGGACCGCTTTTGATAGGTATTGACCACTGCAGACCAGGAACACCCCACAAGAGCTGCAGTTTTGGAGATGCTCTGACCCAGTCATCTAGCCATCACATTGATATTTTTTTGCATACTTCTATTAAACCATTTTGGCCAATGTTTTTTGGTCCTCAATTTGCTATGTTTTGGTACAAATTTCTCCTGAGCCTCAAGTAGTATTTTCTTAAAATATAACCATCCATTTTCAACTAAATCTGTATCCAGTGTGCTCCAGTCTACCTCTTCTAAGTGCCGCCACATACCTTCAAGGTTTGCTTTTCTAAAATTGTAGACCATTGTTTTAGACTTGGTCCTTGTTTTTTGAAACAATGCCTCAGAGCTAACCATATTGTGATCACAGTTTGTCATTGGTTCTCTAACTAATGTCCCTCTGACTCTATCTTGGTCATTTAAAAAGATCAAGTCAATGCATGCACTGGTTGGTTCCCTTACAAATTGAGCTAGAAAGCAGTCATTTACCATCTCAACCATTTCTATTTCTGCTTCTGTAGTCCCAACTGGGCTTTCCCAGTCTATGTTAGGGAAATTGAAATCCCCCATGATAACAGCCACATCCTTGCTACATGCAGTCCTGATTACATTGTACAATGCAACATCTTTCTGAATATCTGACTTGGGTGGTCTGTAACACACTCCTACCACTAATCCTCTAGATCTTTTGTTCAAAAGTTTCACCCACAAAAATTCTGTTTTGTTAGTAGGATCTAATTTGAGTTCTTCTGCCTCAGTCATTTTTCACATATAATGCTACCCCACCCCCTCTTCGATTTTGCCCGTCTCTCCTAAACTGTGTGTATCCTTTCAACTTGTATTCATCCCCATTATTTTCTGTAAGCCATGTTTCTGTCACTCCTACAACATCATAGTCACATGCCAGCACTGTGGCTTCCAAGTCCAACATCTTGTTCCTTATACTCCTGGCATTGAGTTACAAACATTTCAGGACTTTCCTACTAGCAGTTTCCCTTTGTTTTCTTTCCTTAGTGGAACATCTCCCATTGTCAGAGCTCCCTGCCACCCTGGTCCCTAAGTTTAAAAGATTCTCAGTTACTCTGCACATACGCTCTCCCAATGCATTAGCCCCCCTTCTGACTAATTATTCTATATCACTAATACAGTGCAGATCAACAAGCTGAGCCTCAAGATCACAGATCTTGATCTGTAGGATTTTAGCATGCAGACAACGTGTAGTGGCCACATCCCTCTAAATGTTACAGTTTTTTTAGTCTCTTGGTTCCTGTTCCCTAGTCAACTGCTTAACTTCTTGTAACTGAGAAACAGTACTGCTCTTTCTCAACAGCTGCTTTAAGTAGCTTTTGTCCACCTGCCTACAATTCACACCTAACTGGCCACACCTGGAACACAATCACCTTTCTACAACCTATTTACTTTCACCAACTCAGCAGCTGAACTGAATTGAAGATCTACACTGAGGATGGAACAAATTAAATTAAAAAGAGAATTGTTGAAAGTTGCATTTCAATGACTGACAGGTTCAGTGACTGACACTCAAGTGGCTATGAAATGTGTAAAACCCTAATTGTGCCCTTTTCTTTGTTTTATACAATCAGTGGAATACATTTCATAGCAATGTATATTTAAAGATCTGTTTTACTCTTCTTTTCTCTCTTTGTTCTCTGTTCCAAATGTCTTCAATTATATCCCCTCTCCTCACACAGACAAAGACAAACTAACACAGACAGAATCTCAGGGCTTTTATATTATGGTGTTTACTACTAACAATAATTCAGTTTGTAGCTGCTGATTAAGACATTGTGAAAAGAGCCTGGTTGCAGATGTAGCTATGAAAGTGATAAAAATCAATTTGAAAGTGTCATACGGTAATTAGACATGCACTAATCAAACCACTATGCAGAAATAATAAAAAAGAATATTCAAGTGGCAGTTAATCTGGCTTTTTAAATCTTTTACCTTTCATGACAAAAACCTTAACCACAACGATCAATGGATCAATGATGCAATCCTCTTCACCAGGAAAATAAACAAAACTACAGAAAATACAGTATGCCAAAAAAACAAGGTTGATATGTCCTTGAAAATATCCTTTTCTTAACAGGAACAAAACTGCAAATTTAGGAAAACATAGAGGACTGTCATGAAAATTAAGCAAACTTTCTGTTGGTAGTAATGGTGGTTTAATCTTGTTATGGGCATACTTTAGTTCTTCAGGGTTGTATTTTTGTTTATTGAAATTTTCTTAATATTAGCTTCAGCATAGCACATATTTAGACAAAGTATTGGCTAAATGATAAGAATAGTTTTGCATGTCGCACATAGGCTTGTTAAGAACATAATTTTTAACAGCTGTGGAGATGCTATTATTTACCCGTACTTCTCATACATAAGTATTATGAATTAATGCCTCTTTGAAGTTTGGGGGACATGTACCACCAGTAAATTATGCCCAAAAGCAAATTATTGACGCTCTCTCAGTATTCCCAATGCCTGTGGAGCCGACCATACACTATTAGGGGGGTACAATTTAACGGCCTATGTTTGTGTGTAACCTTTCAGACATAAAGACCCAAGAACTTGTTGATGTAATAACTACTTCATTTTGCAGCAAACCATAAGATTGGTTTGCAGTTTGGTTACTGTAATGCAAGGGGTTGTAAAACAGGGATAAAATAATGTATTTGGGTGCCATTGTTTTCAGGGTACTGTTAATATTTCTTATTAGCTTTGATTATTGTATTGTTCATTAAATTCAATGGTGCTAACATATATAGTCACAGTTATCAAGAGCAATATGAGAAAAAAATGAAGGTATAAAACAACTCAATAAACTTAATGTAATTAACCAGTCAGTTAAACGATTGTCCAGAGGCAGCAGGACTGCACTTCAGCTGAAAGCAGTTTAGATAGTCCTTGTAGAATCATGAGCCCAATTAAATAAATAAAAAATTGCCCTGTGAATCACTCTCAGAAACATTAGTGACCTTTCTGAAAATGAATATCACTGCTAAACATTTGCATCACCAAACAAGTATCTTGCAAATCATATTTGGCACAACAATTCCATGGGAGTGGTCACATTCTAACAGTTATTAAATCAAGAAAATTCTGTTGAGAAAACAACCTGCAAATGCTCTTGCAGCTCGTTCGAAGCTTCCTGGTGCAGAGAGGCGCAGAGGAAAGCCTGGGAGAAGAGTGGGACACAACTATGTCCAACACCACATGGTGTCACATTATACAGTGAGGGAAAAAAGTATTTGATCCCCTGCTGATTTTGTACGTTTGCCCACTGACAAAGAAATGATCAGTCTATAATTTTAATGGTAGGTGTATTTTAACAGTGAGAGACAGAATAACAACAAAAAAATCCAGAAAAACGCATTTCAAAAAAGTTATAAATTGATTTGCATGTTAATGAGGGAAATAAGTATTTGACCCCTTCTACTTAGTACTTGGTGGCAAAACCCTTGTTGGCAATCACAGAGGTCAGACGTTTCTTGTAGTTGGCCACCAGGTTTGCACACATCTCAGGAGGGATTTTGTCCCACTCCTCTTTGCAGATCCTCTCCAAGTCATTAAGGTTTCGAGGCTGACGTTTGGTAACTCGAACCTTCAGCTCCCTCCACAGATTTTCTATGGGATTAAGGTCTGGAGACTGGCTAGGCCACTCCAGGACCTAAATGTGCTTCTTCTTGAGCCACTCCTTTGTTGCCTTGGCTGTGTGTTTTGGGTCATTGTCATGCTGGAATACCCATCCACGAGCCATTTTCAATGCCCTGGCTGAGGGAAGGAGCCCATTTGTCCCTTTGATGCGGTGCAGTTGTCCTGTCCCCTTAGCAGAAAAACACCCCCAAAACATAATGTTTCCACCTCCATGTTTGACGGTGGGGATGGTGTTCTTGGAGTCATTCCTCCTCCTCCAAACACGGCAAGTTGAGTTGATGCCAAAGAGCTCGATTTTGGTCTCATCTGACCACAACACTTTCACCCAGTGCTCCTCTGAATCATTCAGATGTTTATTGGCAAACTTCAGATGGGCCTGTACATGTGCTTTCTTGAGCAGGGGGACCTTGCGGGCGCTGCAGGATTTCAGTCCTTCACGGCGTAGTGTGTTACCAATTGTTTTCTTGGTGACTATGGTCCCAGCTGCCTTGAGGTCATTAACAAGATCCTCCCGTGTAGTTCTGGGCTGATTCCTCACCGTTCTCATGATCATTGAAACTCCACGAGGTGAGATCTTGCATGGAGCCCCAGACCGAGGGAGACTGACAGTTATTTTGTGTTTCTTCCATTTGCGAATAATCGCACCAACTGTTGTCACCTTCTCACCAAGTTGCTTGGCGATGGTCTTGTAGCCCATTCCAGCCTTGTGTAGGTCTACAATCTTGTCCCTGACATCCTTGGACAGCTCTTTGGTCTTGGCCATGGTGGAGAGTTTGGAATCTGATTGATTGATTGCTTCTGTGGACAGGTGTCTTTTATACAGGTAACGAGCTGAGATTAGGAGCGCTCCCTTTAAGAGAGTGCTCCTAATCTCAGCTCGTTACCTCTATAAAAGACACCTGGGAGCCAGAAATCTTGCTGATTGATAGGGGATCAAATACTTATTTCCCTCATTAACATGCAAATCAATTTATAACTTTTTTGAAATGCGTTTTTCTGGATTTTGTTGTTGTTATTCTGTCTCTCAGTGTTAAAATACACCTACCATTAAAATTATAGACTGATCATTTCTTTGTCAGTGGGCAAACGTACAAAATCAGCAGGGGATCAAATACTTTTTCCCTCACTGTATATACACTCACCTAAAGGATTATTAGGAACACCTGTTCAATTTCTCATTAATGCAATTATCTAACCAACCAATCACATGGCAGTTGCTTCAATGCATTTAGGGGTGTGGTCCTGGTCAAGACAATCTCCTGAACTCCAAACTGAATGTCTGAATGGGAAAGAAAGGTGATTTAAGCAATTTTGAGCGTGGCATGGTTGTTGGTGCCAGACGGGCCGGTCTGAGTATTTCACAATCTGCTCAGTTACTGGGTTTTTCACACACAACCATTTCTAGGGTTTACAAAGAATGGTGTGAAAAGGGAAAAACATCCAGTATGCGGCAGTCCTGTGGGCGAAAATGCCTTGTTGATGCTAGAGGTCAGAGGAGAATGGGCTGACTGATTCAAGCTGATAGAAGAGCAACTTTGACTGAAATAACCACTCGTTACAACCGAGGTATGCAGCAAAGCATTTGTGAAGCCACAACACGTACAACCTTGAGGTGGATGGGCTACAACAGCAGAAGACCCCACCGGGTACCACTCATCTCCACTACAAATAGGAAAAAGAGGCTACAATTTGCACAAGCTCACCAAAATTGGACAGTTGAAAACTGGAAAAATGTTGCCTGGTCTGATGAGTCTCTATTTCTGTTGAGACATTCAGATGGTAGAGTCAGAATTTGGCGTAAACAGAATGAGAACATGGATCCATCATGCCTTGTTACCACTGTGCAGGCTGGTGGTGGTGGTGTAATGGTGTGGGGGATGTTTTCTTGGCACACTTTAGGCCCCTTAGTGCCAATTGGGCATCGTTTAAATGCCACGGCCTACCTGAGCATTGTTTCTGACCATGTCCATCCCTTTATGACCACCATGTACCCATCCTCTGATGGCTACTTCCAGCAGGATAATGCACCATGTCACAAAGGTCGAATCATTTCAAATTGGTTTCTTGAATATGACAATGAGTTCACTGTACTAAACTGGCCCCCACAGTCACCAGATCTCAACCCAATAGAGCATCTTTGGGATGTGGTGGAACGGGAGCTTCGTGTCCTGGATGTGCATCCCACAAATCTCCATCAACTGCAAGATGCTATCCTATCAATATGGGCCAACATTTCTAAAGAATGCTTTCAGCACCTTGTTGAATCAATGCCACGTAGAATTAAGGCAGTTCTGAAGGCGAAAGGGGGTCAAACACAGTATTAGTATGGTGTTCCTAATAATCCTTTAGGTGAGTGTATAATATTCATGTATTCACGGTCTCTTACTACGCCGTCCGCCAGGGCATCACAATACAGACGGGTCACAAATTACATGAAAAACCTGAACAAATCAGTGGAGGAACATAACGAATGCAGATGCCTCCAAAGAGGTGTACTGCACGATACAATTAAGCAATTAACATCCTATTATGCTCTGTGGCATGTATAAAAATGCTGAGCAGGCCCAGATGACCTCAATTTTGGATCAAGATGGCAAGAGGATAAGATCTGTGACTTTGAAAGAGGGGTCTATTATTGAAAAAGGGGATTATTGGGGCACGAATGGCAGGAGCTTCAGTCACAAAGACTGCTCAACTGGCTAGTGTTGTCAACAAGTGGGTGAGTGCAAGTGTGGCCACACCAAGAGAACGGTACAGGCGTGACTGCTTGACCCCTACAGCGATGCGGTCCAGAGGCTCTGTTATGCCTGCTATTTCCGCCTGGATGCACTCGCACCACCTCAAGCTCAACCTCTCCAAATCGGATCTCCTGTTTTTCCCCCACTCTTCCTCCCCTTCTGCTGACCTCCCAATCTCGATCCCCTTGGAATCCACCACACTCTCTCCTTCTTCTTCCACTAAAAATCTAGGAGTCACCCTCGATCCTGCGCTCTCCTACACCCAGCACATCACCATGCTGACATGCACCTGTAGATTCTTCCTGAGCAACATACGCTGGATCCGTCCCTTTCTCACCGACTACTCGACTCAGCTGCTCGTCCAGTCACTGGTCCTCTCCCGCCTGGACTACTGCAACTCCCTCCTGGCCGGCCTGCCTGCAACTACAACCCGCCACTCCAGCTCATCCAGAACTCTGCGGCTCGTCTGGTATTCTCTCTGCCACACACTACTCCACTGCTCCGCTCCCTCCACTGGCTCCAGATACCGGCATGCATTTAGTTCAAGACATTGACCCTCACCTACCACTGTCTCGACCACACTGCACCAAGCTACCTTCAGACACTCGTCTCTCCATACATCCCCTCCAGACCACTGCGCTCCTCCAGTGCCAGATGACTAACTCTACCTCCTCTCCACTCTCCTTCCTCCAGAGCCGCTCCTTCTCATCCCTGGTCCCTAAATGGTGGAACGACCTGCCCACTGAAGTCAAAACAGCAGAGTCCTTAACCTCATTCCGGCGCTTACTCAAGACACATCTTTTCTGACAGTACTTGTAATATTAGTCCTCTATCCCTGCTAGATAGCACTTCACAGTTTTTATTATGCTTTTCGCGTTCTTGATTGTTTTCCTCCTTGCTCCCTTTCCCATAACCCCTGACTGTGACCCTACATCTTGACAGCACTTAGCTTTCACCGTCCAGGATGTAGGACCTCACTTACTGTACTTGTGTAAATTGTAAATTGTAATTTGTAAAATGTATTATTTTGAATTACTATGTTTTATTTAAATTGAATTTGTATTGATTGATGCCTTGTACTTAACTGTATTTTTGCAATTTGTTGCACTTATGTTGTAAGTCCCCCTGGATAAGGGCGTCTGCCAAGAAATAAAAAAAAATATTTAAAAAAATTATAATAATGCCTCTAGGGGCATTTTCCTGGCATGGTTTGGGTCCACTTGTCCACTTAGAGGGAAGGGTCACTGCAAATCATTACAAAGTTATTCTGAGTGATCACCTTTATCCTATAGTGAAACATTTCTATCCTGAAGGGAGTGGTCTCTTCCAGGATGACAATGCCCCCATCCACAGGGCACGAGGGCTCACTGAATGGTGTGATGAGTATGAAAATTATCATATGCTATGGCCTTCACAGTCACCAGATCTCTACCCAATTGAACATCGGAGATTTTGGATCGACGTGTTAGACAGCGCTCTCCACCACCATCATCAAAACACCAAATGAGGGAATATCTTTTGGAAGAATGATATTCATCCATCCAGTAGAGTAAAGAGACTCGTAGAATCTGTGCCAAGAGCATTGAAGCTGTTCTGGAGGCTCATGGTGGCCCAACACCTTACTGAAACACTTTATGCTGGTTTTTCCTTTAATTTGTCACCTGTCTGTATATATACAGTACTGTGCAAAAGTTTTAGGCAGGTGTAAAAAAAATGCTATAAAGTAAGAATGCTTTCAAAAATAGACATGTTAATAGATTATATTTATCAATTAACAAAATGCAAAGTGAGTGAACAGAAGAAAAATCTACATCAATCCATATTTGGTGTGACCACCCTTTGCCTTCAAAACAGCATCAATTCTACTAAGTACACTTGCACACGGTTTTTGAAGGAACTCGGCAGGTAGGTTGGCCCAAACATGTTAGAGAACTAACTACAGCTCTTCTGTGGATTTAGGCAGCCTCAGTTGCTTCTCTCTCTTCATGTAATCCCAGACAGACTCGATGTTGAGATCAGGGCTCTGTGGGGGCCATACCATCACTTCCAGGACTCCTTGTTCTTCTTTACACTGAAGCTAGTTCTTAATGGCGTTCGCTGTATGTTTGGGTTGTTGTCATGCTGCAGAATTAATTTGGGGCCAATCAGATGCCTCCCTGATTGTATTGCATGATGGATAAGTATCTGCCTGTACTTCTCAGCCTTGGGGAGACCATTAAATCTGACCAAATCCCCAACTCCATTTGCAGAAATGCAGCCCCAAACTTGCAAGGAACCTCCACCATGCTTCACTGTTGCCTGTAGACACTCATTCATGTCCAGCCCTTCAGTGAACAAACTGCTTTCTGCTACAGCCAAATATTTCAAATTTTGATCAAAATCAGTCCAGAGCACCTGTTGCTATTTTTCTGCACCCCAGTTCCTGTGTTTTCGTGCATAGTTGAGTCACTTGTTGCTATGTGTTGCAGTGTAACTTCCTTGTGTCTGGTTGATGTGGTCAATCTTGCCATGATGTATGACTTTTGACAGTAAATTGTCTTCGCAACCTCACCTTGTTAGCTGAGTTTGGCTATTCCTCACCCAGTTTTATTCCTCCTACACAGCTGTTTCTGTTTCAGTTAATGATTGTGTATCAACCTACATATTGAATTGAAGATCATTAGCACCTGTTTGGTATAATTGTTTAATCAGACACCTGACTATATGCCTACAAAATCCCTGACTTTGTGCAAGTGTACCTAGAAGAATTGATGCTGTTTTGAAGGCAAAGGGTGGTCACACCAAATATGGATTGATGTAGATTTTTCTTCTGTTCACTCAATTTGAATTTAGTTAATTGATAAATATAATCTATTAACGTGTATTTTTGAACGCATTCTTACTTTACAGCGTTTTTTCACACCTGCCTAAAACATTTGTACAGTACTGTATATACTTGCAGCTTCTACCCTCCATTTTAGCCTGAATAATAACCATTGTGATTTGCTTGCAGTGTCTTTCTCATTGCATTCCTAATTCAGAAGCTACATAGGCAAATTATGTTTCCTTGCTGTTTGATCACAGCTCCTGTTTTTAGATTTAGTACAGCCAGAAGTGGCAGCTGTTACCTTTTCATGTTAACTGTATGTGAACATTTATTTTTTTAATCTGGCCCTGGCACATGTACAGTTAGGTCCATAAATATTTGGACAGTGACACAATTATCATCATTTTGGCTCTGCACGCCACCACAATGTATCTGAAAGGAAACAATTAAGATATGCTTTAAGTGTAGACTTTCATCTTTAATTTGAGGGTAGTTACATCCAAATTCTGTAAATGGTATAGGAATTACACCCAGTTTTATATGTGGTCCCCCCAGTTTTAGGGGCTCAAATTAAATTGAATTAACTAACATAATCATTAATTAAATTGTGAGTTTCAATACTTGGTTGCAAATCCTTTGCAGTCAATGACTGCCTGAAGTCTGCAACCCATAGACATCACCAGATGCTGGGTTTCTTCCCTGGTGATGCTCTGCCAGGCCTGCACTGCAGCTGTCTTTAGTTCCTGTTTGTTCTTGGGGTGTTTCGCCTTCAGTTTTATGTTAGAAATCAAAACAAACCAATCAGAGAGATACCAAAAACATTCTTAAAAAGAAAGAACGCATTGGTGAGATCGGGAACACCACAAGGCCCGGAAGACCTCGGAAAACAACTGTGGTGGATGACAGAAGAATGATTTCTCTGGTGAAGAAAAACCCCTTCACAACAGTTTGCCAAATCAAGAACACCCTCCAGGAGGCAGGCGTATCTGTATCAAAGTCAACAATCAAGAGAAGACTTCACCAGAGTAAATACAGAGGGTTTACCACAAGATGTAAACAGGAAACAGGAAGACCAGATTAGAGTTTGCCAAAAAACATCTAAAGAACCCTGTACAGTTCTGGAACATCATCCTATGGACAGATGAGACAAAGATCAGAACCAGAATGATGGGAAGAGAAGAGTATGGAGAAGGGAAGGAACTGCTCATGATCCAAAGTATACCACCTCATTTGTGAAGCATGTTATGGCATGGGCATGTATGTCTGCCAAGGGAACTGGTTCCCTTGTATTTATTGATGGTGTGACTGCTGAAAAAGCAGCAGGATGAATTCTGAAGTGTTTAGGGCTATATTATCTGCTCAGATTCATCAAAATGCTTAAAAACTTACTGGACAGCGCTTCACAGTACAGATGGACAATGACCCGAAGCATACTGCGAAAGCAACCCAAGACTTTTTTAAGGCGAAGAAGTGGAATGTTCTGCAATGGCCAAGTCAATCACCTGACCTGAAACCAACTGAGCAGCATTTCACTTGCTGAAGGCAAAACTGAAGGCAAAACGCCCAAAGAACAAGCAGAAACTAAAGACAGCTGCAGTGCAGGCCTGGCAGAGCATCACCAGGGAAGAAACCCAGCATCTGGTGATGTCTATGGGTTCCAGACTTCAGGCAGTCATTGACTGCAAAGGATTTGCAACCAAGTATTGAAACTCACAATTTAATTCATGATTATGTTAGTTGTCCAATTATTTTTGAGCTCTTAAAATTGGGGGGGCCACATATAAAAATGGGTGTATTTCCTACACTGTTCACCCAATTTGGATGTAACTACCCTCAAAACTAAAGATGAAAGTCTACACTTAAAGCACATCTTAATTGCTTACTTGCAAATCCAATTTAGTGGCGTACAGAGCCAAAATGTGACAATTGTGTCACTGTCCAAATATTTATGGACCTAACTGTATTTAAATATTTTTTTTAGAATATAAAGACAATAGAATCTTAAAGGTAAAAATCATATACATTCATATACAACATACTTGCAGTATATAACCTATATACACTCACCTAAAGGATTATTAGGAACACCATACTAATAATGTGTTTGACCCCCTTTCGCCTTCAGAACTGCCTTAATTCTACGTGGCATTGATTCAACAAGGTGCTGAAAGCATTCTTTAGAAATGTTGGCCCATATTGATAGGATAGCATCTTGCAGTTGATGGAGATTTGTGGGATGCACATCCAGGGCACGAAGCTCCCGTTCCACCACATCCCAAAGATGCTCTATTGGGTTGAGATCTGGTGACTGTGGGGGCCAGTTTAGTACAGTGAACTCATTGTCATGTTCTAGAAACCAATTTGAAATGATTCGACCTTTGTGACATGGTGCATTATCCTGCTGGAAGTAGCCATCAGAGGATGGGTACATGGTGGTCATAAAGGGATGGACATGGTCAGAAACAATGCTCAGGTAGGCCATGGCATTTAAACGATGCCCAATTGGCACTAAGGGGCCAAAAGTGTGCCAAGAAAACAACCCCCACACCATTACACCACCACCACCAGCCTGCACAGTGGTAACAAGGCATGATGGATCCATGTTCTCATTCTGTTTACGCCAAATTCTGACTCTACCATCTGAATGTCTCAACAGAAATCGAGACTCATCAGACCAGGCAACATTTTTCCAGTCTTCAACTGTCCAATTTTGGTGAGCTTGTGCAAATTGTAGCCTCTTTTTCCTATTTGTAGTGGAGATGAGTGGTACCCGGTGGGGTCTTCTGCTGTTGTAGCCCATCCGCCTCAAGGTTGTACGTGTTGTGGCTTCACAAATGCTTTGCTGCATACCTCGGTTGTAACGAGTGGTTATTTCAGTCAAAGTTGCTCTTCTATCAGCTTGAATCAGTCGGCCCATTCTCCTCTGACCTCTAGCATCAACAAGGCATTTTCGCCCACAGGACTGCCGCATACTGGATGTTTTTCCCTTTTCACACCATTCTTTGTAAACCCTAGAAATGGTTGTGCGTGAAAATCCCAGTAACTGAGCAGATTGTGAAATACTCAGACCGGCCCGTCTGGCACCAACAACCATGCCACGCTCAAAATTGCTTAAATCACCTTTCTTTCCCATTCAGACATTCAGTTTGGAGTTCAGGAGATTGTCTTGACCAGGACCACACCCCTAAATGCATTGAAGCAACTGCCATGTGATTGGTTGGTTAGATAATTGCATTAATGAGAAATTGAACAGGTGTTCCTAATAATCCTTTAGGTGAGTGTATATATATATATATATAATCAAAATATCTACTATTTCAATAAATAAAAGCCCTATGGTTCACAGTCAATTGTGATACATTGATTGATAGCAAACAAAAAACATTTAGCAGGATATAATAACAGGCAATGATGCTGCTGCTTTTAATGTCAATTCATTTATGTGGGAATGTTCTCAAAGCAATGTTTGCAGTATTTTTTATAACATTAATAACTGGTGTCCCATATTGTAAATCCTTCTTGGAAATTACAACTGAGGTTTTATGAAGGATAAAGGAAAGCAAACCTGGTAAAGCTTTAGAGGATAATCACAGGTTTGCAAGAAACAGTGACTTGCTGACATTTACAAAGGCCATTCTGTTATTATTGTTTCTGCCTACCTTCAGAAAAAAGAAAAACAAACCATATACTATAACTGCGTACAGTCACATTTATTTTCAGTAAACCACATCATGGTGAGCATCATTGGTATGTGAAAAATGAAAGCAATTACTTACTATTGCAGTTATCTATTGTAATCATTCTGAAATTCAAATTTAATGTAATCATTATTATAATTATTTTAACATTATTTAAACACAATAAAGAAAATACTACATATGTTTAAATACTAGGGCCCAACAGATATATCGGAGCAAATATTTTGGTTAAATATTTTTTTCAAATTACCATAAAAACATTCCTCATACTTCAGACAATAAATAAATACCTGTTTCTTTGGTTTTACAGTCATTATTATTATTTGCCATTATTTGTTATGCACAGTTTTAGCTGGAAGCTCTGACAGTGATTCTCATGCGTAGTGGCACAGCGCACACTGCAGAGCGCCCTGGAGAAACAAACACACCCCCACTGAGAAACACAGGGCTCATAAACCAATAAACAGGTGTTTTACTAAAACCTTCATAACCAATAGAAAGTGTGTTTGAAAGCTGCACTGTATTTGAGTTTTCATGGTTTTCAAAATTCACCACAGCAATTAAAATAAAGAAAAACAGTAAATGTTCGCTGAAGATGTTGACTGGATATCAGCAAACAAAACTGAAAATATACATGATATTTATAAAACTATTTCAAATCTTACATCGTGTTTTGGCTGTGATTCGTATTGCAATACGTTGAACATACGTATTAAATAAGTTACTCTTTCAAGGGCATTTTTAAATACATTTTTTAAAAACAAATGCAGCTGTGTTGTGCTGCCTACACTATAACCTTCCCCTGTGTGATCAGCAGTGTTGAGCACTGAGCTGGACTTGTGAACCTGAAAGAACCTGACACATGTAAAATGCTAATATAAGCCAAACCAGCTCTTAACTCTTAACAAATTGCTTGTATACCTTGGTCTTTGTTCTAATGTGTAGAATATGCATATTTTTTCCTTTATTCCTCCTTATTCTACTTTATATTTACAATGTTTGATTTGTGGTTACTTATGATGAACATTAATGTTACATTTATTATGTAAAATGTTGGGGACATTTTGCTTCCCAATTATCAGTATCGGACCCAAAAAACCTGTATCAGTCGGGCTCTATTAAATACATCTACCAAGTTCTGAAAATGTATATTACCTTATTTTCAGCTTCAAGAGATCGTCTTTCTGCTAGGTAAAATATGTTCATAATGCCAGGATATTGAAAGCATCTTAGTCTTGAAAGGTAAATTAGTCAGACTCTGATTTCTGAAATTACTACACATGCAGTGTGACCATTCTAATAAAAAACAAAACTTGTTGGAAATGTATGGTGAAAAGGCGAGTCCAAAGGACACTAAATGGTACAGTAATGGACAAGGTCACACATTTAATTTTTCAATTAGAAAATTTAAGCAAGATCTTTCAACACAATGGATATTTTTTCAGGAATAAAGAGGCAATTGATAATAACGGTGATCAAGTCAATTTTCCGTTCAGCTTTTTGAAATTTGCATCAACCTGCCTTTCTGATAAAAAATAAAGAAATGCACCTTAAAATTCACTCCCCATTTAAAAACATTCAATAGATAATAAAAACAGGGACAAAAACTAAACAACAAGATGAATTAGACTACTATTTTCTGCTCCAAACTCTAAAACAAGTTACATATAACATTTATATAATGAAATAGAAGTTTCAGTTAGAAAGGTTAAAACCTAAAAGGACTGCAAGTCATTATTAAAAATAATAACATGGACTTAATCTCTAATTTCCATATTCATTTTCACTTTGTCCTTAACCTTGGTAAACAGACACAGGCAATAATTATTTTTTGTTGTGGTAACTTATCCACCGCTTTTTTTCCTTTCTAATTAACCTTCACTTTTTATTTTATATTATTTACTTCAATTCACCAGCCCTTTACCTTAAAATCAATAATGGCTGTTGATTTTGTGTGTGTGTGTGTATGGCATTATGTATTTATAGAACACAAAAATAATGATCACACAATTTAATGAAGCTGTCCCACGAGAGGCTGATACCTGGAACCAATAATGTATGTGTCGCTAAGGTACAATATCAGTAAGGTACTTAGAATCGGCAATGCTTTACCTAGTCTTTTGGATTATTGATGATAAAGTTTAGGTGGCACTAAGATGCTAGAGACAAATTAATAAATGTCCCTTTAAATAAAAAGAAACAGATAGAGAAAAGAAACAATTTTGTACCCAACAGATGCTGCTGAGTGTCTACTGTCTTCACCCTTAGGTGCCAACAGGTGAGAAAGGGCGATAAGTGCTTTTGATGTTGCCAGCAAACATTTTACCACCCAACTTTATTTCTTCTTCTAGACCTCTTAACAAACTTCAAAGGCCTTCTCGCATCTTACTTTAATCCAGAGCACTGAAACCTCTAGTTCAAAGCACCTTCCCTAAACCCCCTCCTCAAACTGCAACCCAAACTTTTTCTTTCCTTTCCGCAAAGTAGCAATTACAGCTCTCTGGCATGGCGACCAGGCTTTGGTCGATCAGCTCCTGCTATTAATTAATGCTACAAAGGGGGCTCATTTCCTGGTATTCAGATTGACAAGAGACTGGAGAACAGAACCCCCTTTCAAAGCAGCTTCAACTAACCAAGGAAAAGAGGGGAAGAGAAGAAAGCCTCTCCCAAAGTATTTGAGGTGGAGGGCACATTTGATACTGCCTACTTGCAAGTGATTGAATGCTTTGTTACGAAGAGCTCTTTACTAATCTTTACCTGCAAAAGCTTAAGCACGAGTAAATGCAGAAAAAGTGCTGCTAAGTTGAGATGAGAGGCTTCACATGGACGGCCATTCGATTGGCGCCTATACATGCATCTTCCCTGGCATTATACTTCCTTTAAACAGAAAGTGTTCATTTTACTTAAACAGACAAGGACTTGGAAGGGGGGAGAAAGATGAAGAGAGCCAAAAAAGCAGAACAGTAGAGAAGAGATTAAAGCCTTTCATTCAGTATCTCTTTCGTATTCAAATTCTGCTAAGGGCTCTGTGAAAGTTAGACGCAAGCTTGTTCAGGAGCACTTCTTAAGTGTGTGTACATGGATTTCATGGGAATAGAACATAAGCCACAGACTGGGTGATGAAAGGATGATAAGATGTCCCATATAAAGCATCTCAGCAACAGTTCAAATAACGTCTGCAAACGATCAAGGAACGCTTTGAAGATTTGGTAAACAAACAGTCAAACTTAGGACAACCGAGGACAACATATACTGTTCAATTTGCATTCATTTCAATTAGCAGCACACAAAATACAGGGATGTCTTGTTGTTCAGCATTTTATTCTGATTAGTAATGTGTTAAAAGAAGAATATTTTTTGTTTCAACAATGATGTACACACACACACACACACACACACACACACACACACACACACACACACACACAAATGGATGACCTGTATGTCTGCATGTAACAATAACGTAGCTAAAAGGAGTGTCAGTTTACAACTGACCCAATGCCCTGAAACAAAGCATGACAGTCTCCTAGTAAAGTATTTTTCCCCTCTGTATCTTGGCAGTTTCCAAACACAAGACACCATTTCACACATGACCTAAAAGGAAATGAGATTAGTGGGCATCCTCTCATGATGCATTTACTTCTACCTTTTCTAGAGGACAGGGATTGGCCAGTTGGGCTTAACTTTTGCTTCTCAGTCCTCTGATTAGCCTCAACAAATATCTGGTGCATGGTGCTATAAACCAACTGATGCTGAAAATGGTTGTACCATTGCAATTAAATAATTAGTGTTCAAACAACAGTCCTATGTTATCGAATTGTAGGATACACTTGTATTTACTTTTAATTCATCCATTATCAGCGCAGAGAAACAGATATGCCCATAAGTGAACAAAGTTACTCAAAGATACAGATAACCATGGACCACATAGGTATAACATGAGAAAGGATCATCTGGTAGTACTTATTTACATAATCTTAACTTTGGATATTTGATTGACGGGGCTTTTCACCTTTACCTCGTTTAGAAATCTGCTACACATTAACACACAAACCCTCAGAATGCAGAATCACATGCAATTCTTGAATATGATAGTTTTAGTCTGGTATTCATGATGTATGAAGAAAACCCATGGTTAATTTCTGGTAAACCCCATGCAGAAAAAGTGTTATCCTGTGCTTGCAGAGTTTTAGGGGTTCAGAGGTATGTAAGTGGTCTTGGCTCCCCTGTTGCCTGCTGATTAAATAACCAACTGTATATACACGGGCGTAGGTTTGACCTCATAAATGGGTTGGACATGCATTTTGAGACCAGTAGTGGTGGTTGTGGAATTGTCAAGCGGGGGGGGCTGGGGGTAGCCAGTCACACATTTTGTGGTGGACAATTTAACATTCTCTCTACACTGGGGGGGAGGCACATCCCCTATGCTAAAGTGTACTTAAAACATTACAAATGCAATGTTGCGGTATATTTTCAATTATGTACTGGATAACTAGCCTCTTTTTCTCCATACATTTGAAGACCTACATTTTATTTGCTTAATCATCTTTTACTTATACTATTATTGTGGGTATGAATAACTTTAGCTGCCCAGCCAAAATGGAAGGGACAATCTATAAACCTGACAGGCCAGTTTGGTAATTGCTCCCAATCAAGACAGTGAACTCATGGACATGAAGAACTAGCATACTAATAAATCATTAAAAATAGGCTGATAAAATTAGGCTACCACAGGACATTTACAATGATTATATATCATATTTATGGTAGGGTGAAACCTAAATAATTATAACAAGGACTAAATAATATCAAGTGGGATGGAATGGCATTCCATACATTTGTGAAAAATGTGTGAAAAGTAAAAGACTTTACTATTGAGTAAACACCAGCAGAAAAATAGTGCTTGATCCATCGTTAACAACAGGTAGAAGCATGGCGTTGCAGTGATAATCATTACTGCTGAATGTTTTGTCAAATTTTTGATTAAACTCACAAAGAAGTACAAGCTCCAGGTTCTTCAAGTATTCGCTCCGACAAAAAGCTACTTTCACGAAGAAGTAGAATTTCAACAAAGAGCTACAGAATGTGCATGAAAAGGGGAATTGCCATTTTAAGATTATAATGGGAGGCTTAAGTGGAAAAATTGGAACCCAGCCAGTGGATGAGATCTCTGTCAGCAAATCTGAGTGTGTTGTCAAGAATGAGCGAGGTGACAGACTCATCAGATTTGCAGAGAACACGTTCGTGTTTATGATTAATTCCCTTTTTCAGAAACATCCCAACAGAAAAATAAATGAGGAAGCGAGGAGTGAGGGACAGCTTCTACTGAACAAAACGACTCACAAAAAATATGCACACTGTACAGGACTTAGTAATGAACACCTTCAATACAGGAAGTGGCCACTAGCTAGTCTAGAGTAAACTGCATATCAGTTAAAGCCTAATGAAGAGAAAAACAATTAAACACTGATACATTGTACACATTGAGCAAGGCAGTATGAATGTGTACCACAGGAAATAAATATACAGTATAAGGGTGTTCTTCTTACATTATAATTACATTTGTACACATGCAATTTAGTATAATTATTTTGTTCATTCATTTATAGTTTTTGTATTGATCCTGTAAGCTCGCGGTCATGTTTAACTTGGATAAACATTTTGCTTATTGATCATGACATACAAATGATTTCTGGTGACTTGTGTTGAGTTGAAAGATTGCATCATGGTTATTTTTGTTGAGTAAATTACTGCAATGTGTTCCTTGGAGCTGTGGAAGCCACTTATTCAGTGAATTTCAATGACCAGCATATAAGTTACAATAAAGTGAGAAAATGGCCTCTAAAGCCCTTTCAGATCACTCAAATTCTGAAATGTGACCTAACCATACGATGACCTCTCCACACAATTGGCTAATTGCACAATGACCTTCCAAAAATGATCTCCCCAGACAAAATATTGTGTATGGGACAAAAGTGTCATGCAGGAAAAAGGGTCATAAAGGACAAAGTATCTCATGGGACAAAAGTTTCAGAACTATACCACACTGATATACTGAATCAAACACTTTCTCTGACCCAGTAGTTCCACAACTATAACACTGGTTTAAAAAGTTTTGAAGGATTATCCGTGGGCAAGTGGACACTGGTTCAGTTTTTAAATGATATTCATCCGACACATTTTGTTTGTATGCGTCTTTCATTTCATTTTCTCTTTAGGATGGATAATAATATAAAATACAATGCACACCACATTGCAAACATAAACTTTAAACTGATCAGCACACAATGGTTGAAATATAATATTTTGTATATTATAATATACTAAAACACATTGTATTGCTAAATTAATTTCAGCAATCTCAGAAAGTTGCAGTTTTCAATATCTGAATTTTGAATTAAAAAATATTTTCCTATATTAAATACAATAACATGAAAATTTTAGGACTTGCTGTTGCTTTGTGCTACTTGAGCATTTTCAGAGATTAAATTAAGTCTTACAAGCAAACATCCAGGGTCACCTGTTATATTTTTCTAATAAACTTTTCAAACGTGAGGGTGAAGAACTTTAAAGCACGTTCTTGTGATTCAGTCCATTTTCCTAATAAGTAGACAGAAAACACTGGCAGGTGCGAATTTCTGCCTTGAACGGCTCAAAACTGAGCACAGGACGTGGAAATACAAATATTCCATTCCACTGAGTCACAGCATTCGGAAACCGACTCTCAGCGGTCGCCTGATCATGCATACACGATGCACTGCTCTTAATTTTTAATAAACCACCACAATCCTTTGCCTATTCACACAGCACTCAGCCAGATGTTATCACCTTCCCAGTTACAATTAAGTTACTAAAGCACTAACTGCCAAGATACTATGTTTTCCTATCATTCATCAACCTGATGTCAGAAGTCAGGTTTAAGCATTTATTTTTATTTTACGAGACGGTCATGTTAAATGAAGGGTAAAAAGCTAAAGCAAACAAGATTAATGGCAATACCTGATTAAATGTGATTTTCACTTCCTGTCAAGTGTGTGGTCAGTACTTGTGCATAGGTTTTGCTTTATTAGAGCACATGCTTCCACTTCATTTTAACCAATACCAATTCTACACTTTCTCCTTATTAATGGCCTATTTTATGATATTCCTTGGCTATATTATTCATATACGCACAGAAAAGAGTTTTGTTTTGAGAAGAAGTCCTTTAAAAAAAAATGTTTTGTCTCACAAATTTATTTACAGAGAAAATTAAATTAAGTGTCCTTATAGTGATAGAGCCCCTAGGGATCTTTTATGAACCATTAAGAAAGTTAAAACTTTCAATGTTGAGTCAAAATTGTGTGCTGAACTCTAGTAGTTGACTTTAATAAATTCTTACTAATCATTTGAGTACAACTTAGTGGCCTTATGATATATGCAGAAATAATATGAATGTTACATTGAAAAAATATTAATTGATGTTATCTGCATTATTTTGTATTTCTAACTTCTCTGATGAGGGCAGGAAACTTCAATACAGCTTTGATTATGGATATATTTATTTATTTATACATTCTGATTTCTAATTTCTGCACATATGGATGACTGAGGGGAGGGTCGTGGGTTCAATCCCAAGTGGGGGCGACTGCTGTTTGACCCTTGAGCAAACTAATTTACCTAGATTTGCTCTAATTGTGATTCAAAACCAGAGAAAAGTGTCTGCTACGAAATGTACTAATCATTTGTATCAATATTGATGTCTTATATCTTGCTCTTTTAGTTTGAGTTACAAGAAACAGAAATAAAGGTTTTTTGAGTAGGTTCATCCTGAATAAGACTTTGCTTTAGTGCAGGATGATTCTCACTATATTGAGATTACAGGTTTGAATCCAGGTGCTGATATAGTGTGGGCACTGAGCCCCAGCTCCAATCGAACTGCGCCACCCGCACCACACAAATCCACCCATATAGATTGAGAAACACACTACGTCCAAAGACTGGTCTCCTGATGTGGTACTTCACTCTACTGAATTCAGATTACAATATTGCAAAGGACCCGTTACACTGTGAGCCCATTACACAGACAGAAGGCTGTTAATACCACAACTCCTCCAGGGTAGAGATACGAGTACAGGTTCAAGACATGAGTTACATGAGCTAATCAAGTGTATCACGGACTAGACACCACAAAGTTACCTGACATTTACACATGTATTAGGTGTACTTAATGGAGCCTAGTAACCTACCTGATTTTCAACCAATTTACCTTTTTCCTTGAACTCTGTTAATGAACAAACACAGTTCTTTTTTCGCCTTCACATCTGGATTTGATTAGATTTTTCCTTCTTTGTCATTTGAGTACAAGAGTTAACCAAAGACATTAATCACTCACTGCCCAGTCTTAGCACCAAAGACAGGAGGCACACTTCAGGGCTTTAGATGCACCCACATAAGCTTCAGAAATGTGCTCTTCCATTATTACTTAGATTTTCTTTTCTTTATATAAATATAGACTCTTTGCTGACACAAGTGTTGTGCAACTGCAGGAGTTTCTCAATTTAACCTTTTTGACCTTATCAAATGTTCTCTTTTTTATTGTCCGAGAAAGAAAAGAGTTAACAGTCTTACATCATTACTATTTGTAATTAACTCAACTTACAAGTTCAATAGAATATATTTATAGTGTTACATTTAATGAATTATTGATTAACTATGGTAGGAAAGGGGTTAATATTACAAATTAGCCAGTTTAAGTCCAAAATCATGAATAGATTACTGGCTTCTTTTTAAAGACAAACATTATTTCACAAGTTTGTGAAGCTGTGTACTATGTGTTCATTAATATAGGAACAAATTGCAAATGTTAGAATAATACAAGAATTGAAAAAGATCAGATATTTCTTTAAATTTCAGTCTATTCTTTAGATATTAAAATATTCCTTTCAAGTGGGAAATTAAATATAATAAATACATACAAATAATAGTAGTGTATTTTGTTTGTTTCTGATTAAGTATTCACAAACTTTGACCATGCATGATATAAAACTGAAATTAAGGGTGACACTAAATTTGATTCAATAAATAAAATGACACCATTTATCCATCTTAAAATGAGTACCCTGCTATTATACTGTCAGTTTTAAGATGGAGTGTTAACAAGTAATAATGGGGGTTAATACTTACATTTTTATAAACATTTCACAGACATAGAACATCGCAAAGATTTTATTACAATTATCTGTATGTCAATTTCCATCCATCCATCCATTTTCAAAACCACTTATCCTTGTGAGGGTCATGGGGTATGTCAATATCTTCACAAATAAATAACTATTGAATATTTGTTGAATAAAACTGTGATAATAAGAAAAAGTATGCAAAATAACTGAAACTTTAATCAGACAACCATCTGAAAATAATACATGAATTTAATTACTTTTAAATTGTATTTTGTGTAATCTCTGTGTGTTTGCTTTTTGCAGAGGATAAAAAAGCAAAATAAATACATAAAACACTCCATAGAAAATAGCATTTCTTAACAAATATTTTATTTATTATTTGTCAATTTATTTATTTACTTATTATAAAGAGCTGAAAATATGAACCATAACGTGTACAATGTAGGACAACCCAGGGTGCTAATTAAAAAAAAAAAAAACCTTTATAAACATCTGGAAAAACACTGACTTTGACCCAAAAGTTAATAAACACAAATCAATTTAATGTTATTTCAATGCGTTACTGCAAAAGCCTGAACGCGTTTCTGAAGTTCATACTCGCTCCATCATTTGAGTTGTTACTGACAATGATTGTATTGTCAAACTGGTTTTCTGAAGGGAAATTACAGTTACTGAATAATGTTAATTGAGTGCAGTTATCTGAAATGGTGACAGCCCATAAAGTTTTGAAATAGCATCTGCAGATTCATACTTAATTTCATATTGAATACATTATGGAATATTTTGTATATAATTTATATATATATATATATATTTTTTTTATTATTATTATTTTTTTAATGGGTCCTCACAAGGGATTCTCTCACTTTGTTCTGATGTAATATATGCTTAAATGACATGTGATATGACTTTGCAATTAATCCTGTAATTTGCTCTTGAATGCTGAAAGGCAATTACAAATCACGATTGTTTTGAAAATAAATCCGTATGCATCTCCATTTATCAAGTCTTACACTCTGCTGCAAAGGGGGAGTTAAATAAACAATTGCTAATCATATAATATTTTAAAATATTGCATAATGTATAATAGAGACAATGATGATATTTATTAATCAGTGAGAACAGTCTACTTTTAACAGAAACAATTGTGGTTGAATTATCATTGTTTTAAATAGAATATAATGGACAACCCGGTGTGAATGTCTTGAGTATTTAAGATTTGCTTTGAAGTAGTTTTTTATGTAGTGCAGAAATTCACATTTTTAATATCAATGTTTTTTACCAAAACAATTTGACAAAGCTAACCAAATAATATCTTATAATACGAAATAACTTAATGACATCACCAATCTCTTGTTTGTAGAATTTTTACCAAATCAGCAATCTATAATTTGTGCTAGAAGAGCATTATTATAGAGAGCTAGAATTAAATATAATGATATTTTTCTCAATACATTTTGGTTTTAGTGGGTGGTTGGTTTAGAAAAAAACATGCCTTTAAAAAGTTGTGCCTTGAATGTGTCAATGCTGACAGCCAAAATGTGGAATACATTTGAAAATTCATTGGCTATGGAAAGTGACATAAACTAGTAATATATGAATAAAAAATAGTTTGCACAAGTTTCTAAAATAATGAGAACATTTCATAAATGCATCACGATGTATATTGGTCCATAAATAGTGACAGGACCCCATTCTGCTTTACAAAAGGATTCCACAATGGCCATGTAAACATTTGCTCAAAACAGTATGCAAGGAAAGGTTGGCAGATTTTTTAGTTCATACAGCATCTGTTGGAGTTTTCTTTATGTAGTCGTTCCCAAACGCATGCTTTATAATTTGGACACCCCTCTGACTACACTTTCCTCTCAAATGAAATTTGTTTAACATCAGTGAATGTACTGCAATCTCACCATCTCCTTTTGTGCCCGGTGCCAAGCGGCAGAACCACGGAAGACAGAATACAGTCGGGACAGCCTCACTGTGACTTGATTTGGCATCCATTCAATTGGTTCCTCTGTGGCACTGTGTGAATAATTTACTTCTGGAGCAAAGGGAAGAAAAAAGGGGTTCGTTACCCTTGGGAACTGGTTCAGAGATTAACAGACTGGACGGGGAAGCTTGAACTCGTAGCCTTGGGAATGATGAATGAAAAGTTCAGAGAACTGCTTTTAGCCTCCTTTGTCTTTGCAGCATGACAGGTTCTATATCCGAGTGCAGTATTAAAGTATTCTCTCTACTTTCCGAACTTAATTGTCTGGTACATCTTTAGTATTCTCCAAAGGGAGGGCCCTCTCACTCAGCATACCATGGAGATATTTCCCAAAGAGAGGTGGGAGATTTGTATGCTGCTCTGTGAAAAGGGCAATGCTCTAATACCTTTAAATCATATTGAACCTGGTAGAAGAATTTAAATTATTAGTAACTGACATGTACCCCAGTGGCACAGTATGCAATCTAGAGATTGGTGGTTGCCTAACTTGTTGTTGAAAGCACATTTATAAACTCACACAAGATGATGTACTAAGCTGACCCATAAACTCACCTGGGATAGACCAAGTTTACTTCCAAACCAGTCTAATAGCAGTGTGCCGCTGATGAGAATGAATAGACTCATTCCTCAGTGGCAGGTGCAAATCTGTTGCAAGGAAGTCAGAAAGATCCTGTGTGAGAACTTTAGCCAGGAAAAAATGTTGAAGTCATGCGAGGAATACTCATTTATAACCATGACAAGATGTGACATGCTTTCCTGGCATTTAGTTTAACCACACAGCCAAATAAGAAAGGCCATGTCAAATCACATTACTGTGTGATGCTTTACTAATTGGAATCAATAGTGTTTTTTTTACTGCTATAAATGACAGTGAATATTTTCAAGAACAGCTATGAAGTGAATCAATCTGATGTATCCAGAAATCATTTATCAGCATATCTTTGTTAGTGTTCAGCAATGTATGTTTTTATTTTTTTATTTACATTTTATTATTTTTTGTGTGTATAAATGCTACAACTGCCTTTTGAGAAGTAATACAATGATTTAACAGCAACATGGATTTAATAAGGAGCAGATACTGAAGGACTGGCATAAATATTGCTGACAATACACAATCCATAACAGTCTATTATGCACAGATTTTGTATTGTTCCTGAATGTTAAAGCCAGCTGGCATGAGTATCATAGTGCAGTTGACAAGCTTCACAATACCCTCCAGTGAAATATACAATAAAAGACATATTTAGAAAAACCTTTATCACACAAGAGGCTTCAGTACGAACTAAGCGGCTCACACTGCAGGTGTTGCCAAACTCTCTGCCGTGCCTATAGTATTCATCCCAACATGGTTGCCAAGTAGGCTATTCTTTTAATCCACATTGTTCTGACTCCAGAGAAACTGTGTTTATATTGCTATTCTAGAGGTACGTCAGACTCAGGACTATCCCTGCCGTACGACAGGCTTTAGCTAGAGAATGTGTCTCATAATCATAAAGACTTAAGAAGAATGAAAGTAATTAAACTATATTTCATTCTTAAACCCTAATCTCTTGCAAGTCTTATGGAAAGGTCCAGGATGTGAGTAGAGATATGGAAGGTAAATGGAAGTAGATCCGTGGACTGTTATGTTTCCTCAAAACACCACAACCTGCAGCCTCTCCTGTCCCACAGTCAGAGATAACTATGCTGGCAGTGGTAATTCCTGGAACATGGCACTTTACTGAGGTGCACACTAAGTTCATGGTTGAAGGGTTTTGAAAGGTATATCAACTGCTTGTCACATAACATTACAGATTGCTGTGGGTTCTATCCATCATGATCAGTTTTCAAGTGAAGTTGTCCATTTCTACAAATAATGCAGTTGAGCAATGCGCTTTTGGTTCTGGACACCATAGGCACTTCGGTTGCTGTATGTAAGGGCAATTCAAATGCAAAGCCAGCTGTAACACATAATTAATAAAACAACTTAGCTTAGCAGCACATAGAGATTTGGGGCGTATAGTATGTAAGGCCTGTATTTAAAATCAATGCATTGCATGTCTTTCACTTTGGTGAGATAAGAAATTGGTTGCTTTAAGAGGCCAGACTAAAGTTACTACACATTGCTGCAGGCCAGTAAACATAGACAAACAGTGTTATTGCTTTATTTATTTTTATATATGTATGTATGTTTGTATTGATTTATTCATTGCTATATTAGCCTTCATAAACTACCCCATACCCAGAAAGCTGTAGTGTAATACATATTTTCTGTAATACTAAAAATCTACAAATAGTAGACTTCATGCACTAAGAACACTTTGATTGAAATACTTCAAATGAAAAAAATATATTTAAGTCACGAGGCTTCACTTCCCACAGTGCCCCTGAAGTCTGGCTTCAATTTATATACATGCATGAGATGTTGATCTGCATATTAGAAAACAAACAGAAACACACACACACTTTACTTTTTCCCTAAACAGTGCAGGGGAAATATAATCTACTAATGAAACAGTGGTTCTACAACTTTGATTGAAAAGACCCCTTATCTGGGGTACTTATCCAAGCACTGTTGTTTCTTCTAATTTTACAAGCAAAACAATTTATTTTTTCTAGGCTCTATAAATGTCATTAAATTCCCCTCAGTCGCAGGTAAACGGGAAGCATCTGACAAGTAAAAGATTGTTTTGATGAGAAAACATTTTTCAAAATTGTAGCGAATGGAGCACAAGACACCGTGGCATCGATCGTCTTGACTGTGGACAGGGAGCTCCTAAATTGGAGTCCCTGCGAGGAAACCTGCTTGCCAGCTCCTGCTCATTTTCCCATTGGTTCAGTCAGGGGGCTGAGGTTCTGCTTGAAGTTTCTTTTTTAATCATTAGATCCCGACCTTACAGTTTTTCTCCAACTACTTTCCTTCAGGCTGTCTTTGCTCCTGTCAATTTAGGACTTTCAGGGAATTATTCTTCTTTGAAATGCATATTCTAGGCTTGAAATGCTGGCATATGTACACTGTAGAGTAATTGTGGAGGCCAAATGTTTAATTACACATGACAGCTGGAGCTGCAGGAGTCCACGGCATGCTTGAAAACAACGCAAGCCCTGTGTGCAGTAATAAGAAATGTCGAAAACACTATAATGTGAATGGAAGAACATAGCTTTTATTTTGCTTTGCCTTCATGTTTTTGATCCCTTATTAATTTTCACCATAGTAATTTTGCATGGCGAATTCCTATACCATGGTTTTAAATATATTTATTATGCATAAAGTTAATAATTTCCAGATGTCTTAACCTTTAACCAAATGTTGAGTACTATCAAACAATAATTACGATTTACTGTGATATTTCATTATTAAATCGTACAATACGTGTATTAGATTACTGGAATAGATTTTTTTTTAGAAGCAGATTATTTTCTTTTAAACAGAGTAGCTATGTGCCACAGACCTTTTGAACAGCATCTTTTGATCCATAAAAATGAATTCAGTTTTTATTTTAATTTATCTCACAGCTGGGCTGAAAGGCTCAGACATTGAAACTCGTGTCATACTTTCCATGTCGATTCATGAAAACTGTTTAAAAAAACTGTTTTTTTTTAATTAATATTTTCATATTAAATTCAAGCATGTAGCACAGGACGATGTCTAATTCCACAAACTATTGTAGAATTCTTTAAAGTTTTAAAAGTAGATAATTGTATTTGGATAACATATTTCCCATTAACACACTGCATTATTAGTATGATTATAAAGAACATAACAGAGTGGTAGCCACAAATTTGTATAAATGATATCTGCCAGAATTATTTAAACGTGTATTTATTCCAACTTGATTAGATTTTTGTATTTATTTAAACAAAATATCTATGTAGCTGATTATGTTGATTATAGTTATTCCTGGCTATTCAACAAAATGCATAATTCTGTTGTGTTTGAGATTAATGTTCCAAAACAGTAAAACATGTGACCATACCGTGGTTCTAAAATAGTACCTCTGTATATTTTATACAAGCTTTGTTTGTACACATTTAAATTTTAAAGGCATCTAAAGTTGGAAAATAATGCCAGCCAAAACTTTTACCTTTTTTTAGTGATTGTGTATTTATCATGCATTATTCTATTCTACTGTGAATATGTTTTATATTGTATATTGGTCATTAAAAGGTAGGATGCTGATAGCTTTTCTGAAAGGAAGCCATTCATTAATATTTTCAATATAATTCCAGCATAAGAGTTTCATATTGCGTTGTCTTTAATCTAATGCAGATTTGCAAAGAACAGCAGGAACAAGTAACATAGTTTTATGTCTGTGACCTTTAGGCCTTGGAAGTCTGCAGCAGGAAATGATCGGCCTGCAGAAAGCGGGAGCACCTGTACAGGTCACTGCTGCCCATCATGCTTAACTAATTTTAAATTGACCCCTGACCCACATTCCCACGGTGCAACAAGGATTATATACACCACTCAGCCGGCAAATCCCACACCTGATTTTAATTAGAGAAACTGGGTTTAACTTGTTATCTGATTAACCCGCTTTATAAAGCCATATAATCAATTGTTTTATTATTGTTAGAACAAATTATCCTATTATGAGCACTGCAGGGATCTATTAGTTTGAATGACTTAAGAGGGACTTTGGTGCTTTGCAAAGAAAATGAACCATTAACTAATAACATTCACACCTTTTGGTGCAGCGCAAAAGCCATGAGCCAAGGCACATCAAAGAGAGATCTGCTCAGAGCGGTTGTGTCATTTCTTCCTACGTGTGAAGCAGCAGGATATTTGAGAAAGGCTTTTCCATACCAATGTAATAGTGAAATGTTATTAATCAGTTAATTTTGAATCAGTTATTTTTAACAGTTTTTAAATGTTTTTTACTTCTTAGCTTTGTAGCAAATGAGTGAAGTGGTGTATAGTGTCAATATATATACATATATTTCATACTGTTTTACAATTAAAGTGTGGCAATGTTTATACTCAATTGCTTACTTATTTTTATTTATTTTTCTCCTTGTTTGGCCTACAGGTTATTGAAAACAGAACTTATTTTTTCATTTATATGTATCTCTGTTATGATTTTATATGTAAGATTTGAATTCAAATTTAATTGCTGTTTGTGCCATTTTGTTCCATTTTACAAAGCCTGTGTAAAATGCCAGTGCATCGCATTTCAGTTTCTTTGTACTGTTAATTCCAGTTGGTTCTCTTTTCTTTTTCTCTAATTTGACAAATCTGAGAGTGTGCAGTTGTTCAGGCTAAATAATTACTTTGGTTGAAAAAGAAAAAACATTACAATCTTTTTTATAATTTATAATACAGATACTACTGTTTTATTATCTTGCTTGCTGTAACCATTCAGACAAGCTCATTATGGACTGTGGTGTTTTGTTTCATAGGTTTCATTTCAAACATCAGAGCTGATCCACTATGCCAATCAGCTAATTAGCAAGAGAGCAGAAAATGCTTTATTCCCGTCCTTGCCAAACCTCTGTTCCCAAGAGGTAGGCTACAGTGGTGCCGACAGATGTGCACTGCCCACCCAATCCTCCTTCATTTTCCATGTGTACCCAACAGTAGCTCTTCCAAGGATCTTGGTGTTGCCCAAAAAATAAATCCATAATCATAATGAGATGAGTAAACCCGTTACTGCCCATGCCATTCACTGTGGGAGGTGGGTCTCCCACATGGTCCCAAAGCTGAGATAAGAACCTAATTAAGGTTGTGATGTGATCCGGCCATGACCTGGCTACCCAGTTACCCAATACATACTATGATACAGCAGTTGGGGTTAGACCCACATTGGATTAGGTGTTGTAGCTTACAAATATCACATTCTTCCTGCTTAATGCAGTATGTTGGCTTTGATCATATCTTTCAGGCAGAACAATGGGCAGTGCATTATGTCTGTTCACCTGGACTCCAGTTTCTTCATATATCTTTCTCATTCAGGAAGCACAACACATGACCATAAGAGTCAGACAAAATACAACACTGCAGTATACCAAATGCATTAATAATAAGCTTTATAACATTTTAATATGTGTACGTAGTGTTTAAAGAGAACCAATTAAATTAAATTTGACACTTCCAGAAATAAAAATAACAGATACAAATATTAATTTTAACCAAAGATCGTAAGTATGGCTTATGCAAGAATACAGCCTGGGTGATCATAGGTGGTTCAAAACCATCCACAGTTATGTGCACAGGCTGTAAAAGTCAAAGTAATCAAATAGATTTAAGCCGGGCAAACTAGAGAAAAATCATGTTTCAGAATCAATCCTTATTCTATATATAGTTTGTGTGCTCAGAGGAACAAGGACATTTATTCTCTGAATTTCAACCACGTGGCCACTTCGAGGTTTCTCAACCCTGCCAGAAACCTGATTGTATATATATATATATATATATATATATACTCACCTAAAGGATTATTAGGAACACCTGTTCAATTTCTCATTAATGCAATTATCTAACCAACCAATCACATGGCAGTTGCTTCAATGCATTTAGGGGTGTGGTCCTGGTCAAGACAATCTCCTGAACTCCAAACTTAATGTCTGAATGGGAAAGAAAGGTGATTTAAGCAATTTTGAGCGTGGCATGGTTGTTGGTGCCAGACGGGCCGGTCTGAGTATTTCACAATCTGCTCAGTTACTGGGATTTTCACGCACAACCATTTCTAGGGTTTACAAAGAATGGTGTGAAAAGGGAAAAACATCCAGTATGCGGCAGTCCTGTGGGCGAAAATGCCTTGTTGATGCTAGAGGTCAGAGGAGAATGGGCCGACTGATTCAAGCTGATAGAAGAGCAACTTTGACTGAAATAACCACTCGTTACAACCGAGGTATGCAGCAAAGCATTTGTGAAGCCACAACACGTACAACCTTGAGGCGGATGGGCTACAACAGCAGAAGACCCCACCGGGTACCACTCATCTCCACTACAAATAGGAAAAAGAGGCTACAATTTGCACAAGCCCACCAAAATTGGACAGTGAAAGACTGGAAAAATGTTGCCTGGTCTGATGAGTCTCGATTTCTGTTGAGACATTCAGATGGTAGAGTCAGAATTTGGCGTAAACAGAATGAGAACATGGATCCATCATGCCTTGTTACCATTGTGCAGGCTGGTGGTGGTGGTGTAATGGTGTGGGGGATGTTTTCTTGGCACACTTTAGGCCCCTTAGTGCCAACTGGGCATCGTTTAAATGCCACGGCCTACCTGAGCATTGTTTCTGACCATGTCCATCCCTTTATAACCACCATGTACCCATCCTATGATGGCTACTTCCAGCAGGATAATGCACCATGTCACAAAGGTCGAATCATTTCAAATTGGTTTCTTGAACATGACAATGAGTTCACTGTACTAAACTGGCCCCCACAGTCACCAGATCTCAACCCAATAGAGCATCTTTGGGATGTGGTGGAATGGGAGCTTCGTGCCCTGGATGTGCATCCCACAAATCTCCATCAACTGCAAGATGCTATCCTATCAATATGGGCCAACATTTCTAAAGAATGCTTTCAGCACCTTGTTGAATCAATGCCACGTAGAATTAAGGCAGTTCTGAAGGCGAAAGGGGGTCAAACACAGTATTAGTATGGTGTTCCTAATAATCATTTAGTTGAGTGTATATATATATATATATATATATATATATATATAACATACATACAGACGGGTGAAAAATTAAAGGAAAAACCAACATAAACTGTGTCAGTAAGGTGTTGGGCCATCACGAGCTGCCAGAACAGCTTCAATGCTCTTGGCACAGATTCTACGAGTCTCTGGACTCTACTGGAGGGATGAACACCATTCTTCCAAAATATATTCCCTCATTTGGGGTTTTGATGATGGTGGTGGAGAGCGCTGTCTTAACACGTCGCTCCAAAATCTCCCATAGGTGCTCAATTGGGTTGAGATCTGCTGACTGTGAAGGCCATAGCATATGATTCACATCATTTTCATATTCAGCACACCATTCAGTGAGCCCTCGTGCCCTGTGGATGGGGGCATTCATCCTGGAAGAGACCACTCCCATCAGGATAGAAATGTTTCACCATAGGATAAAGGTGATCACTCAGAATAATTTTGTCATGATTTCCAGTGACCCTTCCCTGTTTGGACCCAAGTGGACCCAAACCATGCCAGGAAAATGCCCCCCACAGCATAACAGAGCCTCCAGACTCCCTCACTGTAAGCACTCAGGCCTGTACCGTTCTCTTGGTGTTGCCATACATGCACTTGCCCACTTGCCCATCTGACCAAATCACTTTTTTCCACATCTCTGTAGACCAGTGCTTATCGTGTCCCAATAATGACCCCTCTTTCAAAGTCACTTAGATCCTTTCCTCTTGCCATCTTGATCCAAAATCAAGGTCAACTGGGCCTGCTCAGCATTTTAATACATGCCACAGATAGGATGTGAATTGTTTAATTGTATCATGCAGTACACCTGTTTGGAGGCATCTGCATTCGTTATGTTCCTCCACTCATTTATTCAAGTTTTTCCTTTCATTTGTCACCTGTCTGTTTATACCTGGGCTTTGTTGATTATGAGAAAGCATTTGATTCAATATATACACACCCACTAATCAGAGCGCACACATTGAGGAAACATATATAACTCTTAATAAATATATCTGCAACAATACTACATCAACAACCCTACTCCACCAAGACAATCACAAGATCAAGATCTACAAAGGAGTACATCAAGGAGACACAATCTCAACAACTAAAGCTTGACCTTTACCTTTTTTCTTTTAATTTTTTCATTAAAACAGTACAAAGCACATCCCAAATAAAGTCTTTTCCCCCTTTTCACACTGTGAACACTTGTAATGCCCCATTTCCACTGGCGTGTTTTGTGCCGGTTAACTTGCTGCTGCTGGACGTGTCCGTAAGCGTCTGTCCCACTTAGGACATGATTCACTATCAGAGTGGAGGTGTGTGTTTGACTTGAGACACAGAGAGGAGATCAGATACATTGTGTCGGGAGATATAATCTCAAGTGCCGTGTGCGATCACGAAGAAATTGCAGTTTTATTAGCAGCATGGAGTGAAATCCACGTACAGAGACAATGACTGATACAGTTAATATCCGAGTGCATTAAACACTGATTTCACAGGACCGGTGCAGTGCCTGACTAGTTAAAATAAACTGAAGGATAATAATCTGGTCGGTAGCAGCCAATGTTATTAATATTGTATGAACAGCTGGCCGGTGTTCAGGCTGTGTTGTGTGAATGGTGTGCAGGACAATCCTCAGACAATCAATGTGAAGGCGAACACAATTCAGTTAATGTGCCCATTTACAAGTTAAATTAATGAATAAATAAATACAGCAGATCTGGCTTTCCCTCTCAAACATTAAGGACTGGTTTAATAAATGCATCCATAAACGCCATGACTGAGACGCGCACACTTTAGTTAAAGTAAACCTGCTATATTGTAGCTGGATGATTCATCGTGAAACGTGTGTATTTTGTTTCAACTTTAACTCGCCCTGTTAATGACGTCTGATAAGTAAATTATAAATAATATGGTAAAAAGTATTGTTTTCAGTTACAAATCTGCAGAAAGAGTAATAAATTAAGGGAGTCACGCTGTGCCGGTTAAAATACATACAGTGAGGGAAAAAAGTATTTGATCCCCTGCTGATTTTGTACGTTTGCCCACTGACAAAGAAATGATCAGTCTATAATTTTAATGGTAGGTGTATTTTAACAGTGAGAGACAGAATAACAACAACAAAATCCAGAAAAACGCATTTCAAAAAAAGGACATACGTATTTGACCCCTTCGACTTAGTACTTGGTGGCAAAACCCTTGTTGGCAATCACAGAGGTCAGACGTTTCTTGTAGTTGGCCACCAGGTTTGCACACATCTCAGGAGGGATTTTGTCCCACTCCTCTTTGCAGATCCTCTCCAAGTCATTAAGGTTTCGAGGCTGACGTTTGGCAACTCAAACCTTCAGCTCCCTCCACAGATTTTCTATGGGATTAAGGTCTGGAGACTGGCTAGGCCACTCCAGGACCTTAATGTGCTTCTTCTTGAGCCACTCCTTTGTTGCCTTGGCTGTGTGTTTTGGGTCATTGTCATGCTGGAATACCCATCCATGACCCATTTTCAATGCCCTGGCTGAGGGAAGGAGGTTCTCACCCAAGATTTGACGGTACATGGCCCCGTCCATCGTCCCTTTGATGCGGTGCAGTTGTCCTGTCCCCTTAGCAGAAAAACACCCCCAAAGCATAATGTTTCCACCTCCATGTTTGACGGTGGGGATGGTGTTCTTGGGGTCATTCCTCCTCCTCCAAACACGGTGAGTTGAGTTGATGCCAAAGAGCTCGATTTTGGTCTCATCTGACCACAACACTTTCACCCAGTTCTCCTCTGAATCATTCAGATGTTCATTGGCAAACTTCAGACAGGCCTGTATATGTGCTTTCTTGAGCAGGGGGACCTTGCGGGCGCTGCAGGATTTCAGTCCTTCACGGCGTAGTGCGTTACCAATTGTTTTCTTGGTGACTATGGTCCCAGCTGCCTTGAGATCATTAACAAGATCCTCCCGTGTAGTTCTGGGCTGATTCCTCACCGTTCTCATGATCATTGAAACTCCACAAGGTGAGATCTTGCATGGAGCCCCAGACCGAGGGAGACTGACAGTTATTTTGTGTTTCTTCCATTTGCGAATAATCGCACCAACTGTTGTCACCTTCTCACCAGGTTGCTTGGCGATGGTCTTGTAGCCCATTCCAGCCTTGTGTAGGTCTACAATCTTGTCCCTGACATCCTTGGACAGCTCTATGGTCTTGGCCATGGTGGAGAGTTTGGAATCTGGTTGATTGATTGCTTCTGTGGATAGGTGTCTTTTATAGGGAATGCTCCTAATCTCAGCTCGTTGCCTGTATAAAAGACACCTGGGAGCCAGAAATCTTGCTGATTGATAGGGGATCAAATACTTATTTCCCTCATTAACATGCAAATCAATTCATAACTTTTTTGAAATGCGTTTTTCTGGATTTTGTTGTTGTTATTCTGTCTCTCACTGTTAAAATACACCTACCATTAAAATTATAGACTGATCATTTCTTTGTCAGTGGGCAAACGTACAAAATCAGCAGGGGATCAAATACTTTTTTCCCTCACTGTATATACTAGCACAAATGATGACGATAATAATAACAAAACATATTTGCTATTTAGTATTATTGTTGCACATGGAAACGTATTCTTATGGGGACGTGCTTGTCTGAATATAATGTTGTCTATACACGTTCAGCTCTTCCTGATATCTTTTAATAGAAACGTGTATTTATTACGCACAAATAATAAAACAGACACACAAGTCCTCTCCACGTCAGGCTGTGTCGCTCGTAGTGTTGTTCTCTGTCTCTGTTTTTAAAACGAAACACAAACCAAACCCATAGTCGCTGCTCCTCCCATCAGAGGGACAGACTTCACAACGGCCTGGTTTCCAGAAAAAGCTCTGGGACGCATCTGAGGACGTCACGGCATGGCACGACACAACGCTTAAGCCAATGGAACCGAGGCATAAGTGTACCGAGTACAGTACAGTCACCAAGTGTGCTCAGGGCTTTCCAGGGGAAATATCCTCAGACCTTTTCTCTTTCACACTGGATGTGTGCTGAGTGGACTTGGACACGTACTGAGAACAATTCCATCTTTTTAAGTGTACCGATAACACTTCAATTTCACATTGCACATCTGCAATTGTACTGAGAACACAAGGAAAGCACATGATCTTGAAGTGGGAATTTTTATTTTATTATTATTTATTATTTTCCTGATATTGTTTATTTTACTTTCATAATTTTCTTTATATGGACACTATGTTTACTACTATATTTATACCTGTATTATAAAAATTGTTTGGGGGTATATTTATATAGCTATTCTCTTTGGGCTTCTTGGATTCAGCACAAGTGGTATAAAGGTTTTGTGTTTATGGACCTAGCAGTTTATTTGGACTATTCACTTTCCCCATCCAAACAATGTGGGGACCAATGAAAAAGGCAAACACAATGCTAGGGTATATTGTCAAAAGTGTAGAATTGAGAACAAGGTAATGTTCAGACTGTACAATGCACTAGTTAGAGCTCATCTGGATACTGTGGACAGTTCTGGGCTCCACACTTCAAGAAAGATATCGCTGCTCTAGAGGCAGTTGAGGAGAGCAACCAGACTTATTCCAGGTCTGAAGGGAATGTCCTACTGAGAGACTGAGGGACCTGAACCTTTTCACCCTGGAACAGAGGAGACTGCATGAGGACTTGATTCAAGTCTTCAAAATCACAAAAGGCATTGACCACATCAAACCTTTTTAAGATCTACAGGGACTCACGGACCCAGGGACAGAAATGGAAATTGGGCTTCAAGGCATTCAAACCAGAAAACAGGAGACACTTCTTCACACAGAGAGTAGTCACAATCTGGAACAAACTCCCCAACAATGTGGCTGAAGCCAACAATTTGGGAACATTCAAAAATAGTTTTTAATGGACACCAAATGAGCATGATGGTTCAAATGGCCTCCTCTCATTTGTAAGCTTTCTTATATTCTTATGTTCTTATGGGGGATTGTAACTTAGGTATTTGGTGAGAACTTCTGCTGCCTGGAGTTAGACTGACCATTAGTTAAGGGTGATATCCTTACTGTGCTTAACATGAGTGGAAAACTCTGGGTAAACCTGTATTTGCTTTATTGTAACAAACTTGTAACATTTTGACTGGTGCCTGCTGAAAATGTCTGAACCCCTTACAATCTCATTGATGTGAATGCTGGAAAGTTCTACAGCCATGGAGAAAAGTATGGCAAAAATCCTGTTTTTGTCTGCTGTACTTCTGTGTTGTGTAGTAAACAAACATAGGCAAAGGCTAGTGAATTTCAAGCTCTTTGGAACTGCTCTTTGAGCCTGCGGTTCACCATGTTTGCTGTTTTTGATTTGATGTTATTTGCATGATGCTTTGGTAAACATGACATTCCAAACTGATCTGAGGAAAGTTTTCTTTCATACAGAAGCAATAATCCATTCCCAAAATGGATGCAACCATACCGAAATGACCTCCTTAATGTGGGCTCGGGACAGTTGGATTTAATCGATTTAAGCTTCCGCAGCTGTACCTCTTTCTCTGCCTCGATTTTTGAATGTTTGCAGCTTGCACACTTATGGCCACGTACGATTCTGCGCTGGCTAGTGAATGCAGGAGTTACTATTCAGCCACAGGGTTCACACCCAAACAGTAGCAGACTCATTGGCAGTTGGCTGTGCTTAATCATGCTCATTACCACACGTGAGTAATTCTTGTTTAGATACCTTATGTCGTTGTCATTTTCCTAACAAAAACAAACAAAAAAAAGTTTTCTTTAAACCATTATGGATACTTTCACCTAATTGTATGTGCTGGTAAAGATGTGTTCAACTTTGCTTTCTTGTTCTTCAGACAATAATAGCTGTACATCCATATAAATACAGACCCCTCTGATCTGCAGTGATTCACGAACAGGATAATTATACTGTGCTTTATAACACTGTTTTGGTCAGTTTGTACATTAGAGAGCATTACACACTGTGCTTTATTGAAACTTCTTTCATGTGTGCCATTAAATTGGAGAATTCAGTTTCTCTTATAACGTATGTGTACTTTGCAAGCCAGTAATACCTCAAATTGAAGTACATTGTCTGTCTGTCTTGCTTTTTATTCCAACAATAAGAAATATTATAACTTATGCATTTAAATTATTATTTTAAGTTTAATATTATTTATGTACTGATCTCCACTTAATACACACCCATGTATTTATTTACTTAGAATATGAATCAGGTGTCTGGACATGTACAGTGAGGGAAAAAAGTATTTGATCCCCTGCTGATTTTGTACGTTTGCCCACTGACAAAGAAATGATCAGTCTATAATTTTAATGGTAGGTGTATTTTAACAGTGAGAGACAGAATAACAACAAAAAAATCCAGAAAAACATATTTCAGAAAAGTTATAAATTGATTTGCATGTTAATGAGGGAAATAAGTATTTGATCCCATATCAATCAGCAAGATTTCTGGCTCCCAGGTGTCTTTTATACAGGTAACGAGCTGAGATTAGGAGCACTCTCTTAAAGAGAGTGCTCCTAATCTCAGCTCGTTACCTGCATAAAAGACACCTGTCCACAGAAGCAATCAATCAATCAGATTCCAAACTCTCCACCATGGCCAAGACCATAGAGCTGTCCAAGCATGTCAGGGACAAGATTGTAGACCTACACAAGGCTGGAATGGGCAACAAGACCATCGCCAAGCAATTTGGTGAGAAGGTGACAACAGTTTGTGCGATTATTCGCAAATGGAAGAAACACAAAATAACTGTCAGTCTCCCTCGGTCTGGGGCTCCATACAAGATCTCACCTTGTGGAGTTTCAATGATCATGAGAACGGTGAGGAATCAGCCCAGAACTACACGGGAGGATCTTGTTAATGATCTCAAGGCAGCTGGGACCATAGTCACCGAGAAAACAATTGGTAACACACTACGCCGTGAAGGACTGAAATCCTGCAGCACCCACAAGGTCCCCCTGCTCAAGAAAGCACATGTACAGGCCTGTTTGAAGTTTGCCAATGAACATCTGAATGATTCAGAGGAGAACTGGGTGAAAGTGTTGTGGTCCGATGAGACCAAAATCGAGCTCTTTGGCATCAACTCAACTCGCCGTGTTTGGAGGAGGAGGAATGACCCCAAGAACACCATCCCCACCGTCAAACATGGAGGTGGAAACATTATGCTTTGGGGGTGTTTTTCTGCTAAGGGGACAGGACAACTTCACCGCATCAAAGGGACGATGGACGGGGCCATGTACCATCAAATCTTGGGTGAGAACCTCCTTCCCTCAGCCAGGGCATTGAAAATGGGTCGTGGATGGGTATTCCAGCATGACAATGACCCAAAACACACAACCAAGGCAACAAAGGAGTGGCTCAAGAAGAAGCACATTAAGGTCCTGGAGTGGCCTAGCCAGTCTCCAGACCTTAATCCAATAGAAAATCTGTGGAGGGAGCTGAAGGTTCGAGTTGCCAAACGTCAGCCTCGAAACCTTAATGACTTGGAGAGGATCTGCAAAGAGGAGTGGGACAAAATCCCTCCTGAGATGTGTGCAAACCTGGTGGCCAACTACAAGAAACGTCTGACCTCTGTGATTGCCAACAAGGGTTTTGCCACCAAGTACTAAGTCGAAGGGGTCAAATACTTATTTCCCTCATTAACATGCAAATCAATGTATAACTTTTTTTAAATGCGTTTTTATGGATTTTTTTGTTGTTATTCTGTCTCTCACTGTTAAAATACACCTACCATTAAAATTATAGACTGATCATTTCTTTGTCAGTGGGCAAACGTACAAAATCAGCAGGGGATCAAATACTTTTTTCCCCCACTGTATTTGCATGCGTATTTGCATTACAGACATGTGAGGATATGTTTGCCAGATGTCTGCAATATCAGTTCCTAACATATATGGAATGAGTATCCTATGTCCATTTTACATATGCAGAACTTAATAACTTCATGTTATTGCTGTGTATTGTTGATTTCCAGGCCTAGGAATTAAACATTGTAATACAAAAACACACACATTTTAAGCAATACTTTAACCTGGTTTAAAATATTCAGACAATTATGATTCAGTACAGCACTTTCTTACTTCTTTTGTATCTGTCTTGGTGTGTGAATCATTGTGTGGCCTTTTACCACCTAACAAAGGGTCACAAAGACATTACAGATAGATGTGTCTGCACCAATGTATAGCGCTGCCCTTTTTTATTAAAGTGGTATCGTACTGACACACACATGAATACATATGGGATTGAAAACCTCACAATTGTGTTTTTGGGTGCATTTGATCTATCAAAGGACTAATTGCTTCTGTTTTTTCATTAAAGGGGGGCTACTTCCACAATCTGAACCATATGATTGGTGAAACTGTTGTTGCTGTTACTTTATATAAAATGTAAAAGTTGTGATATGTCCAGTAACTTGATGATAAATTAATCTCTCTATATGTGCAGTTACATATATTTCAGTCTGCAATGTGGAACAGATAACTTGACAATGAAAAAGCTAAAAAGAAATCATATTGGTTAAACATCTTGGTGAGGCCTTCATCCAGCAATGGATCGATGTTATTCTTCACCTAGATGTGCAAGTTATTTATCTCTTCTTATCATTGCTCTCTTGGCGGAACCAAAGTCATATAGCCTGCCACAACCTTCCTCACTGAAATAGCGGTTGTTAAGGCGCTTCCATTCCCAGGGTTATTCTGCTGTGTGGTGACATGAGCCTGCCTCTGCTGATTTACTCCAGTCCTATCCCAGCAGAGCGTGTGCTAATTTATGCTGATAGCTGCAACGTGTGGAACTTTTGGTCTATGAGTCCTACTGACTGTGTTACTTCAGTCCTATTTGTTTTCATCCTGCGGTCAACCTGAACACATTTACCTTCTTTATCTGCGGCCTAAAAAACATGGCTTATATACCCTGTGTAAATGACTAAAATCCTCTACATCAAAGCATTAGGAAAAAAAATATATATATATCATTGTGCATTTGTTTAATGTGACCCCCCCCCTTTCATTTAGATTTCCTTTTTCTGATATAAATAGATAGCAATGTGAAGTGCCTCTCTGATAAGGGCTTTCTAATTACATCATTTTTAAGCGGGGTCATTAATAAACACCCAGTTGCAGAGTAAAGTGGAGGAGTAAACAAAAAAATGACTTGACAACTTGAAGTTATTTTTATCATAATTGTTGAAGTCCTTTGTCAGGATGTTGGCTAGGCCTCTCAGCTATATATGTTTGACTTACTGCCAGAGTCACTCTAACTAATAGAATTTGGCCCCATGTTTGTTGTTGCCATGGCGAAGGAATATTATCAGGCATGTCATGTTCATGCATCAGAAGCAATAGCTCTGCATCCATGGCGCTCTGCCTTTGACCAAAAACAGGAATTCACTCTGCAGTCAATCTGTCAAAGAGGAAGTCATCTGTGGGGAAGATGCTGCACCCCCACATTAACAGAGCTGGACTCCCCTCGTCTTCATTGTCAATAACCAGGCATTAACATTATAATGACCCTGGATCTGCATGGATTCATTCACAAAATTGTCTTGGTGGAAATCGGCAAGGAAACGTAGCAGGAGGCTTGAAAAAAGGCCAAATTCCATGTATCCGCCCAATAAACCGAGGAAGGCTTTAAAGAACCGCTTTTGCTTACCATAAACAAATGTGTGCGCTGTGCCTAAACTTTGATATAGTATATGATGAATTTACAATAGAGGGATGATGTGCATATACAGTATCATTTAGTTTGAGATTGTGACTACATTCCAATAAACCAACCTATTTATTTTCATTCTGATAAGAGACAAGAAACAAAGCAAAAAATAATAAACAAGAAGCCTTTTGGAATTTAATATGAATGGCTCATAATTTTGGCAACATTTTCACTTTACAAAGAAAACAGCATATTTTTTGCCATCTTAAAAGCATAGGTTTCATGAAGTCAGTGTCCATTTTCATAGTTTTCATGGTGTTCAGTATTCAGTTCCCTCCTGTGCTCTCTTCTACAGTCCAAATAGAAAAAAGAAAGCTGAAGGGCGTTATGAGTCCAGCTCCAATAAAATACATTAAAACCTTAGAGGCAGTGAGTACGTAATGGGATATCAAACAGCTAAGAAACCAAAGTTTTGTTTCCCCCTGTGTCTTGAAAGTCAATTAAAGTCAACCTTCTTTGGTTCCACGTGTCACAGGCCAATATAAATGGACTTTAAATTACAGCCTCATACTGATTTCTTGTAGTGAGGAAGCACTGTAGTCCAGTCACACTGGGAACAGCATTATCAATGAAGCAATGCTCAGCACATATTGTTTTAGTTATCAGACAGGTTAAAAATATATACCTCTTATTTTCTGTTTATACTGAATAGCAGTGGGTAGCTTCAAGTGAATTTCCTTCCTCACACAACCTCTGAGCTTCAATCACCCTAATATGTTTTCTTTCTTTTTTCTGTAGAGATGTTGTAGCAGACAGAAATTCACCCTGCTGGCAGAAAATAATAGCACAGTGAATAATGGAAATTAATTTCTCAGTTGATTAAGTCAAGGGTAGAGTTCCTTTGATAGTACATTTTCAACAAATACATTAGCATTTCAGAAAAAAAGTATATATATATATATATATATATATATGTGTGTGTGTGTGTGTGTGTGTGTGTGTGTGTGTGTGTATGCCTGGTAACACTGCAAAAAATTAGACAGTACAACTTCTCCCCTCCCTTTGGCATTTACCTAGGACTTAACAGTATGATGTCTGCACTTGTTACCTCATTGTACTAGGATGTATGCTTGTTGTATTTTGTACTGATTTTACAACTACATTTTTATAATGCTTAAATTGTATTTTGTATTGAATGCATTACTGGCATTTTTGTAATGGTTTAAATGCTTCAGTGTGAACTGTAAGTCACCCTGGATAAAGGTGTCTGCTAATAAAGTATTATTATTATTATTATTATTATTATTATTATTATTATTATTATTATTATAAGTCTTCAAACATATCTTACTGGGCACTTATAAATAAGAAAGTTACTTACAGTCCCATGATTTCTGAAGGAAACTAATGTTTTTTTTATGATCAGTTTTTCAGGTCCTACTGCAGAGGGTATTCAAAGCCATCTGTGCAGTCAACATAAATGATTCTATGTTGAATGCCGGCCTCTACTACTGTTGTATCATAAATGCATGAAACCATAAGCCTCTCAAAGAATAAACATTGGACTTCAGAGCTAAAGGTTTTTCAGGGATTTCCTGAAGCTCTTCCTACCCAGCTTTAAACATTATGCACATAATCAGTATTTTTCATTGCTTTTAGCATGAATTTGAATATGTATAATGTGCATAATTTTTCAGCAGGGTGTGAAACAGAAATTAGCAACCCCATGGGATAAAATTTAAGAAATGACCTCTTAAGACCCCCTTTCTTGTGATTAAGCTAATATTGTTATTTTATCACATTCGCAAACAGGTTTACATCATTGTATTTAATTGCAAATGCATGAAGTTGGTATGTTATCTTGGCACATACTTTAATTAATTTCACAAACACATTTATTAATGCATGTATGGACTTTAAATATCATTCTTATATTGAGCAGTTTGAGCCAAGCAGGTTTTAGTCACAACTCTCAAATATAATTCAAATAAAAAGTATTTAGGTTCCAATATTCATTCAATTGTAATAATTTCTGATAATGTCATATCTCATTAACACAAATAAATCTCTTAGTGAGCAATTTGTTGTCTCGGTAACAAGCTTTAATTTGATGGTGTTTTGCTGCCAAGAGTACAAGACTATATGAACTTCTGTGTTCAATGTCTGATAAAACAAACAAACAAAAAAAACCATTGTTTCAGTTGTGATAGTGATACCCTATCCTCCTATTATAAACTTTACATTCACATATATTGATATGTCTGAAAAACACTGTAGGGTTCGAATGGCAATATTGCGTAAACATGCACGTTATTTGCCATATTCAAAACTCTGCTTAGCTCGGCGCCTTCTGAGACGTTCACCCTTTAATTGTATGCAAGGTGCAAAATGGAGGGAGTGGCTGAAATTGTGCGTGATTCCTGCTATATTCGTAGCTGTGTGCCGTGCACGAAACAGGTTTGCACAACACATTAAATAAATGCTATATTACAATGTTGCGCAAAGATTTGTGCCAAGTTTGAATATCTCCTTTTTTGGCCAAGTCACATACTTGCACAGTAGCTCACTGAATAATGGAAATCAATAATTATATATAATAACATTATACTGGAAAGTACAAACACCAACAAAATACCTGATAAAGAACAAGCAGGAACAAAGATGATTACTGGAATTATACGTTTTCTTGAGTAATGCTACAACAGTAATCGCAGCAAGCCATTGCTGACTTACTCAAATCAAATAATCACAAATACAAAAATAAAAATAAAAGTGTTTAATGCAATTAAATAATACCTGAGGTGGGTTGGTACTGACCTGGATCAGCACAGTGCGTATTCAGTGGCACACTAGTGGACATTTTCATACAGGTCCGCTAAAAGTATTTATTTCTTCAGTAATGGTTTTAAATATTTAAGTGAAGATTTCTATGATGTTATACATGTCAACAAATTCTGTTTGCTGTTTTAAATGTAGAGGCAAGTGTAGCATGGATATGTATGTTAGGAACGTCTGGTTTCAATACACATCACAAAATCTATTAATTGCTTGTACATGTATGGTTAAGTCTGTAATTATCCATCTAATATCTACTGAGTGCCATTCAATATTTTAGCACTTACAGTAAGTCATTGAAAATATAACTTTAATTCCTTTTCACCATCATTTCTTCTTCAGTTTTGCTCCAGATACATACACCATTATACTTAAATGCTGACTTTAGAATGCCTTTGCTAAATTATAGTTTAGTCTTCATTCAGGAAATCATCTTCAAGTGAATTTAATACTTTCTCATGTGCCAGCATGATGGATTATTCTGATTTTACATCATAACATTGACAAGCAAAAAAGTAAAACACCCTTTAGGTAGCTTTGTTGAGTATTGCAGGCTCAAGAAAAAAAAGTCCTTTACAGATAGACAATAAATCTTGTGAATGCAAATTTTACATTGAATCAATGCCACATATTTCCAGAAGGTTAACCAATTTTGTAATTCAATGCTGCTTTTGAAATATAGCAAGTCCCCGTGCAGAAATAGACTTCAGTTTATCCCCCTATCATTATTTTACAATTTATAACACTGGATTCTAAAAAGGTTTAACCATTAAATGTATCCAAAACAATCATATATTTAAAACAAAACGTGTGGTGATTTAATCCAATTTCCACCCAAACAACATGACTGGGGGTTGTCCCTGAAGTTTCTACCATGGGGTTCTTTGTATTTTGTACGATCTCTCAGTGAAAGAGAAGACACTGTATACGACCAGAGCCAAATATGTTCATAGATGGATATAAAAAATTGAGCACTTTACAACCTGGAGTGGTGTCTGTTGGTACATATGAGGAAAAATATGTGAGGAGAGACACCAAGGTGGTGAAACACATTATAAGCAAATTATGTTTCAAGGTCACAGTGCCACTGTGGGTTCTGTTTTTCTTTTAACTATATACATGAAATTCCTAAGTTAACACAGCCACAACTTGTTCCTGTTAAACATATTTTGGGGAGTTTATATTACCACAGATGCTTCCCAGCTATGGGTACTTTACTTTTTGCCATGATGAATTCTCAGCCAGAAATAGGCCTTACAATGGACATTCATTTGTCTTTTTTGAACTCTTTTATTAACTGAAAGTCATACAAAAATAAAAATGTTTTAAAATACAGATGTGTCAGCAAGCTTGGGTCTGACAATACCTTTAACAAGCACGTAGGGCCTTCATTTATTTTTCTTGGGGTTTTGGCTCCTAGATGTTTTAGCGAATAAGAAGTCATCCTATTAATCCATTTCAGAATATGAATGCTTGTGTATCCAAAGAAACCTGCTATTAGCCTCTCTAAAACTCAGCACAACCAGGCTTTAATTAAAATACCTGGTTCTTACAGTTTAGCTAAAGATTTTATGACAAGCTCTAAAATAATGGCTGTAGTTTAGATAACAAAATAAGCTGGAATTGATTTATCCTCACTTGATTCTCCAGGTTACATGTAGTTCTTCTAAATGTGGTGCCACATAAAAAGGTTGGGTGAAATGTGTTGGGCTTAAAAGATAAATATAAATAAATTTGAATGTCATCTTCAAAGACCCCTTTATGTCAGTATAAACCCTATATGGGAGGAAAAAAGGAAACACTTTTTTATGTATGCAAGCTTGGTGCCAGTCTAATTAATAAAAGCCTTTTTTTCAGAGCAAGTTTCGCTTTTGAAAATGAACGGAGGCAGAATGAGATAAAAAGGTGCTTATTGTTTCCTTGCAAATTTTACAGGTTCAATTTTAATTTATGTCTAGATGTGAGGATCTGGGTGCAGATGGTGTGATAGCCCACAGTATGTTCTGAGAACCTAACCTGATAACAAAGATATGCAAATTATACTGGGGCTTTGGAAGAGCGCCAGAGGATCCTATTTCACAATAGCAGAGAACAAATTGATGTGTCCAACAAACTATACCCACAGTAGCAGTATATAACTGTGCCAAAATAAACTATACTCTTGTCATTGAGTCTCTTTTGAGTATCATTGGCTGAATGGAATTGATTTGATTACTTTTACTTTGGATTCAATTTTTTGTGTTAAATATGCATCAGGCTCATTTTATGTTTGATTATAATATCTATCTATCAATCTCTCTCTCTCTCTGTCTCTCTCTCTCTCTCTCTCTCTCTCTCTCTCTCTCTCTATATATATATATATATATATATATATATATATATATATATATATATATGTAGATTAATATTATCATCATCAGCAGCAGCTTTTATTTATCCACTACTGAATGAAGGCCTCCAAGATATTTCCATGTACAGCTTCTCTTTTCCAGGTCATACCAGCAAATGTACTTCTTTCATCTTCCAACCTTTGATGTGGTCTTCTTCTTTTACCTCTTGGGATTTATTCTATAGCTTTTTGTCCATCTCTGGCCTGTTGTGTCTGACCCATTGCCATTTAAACATTTTCACTCATATATAGACCTATATATAATTTTAAATTATAGTAAAAGTATGTCCCAAAGTGTAAATCAGGGAGAAATATGCTTTAAACATTTCCTGAATTGCTTAGAGTCCCGATCAAAAACCTTTCACAAATGTATAAAATAGAGCCTTAAGTGGTTGTTTTAAATCTAAACCAAGCTGTATGGAATGATAATAAATGCTTGAATACAACATGCTCTTATAGAGGAATCTATGTAAGAAGAAAGGCAAATGAGAAATCTCACAATCTTGTGTAGGGAAGCCAAGGGGGTTCCAAATGCAAAACAATTAAATATATTTTATATCTATACATATTTGCTGTTTGACTAAATAGTTAACCCTAAATCTGTGTTTTTGCAAAACTAAATATTTAGCTTTGAAATACATATTTAACTTAAATCTGAAATCTCTGACTTAGAAACAAAAGATTTAGCTTCAGTGCACAAGTGATGGCCTGGCCAATTGGGAGTCCTGGAATTTTCCCAATGGGCTGGTGGGCCAGTGTGCCAAAGGGGAAACAATGTTTTTGGCAAATGTATTTTGGCAAATGTACTGTGTGACACCCTGGACCATCTGCTCCTCTGGGCACCTACAACATATAAGACTCCTCGCGTGGCCTGGCGAGATTGTTTTATTGAGTTTTTACCCGGCTGCTTCTCTGATCCAGTCTATCACTTAGTAGACAAGTAAATGCTACACTGACCGCATCATGGAACACATAACCAGACAACCTGCTGACCTGGTCAAAGCACAAAAAGGCAGCTCTGATTGCTCTGATAGCTCTGAGCTGCTCACTGCACTGAGAAGGCTGAGGTACAACCAAGGTTCAGGAAATGGGCGGGACTTATTTGCATGTTATCCAAATGTTTATTTAGAAAAAAAAAACAAATGTAATATTTACATTTAGATTTAATATTTATATTTATATTTAGGTAAATATTTTGTTGAAAGCTAATTAGTTAATTAGTTTGTAAATAATTAGTTTGTAAGTCAGAGATTGAAGATTTAAGTTAAATATGTATTTCTAAGCTGATTTAGAAATTTGAAAATTCAGATTTAGAAATTAGTTATTAGCTTTTTTCAAAAGGTAGACTTAGCATTTATTTGAGTTTTAAAAATTGAAATATTAAAAATGTAGAAAAAAGCATAATTATTTATTAAATCTGGAAAAACACATGATTTAAGCAAGATAAACAATATTTAAGTTAAATCTGTGAAAAAAGATGCACACAAACATTTTTTTAATTTTGAAAATCATCATTTTATTAAGGTATAAGTACATTTATCAAGGAACAGGATCCTTTCAGTCTTCATCATCATGCAACAGCCTTAGACATGGTAGGTGAAGGGTATGTTTTTCAATATAATGACCTTCGAACACATCCAGATCCATAATGGTTGTTATTGCAAAATCATGCATAACGATGGAAATAATAATAATAATAATAATAATAATAATAATAATAATAATAATAATAATAATAATAACAACAACAATAGCAATAATCAGCAATCCTTATGAAAATATTTGATGACACATATGGTTGTCTAGTGCAGGCAGAAACATATCTCGATATTAAAAACAAATACGTTGCTACAGTCAAGGACCAATAAGGAATTATAAACAAAACACGACAGATGGATTGTATTGTTGACACGTTACCTTTTAGTTTCATGTTATAACTGTATTTGCAGTGCATTAAAATCGATGTTTTTGTGAGGGTGATTTCTTTCTTTTTTTCCCCTCACAGCACATTGTAGGGTAACGATTTGTCAGTGTTTATGGGAAAATCACCCATCACCCCCCGTGTAATAATACTGAATACAACGTATTACTAACAAACCCATGATTAAATTAATGTTAGCTACATATGTTGTTCTGTTATTCAACATGCGAATAGTCACATTTTTATAGTAATTGGGATGATTAAAGCAGTGCAATGGGATGACTGTTAATGACTGCTAAATAGGTGGCTTAATCAGGAACAATATCAGGCTCTTGGGGTTGGACGACTAAAATACCATTTTAAAAACGAAATTGTGAAAAATACAAGGCCTTGGTGATTGATAAAATGGGGGTCTACAATGATGAGTAAATTTTTTAGTAGATGAGCATAATAATGTAATAATATAAAATTTCAGTTAATAGTTTACAGACTATTTTCTATCTTTGTACCTTTGTAACACTGTATTTTACATTATTACATATTACATTTTCTCCTATATCCAATGTATGCTTCATGAATTCAAAGAGTTAAAAACTATGCCATCCTCTTGCATTATATAAATATTTAAAACAAGTCATACACCATAGATGTCAGACTTTCTCTATATGTGCCTGATTGCCATTTAATATATTAAAGTATTGTCTTGAGACTGAGATATCAATTAACACACTTACATTTCTCAACCCTGAAAATAAAAATGAGCCTGGTTTAACAATGACAGACAGAAATGTTGGATATTTAATTAAGCTGTTTTTAATTGCCCCCTTATTTATTTAATTACAATGAGATACAGTAAGGAAAGGTTTTAATTTCTAGCCCTTAAACTTCAAATTAAGAAACCACATTAGGACTGTGCTAATGATACAAATTTAAAGCAATTCTTAGTCAAATTACCATTTGCAAGCCCTGTATCATTTTTCAAAAACCCTACACTACCTATAGATTGGCTGGCCTCAGGATCCAAGATGTGTGGTGTTTACATATTATAATACACAATAGTATTTAAACAAACTGTAGCACACTGGGGACTGCTTGCTGCTTGCTTACAATTAAAACAAATGACTATATGTCTTACTTTTTATTACCAAAGGCAGTGAAAAAAGAACAACCACGAAACAGAAAAAACAAAAGCAACAACAACAACAAAAAAACAACAACAACAACAATCTTATCTCCGTTTTAAGTCGATAAGCTCACACATCATTAGCATTGAGAGCCCCGAGGGTAAAGGCAATGGAGAATGGAAATGCATTGCATCTGCCATAAGGCATGGTAATGCAGAGAAAGAAGAGGTTGTCCAAAGGGCATAAGCAACTTTAGTTAATTTATGCAGTGATGCAAGTGGTGGCTGTATTATTATTATTATTATTATTATTATTATTATTATTATTATTATTATTAAAATTGCAATGTACATCAATGTGCCTTGTATATCTCATACATTAAAATACATGCACTGTGTCTGCCTGCATCTGGAATCAAGCTTTTATATTCCTTTTATGGAAGAGGCAGTGACACAATTTAAATGAAATGCAGCATCAATCAGTTTGTATTTTCGCTAACGAAATAATGACAATAACACAGCTTTAGTTTTCTGTTCTGACTTTGTGGAACACTGACAAGATGATACAATCTTAATTGCCTCCCGCAGAATGATTAAGGTGGTAAAAAAAAAGATTTTGAAAACATACAAAACTACTGTTGTATAGATGGGTTCACATTACCCATAAGAAACTCTCCACTAAAGTAATTTGTTTATTATTCCAGCTGTTTTGAACTGCAGGGCTGTAATGGCTTAATTCATTCATGGCTTGTAAAAATCATTGCATTTGCAGGATACACAATTAATCACAATAGCTCTCCATTGCAATATACAATATAAAAGAAAGAAACAAATATCTAACTGTTTTACATTTATTATTCTGGATACATTGATTGTATCTAATAAAATACACCCATTGGATTCATCTTAAAATAATGGCCTGATTTCCTATTAAAAAAAAAAAATCAATTTAAGGGAATAATTATCAAGATCATCAATTTTCATGTTCCTTGACCTTTTACATTTCCAAACAAATGTGTGTGTCCATCGCTGTGTAGTGATTAAAGTTATATTAGCATTTCCTCACTTCCTACATAGACTTAACAACAGACACAAAAGCAGCGCAAGTTTCCTCATTAAAATTCAATGAGCTGATATTTATTTGCCAGTCTTCCAGTCGACACAATGAGGAGCATTTGGCTGCTATAGAGTTAAACGATTATATTAGGCAGTGCAATTAGTCAAAAGAAACACTTTAATTACCCAGAATATGATTTAACAGATAATTGCATTTGGAAACAATTGTTAAACATTTCAGTACAATTCTAGGGAGCTTTTTCTCGCACCAAAAGGGTGTGCAACAGTATTCATGAAAACAACAACAACAATCACTTTGACAAATCTACAGTTCCCGAGTTTCATACCCAGTTGGATGAAAGTTAACAACAAGATGTGTGGTTCACCCAAAAGCCTTGCCACAGCCACTAAATATAAGACAAGCAAATAACTAAATAACCAAATAACAGAACTATGACATGGTGAGTCCAATGACTGATAGAAAAGAAAATCGTTCAATTTAAGAATAAAGTGCTGAACCACTGAATAGGACTTCTCCCCGCAGACCAATAATGCTAAACCAGTGTCCCAATATGATCACTTTTATTAATAATAATGGATATTAATAATCAAAGCTAAGTCATACTGAAATTATATTTGAGTCTTATAATTTGAATGTTTATAATTTTAAATACTAACTTTTTAGAGGTCATCAGATCTGTGTAAGGGTATAGTAGTTACTAAAACTGATACTATGTGTGATCAGAAAAGCCTTGCTACAAGTATATTAATTTTGTGAGAAAAACACAAGTTCAGAAATTTGAGAAAAATTAACACACAGCAGAAAGCTTCACACATCCAGGACCATGTGCACGCGTTTAGTCCATTGTCTCACCATGAGTGCAAGAACATTCAAATGCCCCCACCACGTCGTTTTTAAACCTTCATTAGCCGTTAATTCGATATGTTCATGATTCTGCATCAAGCTTCAGTTCACACACTTTCTACTTCCAAAGACCTGTTTAAGAAGAAGAAGAAAAAAATGTCCATGGTTTTGTATTTCAGACATTTTTTCTCCCCCCTCTATTCTGTTTTGAATGTCAACGCTGTCAAATGGGATTATCAATTCTTCTTTTTCTTGCCAGATTGGGCTGTTGTCTTGGACAGGTCCTTGTTCTCCTGAGGGAAGGAGAACCTGTCCTTTTCAGCCACTTGACCTGAATGACTCCCCTGCCCATGTTAAGTGTGATGGGAGGATGAATGCAACCTCTCTTCTCAGCCTGCTCCTGCTGATACCTACTGCTAGTTTTTGATTGACAGCTACTAATAGCCTCCCTGCCCTGAGTGCCATGGAGACAGTCTATTAGGACAAACAGCCAAGGAAATCTAGGAATGGAGCCAAGTCTGTGTTGAGTTATTATTGGACCTGTATTTATCTCAGCTTTGTAATTTTTCACTGATATGCAAATCCCGAAATGCAGCTTCTTCCACTGAAGGACAGGTCCCTCAGTTAATTGATCCATTGAGATTTAAACTAACCTTCTCTTTTTAGCCATTATGAAGAAAAACAGGGATCTGAAAATCCTTGAAAAATGGCTGCGACTTGCATTAATTCACTTCAGCTGTGAAAAGCAACCCCACTGCTTTTTTTATTATTTTATTGTGGTAATTAAAATGATACACTTTTACGGAAATGAGACGAAAGCCCGTAGTCAGTGATTTATGCTCATAGAAATCTTGATCATTTATTTTTCTTTCTGATATCTTATGTGAAAAAAGTTAATATAGTAATAATAATTTATTACAGTCAATACATACAGAAGTCTATTTAACAGTCTATATGATACTGTTTGGTGTCCATTTGTAGCTCCTCACCCCACCCTCCGCTGCCAAGGTGTTCACAAGGATAGCGAATTTCACATTTTTAGAAACCGATTCAAATTAACCTGATCAGTGTAGAGAAGAGATACGATACACAGCAGTATTTAAAAAGGTTAAGGTGCTGTTGAAGTGGCTATACAGAGTTGAACTGTAAATTCAGTAAGGCTATATGGACAGCAATCGAATGTCCAAAAATAAGTATGCGCAATTGCAGGTATGTGGTACTTGAGAACCCCTGGAAATGGGTATTTGAGACTTATTGGCTTGCTGTCCATGTAGGGTATGTAGGATACATCATCAACTACTCAAATAATAGTAATATGCCTGTACAGAGCTTACACAGACATCAGGTATATATTCACAAATATTTTAGTGCAAACAATGTCAACATTTAAACAGTTGATACAGAATCAATTCCAATACATTCCAACCAGAAATTGCTTTGTGTTCATTCTTAGATATAGTTCAGGTCATGGCAGCTTCACGTAATTCTCAGAATGTATTATGCACCAATGATTTTAATATCATTTTTGGATGTATTTCTTTCTATGTAAAAGGAAAATGTACTTTTTGAAATTCTGTGGAAGCCACCATAAAGGCCAAAAGGCTTTGAAATAAACCATGTATTATTTTCGTAAAATTATATTGCTCAGAAAACAGAAGGAGAAAAAAAAAGAAAGATGTCTAGAATGTCCTGGAATGAAAATGAACCACCAATGGAATTACAGATGTGTATTTCTAAATCCTCTTCTCATATAATTGCTTTAGAATTATTTGACGTATGCTAGAGAGCACTAAAAGACTGCTTTTTTTCTTATTAAGCAGTAGAAATGACACAGAAAAAGCCTACTTCCTTTGAATTCCACTCCTGTCAAATCCCCAAGACATCATTAATGGCTCAGCTTTCATATCTGCTTGTAAGACTAAAGTGACCATCACGCGGCTGTGTTCTCCCAGCGCAACGTATGATTAATTTTTGCAAGTAGTGTTCTGTTTGAAAGGTGCTTTATTTGCATTAGCATTCATAATTACTTAATGACAAATCAGATATGGTTCATTGCTGGGAAGTGTAGAAACAAGCTGTCTGAAGGATGTATTTTAATTAGAATACTACTAAAAACATGTCCCCCATGACCATCCAATATAATCATTATTTTATTTATTTAACTGTGAAATTTTTATTTGCTTAGTGGGCCAATGCCTTACCTCCATTCTGCAGTGTGCTTCAGAGAAGCAGTGCTCTCTGTTGTAAAGAAATCTTAATTAAAATGTTCAGCATAGCTAACCTTAGTGTGCTTAGTTTCTTTTTTTTTTTTAATAATCATATTTATAAGGCAATTGGCAACTTTGTGATGCTTGTGATACACATTTGCAGCACTGCATATACATTTGTCCCAGCCAGATACACAATTCAATATATTCTTGTTGCAGTAAAAGGTGAATGTTATACTGAGATCTTGTTTAGTGCTTAACCTTTCTGTGTCATGCTGCAAGTCTGTGGATTCCTACAATGTGTCCAATATGTCAGCAATCTCTGTCTCTTATGCTCCCATCATGCCTGAGGTTGTAGATACTGCTAAGTTATAAAACGTCAGGTTTAACGTGTAGGGACATTAAATAAATTCAGACTGAGATGAATAAATCCACAAACAGCTATCACTTCAGGAAGAAAAATTGAGCCCTAGACACATGTTACATATAAATTGTAGGATATTGAGGTTTTGTTTTTTAACTGGAGACACTGTTCTACAGCAAACTGTGGGTGAATTCAACACACATCTGCACTGCCATTGAGGGTTCTTTTACTTGAAAGACAATTATATCAGACTCTGGGATATCTGTATAGAAGAGGATGTGATTGAACAATTTGAATAGCTTTTTCTCTTTTGCGTCCTCCTCTAGTTTGACGTGGGACATTATGACAACGACTTTTTGAAACATATTTAAATTATGATATATTATGACTAAAATGTATTACACTCTTCTTAATTTGTAATGCATGACACCCTCCTCCCCAATTAAACTGATTAATGACAGAAAATAGACCACTGATTAATAATGCTAATCTTTAACTTTTTTGTCACATCCAGTTTTACCTCAGAAATCCTTTAAACTTCAACCTCACCTGACTAAAAGAGAAAAATGTACGTCATCCTAACATAATTTTTTTTCACAAGCTGTTAGCTACTCCATTGCAAGACAGTCTGAAAAACCCTTGTTACCTTCTGTAGAGCCATTATTAATGTTTTATATAAACTGTATTATGTTTTATATTGATAATAATATGCAGACTGAGCAAAGTAGATTTGATCAAGCTAGCAACAGGCAGTTGTTTATGGCATATCCTCTGGACATTCTCCTTTCCATTTTGACTTCTGTTTTTGTATGATAAGAGAAATGGCCCACAAATGTATCGCCCATGGGTTTGTCTGAATGTATCGCCCATGGGTTTGTCCGTTTGTGGATTTCCTGTTTCTCCTCTCAAAGCTAAAGATGTTACCTCATTGTTAAGAAAACCACAAGATCGAACAGTTTGTATGCTGTAACAGGACCAGACATCTGCCTCCATGATGGCCTCCTCCCTAGGGAAGGGCAGCCTACAGACTTTGCAGAGCTTGCACCTTTTGAAGCTTTTGATTGGATGATTGTTTCTTGTAACTTCCAAGCTGGCTTGATTAAAGTTCTATTTGCTTTATCGCAATGACTTTTCCAGTTATTTCTGAGACGGGTTCTACACCTTCATATGTGTGTGTGTGTACTTTATATTCAGTGTGTATATAGGTTTCCTAAACATTCATGATTCAGCTTGGGGAACTTGATATAGCTAGCAATGGGAGTAAAACATATTGGTAATTATTTAGATTGTGTGGCCCATAGATATTCAATTGATAATCAATTAACATTCAACTAATTGATTATTTAGGTTAAATTGAATGTTAGTTTAATATATATCTATACCAAAAATGTATAATGTAATGTACAAATGTACAAAGTTAGGCACCTAGCTGAAATATCAAAGTCTGCCCAAATTGTTTCTTGTAACTCAGGTATGGGTATATGGGTATATGGGTATGATAGCTCCACTTTAGGGCCAGTTTGTAACTTGATTTTTGTTTTGTTTTCATATTGACAGTGTATTTTATGTATAGATAAATAAATGTACATAAAATGCTCATCTATCAGATAGTTGAACGTTAATATTAATTGAATATTATTAATATTAAAATATTGTACGAAATCTATAGAATTACCAACATATATAATATAGTAACATGTATGAAAATATATACTTCATAAATAAGTATAGTTTATTGAAGAATATGTATTACACTAAATTAATCAGAATGTAACATATATGGCATATAACAAATATTTAGGTAACACTTTACAGTATGTCTCCCTCATTACATAGTAGGTACTCAGTAACTACATGTTAATTACTCATAAGAACAGTGTAATTATGCATTTGTTAACATGTACTTAATGTGTGTTAACATGTAATTAATGTGAAAAATGTATTAAGACACCATAGCTACACATGACACTAAATAACTCTTGTTCTAAGATACCATCATTAAACATCAGTGATATTAAACATTTTTTTTGTTTGATACATTTCTTTCTTTCTTTTCCTTACATGAAAATGCGTATTAAATCTAGTTTTACTATATTACTAATATCTTGCTCATACTTTAAATAATACATTAATAACTAGGTATAGACACCCCACCCCCCACACACACACACAAATTGTGACGAGTTCAACAGTACTTTCAAGGCCATTGCAGAAACTGATGGAAGGCAATCAAATAAATTCAATCATCCTTGATGTTTGTCTAATAATCAAAAGTGTGTGAATGGTGACACAATAAGTTCAGTAGAAAATGCAAAACACAATTCATTGATATGATTTATAAAGGGTAAACCTCACAATCCTTTTTTGACAGTGCCATAATTAAAAATATTTAATTGCTCTTTTCCTTTACTTCTCTATATTGTAGGGCTGCAGTACCTACATAGTTTACTGATTATTATATGGTGAATTTACTCCACCAATGTTTAAGACAATCGTAGATTTCACCATGGTTTCATGAACTATACTGCACCTTTTGCTTCATCTGCTTAGATTAACATTATTTTAAGAGTATATATTCTTAAGAGCATAACCACATTGCTGTGTATGTCCATTTTCACATGCAAGTGGGATACAGAATATAATTCCTTTTTTTATTGATCAAATCCTGAAGTTGGAGAATAAATGAGTCTTGTCTAATGGTTGTTGTTGTTTTTGGTATTGTTTATCAACAGTAGGATTAGGATTAGAATTAAATAATCGCTACAGACAAATGCCTGCAGTTTTGCATAGCAGCAGTGCAAGGTGGGCAGAAGGGAAGCCCAGAGCTCTACCTCTTCCAAGATACTAAACATGCTGAAGGGTGTGGGGTTCTGGGCATTCCTACCCAAAATGTATTAAACATTTTAAAACAACAACAGTAATCAGAGTAGCAAATGGAAGCCATGTAGAACAGTCCCTCTGCTGGAATTCGCATGGCAGTCACAACGCAGTCTCTCAGCGCACCAAACTGCCAGCTGTTTCAATGCACCCTGAACATTCCCCCACCGATGGACTCTGGTCACTTTTGCCAGACACACATCAACCTTCCTATTGGCTTGACCTCTACACCTCTCACATACAACATTCACTCACGAACTGCAAACTAACTGAATACATGCACACACAGACCAACACATACACACACACACACACACACACACACACACATGCACACATACCTACACACACTTTAATACGCTCTCTGTAGTTAGGCTATTCATGGAACAACAGTAACATAGCACACCTCTGCGTCAATTATGAAGTATATGCCTGGACAACAGCAGTCTACATTCAGCTATCCTTTGCCATATGGAAAGGAAATACTTTGTTTCTTGGTGTTTATTTGTAGGCAACCATGTAACCTAATATCATATTAGACAGCAAATCGGTGTTTGTCTACATGTGTCTCATTAAGTTCTTGTCTTCTTTAAGATCCCGATATCCTATAAATAATTAGCTTTAAAAATAGATGTAATGACAATGCATAGAATATGACCTGCTTCTTGCTTGATTAAAACATGTATTTCAGAAGGTCCCTTAATGAACACAACTTCTGACAATTAACTTTACTGCAACTATATGTTTGACCTTCCATTCCTACTGGAAGTTTATATTTTTTTAATCCTGTAAACACAATCATCTTTCAAGGAAATACACCTAAGTAAACATATTTTCAATTGTGGAACAATGAACCTTCAAGGAAATTCATATGTACAGGCAAGTATACATATGTTTATGGGGATAAACACATCTGCAGGTATGACCAAAAGTGGGTTGCAATAAAAATCTACATCATTAATTCAAATTCCAAAGGGATTTTAGCCGACTAATTAACAAAAAATTATGGAGTGCTATGAAAGAAGATTTATACACTGTAGAAAACTTCTATACTTTGTCTAATTATATATATATATATATATATATATATATATATATATATATATATATATATATATATATGTATGTATATAGTTTGTGCACATTAATGGAGACAGTTTCCTATGTGCTTTTCTATGTCTGTGAACTAAAAGGTGATGATTATATTGCTTTGACTCTGGGTTCCTGGGGGCAAAGCAAAACTGGCAAAGCACCACTATTGGAGGGAAGGTAGAAGCTAGCTGGGAAAAATTGGGTCCATCTGCATGAAATTTGCTGAGTAAAAAACAGTGGATGGCTTTGACAAGATGCAAATTGGATGCGTCCGCCTTGTCTCTTGCTTCCGTAAGCAACATGGAAGTTGTACTTAATCAAAAAATGTGATTTCTGTTTTCAAATAAATGATCAAGAAAGGATCAATGTTTTTTAATAAATCATCAAGAAACGATACATATTTTGGTTGAAATTGGGTTTTAATCAGAAAATCAAGTCAGCATCAATGTTCAAGCACAAATGACGTGCAGCTAGCATGCATCCCACTATATATATATTTTTTTAAATACATGATATTGTTAAAATCAGGTTGAATCAAGAAAAAGCTGAAAATCAGAACCCTATTTATAACTAATCAGAAATACCATGAACAAACAAACACACACACACAAAAAACAGAGAATATGTCTTGCACACACACTGAAAGTGTTTATCAACAGAATTTTCAAGAATACATTAGAGACCCAATTTATAAACAACAGCAATTTATCTTCTGCAAATGCAAACAATATAAATAGGTGCAAACTTTTGTTATCAAAGAAATCCATAGTTAACAAACATTAACTGATTGGTGATTATTAAAAACATCACACCTCAAGAGAGTCATAACATTTTAAGGACAAATATTTCACCTGATTATTTCTAATAAATCTTCATCCGAGTAATTAAAAAAAACTGCAAATCCATCTCTCAATTTAATCCCAGAGGTCCCACTGTATTCAAATTAAAGCTACAGAAATATATCTGCTGTTAAGTAGCTTTCATCAGTTTTACCAACCTCCCTAGATTTTAGCTTTTCTGTTGTTACCTGAAACAGAGAAACAGCAGAAGGAAGGGTTGTGAAAACAAGTTTCTGAAACAATAGAGGAGCATGTCTTTGCATGTGTACATTGTACTACAAAATTATATGGGATGTTGCAGGAAAAAAAGCATCCACAAAATATACTGCTTCGCTTCTGTTGAAGGAAATCTTCACAAACAGGGGCAATTTATTCAATTCCATATTCTGAAATCTTTTCCAATACCATATCCCAGTTTTCCTGCATGTTGGTTCTTATCATTCTGAAACAAAACCAACGATGTGGTTTCATGCCTGAGGCCCTGAAGCGAGGAGCAGAAAACTCCATGCTATTTAATCTAAGGATCTTCTCCTCTCTGCCAAGTCACCATGTAATCACTTGATGACCATCTGATTTGTTGCCAGAATCTCAGAATTTGGCAGCTCTGACTAGTTCATGTGGGTTGCTGCTTAAGTGAACAAAAATAGCTTGAATACCTAACTCCCTGTATTTTAAATCTGAGACTTAGCTTTTCACACCAAATGAAGTCAAAATGAAGCCTACTCTTGTAAGAGCAAACAGAAGGGATAATGGGATAATTGTTTCTGTCTGTGTTATGCTTCTTTTAGATGCATACAATCAGAGAACATTGCTTAACCGGCTATTTCTTTTAGCAGCTAAGACCAGACTGTGGTTCTGTTTTCAAGTATATGCATGAAATTTAATTTGTCTCAGCATTGTTATACAAAATGTGTAGGTCGCTATTTAACTGGCCAACCATTTCAGTCTTGTGGTGTCAGGTAGTCACATACAAAAAAAGCTGGGTTTCACATTATATATTTTTAGCCTAATAATTTACACTACAATGGCCAAAACATAATGCACGGAATAGACGTGTATGAACATGTATCGCCATCACTGAAGACGGGTTGCTTTCTAGCTTCTTCCAGTCACACTCAATTGTTGATGACATGTTCTAATACGTACTGATGAAACACGTACTTCATTTCAAGCCATGTTTGGAAGCGTAAAAATAAAGTAATAAATGACATTATAGGAAATCATGCTTCCAGATAACGCAACTTTTGCCAGGCAGAGCTTTTAAAGAATGTCATCTTTATCATTTGGGAGAACTGACATTAACAGTTTGAGTTGTTTCTGTTTTGGAAAGTATGGAGAAAATAGACAGTGGGCCGGATTAAATTAAAACTTTGACCCCCCTGCTAACAGAAAACTACAGAACCGTACTCAGTTGCGGCTTCATTTTTAGTAAGATGCCACTTTCTTCTAATCATAAATATAACTGCTATGATGTACTGGTTTGTACTTTGCTATTAGCGGGTGGGTCAAAGTTATGATTTAATCTGGCCCAGTATCTAAAATGCTCAGGAAACTCCAAACTCCAACATCTATTAGTAAAAGGTGTCATGATTGTAATTACTGATCATTTATTACACACAAGTTTAAAATATTATAATCTAAATGTGTTTATGTGTTTAACTTGTTCTACATGTTTATGTAGTGTATGTACAGTACTTTTCACCGAAAGCTCTATCATATTTAATGTAGAAATTACCCATTTAGGAAAGACAGATATAGATTATATTTATCCAGGTGACAGAAATCCATCATGTCTAAAAGAAATCTGGGGAAGTGGGCATAAAAATTTATTTCCCTTTTTGTCAATTTATCATATTTCTTATAAGATTACAAAGTTTATGATGCTTCCCGCAGAATCACACCAAAACCTTTGTGTAGACTGGAATGAACGGAAGGTCACTCACACTGTACCTTACCACCACACTTAGCTAGCTTTTGTTTTCTTTCTGCAGATAAAGCCAAGTCTAAAAGGAAGATGTATGGTAATGTGCTGTCCAGCTGTACGGAGCCGCATACCGCAAACAAAACACTTTATAAAAGGCCTATGGAGAGAGGTAAGGAGATACATCAATCAATTAACAATTACTCTGTTGATAATCAGGTGTCCCCTGCCTCCACTGAACAACGGCTTTGTAATCCTGCTGGCAGCATCAATTAAATTCTTAAGGTTAGTCTATTGAATTTCTGATAGCAGAGAAACATATGAATTAACTGTAACCAAGGCTTAATCTCAGAGCAATTGTTATGCATTTGGTAATTTTCACCTCGCTGCTATCATGTTTATTAACAGATACAATCTACACTGTTGGAAGAGGAAACGGCGAAGGATTATGGAATGGTCTTAACACTGCTTTCAACCTGTAGAAATCCATTCAAAGTTTCAAATGCTACCTCAGTCTGCCTGCCAGTCAAAATTAGACCTTTTCTGGTTATAGCTGAGAGATTGTTTATGAGCAGCTAAAACACCACTTTTTAAAATAGGTATTTTAAAGAAACTTAAAAGAATGTAATAAGGTGGATTACCTTAAATAGATGTACAGTAGCAATGAATACTGGGAATATTGTAATGATTTTTAGGGAGCAATCTGACAGTTCAAATCTTTGGATATGTTCATGCATTTATAATGCACAAGTCAACTCAAAGCTCTAGACTGATGTTTTGTTGTTGTTGTTGTTGTTGTTGTTGTTGTTGTTGTTGTTTGTTTTAAATTGTATTATTGCTGTACATCCAAGGCATACACTTTTGTTAGAATGGAATATCTGAATGGAGTGATGTATGTCCTTTGTGTTCATAAATCCTATGTGGTTTATTAAAAATCATCAAGGCTTGTCTTCAAGTAGGATTATTATAAGTGATATATATATATATATATATATATATATATATATATATATTTTAAACCAATACTATTGCAATTATGGTTATTATAAAACTATATGTTTTAAGACTGCTGCAGTAAAATCCTGAAATAGGACAAATGTTTACCTTGTATTGTAGTCCATTCTGTAAAATACATGAAAATAAGGGAATTTAAAGGGGGTTTCATAATTTCTCTTAAACAAAAAATAAAATAAAATGCTTGATGACTCTAATTTGTGCCATCGTTTGTTTCTTTAAACTAAAAATGCATATATAATTTACTTTTGTTGACCTTTAATCCTTCTTGTTCTAGTGTTGAGTTTTGACAACTGTTAAAAAAGGTATTTTGCGATCCAAGCTTTAGCTGACAATACTCAGGTGCACACTGAGCCTCTAATGTCTGCAAACTACAACAGCACTCCTGGTATCAAGCTATAGGGGGTAGTGTTAGCTTAGTAGTACTGCATCTCTAAACTGGGAAATTATGTTGCATTGCATGCTGCTCCACACTGAGCAGGCCCAAGTTTTCTCAAATTATTTTTACTTTGTTATTATTTTGCCTTAAATACAGTATTTGCTTGTGTAGAATGCTAGTATAGAATGCTTAGCATTTCCAGACATGTTCTTTTGTTGAATGATTGGGTTTTATGTTGGGTGCTATGTTAGTCCTTTTTTGCCACTTTTTTAAAAGATGCCTGGGCCACTTCAGTTTGCACAGCGTCATAGATTTGTTTGATAAAAATCATGGTTAACTGTACCCTAACGTCCTCCTCTACTCTTCACCAAACTCCCCATACTAAAATCTAGGTGCTGACTACCCAGCCAGTGAACTAGTGTGTCCAGGATTTCCCCCAGGGCTGTCAGTAAATTTAGGTGCTGAATGCTTTGTGACTGTGATGAGATGTAGCTTCCACTCTGCTCCAAGGGTTAAGAGTTTCATGGGACTAAATGAGACATAATGGCAGTTAAATGTAGGTAATGATTTTTTTTCTTTTGCATAAACATGTTACCCTTATTATTACTGCCAATCTGTATATATATATATATATATATATATATATATATATATATATATTATACTGTATAAGTAGATGGGAGTGAAGGGATAATCACGTCAAGTGAAATCAAAATTGACCTTGTTTTTTCCGAACCATGCTCAAACTAACCAAGCAATCTATAGACATGCACTGTATACTTACCCCTCACAGATGCACACACACAGACATGGTGACAGCGTGTGCATTATTGTGTGGAATTCATGGTCAAACAGGGAATTACTCCTGTTGAAATGTGAATTTTATAAGAAGGTTCAATTACATAGTTTGGAACAAAGTATGCTGACTCTTTCCTATTTTGTGAAATTTAACTATAACTGGCTGACCTAAAGACCTTATGGAATATCTCTGAAGACCCCGGTCTGAGAAACACTTATCTGTGTGATTGCTTTGGACACTGATCTTATTAAATCATCATGAATCATCAATTAAGCTGTGACAAAAACTTAGGGCCAAGGCGTAACGGATCTCCCAAAGGCTTTGACTTTGAAGCAGAAGTTAATGTCTCCCTCATTGCATTGCTCATCGCCTGGTATAAAGGGAGAAAATCATATTAGACTGTATCAGCTTGCATTACAAGACACAGTGGTAAGATTTGATGTAACATGCTCTTGCCTCCCATCAGTCCCGATAAATTGCTTTAATAAGATTTGGCGGTATTTTCAGTGTTTGGGGATCTGTTTGGAAAGGTTTGCGTTAGGAAAATGATTAGCAGCACATACAGCCATTAGCCCAAACATTTTACTAATCCACTTTATACATTTAGTTGTTGTTTTCTGGTAGGAAACAAATAGTTAGTCAGTTTCACTGGTTTCACCTCTCCCCCCTTTATTGTTTTGAGTAACAAAATCAAAAATAATTAATTTAATGTATTAAATACCATTCATATAGCTCTCCTCATACTAATTAATTTTGCATGTCCTTCAGAGGTCCAAATCAAGTCTTGCGGGGAGGAGCAGAATTGTATTTAAAAAGTGTGGTCACACTTTACAATAAGGTACCATGATTCCTCACTAATTAATATATGAATACCACAGGATAAACACATAAATATGTACCTTATTCTAAAGTGTTACCAAAAGTATTTATTGGTAATATATTGCAAATTTTCAATTCAAAAGCAAACTGTATTCTGCAACTGTTTTCAAGGGCTTTAAATATACACAACATTAAGAAAGTGCATTGTAATGGAAAGTGTTCCATTTTTGTTATTGTTGTGTTAAAGTGAAGTTAAAAAAGGTCTAACTACTGTAACATGAAATATGCAAAATTTAACTGTCAACATCCTGTCCTGCTGAAGATTTTCCTCAGTGAACGTGTCGGTACTCTCTATTGTCAGCATGACAAGCCATTGATGAGACCATTTCCTCAATGATGCAGCCACTTGCGCACATCCACACACAATTCCCATAGTATAGAACAGTTTTAAATTAAACGGCCCCCACAGACCCAGGTAAAATGATCAATAATGAGGCTGTTTTGTTCAAATGCAAACCTTAATGGTAGACTGGAGAGAATGTATATTCATAATAAGAAGTGCATACAATATACTTTCCAAGAGTATGTTTTAAGTGTGGAAGAGAGATGCTTTCTATTTCTCTCTGATGTGTATCCTCTTCAGCACTACGCATGCCTTGTTAAATTGAATCATTATGCACATTCTTGCACTTATGTATAAAAAATGTATGTTTTATATATATTTACTGGTATACACCTATGGATGCTTATTTTCAGAATGAACATGTGCCCATACTAGAGAATCAGATTTTCAGATTGAAAGCTGTAGCAGTGGGGCAAAATACCACTTGGGTAACAGAATGATACTTGGTTCCTACAAACGTTTAAATTACTAATTGCTTTTTAACTGAACACTCTTGTTATTCCCTTACCAGTTCCATAAGTATCCCCTTCATGTATCCAGCATTATCTGCTTACTGTGGATGGATCCCTGGTATGTTGTGTAAATGGGAAAACTACATCGGGCCGAAATCCTGGTTGCATACAGATATTGGGGAGAGCAGAACGTTTGGTGCCCCAAGGCAGCTTGCACTGGACGGATGGTGAGTGCCATGGTTTCTTGAGTCCTGTCTTTGTCCACTCAAACACTGCCAAAACAGGAAAGAGATCGACATAAGAAAGTGGCAGTAAGGTGCACCCCGAGCCACCCAGGTTTGCCATCACACGTTTCATCACTGTTTCTTATCGCTCAGTTGAGCATGAATTCCCAGATTTTACGGTTAAAGAAGCCTGTGATGGGAAGCTGCGCTCTCTGCACTTATTCCAATCACCACATACTGAGTCTCCTGCTGTCACCTCACAGAGGGAAGGTACATCTCATCTGAGCTCCGCTCGGGACGGAGAAATTGCTCCTGGCTCATTTCTCATCAGAGGAGGCCATCAGACACACCGTTGCAGACGCAGAGACCAAAGTCTTGACGCTGGCGGGTTTTCAGAAATAACAAGACCAAAGACCTGTAACACAAGTACCCCTGCATGGAAAATGAAATCTCTAGATGTTGACTATAACTGGAAAAGAGTATCCAAGAAACAAAAAAGTATATATACAGGACACATACCTCTATACTTTCTAGACATTGCTGAATGGTTTTAATTAACTTATATTATAACAGTTTATATGTGACTAAATCTTTTTTGTAATTTTTTTAGCTTCAGCTTCAAAACCCATCATTGAGTTGAATGTAAAACAAATACATAAATTAAATATAATTGGAAAATATTTAGAATATATCTTCCAATCAAAATGAACGCAATTCAGTTATGGTTATAACACACAGCAGTTATGCATAAAAAGGTAATTGAATTCACAACAACCTGCTGATAAACCATAGTACATTAATTGATCTGTATCATAAGCGTTCACAAGCAGTACGTTACTGGCAGCCATGAAAACCATTTCAAACAGCAGAACTTTATCTGGCTAGTGGTCAATTCATAGTTTTATCCCCCTCTAAATAGTAAGGACTGTGGACAGGAAATGAGCTCTCCAAAAATAATCATGATAGAGTGAAGCTGACAGGGTTTAGTTTAATGTTTTATTAACTTTTATTTACCACAGTGGATAAAACCTCTCCCATACGATGATGCAAAGAACCAGATCTGAAGCCTAGTGGCTGCTTCAGAGGTTTGGCAGATGGCATGAACATGGGATATTTGAGGTAGATTTCTTGCCGTGCTAGAGCACCTGAACTTGGAAACGTTGTATGTTTTTTCAGATGAAGTTAAAATCGGTCATCATAGAGAGGGCGTGAACATGAGAAGCCATTACAACAAAATAACCTGCATACTAAGAGTTCAAAAGGCCAATTAGGACACAGAGGCTGGTCACATGACCTTCAGTTTATCCTCTGATAAATGGCAGGTCAAGTGGGGTGACACGTAAGGCCACATCCTTCAGTGTAATGTCACTTTTCCTCACTTTGTCCCCTGTGTGAGCCAATTATAACAGAGCTGTTTTGCACTGTCAGCAGAGGAAGATGCTGACTTTCTTGTAGCCTCTAACTCGGAACAAAATTAACTTTATAATTACATTTGTTTGAAAAGAACATGAGACCATTATCAAAGCAAAACGTTGTGCCCTGTATACGCATTCAGCTAAATGTGGGCTGCAACTGAGGTAATGCATGTGACTATGATCTATTTCTTGAGCACCTTCCTCTATCCCGAGACAATCATCTATATGTTTTTAGATTATTATGGAATGTCCTTATTATGTCTGTCTCTTTGTGTCTGTACTCCAAAATAGAAAAATCATACTGTTACTGAAAGGGCAGATATGTGCTGTGACATTATTGTTTACGAACTGAAAATACACTGAATCAATAAGATATTATGCTTTTTCTGAGATTTTTCTGATCATCAATTACAAGGATGGTATTAAAAGGAAAACAACAACAATAAAAAACTGAGGTATATGGATTGAAAGTGAAATTTCAAAATTTGGTATTAAGAGGCCTTACTGAAATTGTCATTTATTTTAATTTTACACTCATATTGACTACCCAGCCAATAATATTGACATACACCCACCCAGCATGTAATATCATTGTCCTTCAGAACTGTTTCTCCATAGTCCCATTTCTATGTGTATTAGATTTCATTGCCCCACATTTTGGACCCATTAGTTTGTCGTCTGTGTTTATCTACTAGCTACAATTTTTCACAGTAACGATGCAATGATGTTCACACTCCAAGCAAGAAATAACATTGAAGAATAGGTAGAACTGGATCAAACGAAGGATTGTGTTGATCCAACAAACCCGAGGGAGCTGTGGCTGGTATAAATGTACTTAGAAGAAACCACACGTACTCATCATCAATACAATACATTTTCTGTGAAAGATAAATCAGTTCTCCATGGTAATGATGCTAATGCAGTGTCTCAAAGTCCATTTAGGGGAAATTGTCTGATAAAAAACTTGTGTTGCAAAATAATTTAAGTGTAAGTCAAGCTATAAGCCTGACAGTATTTACAAACTGTTTTACAGATCATTACACTAAACTCTGGTTTCTACACCCAAAGGCAAAAAAAAATCTAACCATCCTCCTCTCTCTTTTTATTATAATTGTATTTCTCTTGGTGTTATTCTCCATGCTATTAAGAGAAGTAGGGATCTGGAATAAGTGTATCTGAGTAAGGTTGTCTGCCATGGCCTTGATGTTTTTTCTGTTTTTAACCCTAACTCTTTCCCTAACCCCAGTGTAGAGCAGGTTGTGTTCCATAGGCTGGACAAGCCAGATTGAATCCAGTCGATGTCATGGTCAGCTTTGGCCAGGGGTTCCCTATGGGCAGTGCACAACTGGCAGAGCGTGGCCAGTTCGTGGGGGTGGGAGGAAACCAGCTAGGGAAAGCCTGGTTCACTGTACTCAAGTAATACCTGTGCCTTTGCAGGAGCCTGCAGCTTCAGCTCTTCTATCTGAACCAATCAGTATGAAAGACGTGGTGTGTGTGTTGATTTTCTAATCGGAGTGAATAAGGGAGGAAGAAATAGAGAGTCTACATTGATGTATATTTCTACATATGACTCTTCTTATATGACTCACATAAAAACTAAAATCAATTTAAACCCAGCTTTAATGGTCAAAGCACACTCCAAAAGACTCAAAATATAAAATAGGACACATTGAAATGATATTGTAACTAGTGGTTTCATCAGACGATTGTGTGAGAAAGAAATAGAAACATACACTCCAGGGGAAGGGGTTAATTTTGTATGGACTCTTGGCCTCAGTGAACTTGTAATTGCTGAATGGGGCACCACAATATCCATATGCGGTTGTGACATGCTTCTTTAAGTAAGTAAAAATGTTTAATGGACAGAACTCTAAGTGAGTTGCAATTAATGATTTATTAACAGAACCCAAACCACACTGAAAAACAGATAACTGAAAACGGCATTGGTGTCCAATTTGCCTATTTACATTTTTTTATAATCAGACAAAATGCATTTTCAGTATACTGTATTCAGTATACTATCTAATTTTTCTTTCTTTCTTGACTTCCTACACTGCAGTCACTCCTGTTGTCCCATTTATAGTTGACTTGCAAAGCAAATTATTCATTTATGAAAGATTATTTTTGAACCCTTATTTAACAACCTAGTTAATATATTACATAGGCAGTTGGTATACAATTGGTTAAACCTTTGAAATGCAGAAGTACTATAAACACAGTAGCTATCCTCTTAACACACAATGTTCTGGTTTTCAAATAGATATTCACATACCAGTACTAATCCTAGTTTACTTTTCTGTTTGAAACAATATGGTAGCCTTTGTTTTGTTGTATATTATTATTATTATTATTATTATTATTATTATTATTATTATTATTACTCAGTAAATGTACACTATTCAGTCCCTAAATTATGAGCAACCTTATTAGCAACCTTCCTGATTCATTAAATTAGCATTCCCATGGATGTAACTTTTTTAAGTCTCACTAAATCTATAATTTTTAACAGTTGTTTGCATTAATAACATATAATTGAGAAGTGTATTTTTTATTCTCATCACAGATGCATTTATTTTATGCATATTTCTATGGTAACATGCTTTCTAATTAAAATTACTGTGATTAGAATTCAAGATGCCGTGAACAATGTCCCCAAAAATATAGTGATGGTAATAGTTTTTAACTAAAATTGATAACAGTGCTTTTAAATCTGCATTCTGTAAATATAAGACACATCCATGTACAGTGGATTCCAAGACCTACATTTGGTTCTGATTCTTTGTCTGTATTTTAAACTTAATTTAGATTGGACTTTGGAAAAAAGACAAAAGTTGTACTTCTCTGCTTTTAATTGAAATGCAGACTACAGCAGTGGTCGGGTTGCACAGAATTGCCAGTACTCTCCTGAAGGGATGATAAAAGCTTTTGCTATTTCAGTGGCTATCAACTTGGTCATGTGTGTAATTGCTTTATGCAATTCTATAACCCTAGATGCACCAATGTAAATATAAAGAGCGCTAACTTAATAAAATATTGTTCAAACAATATAGGTTTAATTTCTTTAAAGTTCCCGGTTTACAGAGGAGCTACTTTGGAAGCAGAGAGAGCCGTCTCAATGACAAAACGAACCCCGCTTGCACAGCCATACCACGTGATACAAAAAAAGAAAGAACGGAGGGGGAAAAAAGCTCATAGATCAGGTAGCACGGCCTGCAAGACAGGCAGACTTTTTAATAGTATTGATTGGCTTCAAGGCCACGTTAGAGATGAAGGCGAGCCTCCAGAGACGGCCTGTTGTCACCTTGACCTTGGGTCACTCCTAGGCTGCTGACCTCTGACACCCGAATCCCCTGCACCAGATCTTGACGGCTTTCAAGCCGACAGAGAAAGTCAGCGGGGGCCACATGTCGATGTGACTCTTGCCAAATGAGAATTGACTTCCCCCTAGGAAGCTGGAAATGTGGGTTAAAGTATGTCAATAATGTTTCACAAGAACAATTTCTCCCAAGAATTGTAGCTGGTGGAATGTTTTGACATTTATTCGGTGGAGAAAATGTAGCGCATTTTGTGAGGCAGTTGAAGGGAGTCGTTGCTGCTAACTGCTCTGGTGTATTGATCTCGCTGTTAAATTGCATGGGCACACTTGGGAGATCATTGAGATTCAGGCACAGGGCAGAAAGGATCGTCTGCAGACGATAGTTGCTAATGGTAATTGCTTTCGATCCTCACTTGAAGACGCATGATTTACTCAGCCTGCTGATGAATAGTTGACACAAAATATTTTGGAAAGAAAAATGTATTGCAATTTTGGGCTAGCGGTAGGTGGACTGTGCCAGTGGAAACACTTCATTAATATTGCTAACTAGAAAGTGGTTGTTAAACATAATAGTAGATCATTTTTAAAAGAGTCGTTGCCTTCCCCTGGCCACACTTCATCATGTGGGTCTCAGATAGGCAGAATGAAAAAAAAATTAGAAAAGCTGTTTCTGAATCTTCTTTTTAATTACTTCAGATAGATTACAGGAAGAAGAAAGTTTTTGCATCTCTTACAAAAAATAGTCAAGCACCATTAATTATTCTGCAATATATTTAAGAATGTTTATACTACTACAGTGAAGTTATAATAAATCAATTTTGACACCTTTGACAATCTTGAAAGTGCCCATTTTATAATTTAAAATGCCTGTTTCTTAGTTTAGTTCTTGAGGTGTAGTGTAGTTTGATGTATGAACTTGTGAAGAAAATAATAGCTTTTTTAAAACATGTTAGATACCAAGCTTAGAGGACATAATTGAAAATATTTATGGAACTTCATTAAACCAATTTAATGGTGGTGGCACACTTACTACTGTGTTCTACAAAGATAACCACAATCCTAAGCACTAGACCATAGGGAATTTCGACATCTGAAATAATGAATGGTTCCCTGCATTAGAATCTTTTTCTATACGAGTGAGTTGGACCAGTGCTTCCAAGGGGGAAAAAATTAAAAAGTAAAAAACTTTTTAAATCTGTATCTATATCATTTTAAGAAAGATAATCACCAGGAATTGATTTACAGGTTGAAAATGTATACATCTAGAACACTTTATATTTGAAGTGCTGATTATTATTATTATTATTATTATTATTATTATTATTAGTAGTAGTAGTAGTAGTAGTAGTAGTAGTAGTAGTAGTAGTAGTAGTAGTAGTAGTATCACAGTAAAAGTTTCAGATCTCATTCTGTTTTCAAGATCTCATGGCACTTTTCATAAGAATGTGAGTGCTATCCCCTGTCTCATAGCAAACCAGTTACAAAATGTGGTTTGTCTGCAGCCCACTACCTTAATTAGTGCCCCACTGAATTGCCCCAGGTCTCCCCTTACAAGAGATTTTAATCTCTTTGGGACATCCTGGTTAAATAAATTTTGATTTAATTTCTTTTTTTTTGTATGAAAGAACTCATATGTGTCATATATGAGTCACTGGTCTTAGCTTTTCCAGCAAAAATTACATTAAAAAATATATTGTTTTGTTTTCATACAATCAGGACATTCTTATGTCTCAAGGCAGAGGTGGGGGGGGGTTGGGAATCTATTATATAATGCAAAATTAAAACAGGGATTTGTTAAAAGCAAATATATCTAAATACAATAATTAATAAACAAATGAGGAATAATAGTCCATTTACACTTTATAGAAAATAGTATTAGACCAATTTATATTGCTCCAGGAATGCTCAGCAACCCTGCACCCACACAAATCACGTTAATATCTGACTTAAGTAAAGTCAATTTGTTACTAGAGTCAATGTTTAAGAGGAATTTGCACCCATTCCTGTAGCCAGTCCTGAGGACAATGAGTCAGCCTACTTTGAGCAGGTCTACAACATGCCCTAAGGTTAGCTTGAGAAAACTAACCAGCTTTTGGGGTTTTTGTATGCATAACTTGAAGGAGCTCGTGGATGACAATTTGAATACCTCTGGTTCTCGCACTGGGGCCATTTGTATTTATCCCCGCTTAACTCTGCCAATGCTAATTCTGTTTACGCTGCATCGTAAAACTTACTACTCCATCCATCTGCGCCTCCTATTACCATGTCAATATCCCAAACAACAACCTGAATTTATGACATGATGTGCACATTGTCTGTGGAAGGCCATTTGTATTACTTAACTTTTCCAATATGTGTTCTACAAGATACAGAATTGCTCTAATATATATTTTAAGGAGAATCCTCTTGATATATTTTTGTTGTTCTTCCAAACCCTGCACTTTCAAATCAATGTATTCAACTCAAAAAGACAAAAAGCATTCATTCAAACTCTTGTCCAAAATAGAGAACCACTCTTCTATTATTAAATGGGAAGTGATGTTTATCATGATATGTAAAAGCAAACCGTTCAGCAACTGTTTTATTAAATCACTGAAATGGGAGGATGACGGAAAGGAATAGTCTGTAGAGGAATTAATAGCTTGGAGATACATATTGAAGGTTGTTTTCTGTATTTGAGGAACCATGGATACAATATCTGATATCCATCTGTCTAATAAAATCCAAATGGAAAAGCCTTAGAGGTAAATGTCTGTCTCCAGTAAACGATTCTAAGGACAGATTCTTATAATTACGGGATATTTAAAACTTTTGTGTTGTTATTGTTGAAGGAATACAGCTACTTGACAAAGAAAACAAATGCGGTAAGTTAAATGGACAGCAAAATGATACATGATTCTGATGTTTCTGGGGTGAAGGGGAAAAGCGTTTGTGTGAATTGCTAATTTAACCATTTGACCAATGAGGTAGTTGCTTCACCAATCTTTTACTGCACAGAGGTGTCCTGATGTACGCCACAAAAAATGAATGAACCACACACACACACACTGTACATATTCATACATATTTTTAAATACCCGGAGAAGCAATAATTAAGGTCATAAGTGTCTGTCTTGACTTTTTCCACAATCATGTACACAGCAGTAACATTAACAAGCATTCAGAGTTTTCTTATATGATATACAAATTAAAAGAAAAATCACAGTTATCCACCCCTACCTTCACGTGGGGAAATATAAAAATGTTCTGAAACCATGATTGATGTCCAAGCTCACCTAAAATTAAATCTTGTTTTTATTTTATTTTTTTGTGTGAAGTATATCAATATATCTTGTTTTGACATTTTTATGGTCAGGCACATTGAGAGGCATTTGGATACAGTGCCCCAATGCATTGTGAATACCGATAAGAGCAAAATAAAAATAGAAATCCATGATCTCTTAAATAAAATACTTTGGTTTATAACAGAGACTTCAGGTTTCCACTAGTGCACCTTCTAAATCAACATATCCCACAAAAGTGGATCCATGTGACTTGGAGATTGCTTCTTCAAAACTCAGCTGGATTTGGTAGGAAGAATCAGCGGGGTATAATTTACCTCACCCGTTTGCACGCATGTTGCCAATTTGTGTGATGATAAACCTCTCCCATGGAATATCCGTGATCCCCAAGGCTTCAGGCAAATTCATGTACAAAATGCATATGTTGCTCTGAGTTTAGCTTTGAGGGGAGAAGTAGTGCAAGTCTGAGATGCAAATGAAAGACAACCAGTGACTACATACCAGATTGCATTTTTTTATGTTTCTTTTTTTTTTTTTGCACTTTTAGTTGCACTCAAGTTCTACTATTTATTGAGTTTATATTTACCTCCAAATGTATTAATAAGGTAAAAACACAAATAATGCATGTGTTGTGTAAATTCATAGTTTCCATCAAATACAATTACATATGAAGAAATATGGTGAATATAAAACGGTTTAATGAATAGCATAGCTGACAGAAATAATGACATATATGTGTATTTCTAAATACACAAGTTTCTTTCATACTAAATATCTGGAAGTTAACATAAGCTTTGGAACATAAGTAGATTATCACTGGATACAAAAGGAATGTGGAAACTGAAGCTATGCATTGATTTTTACAATTATCATTCTTTATAATGGTGAAAGACCCGTGATAAAACTCAACCTCAGCAAGTCTACATGATGTCCGAAAAGGCGAACTCAAACTCAAGGGGGAAGATTGGGGATTTTCAGGTAAATATGACATCGCCGTGATGCTGTTTCCAAGACTACCACTGGATGTCTTCTGCTTCAATCCTTATTCCATTACAGGAACCTGCAGAAGAAGCCTCTACTGATGTTGCAACCTAAAAATAAGAAATGGGATACCCCCACATCTGTATCTCCATCCTCTGGACCATGTGCCCAGGTAGGAGTGGAGGAATGGATAATTCCCTATGGAAATCAGGTTATCAATGCCAAGGGAGTATTCTCAATGGTTGGTTGGGACAAGGAGAATGGATGAGAATACTCAAAGACCTAAAAAGGCATGAAAGGATGTCAGGAAGGCCTACATTCATTATATACTTTTCTGAATCCATATCACAATGCCATGTTCTCAGATGGAGTACTGTAAGGACTGTTCCACAAAAAATGATGTGGGTATATCCTTAGACTTTAGATGATAAATTCTTGAAGGTATCTTAAGTATTGCTTTGAATGTGATGTTGTCTGGTCTGGTCTCTTATACAGAAATACAATTAATTCATATTGATTATTATAAAAATCTCAATGCCTGTCCTCATCATTATTTTAGACAGCTAAAAATACACTCTTTCATTTCAAAGTTAAATATCAATAAATGTTAAAATGTTAAACACATTTATATACAGTATGTATGTGTAATAGTATTAATGTGTTTGTTTGTTTTTTGTTTACTTTCTCTCCACTTCAAGATAAATATGTCATGATGATATTGCTTTTTAAGGACAAATTATGTTCATGTGTTGCACTCATCTGTGGCATTTTTATGACTAGGTTGGACTTCATTTAGAATTTGTGGCATAGTTTTGAAAAAGAAAACAAAGCCAGCAAACAAGCAGACAAATATACAAACAAACAAAATAAACAACTCCAAATATAATTGAAGGCAAAGCAAAATATCTTGGTTCGAGGCGGCATGATCATTATTTCTTCATAATGAAGTCATTTTCATTTTTCAAGAGTCTGACTGGCCAGGGTCCAAGTATCTCAGATGGCTACCAGATGTCGAGATGCATCACTAAAGTCTGTTTTTACTTTTTATTTCATTTCAAGGTTATTTTTTTAGTCTTATTGAAAGTTTAACCTTTCCTAAAATGTAATAGTGTTTGTGTCGGAGAGTTATGAAAAATGTGTTTCTTTTAGTCTACATAGTAAAAGAGAGAAGCAAACTGAAAGTCTGCCTTTCCCTTAAAAAAAAGTTTGTAAAGGTGATAAATATTTTATTCTGCAATATGAAGATAATTCTGTGATTCTCTCGTTAAGTACAAAGTTGTATTTACAATTATGACAACCACACAGCAAGTGTAAACATGTTGGATTTGCTAGGAAGTAGAAGGCAATGTATTAGCAAGAGGTCTAAATAGCACGAAGAAGTATTGCAATATTTATAATGGTTTGATTTGGATCACTCCCTCAGGACAAGCCATTGAAAAGAAGCAAGCTGTGGATAGCCAAAGGCAATCTTGGGAGGAGGTCAGGCCTATAGGTTTTCTCTTTACATGAAAACATAACGTGTTGAAAAGAAAATCAGCACCTGGATTTGGGCAGTTGAGAATTAAATTACTTGCTACAGATAGATACCTTTCCTCCCTTCCTTTCCAAAAGCATACATTACACTGGCAGATATTTGTATACATGCTAAGGCTTTTTTGACATAATTTATGGTAACATCTATTATGCCCATCAAATGGATTTTTATTATTTTAATATTGACCCTGCTCAGTATTATGTTATCTATGTTCGATTTTGATTAGATTAGTTACAGTTATACTGTTATTTATTTGAATATGTGTTACAATTATTATAATTATTTATACTTTTAAAGTTTATAATTTAAAGTTTACACTTTAGAATAATAATAATTATTATTATTATCATTATTCTAAAGTTTAATATTTAAATGTAAAACTTAAAAATACAACCTTTTAATATACATGATTTAATTAACACATGTTTCAGTGGAATCTGCAAGACCAGGGTCATTTGCATGCAAAGGCTACATAACCACTGGATTTTAGAAAGAGTGGGGTGAGGTAGGAAAACTTTATATTTGGGAATTTTTGTAATTGATGTTAGATTGTGAATATTTGGAACTTTATTAGACACTGTGGAAAAGGACCTCATGAAGACAACATAATCTTAAGCATAATATTCCCTTTTACAATGTTGGGATCTTGGGTTGTGTTTTCTGAGCCAGGGGGTGAAGTGCCACCTACTGGTTTAACAACATCAGTTCCAACAGACAACCATTTTCCTCAGAAGACTCCCAATCAAACAAGTGTGGGGCGTGTGGGGTCTCTGAGGGGTACGGCTCCTTTCGGGTTGATCATTTCTTAAATGTATTTTATGTTTGTATGTAAATTGTATTCTATTGAACTGCCGTTGATACAACATGTGCTCCATACAATATCAATGTTTGACATTATGTTTTCACTTAATTATAGAAAATGCTGTGCAAGAAAACTCTTATATATGTTTACCTTGGTGAATTAATCATTGGCTTTTACCTTTTACCAGATTTATGGTGACTTCCTATGGCTTTACTGCACTTTACAATATTAGACCATAGGAACACAATGACATACCATTAGAAATGTATCTAAGGCTTGTTTACTATATTACCCATGGCTTATTAATGTTCCAGTATAGTAAAGCACAGTCTAGTTATTTTGACTCAAAAATCACTGTACAACTCTGGTAAAACCACACTAAAATCATGTTTAAGGTATACAAATGTGTTGGTAAATGTATCACGTGCATGAGGAAACTTCCTGAATGACAGCATTCTCAGCAATGACAACTAGGCCATGCATTTCAATTAGTAAAACTGTTTACACTGCTGTGACTCTTGTGTGTGTTGTGTGTGCGTGTGTTGTTATAGCTCAGTATATTTTGATAACTGTGCCGAACACTTATAACTAATTTCGGATAAAGATTGACCACATCCACTTGTTTTTTTTAAGGTTTTGTGGCAAATGATACAGTCTTGGTGACCTGTCATAATTATACCTGAGTTCCCATGAACATGTCTTGCTCATAAGCATTTCATATTACTCTATAGTTTAATTATTACTTACTTTGATCTAAGAACTAAAAAAACTGTATTGTATATGGTAAGAGCCACTTTCTTTGCTTTCCTAGTTGTTATATTATTGCACTTTTGTACTCTGTTTGTTGAGATCAAAAGCTCTACTAAAAAATCTACTTTGTTACCACATTCATTATTCAGAATATCATATGCTGAATTAGTTCATAGTGGTATAAAGTGGGAGACGTATTTAGTTTTTTGATAAATACATATTACTTAATTGTTGTATGCTAGTTTTGTAGTTCTCTAACCTTCTTTCAATAATAATTATATAGATGATTCGGTTCTGTCATCTTTCCAGTTGTGCTGTGTTTTGGAAGCAATCATTTGCACATCTGTCTATCCTGTAAAAACATACAGTGAATAGTATGCTTTCAATGTGCTACACAGAGGTGTCATTGATTGGAACAAAAAAGCAACAGGCATGTTATTACACGGCTACTTCTAATAATGAAACAGTACGCCTGGCAATTTATGACAGGCAGTCAACTAAGTAGAGGATATAAAACAATGAGGAGGACAGGTGTGAAACATTTATCAGAGTAAATTTTGTCAAAAAATAATAGATCCCAACACATTGGCTCTGAGTGATGAGGACTCTGTGTTTTACTTTATAACACAGCTTCAATTTAAATCACCAGACTGGTGACCTAAACCAAACGTCTCCCATGACAACTCCCACCAAAAGAGTAAAGGCCTCACTTCTCATTTCCCTGTGGTTACCCAGTCAATTAGGCCTCAAAATTGGACAGTGGGAAGCGTGCCCTTTGCGCTTCATGTGAAAGACTCAAAGCACTTTAGAAGGACCTACAGAGACTGGGTAAAACATGCCTGATTATTTTTATTCCAATTTTCTATTACTTGTATTGCACCATGAAAACTAATATGGTAAAATTATTTCAATGGATTAAGGTCTTGTTTATTTAAAAAAAAAAAAAAAAGATTAGAATTCATACTAATGAGTGTCCATTTTCCTTCAGTGTGAGTCTCTGTGCTATTTATACATTCATCTAGCAAGAATTTAAATTAGTTGCAATAACTGTACCATTTAAACACAGCTCATTGCTCTATTGGTAATGTAATGCATCTGTAAGGAAAAAAAAAAGATTTTCTCAATGTACAGTGAAAACATGTCATAACTGTAACTAATATTATGGCAATATAAGTTGGTTAAATATGGTTGAGTTAGCATATTCAAATTTACTAAATATTATATATATATTCTTCATTTTTAAAGCTTAGCAGATCTAGCATTTTCTGACATTCCACTTGGTGAACAAAGGTTCTGCCTAGATTGCTTACAGTCATTTTAGTGAAACTACTAAAGCAGTTGTAATTAGGAATTGTGTATTATATTATATATGAATACACACCACCCCTTCGATATACTGGTGGTGTTGGGGTGCAATAAATAAAGTGACATGTCGAGCACTTGACTACTAAAAAGAGAGCCGCAATATATATGAATCTGAGTATAGTGAGGGACGATATAATTTTGGAGTATCTGGAGGCAACTGTATGGGTCTGTATACATGTATATACTGTGTATGGAAATGTTTGAACTACTGTACAACCTTAAAAGAAAAGTTAATCTTTCCTTCTCTGAATTATACCAAAATTACCTCCTACCCATTTTTCTATTTAAGCAAATATATTTCAAAATGACAGGTTATGCTGTCAACAACACCTTGCAAATGTAATTATTTATGCCCGAAACTCAACTTCATCATTGCACACCAAAAACATACCCCTCAAATGAACATGCCTGGCACACTAGAAATTGATTTATTTTTTTATGTTAAATTATGTTAAAAGAAATGCTTCTACTTCCTGATAAGTACAGTTGTCTGTACTTGCGCAGTTCTGAATTCTTCTGGTGAAGATGCACTTGCAAAAGACATAGTTCTAATATAGCCATGAACATTTAAATGTCATGTATACAGTTTCATGTAGAATTTGTTAAATAGCTGATGTGAACAGCAAAATCAGTTTTAAATATTAAATTACTACAGAACAATAAGGAGAAATATATATACATAGCTTTACCATTTTCATCATTAATCGTAGTGATATTGTTTGTTCTATTTAAGATTTCTAATCAATTGCTGACAAAGTGGAGATGTCCCTTCACCCATGTATAGAAAGAAATGAGCATTCCCTTCTTCTGGTGTAACATTGTAATTGCATGGATAATATGCATGTTCATAAGGAACATAGCTGCATACACCAGTGAACATGTTCATGTCTGAAAAAAGGAAAAGTATCAGACAAAGGGTGTGTGGGTTATTTTAAACAGAAGAGAAAGAGGTAGCCCTTAAAAACCGCTTTACTGTTCACATCATCATAATCCCAGCAAAGTATAAACATTCATATATCCTAAAACACAGCTATACTTTCTCATGAGTCCACTGAGATCAGACAACCAATTAACCTAATCAAAATGTGGGTCTAAAGATCCTGCTACCTGTTCAAATGAAGAGCATTGCTTCAAATGAGCACATTTTATTGACCTCGCTTAAGGACTGTTTGTTTTAAGTTAGATTCAAGTTTCCCTAGATATAGGAGGTTGATTTTCTTCTGAAGGAGTCTCCGGGCACATCCACTGATTAGCAAGTCGGTAGATAACAAGTGAGGAAACTTACAGTGCAGTTACACTGCAGATGTTCTATACAGAGGACTGTAGTTCTAGAAAACTAATTTTCTGTTTCCCTCACTATTCACAAGTATTAAAAAGGATGGTTTAAACACAGACACAGATAAAGTTACATGGCTATTTTTCGACTTAAATGTGCTGGTCTGTCCCTTTCGAGAAGGCTGTGAACTCATCCGGATTGTGCCTGAACTTACACTGGTGTGAGGCTGAGAATTATGCAAATTGTAAGATCTTAGCTCAGGCTTCATTACCAGTCCTGGAAGAAGCTCCCATTACGAGAAGTCCTTCTGCCAGTGTGCGGCTCTGTCAGAAATGTTCTGTTCGATGACACCGCACTGTGATTTGTACAAACAGCAGGCTGGAGATGATGGTTGAATGAAACGATCCATAACCTTTCCTGACACATTTAGAGCAGTTCAGCTGCGCATTGAGAACAGTCCATCATCTGCATCCGTCTGTGAAAGCTGGCTTTTCCAAGTGTTTCAATGAAATATGTGCAACTTCCCATTTAAATTAGGACCCCCTGAACCATGAAGAACACCACAGGTATCTCTTGTAGTACCAGTCTAATGTAAAAGTGGCCTGTCTTGTAATGCTCTAACAGGAAAGACATACAACCGTTCATCTGTAACATATTAAAACCAGACAAAATAAATTACACCGCAGATGATGAATTATTGCTCAGGAGTTAAAATGGTAGCTCAGAAAAAGCTACTTTTGGGAAGGGGGGAAAATATTGCAACAGCAGCTAATTGTTAAATACTCAACTAACCCGCTGTTCTTGTCAATACATCTGTTTTCAGACTTTCACTTTACATTAGCTTTCAAGATGAATTGCTTTGGAGTTTTACACAAACACACACACACACAAAGAAAGTATTATTTCAATATACATTTGTGATGAACAGTTTCTCTACAGTCTGCCCTGAAGATAAATGATGTGTTATTCATATATACATTTATTATTGGTGACTGATTTTCTACCAGCCTTACATATACCATAACTTTAATTAAATTATACTTATTTATAAATTACATATTAAAAGACACAAATTGTCCAAGACCAAGACAAATCTTTTTCTTCTTCTTTGTTTTTTGAAAATGCACTTCCCAGTTACTAATCCTAATAATTTTTTTCCCACAAATATTTTGAGAACTCAGTTCTAGTTATATGTCCTGGAAGTAACAGTGTGCAATTGCAATTAATACCTCAATTTACACATTTTCTCTCTCTCAGCATTTTCTTTTAAGTATTATTTTTGCAAAAGTAACACAATCAACACAATTTCCACTCCTCTGAACACTTAAACCAAGCTACTATTCATGAAAACCCATAAAACAACTTTCACTGTTGTTGTGTCTCAGGGCTTCCAGGGCCCTCTTACTCACATGACTTACACCAAAAAAAAAGGTGTTATGACCAAATGGCAGCCTGCCATTAATTTATTACACTGTTACCTTGGAGTAACAGCCTGAAACTACAAAATTAAAGCCTTTTCATGTGTATTATGCAGCAAGAACTGAATTGTTTCCCTCGTGCTTCAAAATGCAATAGACATTGACAGTATAGAAACTGCTTTATATTTCCACTTCATCTTAAGATACAGTTTTCCAAAAAAGGATCTTTGCCAATGCTGAAGAGGACCTGAGCACTTCTTCATACATGTAGAATGTGTTATATTATTTTACTCAGCTGCAACTCCAGATATGTTTTTTTATTTGTGTGGTTATTACCATGCTAATCTGTTATATAAAGCATCTATTTTCATCTACTTCAGATAGAAGCACATATTTAACATGGAGGTGGAATTGAAGGATACTATTCCCCACTGTTCATACAATCTAGTGTTACTCTTTCATATGTAGCCAAAAATGCAGAGGTATTATTTGAGAGGTAGGTGTACATAGCTAAGACATTGTCTTCTCTTTCTACAACTTAGTGCCAGGCATAATGATGATTTTATTTTACTTTGTTTTTTGTAAATACATAATTGATTTTAAAAATTATAATGTTATACAAAACAAGAACAGACAATATGTCAGGGGCTCCCAAGTGGTACGTCTGGTAAAAGCACTGTGCTAGAGTACAGGGTGTGTCCTACAGGCTTTACTAGCAGGTCTGGATACAGCCAATGCCATCGCCAGCTTTGGTCAGGTGTTCCCAAGGGATGGTACACAATTGGTTTAGCACCGCGGGGGGTGGAGGTGGGAAGGGTGTGTCAGTTTGACATTCACAAGCGACTCCTGTGGTTATTCAGTCACCTCAATGTTCTGGGTGCTGTCTACGCCACCCAGCGCCAATTCAGCGAATGCTGTTATAGATGGACTGCAGACATGCTGGGCTTGTAGTGTGTGATAAATTGCAGATGGCTTTGACACCAGGCCTATCAGTGGATATGTGTTTTGTCTCATCTGTCCTGAAGTATCATAGAAGTTGTAGCAGTGTGCAGAGTTCACTAATTGGCAATACCACATTGGTGTGAAAAAAATAAGGAATATAACTGGAGATCCTAAAAATTAGAAAACGGAAGGGGATAATGTCTCTTTCAATTATTATTTTTAATTCTTTAGCATATCTTTATTTAAGTACAAAATGGTAAATAAATGTAAAAGTAGTCTGATGAAAAGTACATAAATTAACCTATGACTAAGGGATATGAAAGGCTCATATACAAAGGCTGTAAAATGTTACAGTATTTTATTGTATTATTATAATTTCTTTCTTTCTTTTGCAGGTCAGCAGAAAATCTCTCATTACTTTAATGAGAATCCACAAGCACCCCAGAATGTAAAAATCATTACAAATCAGGTGTAAACAAATAAGTTCTAATGCTGTTATTAAGTTACATTTGTAAAAAAAAAAAAAAATCTATGTAAAAGTAATGAACTCGATGAGACTGCAACAAAATAAATATTGGAGCAGTTAATAAATCCTGTGTCCCAATTCAATAAAAAGGCTTCATGTGGTCAATGACGTAGTATATTTGTACTTCAGATAAATATCCCCCATCCATGTGGGCACATTTTAAAATAAAACCTAAGTATTGTGGATGGTATGGAAATCTGAATGTCTGTCATAATATTGTTATAGATTTATTTTAGAAGCTCCATGGACTAGGTTTGATCTGACCCTTTGATAAGGATGTTTACTGCATGCACATTCGGCCCTTATTGAGGTTTATCATTTAAAATATTTACAGTTGCAAAATTACAGTCATTGGATATCACTCCAAAATAAATAAGTAAATAAAAAACGTTTCAATGAATGAACATTATTTTGGCGCAATTAGGACTATCCTAGAATGTAAATGTTTTATTGGATGGGTTTGTTACTTTCGTCAGATTCCTTAATTAGCTATGTAGTGTAAAATGAACTACAGATTTGCCACGTTCAACCACTAGGATTTGTTGTTAAGGAAACAGACAAGCACTCTTTTGGTTTGCATCTCCAAAAGCAATAATTAATTGTAGCAGCCATATCATGTGTACATACATGTGGTTTGTTAGTATTATTATTAATATCATATGATCCATTTCATCCAGTGAAAGACCACTTGCACAAATCCTCAAGAAGGATGCCAAATTAAAATGATATATGTATATGCATGTGTATGTATAAGGCTAAAAGGCATATAACACTCAATGAGTAGAGTTTGTTGTATTCATACTGTAGTAAAAATGTATTCTGAGGGTATTATTATTTTGCTTTGGTTTTCTGATTGATAATTTAATCAGATGCAATGTGACAACAATGTTCCTAATAGATGTTCTTGATATGGGTCAGATGTGAATACATAGACAAAGTAACAAAAATAGATTATATGAAAGAAAGATCTAATAATTTTTGAGGCCCTTTTTTTGGTCATCAAAGATATAAATCTGAGAAACCTGAGACCTATTTGTCTCTTCTTTTGTTTTTTGTTGTGATTACATTTATCCACAAAATGGAAATAGAACAAAGGTAGCCATGTTCAAACAGCAATTACTCTTTCTTCTTTGGTGATATTGTCCACGTTTAATTGGATTTTAATGAAATTAAATTTCTTTTGTGATAGCAAATAACATGTGATGCTTTTAATTAACATTGTTAGGTTTAAGTAATGATATTGGTCCCTGTCTAAACCAAAATTCCTTTCATGTTTTATTCTTCAAAAAGGAAAAAAGAAAGGGAGGAAAAGTGAACCAGGAATCAAGAGTCTGTCTAGCCACTGACTCGCACAGCTGGAAACGTGTTTAATTAAGATCTAGTTTATCTGTAAGAACAGATCAGCAATTCTTGCATGAAGATGAGATGCAGCATCTGAATATTACTGCTCTGACTAAACTTTTTAGTATTTCTGTCTGTTGTGTTATGAGGTATGATAGGTGAAAATGTCCACTAAGAGACTGAAAGATTTTTTTGTATTATTATTTTGTTTGTTGAAATGACTGTTTGAATGTGGCTGGAGATCTCAGGTTTGACATTTGCAAAAAGGCCTCAATTTAGTTTGAGATATCTGTTGATTTTTTTAGTTGGTTAAGACCAATGTAATTAATTTTCTTTATAACCTTGAATAGGTTGATATCAATTTGATACACACCATCTAGGGAAGAGAATTACAATTTTAATACAATATTTTAAATCTAAATATCAGTTTTAAGGTAGAATTAGGTTCATATTTATAATATATATTATATATTAAACTAGTGTGGAGTGTAGTTTGTTTTAGTGGTGATATTTATACTGTTGGTACATGCTGCCCTCCTCTCAGAACACAATTGAAAAGAATCCTATGAGGTAGTCCTCTTCAGAGAACTAATATAAATAATGGGATTTGCATACTTGCACTTGCTGAAATGTTTACTTGGAAGGTGTTTGTGTATTAGCAATCCCCTGAGAAAGAACACGGCACTGTAACACCATAAGCAAACAGTACTGGTAACATGATGTGTAAATGTAAAGTGCAAAAACTAGTTACACCATCACTGTGGTTACATTTTACTTTTTAAATTCTTATAGTCACACAATATTGTCATCTGTAGTCTGTATGGGAAGAAAAGTAATGGTGTTTATTTATAGCCTTGCACACTTTCTGAAGTGTTTAACAAATCATAAACTGTATGATTTAGATAAAGTTCCAGTCAGCTGCAGAGATGAGATACAATCAGCAATCAAACCCATTTAAAAGGTTGGCAGTTTCTTAACATTTTTATTTTTTAAATATTAAATGTAATTTTCTTTTTAGCATCACCCTGGCTTCAGCATCTACGATGTTTAACAACCATTTGACGAGGAAGCCTGCAGTAGGCGAGGCAGATCAAGTCCCATTTTATCACTAATATAGGAGTCTCTTTGCACACATTTTAAAAGAAGTAGAGCAACAGTGTGGATGTTATTTGGCATATGAACCTTTCTGCATCATGCTTAGTGAGGCAGGGCATTGACATTTTAGTAACATTACAGATGTGACCAGTAGTGAAGCACAATTGCTTGTTTTCAGAGGTTTCTATAGGTACTGTTTAAGGTCAGCATTTTTTTTTACATACTCATGTAATGCATGAATTCATAGGAACTGTTGTGAAATTATGAAAACGAAAAAGAAGTCAGTTTGATGAGCTGTATTATAAGGTGGAATTCTGTGTAATCTGTGGTATGATGTTTATTCATACATAATGCTGAACAGCTGATGCCATTATGAAACAGTATAGATGCTACAGATATAAACAGAATGACAATATATTTAGTTTTCCTAAAATGTAATAGTAACATAGCAGGTGTAGGTGGAAAACAACCCAAAACCAAAACCAAATTAAAAGCTGAGTTCTATGACAATCCAGATTATCATTTAGAGATATCTCTAAATGCATTTAAAGATATCATCCAATATTTAAAGATATCTCTAAATCATTTAAAGATAAATGACAAATGAAAACACCAACAAACCAGCAAGCAAACAAACAGCAAACAATCCTAATCAAAAGTCAAATACAAATCCAACCCCAGTCCATAAACAATGTTCAATGACCAGGTTTGTTATTTTCTTTATTTCTGTCCAACCAACCTCCATCCTTGGCCACAAACCTCTCCCCCCTTGATGTAATACTCACTTTTTTTTTTCCTTAGGTAAAAACCATCAGATTTAAACACAAGAGCATGCACAAAAGCGCTCCAGAACCAACTAACATCCTTCTACATTGCTTAGACCTAGGGCCCTTACTGCCTTCCCTGTTTGGGAAAAAAACATTAAATGGAAGAGGAGAATAGACATCTAGTCATATTTTCAAAATGTACAGAGCATTATACATTTCAATATGTGCAATGCAATATAAATTACACACACACCACAATAAACTGGACAATAAATGTAAAAAGACGTTTGTTTCAGTAAAGTATCAATATAAAGTTTACGGTACTCTCCCCCTTTTAATTAAATAGCCCAGTCACATGCATATCTAATTAAGGAAGTGACGTCGTGCATGGCTAAAGGACGCCTATATTTAAGTAAATATCGTGGGATCCCCGGTGTACCTGTTTGGAAAGCTCTGGTACGCAAGTAAGTTAGTTCTCCTTTTTCAATGTTTAACACAAAAGAGGGAAATAAATTAAATAAAGATCTGGCTTTATATGTTTGCTTAACGTTGTAAAAAGACTGAGTTGGGTATATGTATGTTAGCGCTGATACTGTAATTTACATACGTTTAATGAAAAAGAGCGAAGCATGTATGTTGGAGGGTGATGACGTCACAACCCATCATCACACTAATTACCAATAATCTCATATGAGTGACATCCAGTGACACCTAGATTTAGAGTCAGGTTTTTTCAGCATATAATTTAAGCCCTGTATATTACTACCCGTATATATGATCTTACATGTCCAACCAGGCTCATCATATTTGACATTTTGGTTTGGAAAATGTACCAGGTTAGAGTAGACTGGCCTGCCTGTTTTTATCACTTAATTAATAAAGTCACATTCCAGTATGAGCAAATGTCCAGTATTTTAGCTTTTTTTCACCCCTTTTCTTTTAAAATTACCTAATATTTGTCCACATACAGTAAGTGTCAATATGGTTATTTAAACTAAACTCAGCAGGAGATTTTCCAAGTACCATTCTCAACAAATGAGGTGCATTGGTAGAATGTAATTAATTAAACTGGTGAGAGAATACATTACTGAGCAGTGGTTTATAATACAATTTTATTCAATATTTTGATGAAACGCTATGTAATTAATGTTTAGTGAGGTTTATTGCACTTTAGTGAGATTCTTTACATTTGTTGCTATTCAGTGTGTAAATAACATAAGAAAGTGAATGGCAGGAAGCAAAAATGACTACAGCGCAATATTATTGTACATCTGTTTGACTGTAAATTAATACTGAAGCAGACTCCAGCTAATTCAATTTCCTTTCAATAGAATTCCAGTGCTGTGAAGCTGCACTTTGCAAACTCAATAGAAATGACTACTGTGTACTTACTCCCCTTGCCATTCATTACAACATTTTCCAGGGATTTTAAATAAACGTGAAGTGTGTCAAGTTTTACCATTAATAAAAGCATGGTTAAAGAGCACTTAACTCCATCAAAACATAATATTCCATACTTCCTTAAAGTTACTTTTATTTTCATGATAGCCCATTTAAAAATGCCACCTATTCCACCCAATTAAAACCTTAACATTCTCCTAGAGATTTACAAGTGGTTTTCTTCCAAAACTCAAATGTTTCTATTGCTCTTTGGTCTCTTTCTACAAATCACAAATTACGATCTATATTAAATTAAGGATTATCACGCCAGATTTGCTATACTTTATAACTCCTATTATCCAGAATGAAAAATGTTCCCTGTATATTTCTTACAAGACTACTGCGTTTTTTTGTTTTTTGTTTTGCATATGAAAGTGAAAACCCCACTAACTGGGAATCCCGGATAATAATTAAGGCATATTATTAATCATCTAATATTATTGATGACTTTAATATGCAACACATGCAGCTAATTTCAAATCGCAAGAGAAAGGTTCACAAAGTCAAAAACGGTAGAATCTATGAATATCAATCTATGAGACTTAGAAGTTAGGTGTTGATTATCTTCGCAAAAATAGATGGAATGGGATCAGTGCGCATACTACAGTATTTTAGTGCATTATGCTATACCATCTGGGAAGAAGCTAATAGGCCATAATTTAGTAGTCCCAGAAGATACCTACTCCAAAACACTTCCCAGATATGTTAATGTGTTTTTAGTTTTTAATTAGTTTTGTCAGATGAATTGGAATTATATATATATATATATATATATATATATATATATATATATATACATACATATATGTCAAATAAATGATACATATGATGTATTCTTGTAAATTGAATTGTAATTTGACTCTCATTTATGTTTATCACAGAGTCACACAGCAGTCGCCTTTTTTGTGCCCTGAAGGAAAGAAGAAAACACTGCACATCCGTAATAGAAGGAATCAGCCTCCACAGTAGTTGACGGGCATTTGATTCACTTTTTGATATGCACAAGAAGCAGTACTTTGTGCAACTTTTACAAAGGTAATTATATCAACAACACCAACACCAACAACTTTGTGAAAATGCAGGGAAACAATCGACTTTCTACTAGCCTTTGATTGTAGAAGATGTAAATGGAGTATTGCTATATTATTTATTCAGGTCCTACTGTATGCCAGTCATTGATCAGTAGTTGTATCTGCATGATTAAAATGATGACTTACTTATTTTAATTTGCTACCCACAAATGGCTCTTTCTTCAATAGCTTTGCTCTGAATCAGAGGAGATTTCACTAGCAAAGTTAGTTCAGTATGATTAAGGAATTACTTAAGTACAGTTGCATTCTGTTCCACTCATTTGATATTCAGGGAACTGTTCATTAATTGTACATGTATTATATATGTATAGACTATATATGTGTGTGTGTGTGTGTGTGTGTGTGTGTGTGTGCATGTGTGTGTGTGTTCAGTGATCAGGTGAATCTCAGAGAGTGGAATTCAGCAGTGATCTATTTTAATAAACTTCCAGTTACTGAGCTGATCTGAAAAAAAATACGTTTATGCATATTTTACATTTTTAGCAGCCTAAAAGTTGTGTTCAGTTGTTTTGAAGCCCAGCTGGTCTGAAGGGTGGAAAGATTTGGACACTACCTGGTATCACTTTCAGAGTTTTCCCTCTGGGAAATAGTCCCTTGAGCCAAATCAGTGACATGCAAAACCTAATCAATTACACATGTCCCTGAATGCCTGTGCTTCTGTCTTGTGCTTACTCTCTCAGTGTGGCTTGCTTTCATACAAATACATCAACCAATTATTACTAAGGTGCAACAAATATCAGAGTGTGACTTATGTTGCTATCTACCCACCCTTCCTTACACTATTCACCTTGATCAGTGGAAGTACAGGGGTTTTTATCCCTAGAGCAGGAGGTTCAAGCAGTGTGTTCTCTGTCCAGCCTCAGACAGCATCTCTTCAGTAGGGGTCACTCTGGAAGGGTGAATTTAATCGACCCCTGCTTAACCTACAACAGCAGAAAGGCCACTGTGGCATTTCCCTTGGGTTACAGGCTAGGAATGGTCATACATATCATAGTGTTGTTAATTTCACCCTGTAATGCAAGCATGATTGAAATCTACGTCTTTCATTAGATTTGACCATGTATACCCTTATTTGAAATAATCAAATATTGTTTGTATCGACTTGATACATTTTTATATACACTATGTCTTATCCATCAAACAATCAGAACTCCTCTCTCTTCTTAGAAACCAAACAGACATGCTCCTTTCACATAAATTAAGGCGAGGTGAATCTTAAAGGCCTTGTATTTTCTAGTTTCAGAACTCAGAGTAATTGTAGAAGCAAGCTCAGCAGACACAATGCCAAAGTGTAATCAAAGAACCGACAAAAGACTCCTTTCATTTTCCTGTCTGGTTTTGTGTATATTATTATATGTTTCCATTTTCTTCACATATCTTAAAGTTGTCCCTTTGTACAATAATTTTGCATTGAATGAGAGCAGGTGATCAAAGTAGCAAACATCTTTTTGATTCTCCAGTGTAGCCTCCCTCCTTTTACTATGCTTTTTGAACATCATAGACCAAAAAAAAACTAAAAATGATACTCCTGCATTTTCCATTCTTCTTGTAGATATTCCCATAGCCCATTTGCATTGGTTGGAAGTCTTTTTTTATTGTTTGGGGAAATTTGTGTCTCCAGGGTGGGAGGGGGCTGCCATTTTATGATTAATACATTGTTTATTTTTCTCTCATGTCTTTGTTCATGCCAGTAGTTTCTTTTCAAATTCAATACTGGAATGCTTTTCTTGATTACTGAACAATATCCTTTAAATTATACCAGTAAAACCTCTAAATGTAGGTAGAATTATTACTCTCACCTGTTTGTACTTTCCTCTTATGTATTATTATGCATAGTAGTAGCATAACAATATTAATATATATTTATTGCAATCCATAAACATCCACATAAAAAGGATCTGCTAACTAAAGACACTTTAACCTTATTATGGAACTTATTTTGGTAAAGATCCTCCCTTTATGGCTTGACTGTGGTGCATTCCATTTTCAGGCTTTAAAGATACATTTCTAGGGGGAAAAAGTCGCTTCTTAGTTTAAACCTCTAGTAGTGTTGGTTTAACAGTGCAACTAAAACAGGAGTGGTTGGACATCAGTGCAACATAATATTCTTTACTTCCTTCAACCAATTGTTTTCTCTGCCTATCCATCTAATTTCCATGTTCAGTTCATTTTAGTTTAGTTTAGGTTTAGTTAAATAAATATTGATGTGCATCTGGTGTTTTACTTTGAGGCTATGCACACAATACTTTATACAGTAAAAGTATACCAACCATTTTCTAGGAACTGTACTTTTCCTGCATCTGTTCCTGTTGAGATGTCATGTTCACTACACTTGTGCTGAAAGGTCTTGGGAGAAGTGATCTTCACACCTGAAAATATATTAATCATAATTGGAATGTATTTATTATTATTATTATTATTATTATTATTATTATTATTATTATTATTATTATTATTATTATTATTCAAGAGTCCAGATATTTCATTTGTTTTTATTCTGTATAATGTTAATACAATGGCTACCAATCTTGAATATTAGTGAAACACTAGCTGATTATCCTGTGCACAGCTTCTGCATTATTAAAGAAATCAGAAATAATTTATTTTGTCATTTTAAGAGAAAAAATAAGATACATTGTGCTTCCACTAAATTCAGAAAAACACTGAAGTAAACATTTACTTAAAATTGAAAGATGAATAAGTAGGCATTATTTTAAATTGTTACTAATATCAAATTCAATAGCATATGTGTGTTTAAGAGAAGGGAAATAATGAAAGACTCAATAATATGTTGGCCTGAGTCAAGGTAAACAACATCACCTTCCTGTAAAATTAGTTACATAAATATTTAACTCATGTAAATAAGTGTGAGTTAGTCTGTGTTTTTTTTCTCTTTTATATTTGTGCGGGTGGGGGGGGCGGTGAACCTCTTCGTGGTATAATGATTGCAGTAGAATCATACAGCAGAATGTTAAAAATAAGATTAGATAAATTAGCAAATAAACTTGAAAAAAAAAAATCTAGAGAACTTCACGGGACAGATTCAAACTCTTTTAAGTTGATGTCTTAGGACATGACTTCCAGGAAATGGATGTTCAAAATACTTGTGGGCCATGATTCAATGCTGTACATTTAATTAAAGGATTTCACGTATGATAAACTATGACAGTGTTTCTTAACAGGAATTCCAGGGATATTTTAGCTTTGTCTGTCTTAGTCTAAATCCATTGTAGGAATTATTGCAACTGGTTCAATAATTCAGATTAGTGCTCATGTTTATTAATGCTCTACATCTGTGCAAACAACATGTCAAGCAGAGAGTTTATTGTAATTGCCTGAGCAAACAAAACCTGAAAGAAGCAATTTCCAGTTACAATGTGCTATGACAAGTAATGAGGTAATTGGCATTCTGTCCTGATTACATCCTCCTTTCTGTTCATAATTTCTATATTGTGTGTGATAGATATTTTTATAAGAAATGAAGGTGTTGGATAATATAGCTCACTACTGGGGAAGGTTAGTCATTTTCAGATAATCATAATTTTCTCCCAGAGATCTTATTAGTTTTTAACATTAGTTATTCATACATGTAGGATGTAGTCCCTTTGTTCTGTTACTGGTACAGTTTGATGCTAATTTATGTTGTGGAGAGTGATTTGCAAAGACAGGTTTTAGCTCTATGGACAGGTATAGACAGAAAACCCAGAGAAAATAATGACTTTTGCAATGTGGAGAAGAAATGGAAAGAAAATAAATGAAAACAAAGTTATCCAATTGGGCATGACATGTAATGTCAGTACTAGTCAGAAAATCATGTATTAGTGCTCTCTGGAATTAATTATATCTTAATTGAATTTCAACACAAAATATGTAATTTAATTTGTGGCTTCATTGAAATTGACCTCCATTTGTAAAATAGTCAAAAAGTCCGCTCCTTGCCAGTATTTAAACATGGTTTGCTAATATATACATATTTGACCATAGTGCTATGAAACCCATTCACTAGGAATTAAGAGCAGAAGCTACTGGCATAATGTTGTAAGCAACACAGGAATGTTACTTTCAGCATATATGAAGGAATAACTTGCCATGCCTGTAAAGCTTTCTATCTGTCTGTAATTTATCCCTGATGGGGGATTTTTGATATAATATTTGCTTAATTCCCTCTTCAAAGTCACAGCTTTTCAGCTGGCTTTGAGCCTTTCATTCCAAATAATTCAAATCTGGAGAGAATGCATTTGGATTAAATCATCCTACTTGCTTGTGTAGATCTGTGCTGGTTTAGACCTGCTTTGGTTGTTTAAGATTTCATTTTTTTAGTGTAGTTCTAGGTTTATCTGTACCCCTTTAAAATACATTTTGGTACTAAGCTGGCTGACAATGGTATGCTATCAGAATAATGTCAAATTGTGTGCACTGAGACCACATAAAATAAATGGATCAGAACAAATAAGAACATAGGAATATAAAAAAAAAATCTTTCTCAACCTCTGAGTATTTATTTCTAAATCTTGCATGCTTCAATAAATAAATAATACTGAGACCAAATATTTGTAAATGTCAAACTAACCTTTGTGATAAGTGAAGTGCCTTTATCACAATATGCTAAATATCCTGATCAAATAGATATTTTGGTTTTCAATAAATCCCAGAAACAGGGTAATTTTCATCCTGTTTACAAGAAGGTCCCAGCACTCTCTAGTCTCTTTGAATCATTGGGAGCTTACTGGCATTATATTGAAGACTTCAGGGAAAGAAAAAAATATCAAAATACATAGGTCTATAACCTTAACATCTAATAACTGAAGAGGCATGTATCCAATTGGTAAACAATTAATTATCCAATGAGTGGGATTATAGTTGTTTCCATATAATTTCCCACAAAATAAGGAACGCATTTTGGTAAAATGTTTTTTTCTTGTTTCACAGCTGCTTCTTTTAAACTTTTACTTATTGTTATGAACATTTTATCTTTGAATACAGACAAAAACTATTTCCCTATTTTTGCCAGAAGCTAAAAAAATGTAATGTATTTAAGCATTGATGATACACTGCTGTAGTCCAGCCATCAATGACTTATCTACCTTTTACCTTTCAAGTCAGTACTGAATGAATATGAAACATCTAGTTGTGAATATATATATATATATATATATATATATATAGGCAGACTGGCCATCAGGCAATTCTGACAAGTGCCAGAAGGGCTGGTCCATTTTTTAGTTCGGTGGGCTGGTCGATTCCCATGTGGGCCGGTTGGCCCGTGTAGACACCCGGACCGCACATCGCCGTCGCCCGCCTGGATATAAGTCCAGGGCCGTTATTTGATCCCAGTCCGCCCGTGTTATATATATATATATATATATATATTCAATTGTATGTATGTGTGTATATATATATATATATATATATATATATATATATATATATACACACAATTGAGTATCACACACATATATTTAGTGTTCAAAACATCAAGATTATTTGAAAATATGATCATGCACAACATTTAAAACATTAAAAACAAGTCAGTTACTGAAAAACATACACCTAAGACTCGTGCCTTTAATGTTTAAATCTCTGAAAGGTTTACATATTAGGATTAATAAATAAATATATGAATATATCCTCCATGAAGTAGTTATATTAATGCTATTCCAATTCACAAGATAACCACAGCTATACAGTGTCCTACTGTGTCATCTAAACTTTATTGCTTGTGGTGAACAATTTCACTTGTTGGTGTTTGTATGATAATAAAAACACATTTATCTTTAGAAGCCACACTCCAGACACATAGGATTCTTACAGGAGAGAATAATTAGAAATATTTTGGGTGTGCCAATATTTTTGAAGAAAAAAATACTTCATATTAAATGTATATTTTACATTTGACTTATATGTGTATATATAACCTGGAGACCTTTTGCATATGCACTAGTATATACATTATGGTCAAGATTTGTGCAGTGCACTATCAGAATTAAAGTGTATTATCATTAATGAGTTCACAGAAAACATGGTTGTTTCTGGTAATATAGTATCACTTTCCAACATATTCCAACATGTTTTTCTTGAAAGCTTTGTTCATAGAATTTCATACAGATTTTGTATTAACTGTTTTTCTGATAACAAATGGAATTCTTGTGTTTACATAAATGCATTTATATGAATAAGAATGAGACCTAATTAAAAGCAAAGATTTTCAGACATTAAAGCAAACAGACATACTTCAACATTTTACTTTCTCAGAGTTTACATTAAAATTAATTTTCAGCAGGAACATCGTTATTCAAGCTTGTTATATTACAGTTGCATGGAACTGCTGATTTACACACAACATCCTATTTAATGTATCCAAAGTTGCATAATAGTATTGAGTGTGATTAAGTGTTCAGTTCTAGGCACAGACTGATGCCATTAGATTACAAGAATCTTATGATTGATAGATTTATTTTTTTGTAATTTTTTTTTAGACAGCATATACACATTCCAAACCAGGTGTCATTAATCAGAATATAAATCACATGCTTTATATTGTTACATCAGGAAGCTGTAAGCTGTAGCATTTGACATGTGATACTCACAAGTAAGCTTTTCTCAGAACAGTATAGGGTGCTGAAAGGCACCAAGACAACAAGTAGTTCAAGCTGCAAGCAAGATGCAACTGCATCAAGAAGCATCAATAATATGAACTACATTGCAGCAATTACTAACCCCATTGATGATCTGTGAGCACAGGCCACTCAAGGCTTTCAAGGCCAGCAACCTCCATATTTACACATATGAAAAGGTGTGTTGGAAAACATTTACCAGCCATAGATGATTATGACTTAAGAACCAATAAATAAATACATACATATTTACATGCATACATAAGGTGCATATTTGAAAGACCTCCACTGCTTCACAGCAAACTACAGTGAGGTGATGTCTATAAAACTGCTATAGTTTTTTTTTTATCAGATATAATTTCATGGCTTTATAGTAGATAGTAATCTTGCACAGGCTGCCAAAATATTGGTTTGTCTTAATTCCCATCGGTAGATTTACTTTAGCCTGAAAGAGTAAAACAGCAAAATCTGGCTTATGAGAATTCACACTGCCAAATGAATTAAAATTAAATTTAAATTAGACAACAAAAGATTGCCAAAAATATTAAATAATTATATTCAATTTCCATGTGTGAAAATGCAGTAACAACGAGTTGTAAGAGTTGTTTTAAACAATCACACACACTTTCAATCAACAGGAGCATGACTAGTTTGCAGACCCCCAAAACTAAGTTATACCTGAACTGGATTCTAGATTCTACCTCTAATAGGCTAAGTACAAAACAAGAAATAGATCTTTCCTGTATTCTGCTGCATTACAGCCATGAGACTTTTAAGATACGACACACCAGTGTTTTTGCTAACATTTTCCATTTATATACAGAACTAGAGAACTTGAGGATTTGTCACTTAATTTTGTCTGTCATACGGTGAGGAATCCTTATGCTCTACATAGTAGTGATGTAATCAAGGGCACATAAAATAACTCTATAATGTGACACATGTTCTCAGCTACTCACTGTATGTATAGCCTACACAGAAAGTACTTTGGAGCATTCACAGAGCATTTATGAAATCGTCATAATACTATATATAAAGTTGTCTACATAAGTGTGATGACTAGAGACGTCATAGTCCCCCAGTTCAATGATCTCTGTTTTAAGATGTGGGTCAGTTTTGTTTTACAGGCTACTTACAAAAATGTCTGTTTCTAGGAAGACATCTCTAAGACTGCTGCTTAATAGAAATCTAAATATTAAAGAACATCATTGAAATGTTTACCCAGAATATGTGAAAATGCCGAAATCACACCATTCTATAATAAACTTCATTTTTACAGTTTCAGTCAATCATGTAAAGCTTCACTTGATGATGTTGTATCAATCCAGTTAAAGTGGTGCCAGTGTTTATTCAGTGAGTCAGAGGTTGTTGTGAGATTTGGACCCAGATTTTTCTGACTCTAAGTCTTTTAGCCTCATGCTTTAATAAAATGTCCAAAATATAATTTAAAAAACAAAGGAGGTCAACTGCCCCTTCATCTTGTTGGCCTGTGATTTGAAGGAATGGAAAAAAATAATATAATATAGTTAACATTAACACCAAAGCATTTTCAAAAGCTCTTCTGTTTCAGCCAAGTACATTTTCATGCTAAATATTCTCAGAATTATTAGTGCATATACTGCATACAGACAATTAACTATAACAGTGTTCTGGGAATGTATAAAATACTTTTTTCCCCTATTTGGTGCTAATATTAGGTATTCTCCCCGTCTCCCCCCCACTCACAGCGCTGGCCGCCAGCTAGACCTCATCTTCTCTAGAGGCTGTTCCCCTTCAACACTCTCCGTGACACCCATGGACATCTCGGACCACCACTTCATTTCCTTCTCCCTTTCTCTCCCCTCCCTCCCCACTCCACCCACTCCCTCTGTCACCTTCCACCGTAATCTCCGCTCTGTCTCCCCCTCCACCCTTGCCTCCACTGCCCTCACCCTCTTACCTTCCATTGACTGTTTTTCCCATCTACCTGTCAACTGTGCTACGTCCTCTTTGTTCTCCTCCCTCACCTCCTCCCTTGACTCTCTCTGTCCTCTCACTTTTCGTCCTGCCCGTCCCTCCCTCCTTGCTATTTCCGCCTGGATGCACTCGCACCACCTCAAGCTCAACCTCTCCAAATCGGATCTCCTGTTTTTCTCCCACTCTTCCTCACCTTCTGCTGACCTCCCAATCTCGATCCCCTTGGAATTCACCACACTCTCTCCTTCTTCTTCCGCTAAAAATCTAGGAGTCACCCTCGATCCTGTGCTCTCCTACACCCAGCACATGACCACGCTGACACGCACTTGCAGATTCTTCCTGAGCAACATACACTGGATCCGTCCCTTCCTCACCGACTACTCAACTCAGCTGCTCATCCAGTCAGTGGTCCTCTCCCGCCTGGACTACTGCAACTCCCTCCTGGCCGGCCTGCCTGCAACTACAACCCGTCACTCCAGCTCATCCAGAACTCTGCGGCTCGTCTGGTATTCTCTCTGCCACGATTCACACGCGCTACTCCACTGCTCCGCTCCCTCCACTGGCTCCCGATACCGGCATGCATTCAGTTTAAGACATTGACCCTCACCTACCACTGTCTCGACCACACTGCACCAAACTACCTTCAGACACTTGTCTCTCCATACATCCCCTCCAGACCACTGTGCTCCTCCAGTGCCAGACGACTAACTCTACCTCCTCTCCACTCTCCTACCTCCAGAGCTGCTCCTTCTCATCCCTGGCCCCTAAATGGTGGAATGACCTGCCCACCGAAGTCAAAACAGCAGAGTCCTTGACCTCATTCCGGCACTTACTCAAGACGCATATTTTTCAACAGTACTTATATTAGTCCTTTTATCCCTGCTAGGTAGCACTTCACAGTTTTTATTATGCTTCTTGCGTTCTTGATTGTTTTCCTCCTTGCTCCCTTTCCTGTAGCCCTTGACTGTGACCCTACATCTTGACAGCACTTAGCTTTCACCGTCCAGGATGTAGGACCTCACTTATTGTACTTGTGTAAATTGTAAATTGGAATTTGTAAAATGTATTTTGAATTGCTATGTTTTAGTTAAATTGAATTTGTAATGATTGATGCCTTGTACTTACAGTGAGGGAAAAAAGTATTTGATCCCCTGCTGATTTTGTACGTTTGCCCACTGACAAAGAAATGATCAGTCTATAATTTTAATGGTAGGTGTATTTTAACAGTGAGAGACAGAATAACAACAAAAAAATCCAGAAAAACGCATTTCAAAAAAGTTATAAATTGATTTGCATGTTAATGAGGGAAATAAGTATTTGATCCCCTATCAATCAGCAAGATTTCTGGCTCCCAGGTGTCTTTTATACAGGTGACGAGCTGAGATTAGGAGCTCTCTCTTAAAGGGAGTGCTCCTAATCTCAGCTCGTTACCTGTATAAGACACCTGTCCACAGAAGCAATCAATCAATCAGATTCCAAACTCTCCACCATGGCCAAGATTAAAGAGCTGTCCAAGGATGTCAGGGACAAGATTGTAGACCTACACAAGGCTGGAATGGGCTACAAGACCATCGCCAATCAACTTGGTGAGAAGGTGACAACAGTTGGTGCGATTATTCGCAAATGGAAGAAACACAAAATAACTGTCAGTCTCCCTCGGTCTGGGGCTCCATGCAAGATCTCACCTCATGGAGTTTCAATGATCATGAGAACGGTGAGGAATCAGCCCAGAACTACACGGGAGGATCTTGTTAATGATCTCAAGGCAGCTGGGACCATAGTCACCAAGAAAACAATTGGTAACACACTACGCCGTGAAGGACTGAAATCCTGCAGCGCCCGCAAGGTCCCCCTGCTCAAGAAAGCAAATGTACAGGCCCGTCTGAAGTTTGCCAATGAACATCTGAATGATTCAGAGGAGAACTGGCGTTCAGAGCCAAAGTGATGACAATCATGTCACTATCCAAATATTTATGGACCTAACTGTATATATCGTGACACTGGGGTTGGACATGGTGTCTGGGCTCATTAGGTTGGTTTAGCAAACACAAATGCAGGGTATGGTGAAAGGCAGTGCTTATTTTTTATATACAGTGCTTGGTGTCTAAACAAGACATACAGATATAATACCAAATCAAAACCTAACACTTATTTGAGCTTAAACTACACACACAATGGGTCCCTCTTTACACGTATAACTAATCAAACAAAAACGCAAAACAATTCAGCAACCAGTCTGAATCCATAATCCAAAGCCGTGATCAAAAGTCAAGTACCATGTTCCTGTTGCTCACTCTGATTTATTGGGGGGGGGGGCAGTAATAGTGAAGCAGCGGATCAGCTACTTTCTTCCTTAATTCGCCTGAATGTGTGTGGATAGGTGGAGTTGGAACTGCATGGTAATCATGCATAGCAGGAGATTTATATGATATATAACAGGGGTTCCTATTTCAGAAGGTGCCCCCTGCAAGTGCTGTGTGTCACAAGGCGAGTGGGTCTTCTAATAAATACCTCTTGAAGGAACAAGGGAGCGAGACTTCCTTTACCTAGGCCTTCGCTACACTGGTGTCAGCAGTGGGATGATGGACATCCATCCCAGAGTGACGGATAGAGATCGTAGGTCTGCCTGCAAGGTTGAGACCAGAGGAGGGCGGGGAGGATGTGTGCTGCTGCCAGACAGAATTACAGGCATTGTCAAGCTTGAATATCTTGAATCTCTTGACAATTAATAGATTTCAATATTTAGCTCTAAAAGAGTTGTCAATATATATAAAAAATACATTTTCCTAAAACACTTGTTGCCATAGAGAGTTTAAGGTCAGGAAGTTTTGCCTGACTTTTTTGTTAATACTCTACTAGTATGCAAGAAATAATGTATTAATTTTAATTAATTCATCACGAGGCAGACATTTGGTTTGCATGTACTTTCTTTTGAAAGAATGGAATGTTAGTTACTTGGCTGATAAATTACAGTTGGTGTAAATGCATAATTAAGAGGAATTACAGGAACTGTTGTAGCTGAAACTTATCACACTGAAATAACATAACTTTTTCATTTGGGATTTGTGCTTTAAAAAGGAAAATGGTCAAATGTTTTGAATTATTTCATTTATACTTTATTTAGTATTCTCCATGGAATTAAAAGGTCTTCTTGATGTTAAAATCATGCAATTTTATCTATTACAATTTTTGGCTTGAGTTGCTCTTGACCTTTTGCTAATTTAATAAAGGAGTAATTTTGTTCTGTGAAAAATGCAAAGATTATTAATTATTGTTGCACCATTAAGTTAGTCTATTTTTTAAAAACCTAGTACTGTCAGTTTTAGTATTTTTCACTGCTTTGCCTCGATGTAGAGGCTTGTATCACTGTGCCTGGCTGTGGTAATTGTCATGTCTATCCACACTGCATCAGGGTGCACAGGAAATTACAAAGATTTTGTACCATTTTATTTTAATGGAATTACCCATTAATTTATATAATTCAAGTAAATTGGAAGACACTAGACAGTATTATAATCTTATTGAAAGTACAGGGTGCTGATATTTTGTACTGTATGGTGCCTTTAATAGCAAATCAATATTATAGCAGGCTTGACCTTTGAGGAGGAAGGCTTCATTTGATATTAAAAACAAACCAATAGAAACAGCATAAAAGTGTTCTGTTGTTTTGCAAAATAACACACCTGCAAGACTTACAGAGACAGTTTTGTTTCTCTGTTTGTATTAAGCCTTGGTTATCTTGACACATGCGCACTTATTGCCTGATCACCGTGTTCGCAACCAGGCTGAGCTCATCCAGACATTTTAAACCCAGTCATAATCAGTCAAGGCTGGTGGCTGGTTGCTACTGCACTTGTCCATAGATAGTTGAGGCGCTCGCATTTCTGAGCAAACACAGCCCGTATGAAAGAGAGAAGATGAATACAGTTATATAGGATGAGCTGCATTCTTGATGTACCAGTGTCACGTGAGTTGGGGAAAGGAAACGCACATCACCCAGAAGATGGGAAGCATAATTCCTTTTTTCTCAATACTGGGGGTTTGGCCAAGAAGTGAACACTGTTTACAAGCTGCCCCTGATTTATACAGTGAGGGAAAAAAGTATTTGATCCCCTGCTGATTTTGTACGTTTGCCCACTGACAAAGAAATGATCAGTCTATAATTTTAATGGTAGGTGTATTTTAACAGTGAGAGACAGAATAACAAAAAAATCCAGAAAAACACATTTCAAAAAAGTTATAAATTGATTTGCATGGTAATGAGGGACATAAGTATTTGACCCCTTCGACTTAGTACTTGGTGGCAAAACCCTTGTTGGCAATCACAGAGGTCAGACGTTTCTTGTAGTTGGCCACCAGGTTTGCACACATCTCAGGAGGGATTTTGCAGATCCTCTCCAAGTCATTAAGGTTTCGAGGCTGACGTTTGGCAACTCGAACCTTCAGCTCCTTCCACAGATTTTCTATGGGATTAAGGTCTGGAGACTGGCTAGGCCACTCCAGGACCTTAATGTGCTTCTTCTTTAGCCACTCCTTTGTTGCCTTGGCTGTGTGTTTTGGGTCATTGTCATGCTGGAATACCCATCCACGACCCATTTTCAATGCCCTGGCTGAGGGAAGGAGGTTCTCACCCAAGATTTGACGGTACATGGCCCCGTCTATTGTCCCTTTGATGCGGCGCAGTTGTCCTGTCCCCTTAGCAGAAAAACACTCCCAAAGCATAATGTTTCCACCTCCATGTTTGACGGTGGGGATGGTGTTCTTGGGGTCATAGGCAGCATTCCTCCTCCTCCAAACAGTGAGTTGAGTTGATTTTGGTCTCATCAGACCACAACACTTTCACCCAGTTCTCCTCTGAATCATTCAGATGTTCATTGGCAAACTTCAGACGGGCCTGTACATGTGCTTTCTTGAGCAGGGGGACCTTGCGGGCGCTGTAGGATTTCAGTGCTTCATGGCGTAGTGTGTTACCAATTGTTTTCTTGGTGCCTATGGTCCCAGCTGCCTTGAGATCATTAACAAGATCCTCCCGTGTAGTTCTGGGCTGATTCCTCACCGTTCTCATGATCATTGAAACTCCATGAGGTGAGATCGTGCATGGAGCCCCAGACCGAGGGAGACTGACAGTTATTTTGTGTTTCTTCCATTTGCGAATAATCGCACCAACTGTTGTCACCTTCTCACCAAGCTGCTTGGCGATGGTCTTGTAGCCCATTCCAGCCTTGTGTAGGTCTACAATCTTGTCCCTGACATCCTTGGACAGCTCTTTGGTCTTGGCCATGGTGGAGAGTTTGGAATCTGATTGATGGATTGCTTCTGTGGACAGGTGTCTTTTACACAGGTAACGAGCTGAGATTAGGAGCACTCCCTTTAAGAGAGTGCTCCTAATCTCAGCTCATTACCTGTATAAAATACACCTGGGAGCCAGAAATCTTGCTGATTGATAGGGGATCAAATACTTATTTCCCTTATTAACATTTTATTTAACATAACAATTTATAACTTTTTTGAAATGCGTTTTTCTGGATTTTTTTGTTGTTATTCTGTCTTTCACTGTTAAAATACACCTACCATTAAAATTATAGACTGATCATTTCTTTGTCAGTGGGCAAACGTACAAAATCAGCAGGGGATCAAATACTTTTTTCCCTCACTGTATATATACTGCTCAAAAAAATTAAGGGAACACTTAACATTGATTTCTGAACTTGGAGTGTTCCCTTTTTTGAGCAGTATATATTCCTGTAATAGTTTTCTAAACTTACTATATTTATTGTCTGTTGTTCTTCTCCTCTTGCTGAAAACAAAAGAGGCATGTTGTCTCATGTTATTAATGTGCCCAATATGAGGATGAAAATGTAACATAGCCTCTAGGCTGGGTTGTAAATTGAAAGGTGGTCAATAACATGTGCATATTGCTGAAATATAATAATGCGAAGATCAGTGTAACAGCTTTACAAGTGACTTTATATTTATAGCTGTGTTTTGCTTTGGTTCCTTTACAGCGGCTAGAACTATGGGTTGCAAGAGGCATCTCTGTGTGCTTGTTTTGGGCCTACTGCACAGTGTATTGGCTGCCACTAGATGGGAGGAGGCTGTTGGCTTTACTGAGTACTTCACAATACAATGTGAAGGGGAACACAGCTAAAAGACATGGCTTAAGATATGTTATGCAGGTAAGTAAAACATACATATCATGTAAATACAAGTTTGTACTCAGCTGTCATAATAAACACAACAGGGCTGACATCTGAAAGCAATAAATAATGTAGGGAAGGACAGGGGGGTGAGGATAACATTGCTCATTCCTCTAAAATCAGGCACACTTGTATCTCGGTATTCGTACATGACGTCTTGTTCTGTTACTACGTTGATGTGATTGTCTTTTTTACTGACAGTCTTTTGAATTTCAGCCAGGAAACAATTATTTGTGTAGATAACCCCCCTGGCAAAGGTTAATCTTTCATATATTGAAATATAAAGGTATCCAAGTGTGTGGATAAAGCAGTATGTTTAATTTATAGTACTTTGAGCTGATTCAGCTGACAATAGACACATCTCTTTCCCAGTTGTACATTTTTCCAAAGAACACAGTAATGTTACACCCACTGGACATATTCCTAATCATTGTCCTTGGCTCTAAACTGTTTGGGGATACAGACCTATCTGCACAACCTGATTTTGCTGTGTTGGCTGCTCATGTTCCACCTGATTTTGCTGTGTTGCTCCTGTTTCAAGGACAACACAAAAAGTTGTCCCTGGAAGAACATTTTCGATTATTAAAACCACAGCTGTCATGTCACAAAACAATAACTTATCTTATTTTTTAGTTTACAGATTTATTTGATAAATTAATAGTTTTTTTAATGTAAAGTTAATTATGAAGCCTTGGTAATTTTAGGATATATTGATTCAACAAAGCTGTCAATCATACATTTTCTACCACTTCTTCCAGTACGTTCTCACTATGAGCCAGTGTCTAAACTGGCAGGCACAGGGCTCCAGGCAAGGTAGGCCTACACCCTGGATGGGACACCAGGCCATTGCAGGGCAGAAAACACACACCACACACTCTGAGTAAACACCCACGATCAAAGCCAGAAGCCACTGTACTGCCTCCCCAAAGCTATTTAAACCACAGTTTACTGTGCATACCGGAAATACAATAAATAAGAGAAACAAAAATGCAATTGAATTGAATATATACAAAAGAAGGGGAAAAAACACAGCAAAATCACATTACTATAAATCATTGGTATATTGTATATATTTTCAACAGGACATAAAGCCACAAAATGCACTCATACTTAAAATAAATGGGTAAATTCAAAATGATTCTCTGTATCAGGGCTCTACATTTTACTGTGTGAAATGTGAATGTGAACAGTGTGAATACATTGGTTTAACTCTATAAGGAAATACTACATTGAAATGATTATGATAATAATGATTTTTTGTACAAATCCTTATTACAGTAGCAAATATGGGAAATGCAGTTCAGTTGTGGATTGTCCCAATTAACAGAGAAGACAACGAAAACTACAAGTCCCGTGAATTACGTTTAGGCCCAAGTGATGCAGCTGCCCATTTGGCACAATATCCAATCACCTACTAACTGACGTTAGCCGTCTCGTCATTAAAACACTTACAGATACAATAGTACTCAGCAACAGTAGTTCTGCAACAACTAATCATTAACGTTGATTATTAAAATCTTCTAAAATCTTAAAATGTAATGTAATGTAAGTTTGCTGCAACATGTGCAAAGCTGAACTCACATGGCACGATCACGACAATGATGCATGAGCATCTTAAGAGAGAATACATGGGAGCCATAATGACAGAGAATGAAGATGCTCAGCCCGCAAAGGCTGTTGCCTCCGGATCCGACACGTCATTTGTTGTCCGTAATCCGAAAAGTTGTCTGTCTAGGACATGGCACATTGGATCCGTAAAAACCTCACAAACTACGCCTTAACCCCCTCAACTACATTATTATGATACATTTTATTTATAACACGCTCTTATTATAGAGCCCTGTGTATACTGAAACAGTACTTTGTTGGCTATACAAACATATAGTTACATATCAGTATTGATACTTGCATCTCAGTGGAACCCAAAATACAAATCAAGAGATCGAAAAACATTTCAGTAATATTCTATATATATATATATATATATATATGATCCTAAACACACAATATGTAGATTGTAGAACAACATTACTGTTCTGAAATCAGTAATATGTACATGACCCTGGATAAAAACACAGCATGTGGATCCTGGAACAAACATATTCTTAAAAAAAAAAATTAATATAGTTTTTGATTCTAGACACAAACACACAACACAGCAAATTATTTTCAAAGCTTACTTCTGCAATGCACACATTCTGCACACAACCCTTCTTTTAGTAATCCTAATGTTTATTGGTTAAGGTGATGTTCATCCAGGAACAATATTTTGTACTCATCCCTGGAACCAAAGTAACTCAGAAAAATCAGGTTGTGCCCGTAGACTGGATTTCAGAAAGCTGGTTAATTTATGTTTCTGTTACATATCAGATATTCAACAATACTGTTGTTTATCTTCTTCAGATGTATTAATCTCAGTTAATAAGTAATATAATCATTCAGTATTTTCTTCATGAAATCACTTGAATTTATATATGTATATGTATTTATTTATTTGGTGGAAGGTAGGGGAAGCTACGGAAGCGTATTGCTGCCACACGAACACAAAAATATATATCACGTGAATTATCAACTTTTTTCGTGATAGGGAATTGTGACATAATAACAGACTGAACTAGAATACAGGAGACAAAACAACGATGTCAGACGTTAGGGATTTTGTACGAACTTACTTTAGGTTGCTACTAACTCAATACTTATCCAATGACATTTAAAATCACAAACACAATCAATCTAGAAAATATCTGTGAAAATAGCAACGCACCGTTTCGCTTTAATCAAAGTCCATGCGTCCAGATATTATTTACATCATCTTTATTTACACATTTTCTTCAAAACAAGGTACAGGTAGTTGAAAACCGGTCTGTGACCCAACAATACACCATCTATCCCCCGCCCCATCCAATTTCCTGAACTATTTCACTCCTTCCCCTTTCTCACCCAATTATCAATTACATTAAGTTATCAAATGAAAAATAATTGAATTATGTATACTCAATGCAACATACAGAAATACAAGTTAAACAAAACATATAATTATAAATGTTTATTAATACATAAATTGGCTTCTACAAACATTACTATTTGAAGATCAGGAATATTTATGTGATCATGGACAAACAGAGCATGTCGATCAAATTGAATTTGGGACATCTCAGTAATAATCTAATAACTTAAAAATAGAAACTACTCAATATGAATTATCCTGAACAAATGCACAGTATGTATATCGTCAGACTATCGTATATATGACTCCCCGCTTATTTGTAACATTCACACATTATTATTATCTTGAGTAAAACAAACATACATAGGCACACGCACAAAACATGCCTATGCACATGCTGAACTTAATATGTGTATTTTCTGAATATATGACCTCCATTCCTTGAAATGTCTAGTATAATCAGTATTTTACCATAGTGAAATTGCAGTATTATGGGATTTAGTGTATAAAACAGCTTTGTTGAAAAACTTATATTAAAATGTCAACCTTTGCACAATAAATGTACGTGTTGCTTAATTTAAGATAAACATTTTGCAAAAGAATCATTGTTTCGGATACAGCTGAGTGTCCTAATGTTTATTATGACATGGTGTACATGAGCCAAATACTGTAACATTTCCCTGGGGCGAAATCCCAACCTAAAGTAATTTCGTACAAAATCCCTAACGTCTGACATCATTGTTTTGTCTCCTGTATTCTAGTTCAGTCTGTTATTATGTGACAATTCCCTATCACTTAATAACGTGATAATTCCCTAACACGTAAAAACATGATAATTCCCAAACACGTAATTACGTGATAAGTCCCTAACACGTAAAAACGTGATAGTTATCACGTAATTACGTGATATATATATATATTTTTTTTATTTTTTTTTTCGTGTGGCAGCACGTAGGAAGCAAACCTCTAATCTAGGCTATATAATACAGTATACATTTTTCTGTTAAATCCTAATATAATACATTCCTGTTTACGTTAAGAGTATTCAGTGTAAGTACATGATAATTGTATTTATTTGTGCAGTGCAAAACTAGTGATACTGTATGAGCACATGCTTAACAGTTTAAACACTGTTCACACACACACACACACACACACACGCACGCACGTGCACACGCACACACACATATTAGCCAGAAGATATGCATGGCCATTGGTATTTCCTGTCAGAATGCACTTCTCTGCTCTGTTGCCATATCCTGATGCATTAGCCATGTTGACTTCATTACTAGTGCTTTATTCAAGAAGGAGTAGAAATCACATGGCACTGCTGTTCACTGCTGCGTTGGCCAGCAGTAGGTAACCCCCTGGCAAAGGTTGATCTTTCATGTTTCGAAATATGAAGGTATCCAAGATGTATAGGAGAATATCCTATTTTGCTTTTGCTTTCATTTTGATCTGCTTTTTTTTAATATGCAACTGTTATACTGGGAAAAGGCACTTGCTTAGAATGGGTTTGCTGAAGGTCTTTGTTCTCTGAGCCTCTAGTGATATCAAGCCTGAGGTAGTTTTAAGACAGATCAGATATTAGTGGTCTTAAGTGTTTCCAGCTATTGATATATAATTGTGATGTTCATCCTCTAAAGAGTATACAAAAATCATTTGTTCTGAAAGTGGTGGAAAACACACACACATCTGAACATACCTACACTCTGGCTGTTACTAATCTTAACTCCTCTCACTATGAGAAAAACAAGGGTGAAAGAGTCTTGATAGCTCAAATGCGATACAATGTTAAAGTACACCCTGTCATCCTTAGTCCTTTGAGTGTAATTGCACCATAGCCATTCCCTTTCCATTTGGAAAGCCAGTGGCAATTACAGAAATACAATATACCTTGCATTCTCTTGCTGGGTGTAAAATGTATATACTAATTCGTAATAAAATGTAACAGCTGTCAGTGTATTTTATGCTCTGTTACTTCAATAAATTGGAACTGTGAGTAGGAAAAATGGGAATATTGCATTATACACTTCCTCCAATGAATGTGCTTCTTGCAAACACAATTTATTTTTTAGACTAAAAAATATGGGTAGTCATTACAGACTCTAGATACATATTCATGATTCAGTTTTTTGATATATGGCTCTCACTTTCTAGATAGGGCTTGTCTTTCCCTTCCCAAAATAATTAAATAGGTTCAGGGTTTGAAATTGAATGTTCATTTTTTATTCTCAGCATCCTTAAACTAAATACATTGATTAAACATTAATTTAATAATAATAATAATAATAATAATAATAATAATAATAATAATAATAATAATAATAATAATAATAATGCAATTAAGAATTATTATTACTATCTTTAGAAATAATCATTTTGTACACCTTTTGTAAAGGTGGTGGACTTACTTTATGTGTTAAATTTCTTCTAGCTTAAAATAGCTGCTGTAGTTTAAGATATTGTACCTTTTTCTTTTGTAACACTGATTGCTGTAGGGGTAGGGGGTGCTGGATTTTTCCAGATAATTAGCCTTTTACACACTCTGAAATCAACCTGAACTAGTTATTTGGCTATGATGTTGTATGCTCCTTTTGCTGTGGCTCCCAGAAGGTTCAAGTGCTGGAAATCTAGCTACAAGCTTCTAGGACTGTTGCTTTGTGTTGCTAATTATCCCACTGCATAATTATTAATATCAGAAGCAGAAACAGGAAGGATAGCACACCAAACAGTTGAGAAGGCTCTGTTTCAGGCAGGAAATGAGCCTCACATTAATAAAATGTACCCGTGCCATTATCGCTAGTGATAGGAGTGTTCCTTGTTAAGGATCATTTATTAACTGAGATCATCTTTTAGTTCGCCTTGGGGTAATGACTAATGTCAATGGCAAATTTCACAGTTGTCTAGAGAAATGAATTAAATTTGCAATAAAAAGGCCCTTTGGCTTGTTGTACATGTTCATTTATTGGAGTTGTTGAACTAGGAGAACTGTAAAGCAACCAAGAACGCTGGCTTAATTTTCCTTATGTGCAACACTGACCTTTTTTCCCCGTTATTGGAAGAAGAAAAAAAGAGCTCACCTGCTACAGACTGAAAAATTACGGCATTACGGTATTACGGCAGTCTGTAATACAAATGAGACTGCAGAACTAAGTGTAGTATTATAACATTTAGACGTTGTGAATTGTATGCTAAGAACCACATGACCTGCACTCTGCCATGTAGTATTTTTCTTTTTATCTAACCCAAGCCCAAGTTTGTATGAGACATGAATCAAAGATTAGTACTCAGAAGTATTTTCTAATCCCCACATTCAGATTTAGTGGTGTATGCAGTAAGAATGAGTTCAAATAATGCCCACCTGCCAGGCAGGGTTCACGTAATGTGAGGAGGCCTTGACGGGACAACAAAAAAAGCAGCTTTTTCTAAAATGCCTGTCAGGGGACCCTCATTGCATGGCATTGACAGGTCCAGAGAGGGAAATTGTTAAAAAATAGGAACATTCTTCTGTAGGGCCAATGACTAAATGAGTAGCTGCACTATGTGTCTGGATTATATTTTTGCATACTTTACATCGTATGGTGATCATTTAAAACTTGACATCTCCGCGCAAAATCAAGGTTATTAATACAATATAGAACACCTATTAAAATGATCTATAGATTGTGTGAAGAAAATGATCAGTGCTCTTTTTTAAGTTTAGAAAAATACAGCTGTTTTTTAATATTAGGCATGCAGGTGACAAGAATGATATATTATCAAACCACCTTTTTTCTTGAGCTAAATCTGAAAAACAATTTGACAGAAGCATATGAGATATGGACACCAAAATTGTTATTATGGTTTAGAGACCACTTGTGGATAAACATAATATAACCTAAATATACCACAGATTAAAGGTTGGTGAAATGAGTATGACTGAAATTAATTAATCTAACCTCTAAAATGTTAGCCTATTCCACCCATTTGAAATTATTCCATTATGGAAAAAAACACATTACAATACTAGTGTATGAAAGAAATCCTGTATCTCTATGGGATGCATGTCAGTGATAATGTGATTCACCCCTGGTAACATGAAGTAAAGCTAACCAGATTGTTTCTACTCGGGAAGTTGAGTGTGATGTAGTAATCTGGCTTCGAGATTTTGCTCCGGGCCACATCTCTAACCATTTGCTGTTGAGGGCATCAAGAGGCAAAATCCATCAGGCTGCACTTGTATCCCAGTGTGAACTCTTCCTGTTTCTTACAGATATTTTTGAGTTTTAACTATTTATAGATGTGATATTGGGGGGGGGGGCATGCTCACCAGGGGGTCATCATTCTCATTTTAGGATCTGACCTCACCTTAAAATAGTGATTTATCTGCATTTTTGCTAATATAATTTTTTTAGATGTGAATAACAAATTATGTCGGTAATATGTGATTATGTGGTGTTGTATTCTGCTTAGGATATCTGAATATCTAACAGCTCAATGAGAAAACGTGTCCGGAAGATCTGTATCGATGCTACATGGAATGGACTTACCGCCATGGTGCAACATTAATTTGCTTCCCTCTTTTTAGAAGCTGCTTTGATATAGACCGAATAGCTAGTATTCACGGCAAAAAACATGTAAGCAAAATCAATAGCAGAGAATGACGTATAGGTCTTATTACACGCATGATTCCTAAAATCACACTTTTATGCTTTGTTATGTGTGGCTTTAGTGTATAAGTAAGATGTCTTCCAGTTTCATTCTAGAATATATATTTACATTTATTTTTTTAACTGACCAAATAATGGTGGATGTCAAACTCTGCTACGTTTCTGTGTCAGTGTTTCAGGATGTGGAAAAAACTTCAAAAGGACCGACTTCCCTGTGGCAACTCGAGTCATTATCAATTCAACTTATCAAGTGCTAGTGTTTCACAGTTTTGCTCCTTGATAGTAATCATAGTTTCCAAAGAATACAGGATTAGTGTGAATTTTTTAAAGTATATAAGAAAAACTAGATCTTATAATTTTTTTACTCCTTTTATTGAGTTTTACATTACTTTTTTTGTATCCCCCTTTTACGCAGTTTTTGAACTTTATAACTAGATGTCAATTTAGAACATCATGTAACCTGTAAGTCACCCTGGATAAGTGCATCTGCCAATAAATAAATACATTTAAAAAATAAAACATGAAGTATAATTGAATGAAGAAGAGTTATACAGTGGTCTCATTGCATATAATGGAAGTACACAAAAACTTGATTGAGTTTTCTGGATTCACAATCAGGTAGTTTTTAAGGTACTGGTGGAAACCAATTCTGAACAATTCTGTCAACAGAAAAAATCTTTTGTATTCTAATTGCAAATAGAAACTAGCATTTTAGCTCTAAACACCTCAGGCTAAAAGTATGCATGTTAAGATGATTTAATTGCCCCACAATTTTTCCTGTCAAAAACCCAACTTGCAACTCTGATGAGACTGATGAGACTGCAAGAGCTAATTAGCATGCTCGTTAGAGGGCATAAAGTGTCTGTGTAATACTGTCAATTGAAAATAAATAAATAAATAAATAACTTGCATTTGTGCACACCATTTATTAGCAATGCTATATTCAACCGGACAAAATAAGAGACAAGAAAACAAGCTCTCCTTCAGACACTTGGATCAGTACTTTGTATATTGTACCCAAATGTGTGTGTTTTCTGTCAATACACATAATCTAGAATGAGAATTATAGTTACTGAATTAATTTGCAAAATGTTGATCCCTTTTATTACAGTGCTAACTAGTTTCTCACAATTTGCAACATAAAATTATTTTCCAATACAGCACATGATAACCTACACATTAGGTTTTCATTATGTTCATCATGCTTCAACTAGTGTATTATCTAATATATTATATTTCTCTATTCTTACATTGTCCTGTAAGGTGATAGCATTGCAGCACTACGTCATGCAGAGTTTCGAAAGTGTAAGGTATAATTTAATATAACTTTTACATTCAAGGAGTACAATAAGGTTTCTTGTCCGATCTGGATTACTACAAAAGGCTTGGAACTGCATGACAAATATTTTAAACAACTAGAATCCTTATCTTATTGGGAATAAAAATGTCTCATAACAAGCTAATATCATACAGGAAGCTGTACTGCACTTAATTGATCAGTACAGCCTTTCAGATGAAGACATTCATAAAGTACTTACCAGTAACAAAAGTATTATTTCAAGATAAGTAATCTCAGTAGTTGCTCAGTTTGGTTGTCTCATGTGTGGCATGTAATTAGCTCAAAGTCATAGCGATGAGCCTTTTTACTGTGAACAAACAATGCCAACAGTGCCAACAATAAATATTTTTGTTGCACAAATAGTAATCTTAATTGATAACTAAATCTGCTCTTCATGAAGCTGGAGGTCATGGTGGTGGGTCAGAACAGACCAAAATGTACCTAAATCAAAGGCTGCATTGGACTGGCAACAGAGCTACATTTAAGTGTGATGGTAACACTGGACTTCACATATTATAGCTACATAAAAGTCCACAATACCTTCTGTGGTGGTGAGTGATATTTTCCCTATGTGATTGGTTGCTATTAAAATATGTATGTATGCTGAGTAGAGTCAGCAGAAACGGTGTTTAAAAACTTCCTAGAAAACAAGGGCATTGATCACAATCCCTCTTTTTTGCTTTGAGCTGTAATTTGTTAAGATAGCAGTTCTGAATTATTAAACAGTTATAAGTATAAATAATTCACCAATCAACAAATAAAGTGACAGCCCATTAATCAGTTTCTGTACATGTACATTTGTGTCACTCTGCAGCCGAGGTCATGGCAAAAGCCCTGCTGAGGTCTGCACACTTCCAGCATCTCACATTCAGATCAGAAAAGATTATACACATAATAGCAACTGATTAGATTCCACAGCCTGGAGGTCATAAGGAAAACAATGGCACTGAACTATTTTGCAGATCATACCGAATTCTCTTTTTTTTCTCGTCCTTTGTCTTTAAATCCTAGGTATGGAAGATACTCTACTTGTTCTTGTAGAGAACAGTGAGAAGCGGGCCATTAGATATGATTTTTAAAATATGAAATATTAATACTGAACCTGGGACATTGCAGTAATAAATCATTATGAGATGTGTGTGGAATAGTTTATCTTTGCTTGGACTAAACAAATTACATACAACTTTCTGCAGTGCTTTAGTTTTGCCAGTTGAGTTTTTTAGTTTTTTTGTTGTTAGGTAGTATTCAAGAAATAATGGGTCTTAAAAACTAAGACCATATACAATTGCAAGGTAAACTCAAATGACCAACTCACTTGGTATTCAGTCAAAAACATCAAAATGTCAATCAAGTCACTCCTATGAAACTGATCTTAAGAATAATTAAGTAATCAACCCACTGGTTACTAGCTAATTATAAAACATCCCGTAATAATCAGTGATAATTATGGGTATTTTGCAATATTCTACCCTTACAATGCATTGTAATCAAGCAGAGGTACATTTTTAAACTGTACATCAAACAGCAAGGGCTAATATATGGGCACTGCAAGCTATTTAAGCCTCTGGTCATACAATTTCCTAAAGGAATCTATCAGCATTTATTGCGTGTTTTGAGAAATTTGTGTAGCTTCTTTTTTTCTTTTGCTCTCTAAAGCACATTAGAGATGCATATTGTATGTGTGTATATATAATACATATATAAAGACTTATACATATCTGATTACTCAGGCTACATTCCATGGCTTTGTTTTGTTTCTTTATTTTTGTGTTGTCTTGTTTGTCTTTTTAAGCTGTAGTTAGACAAATCTTAACCTTAACCTTAATTTGTGTGTTGTAAAATGAATACAATTTTCCCTCATTATATTTGTATAAATTGCCAGTAGTTTAAGTGTTGGCAGCTCTAATTATTAAAATGTGTTCCATTTATGTGGCTTGATTGACATTGACGTTTCTGACCAAATTTACCATTTACCATTTTCTTTGCTACAGTTGGCTATTATTTCTGTCGCTGCAGTTCTACAATTTGAATAGCATTTTAAGTAATAAAGTGGTATATATTGAAAGATTTTGAATAGCTTAATAAATACCATCAAGTAATTTACTGTTTAAGTGCTAAAACAGGAAGCCCTGTATCCTTCACTATGTGGACCTTCCCCAGAATCAGATGGAATTTACATTGTAACCACACATATGTAATTATTTAATTTTAAATAAAACAATATTTGTACAGAAAACATAGATATAATTAGACAGAGAGCTCAGATAAGACATTTTATGATGAAGTTGGTGGAGAACATTTTTATGGGAAGCTAAAGCTTAGGCCTATTCATTATTACATTTTAAACCAATAGCAGGAAACGTCCTTTATTACCATGTTTTGTTTTGGCATACATTGTTTAATTAAATAACAGCGTGAATTGACAACAAATTACTGAACACATCCATAAATAAAACAAAACCACATCATTTTTATGCATGAGCATATCAATCTTAATATCATTATTTCAACCTTTTTTTTGCACTGCTCACGTGAATAGCATTTTGTGACTGAGTAATATGAAAATTTGACGAATATAGACCCCAATAAATACCTTACTCTTACAAGATAGTCATTAACTTAGAACTTTTCTTCACATAGCTTTACAAAGTTGACTAATGATTGCTCTATTTCTGTTGCTTTTAAGACATTTAATGAAACAAAAAAAAAAAAACTCTTGATTGGATGTAATTGCAGTCTGTCACCGTTCTGCAGATGTGGGTTCTGACTGCCTAACCACTTCTCTCATACTGCTAATGGGAATGAAGCAACAGGGTACTGATTGATCCCTTACTACTATGCAATCTGACCCCTTCTACTGTAAGCCATTAAATTTAAGTAAAACACTACAGTGCTGAACACAACTGCTCTGAGGGTTATTTTTAAGGAGGCCAACTCCAGCTGATAGCATTATAATGTGCATTATCTCTGCTGCTGATTGTGTTGCGTAACTTGTAAACCCCTGTCGATCTTGTATGAAAATATTCTCGTATGGGAGAATTTACAATTCTGAAGTGGAAATGTCTTACTATTTTTTATGAAATGTTCGCCAAACTCTTCAATGTAACAGACAGGAACTTTGAAATTAAATTGAGCAAGGGAGCTATGTTTTCAAGTCAATACATATAGCATTGCATAATGAGTGTCTTCTTAATTCTAGTAAACCACTAGGAATGTGCAACAACTATTTAGAATGATAATCTTCCTTTTAGATGCTTTGGTACACATACAAGTACAAAAAGTTATTTCTTCAAGCAGGAGACACTAACGCCAATTATGGGATTGACAACAAAAGCAAAACTATGTGCCACTACATTCATTCTAATCACTGAATATCTTTACAGAACAGTGGTTTTGCAGCATTATTGAAAATACATGATGATACATAATGATGTTGCTAAAAATAATATGAAATAGATTATAACATGCATCCATTGTTTTTAGTAATTGTAGCTATACTGTACTATACTACCAAGTTTCCAGACTTTGATCAATTCAGCTGACCAATAAAATCATCTAAAGATCAGTCCTTTTTAATGGGTAATGCTGAGTGTTGATATGTATTTTATAGGCTCAAAGACTAAGGAATATCTACAACATTTGTTTGTGTAAGATTGCGAAGCAAGTCAGGGCAGAGCAGTGATCTTACGTTCAGAAAAGTACTGCACACAAACACTCAAGTTTGTTATGATTCAAGTGTTTTTTGTATCTTTAAATAAATAAAAAAAAATAGAGTTTAATTTTTAGTTATCCTGTTTAATTAGTTGTGATTTGTCAAAGCTTTTAAAATATTTACCAGGTGAGAACTAGCCTTCATTTCTAGGCATGACACTTTGTACACCATCTTCAGCAATTTATCAAAATCAATTCATTACAGACACTTAATTTTAAGTGGAACAATTATACCTTTTCACTAGTGGCCTTCAGGATGTGTCTAACAATACCCATTAAAAAGAAACAAACTGCATTGCACTAGTATGTGGAGAATATCAAAGCTTTTTGCTCAAGAGCACAATTTGCTCCCAATTTTCTGAAAGCACCTGTAAATGATCAAAAGTACACACCGCGAGAGAGAAAGTTTGGGTATGATTACTTGTTTTTTGTTTTGTTTGTTTGCTTGTGTGCTTTTGGTTTTTAAACAACCAAACACATGAAAAACACAGTTTGGGGGAATTAATTTGCCTAGAGTTAGGAAAAGTGCAGAAAGTTTTGAACTTGAGCAAAAAGCTTTGAAAGTCATCCTGTTCTGTTGATATGTTGGATTTATACCAATTGAGAAGTGGCCAACTGAGAGGGAGCTGTAAATTGTATGCGCTGCCCAACATTGAAATATTCCCGTTCGTGGAAGAGTGTTGCTTTACGACTAAACAAAACCAAAACAATAGCAAACAAAACAAAACAAACAAACAAAAAACATTTCTCTCTGGGGGTTAGGTTGATGAGTGGGTTTGAAGTGATACATCCAGACAGCTAAAGCTAAGAAAGACAACTGGGAGGTGGGTGGAGTCATCTCCCCGTGTCAACAAGGAATTCCTGAGTTGGCTAATTGCACTCAGGCCACGCAGTAGGCATTGAGAGAGCAGCTGCTTCACGTTCCTGTCTGAAATGGCAAAGGCCCACTGGTGCCTAGGAGCGGCTGCTTCAAGACTCACTTCCTGCAGCAGTTGGCAGGCAGCGCTGGTCAGCTGGGAGTGTGCAAGTTGGTGGGGGGGAGGGAGGGAGGGGAAGAGCCGGCACTCTAATTTACCACTGATTGATGAAGGGATGAAGAATATGGAAATAACTTATTAGAGTGAGTGGCTCACCCACTGCCAGACACACACACACACCTTGAAACCCCTCTTTTCTCATCTCCCCAAGAAAGGAGAAAGGTTACCAAATGAATGGCGAGGTAGAGAGACATGTAAATAGATACATAGAAAGAGATAGAAACAGTGGATAAACAAATAGAAAATGTGTAGATGTTGTGGTAATTAGAGATTTCTTTGACCCCTTACTGTACACTTGTGTATGATTGTGTCCTACTGAATAAGACACAGTCAATCATAATTTAAGGTTATAGAATGAACTTAATGTTTCCTTGTAATCTGGGAATGATTTGTTATTACTCATGACTCATTTTCACTGGAGTGGTTTGATTGACATTGTGAAGTTTGGGGTTGAAAACTAGGTAAGACCGGCATTCAAATTCACCTGTGAATTTCTCAAGGCCTGAAAAATAAGAGAGTCAATTGCAAATGCGTTGTTGACGTAATTCAAAATAACTCATTTGTGTGGTTTCACCTTTTCTGGACTGACCTTATCCTCCCTCTTACCATCTTGTTTTCTGATCATAACATATCCTGTACTGGTTGTCAAGAGCGCCCTGGGTAGCTACTGTAGTTTTTTCCACCAAATTTTGTTTATTGGAAGCTTTTACCTCCTTTAGAATAAGTCCTCTGTTTCCAATACAGTCAGTTCCTAGGCCGGCAATCTGTTTTAATGAAAACCAGCATAATTCTATTTAGTTTCGTTTTAATAAATATGTCATGTAAAATAGTGGATGTGATAAGGATTTCATATACCATAGTGAGTGCTTCAGAGGGGGAAAAATTGTATTCCCAGAAGCTTGACACAGACATCTCTCTTCTGACCACATAATTGTTAAATTGTGCATGCAGAATGGCCGCAGGACATGTTGTCCCTTTTCCAGCAGGTTATCAGGGAAACTCGCCTCAGAACATTGTGGTGTTTGTGTATCCTTTAGGTTAGGAAACTCAAAGGTCAATAGTTGCCAAAAGCACTTTTTCTAAGTAACTACCTTTTTTCCCAAGCTTTCTAACCTGGCTCAGCAGTGATCCTTATCTTTCTCCTGCTGGAACTGGTAATTGCAAGCATTCACCTCCGTGGCTTGAAACAGCTTTAAACTGCTGCCAAGTAAAGTTAGTTTACTTAATAGCTGCAGCTCATTTTTGCAAACAATAAATCATGATGATGAATTGGGTTTCAAATCAAATGTCCACCAAGTGATATCACCCTCCGTGTTTTTTGACATGTTTAACTTTATTGGTGGCTTTCTAATAAATAAATCACGATTTTTGAGATCCAGCGAACGCTATTGTAAGCTGGTGACTGAGACACGATTTTAGCGAATGCCCAAACAATGAGTGCATGATACACTACTGTGGAAAGTCTTTGGGGGAAGAAAAAGAGACCTTGTGCCTATTGACTTCTCTGTGTATGGCCGTTTCTTAATCAAGGCAGTTTAATATTTCTGACAAATATTTTGTTTACCCTCGTGAAATGAACCGGTATGGATCGAATTAGCGTATTGCATCATATAATTAAAATTGCATTAAAGTAACAGGAGTCAAGGTCTCTGCAGTTTAATTTAAAATGATGTTGTGGTGCATTGGAATTGATGCAAACACATTAATAAGAAAAAGGCTGAGAAGGAAAGTCACTGTGGGGGTGGTGGGAGATTTGAAAGTTTTTCATCAGGCATATCATTATGCTGCATATTTTCCAGTTTTACTATACATTTTGTAATTTGTTTATTTGTGTCATACAAAATTAAGAAGCAGGGATATGTATTCCTATAAATCTCAAGACTTAAGCTATTCCAAAATGGTTCTACTGTCCAAATATGTCTTATGATATAGAGGAATGAGCACTTAGACTTTCTGTAAAAGCACAAAAGCTATAAACATAAACAAAACATTTAACACTGTATTTTGATACACCCTAGCCTCTCCAGGTACAATGAATCTAATCTGAATCGCTGACATGTTTTTTTGCTGTTAGTATTACGCATGGGTGTTTATAATTATATTCTATCTTACATATTGGTTGATATTGAGCGAAACATTTTTGGTGACATGTTGTGTTTGTTATTGTTGATCAAACTGTACCTCAATTTGTGTCTTCTTCAAGCCTAGACTACCTGTGCTTTGAAAGCATGTATTGTACTTCATAACCACAAATATTAATAGTTGTATATATCAGATACATAAATAAAATAGATTATTGTGCTAATGTTCATTTGCTAGATGCATCATATTCTATTTATAGACAATTGTTTAAGAAATGTTGTATATTAATAATAAAAGTGATTTTCACTTGTTCTTTACAATTACTACCGGAATTGCAATATGATAATACGATAAGAAAGTCCAACAATTCTAAGGTTATAGCAATAAACTAATACTGTGTAGTCTATATTCATAGGTCATAGCTTTTAAAAAATAATTCACACTTACTAATAAATAAAGTATCTATATTATATTAACAATAACTATACATATAGGGATTAACAGCTATTTCTTAATTATACATTTTTGCTTAATGATTGAATCGGTTATTTACAATAACATGGTCTGACACATTTTATGAGGAATATGTAAGAATAAATGTGCACAGTTATTTATTTTTCTGTCTTTGGATAGTTTAAAATATTGCCCCGAATTTATCATAAAAGTATAGAATGCTTTACTTCATACTATTTTAAAGCACAACATTTTCAGATTTCCAGAGTTTTTAATTTTTACAATCCAAATATATTAATGTTGACATTCAAAATGTTCAATTTTTTATCACACCAATATATAAAGTTCTAGTTCCATAAAAAGATAAATGAGATACATGACACCTAAGATGTTACATGCTATACACATTAAGTTGAATACATACTTTTATGCTGTTTAACTGTTCAATAATCAGATATGAGAAATCCTTCGCCCTGGGTAAGGATGTCTGCTATGAAAGAAATACATAATTCACCAATACTACAAAAGGGATAGTTATTTGTTTGATCCCAAAACAAAAATCAAGGAGAAATTTCCAGCATGCAAACAACTTTTCCAAGTAATTGTTTCCAGATACATTTATCACATATTTGACAGTAGCTTAATGTTTTTAGTTAAAAAGCACTGGACATTTTTTAATGTGATTTTTGTCCTTTAAAATGGACGTATTGCTTCCTGAGAGAACCTTAGCAGTTTGAGAAGTAAGTCATGTTTTACAGCTGTACAAGGCAAATTGTTCAGTTTCCATTAATCTTGTAACCTGATGGAGCAAAATTGCTGGCCAAGCTGTTGAATGTCTAAGCAGGGTTGTGCATGTGATTTATTATCAAATGCATGCATTAAACGTTTCAGAGCCATTACAATGGACAGTTAAGGACACTTCTTTCCTTACAAAAGATGAATGTAAACCTGGGCATCATCCGTAAACTTGGGAGGTGCATAATGGGAACACTTACATTGAAAGTAATAGAGAATAAATATTAATTTCTTCAGTTTAACTTGAAATTTGAAATAATATTTAATAATATTTGTTTACACTGTACTGTACTACAAGTATATATGTAAAAATGTAATCTCAACTTAAATGTTTAACATTCTCTTTAGGAAGTAACAAACATATAGCGGTATCGATGTCTTTTTGTATTTTATTTTACTCTAAACTACATAGTTATTCTGTCGGGAGCGGGGGCTTCTGCTTTGACCACAGTAATCCATCCATTGTGGTGTATTTCTTCATCTGTATCAATTCATTGAACACATGTTGCCCCGAGGTCTGTAACTGAGCTGGGCTTTTCTCTTCCTTTGGCCTCGCTCTTTGCTGACAGGCTGTGCACATGGCAATGAGCGAGGCTCTTCCTGGTGAGTTTAGCAGAGCATGGGAAAACAAAATCCCCCAGTTTCTATCGCACTTGTTCCACCCCACTTCACCCACACACCGGCCGTGTATGCCACTTGTCACTGACCCCTGCCTTGTCCCATTTTCTTTCACCCTTTGAGGCTGCACATGTGTGACAGCGCCGGGCGACGCCGCGTTCTCAGACCGTTCTTTTGCAATATTGTCAGGCGCAAACCATGCAGAAACGTGACTGCCTCCTTGCATAGCTGGCGCACAGAGAAGGAAACATAATAATAAAAATAAAGAGTTCTTCTTATTGTTTCAATATCAGTTGGAGGGAGCGGTGAAGGAGAAAAGTGAGGTAGGAGGGCGCTGTGAAAGCAACGTGCGGGAGGGAGGCTGGGGTCAGTTCCCCCGTTCGGAGAGAGAGCGAGAGAGAGAGAGAGAGAGAGAGAGAGAGCTCTGTGGCTGGCCATCCTTGCATTTAAGACTTCACATGAAGTTAGTGCAAATCTAATATCCGAACAATACACATTTTCCTTTTGATGCATAGGCACTCAATTTGATGAATTACATTCAAATAAAGAATAGATTTGCATCTTAAATGACTTGTTCGTGTATGTCTGTTTACCTAAGCGTTTGTTGATGGTCTATCTCTGTATTCACACACAATCATACACACACATGTGTATATGTATGTATTTATACACATTTCTGGTTAGATGACAAATCTTACTGATTCAGCATAAACTTTTGCTTCATATGATAATGTATTAACTTTATCAAAATAAATTGCAAATGTGGACACTTTACTTTAAATTTATTGAAATGATTTCCATTAAAATACTCCCTTTGTTAGCAGTCATTCCTGCACATACCAGAAGCATTCAGTCACTTAGGTTAAGCAGTATTTCCAGCTCAGCTGTGCTGGTTAATGTTTATTTTTTATTTATAATCTTTTATCCAGCTCATCCTATAACATTTCCATGCAGCTGAATAAAGGTGATGGTTGAGATCAGGGCATACTTAAATAAAAAAAGATGTTCTTCTGTATGTCCTAATTCATCATATTCTTCAGACTGTGGGTTTAGAGTCATTATGATTTTGAAAAGCAAACCTTTCAGAAACAAGTCACCTTCCTGAGGGTTCTGCATTTTGATAAGCAATGGAGCGATTTTGTTTTTATAAAGCACATTTGATAATCAGAGTATTATGAAACTCTCAACACACTTTTAATCTTCAGATTAATTTCAAGAAAGGTATAGTACTGCTCTATTAAAAGGAGTACACCCCAAATCAGTTCCTGTGATGTAATAAGCCATAGGATGTTTGTTGATATGACTAAACCATTTGTTGTTTGGTGTTTTGTCACAATCTTATTATTTCTGTGTCAAAGCTGTTAATTTAAGCTTTCTTGTTCTCTGTATGTACCATATTATTGATGCCCTAATACTACTACTACTATTACTACCACTACTACTACTAATAATAATAACAACAACAATAATAATTACTTCATACACACACACTATACATACATATTCTACATACATTCTAATTTTAGGTGTATGCTCTGTAAATCTACAGTCTGAACTATCAGACAAGATATATTCATATTTTATCAGAGTGAACTAAATAAAGAGATTGAGAGAGGAAATATATAAAATCCATGTAATGTTTGTACTGCATAAATATGGAAGTGAATGCATATTGTTGAACTGTCCAATTAATGGTATAAAAATGTTCTTTAAACTCTACTTTAATGTCCCTAGTGGGCAAACACTGTATACAAGTGAGACCTATGATTAAGGGGTTAACTTTGTATTGTATACAGTGCTTTAAAGCAAACTGTGATGGTGAATTTTTAATTACTGTATTGCACGCGGTCTAAATGTAAGCATCCACTGGTACAAACTGAGCCTTCATTACAGATTTGCAGAGAAAATGATAAAATATTATGTATGAAATGAATCATTAGCATGGACCATTAAGTTCTCTATTTTCATTTAATTGAATTTGTCAGTAGTACCCTCTTTAACTGAAAACCAGTCATAACAGCTAAATTAAATAATAATTAAAGAAACAACTATTACAAGATTTGTGAGGAAGCTAAGGTGCTTTTTATCCAGTACACAGTAATTTATTTAAATTGCATACCATGCAAGAACAGCAATGGAAATTACACATCTTCTGTTTAGTATACATTTAAGGCAAGATACATTCATAGCAATATAAAGCTAATATAGGGAAAGTTAAAATATTATATTTAGCCCGATTTTTCACTTGATTAGTCACATTCTGTGATTTTTGTAGACTGCAGTCTCTTTGTTTATGCCCTTTTCTTTTCAGATTGTATAGATATTAACATGAGTATTGCCATATCTGTAAACACTTTTTTGGGCTATTCCTGCTGTTTACTGAACCTCGCAAATAGTATTTTTGCTTCTGATACTCTGCTGTAGAAAATGATAAATTATATAAACCGCTACCAATACTTCCTAAACCATCTTCAGCACTGTGGATGAAATATTCTGTACTTTAAATGGCATTTTTCTTTCAAACCCTTAAACAAGTACCTGGTGTAAAATAAGACATTAGAAGGAGACGGTGGGGGGGAGTAATTTATAAAACAAAGTACCTTTGCTTATGGCTTTCAACCTAAAGGACCAATCCTCGAGCCAAAATATGATGTATTTAGCTGCAGGGGTGGGCTGGTACAAGTTTTGGAAGGCGTAATTAGCAGCCAGCAGGGGGAGGTAAGATTAAAGGAAACGTGTGGAAAACTTTGGTAGTGCTGTTACTGTTGCAGAGATTCATCCCGGGATTACATGCTACAGCACTGTCTCATTTACATGTTGTCTGTACAACACTTTCAAAACTGAATTTCCAATCCGCACCCTTCGCTGGCGTATTTCTATAAGCCCATTACAGTTTTCATTGTTTAGAAGAGAAAGGGAATTTAAGGTGTTTGAAGTACTGACTACATAAAACGTACTAATATTAACATTAGTGCCTTCATGCACAAATGCAAAATGTAACCCTCCACAAAAATCCCCCCCCGCCCTCCGCTTCCCAAGAGTTCTCAGCAGAGCTTACAGAGGTACCTTCAGCTGCCTCTCGTTTGTGTTCAGCTATATTTGTCTGAGTGGGGGGGAGGTGTTGTTCCCGGCAGCTTCTTCGAGATAAAGGATTAAGAAATATGTCAGAGGGCCCTTGAGGTTGGCCTTGTGCACCCAACAAAAACTGCTATGTGTGTAAAGCTGCTTGCAGGGGAGGCTGAGCCGCTTCTCTGGGACGGATTGCAGCTCGCCTACCTTCTCAAGAGTGACGCCTCTGCTGAGAGGCAGAATATAGATTTCACCGTGGAAAAGTCTAATAAAGAGCCACATACACAGTGAAAGGGGCTCTTGAGGCAAGAATCAGTATCCCTTACCTGTTACTTAGTTTAATTATTTTGCTGCATAGGATACAGTGTAATGTAATACTGCAGATGGGCACCCTGATAGGAATCCCTTTTAATAGGGCTCTGAGATAAAGCTTGTTCGAGAGAAACACCAAACTCAGGACCTAATGTACTAGAAAGTTGCTCCTACAAAGTACTTACACTTTCTTAGTCACAGTAGAGTGTGTTAGTCTGTGTGGAGTTAAACATTATTTCCAGTAAGGCTTCTATATACACCTGTGTTGTACCAAAATACAAATAAATAGCTTTTAGAGTAACTGAAGAACTGAGTTAATACAGTGTTAGGTAAGTGCTGTGACTAAATGCAGTCGGTTACCTTTGCTAAATTGACCTGATACTTAAATCTTAAACAATTGCAGTATAATGTGTGTGTTGCTTTGGTAACAGAAAATAAACACAGTTATTTGTTCTAATGAATGATATTGTCACATATAGATTCACAGATAACAGACAGAACAAAAGAAACATACACTGAATAATCTAACATTTAAAATATTCATCGAATTTCTTTCTGCACAACTGACTTATTTTGATTAATTAAGACCCTGCATTCTTAGTGGAAAATAATATAATAATTTGAATTTGATGCAGTTTAATAAGAAATGTAAACATGTATACTTAAGTAATTTGTGATATGATATTAGATACATAGTGTTTAATTGAAAATGCTTGTATAGAAAAAAATATATAATACAAATACATTAAAATACAATATTTTGTGTGTATATATATATATATATATATATATATATATATATATATATATAACATATGATATAATAGAACAAATGAAAAAAAAATCCAGTGTCATTCAGATAAGCTTTTGATTCCTGGTGACAAATTATTGTTTTCAGAGTAAGAAATGAATGGTCATTTTTTTATTCAGTTAAAATAATAAAAATAATAAACATATGTTCGGAAAACAAAGAAAAATGATATGATTTAGGCCTTAAAGTAATACAAATACAATGGCTGCTCATCTGCATGAACTCAATTTATACTTCCTGGTTCATAACTGAGGTTTCCATGGCTATTACAGCGCCAATCACAGCAGTTCTTCCATGCAGTCGATTTGAATATCTCTAGGGCAGACTGCCTATTTGAACGAGCTGAGACACTTCACAGACAGGGAGTGGGCCAATTAATTCTGCCTGGGGCACTGCTCATAGGTTAGCATTTGCTTATAGTGATAAATTGATGCTTTGTATCCATAGTAAACTAACTCTATGCCCCTGTTTTGGATGGGCTTTGCGGTGCTGTGAATGGTGTCAGTGAGGACGCTAGGTGATTAAATGGGATTGTTGCTTCCTTTTGCAGGGTCACTTAACCAGTGTCTGTGTGAAATTAATTAAAAATCCAGCCCAGGTCACAGTCGCTGAATACCATTACTAACAAATACCTATTTAGTGAGTAAAGTAAGCACTGAACAAGAAATCACATCACTGCAAAAACACGTTTGTTTTCCAATAAAAAACATAAAAATGTTTTGATATTAAAATCCATTTCCTTAACCCTTATTATTACCAACACTGAAGTTATATTTATAGCTGACACATCTCTGGGAAAACTATATATCATACATATATGGTGTAGGTTTTGTCAAGTCAAGTCAAGTCAAGTCAAGTTTTGTGTATGTAATAACTAACGTATTATGTTTCCCCCTCCGTATACACTTTAAAGACATTAATGTACTATTGTAAATGGTTGAACTATTAAACTTAGTGCAATACTGTCACATGACAGATGACGAAGGTGTATCGAGCAACATAAATGGTTATCTGTCATCCTATATGTTACTTAAAATCTGCCAACCCCTAATGTAGGCTGGCTGTCACTTCAGTGGCAGTGTGTTTTCTAAATGCATTTCTAAACCACAGAATACAGCTACTGCAGAGTGAGAGTATTGCTGACCTGTGTGGAGCCAAACTGCTGAGAGAACCAGGAAGGTGAAGGGGAGTCCTGTGTTTACAGTATATGAGCTAATCTATAGAGGCCTATGAAAGCTCTCCATTTGTAAAACTTATCATCACTGTCACCCCACTCATCTCACTGAAGCGGGTTAAAAATAGCGGCATGCAGAACTCTAAGCACTTGTCACATTCGCGGAACTCCTTCCCCCCTCCATATTCATCAAATTGTAATGAATCCCATACAGGCCCATGAAAACTCTGTCCTGACTTACTGTAGTCAGTGAATTGATATTTTTCATTTTCGTGCACATTTGGTCTGAATTTCTTTATTTTTTTCCCTCTTTTCTTCTCCACAGGGCTTGGGACTGAGCCTGAATCTAGTTCCTAACCAATAGCGCATGTGCAAATAAAATTAAAAGCATGCCTACTTCTGGGATGCAGTTTTCTGAAAATGTCAGGAAGGAAAAAAGTATTACGTGTTTGTAGTCTTTCAAAACCTTATCGTTCTATGGTGTGCTTTTCCGGGCATTATGGATCAATTTAAATGTTTTACAGTTAATTCAAATGTATTTAAATACAGGAGAAACATTTGGAAGTATTTTGTAATTATATATTTTATATATATTCATGAACTCTGAATTAGAAAAAGGAAAACAGATGCGAATAAAATAGCTGCCATATAAATGTAAGAATATCCATGTTTTCTTAAACATCAACCTGAAACAACAAAGTGAAAATATCAAGTAGCAAAAGAGAAGTGCTCTTTTAAAAAAGAAAAAATGAAGTCCGTATTCATGGTCTTACTTTTTTTTTTCCCAAGGTTACTTGAGAATCATATTTTAATCAAATGTGATCATACATTTCAACTGTACTGGTGCAGTCCTCCCTGTATCAGATGTATCAGTGTACTTTTACAAACATTACTATAAATATGAGCCTTCACAACTCTAAGAAAAGGAAATGAAATGCATTTCTTTCAGCCATAACTAATTATGACATCTTAATATTCCCTGCAGTGTTCCTGAAGAATTTAGAATAAATAAAAGTGAGTTGAGTTCACTTAATGAAGTGTCTGCAATCCAGACGTCGATTAAGCACAGTATTGCTCCTTTTTGGTAAAACAAACAAAATGAAGATATACTGATTCTCTGAAACGATCTGTATTTTCCATTAAAGCATGTTAACTGGAGATCTTTGTAAATATACTTATGTAATCCTTTTTTACTATTGTTTGTTTTGGTAAATGTGCAAAAAATATCACTTAAAGGATATTTATCTTCATTCCAGGAGGCAGATGTATTAGACAATGTTATACTTGTCAAATTCCCCTTTATAGTTTCTGAAAAAAAAAAAAAGTCTTATTTCGTTTGTATGTTAGTTTATATTTCCTCTCTGCACCAGGTTGATTTGCAATCTATTCTGTATGCTTGAAAACCGCAGTAGCACAAGGCTGGTGTCTGACTGCCATCTACCTCATGACTATCTTTGCTCCTCTAACCCATTCATCACTATAGGAGTTTCATTCACTATTGCCTGTCTGGGTGCGTTGAGTTCAAAGACACATTTTTAATGCTTTGAAAAGCTTACTTTTGCTTTCATGTGGGAAATAGATAAAAGGTCTTTGCTGAAAGAATGTTCTCTTTAGTTGTTATACCTATGTGTGTTTATGTGTGTATACGTATATGGCTATATAAATCTGAAGTAGCTTCCAAGTGTACAGTCAATAAATAAAATAGTATAGTAATGTGTGTGACTGTCCATATTGACTGCATTAATAGCATTTCTATCAAAAATAGTGACTTATGCTTCTAATGTGAAATATTTTCAACCCAAATCAGTATTTTGTGCTCCTGCCTGGTTTTTGATAACATGCGGGAGGAACTTCCTGTAGCTTTTTAATAGGTGCAGCAACTCAGAAGCAATATTCAACAACTTAGATGCAGAACATCTTCCAGGTTGCACTTGTAACTTCATTCCACATATAAGTTAAGAGACATAAATGTATTATGTAGCATGCAAATCTATCTATTTAAAATACGATCCAATTCTGGTAAAACAAATATGGAAACAGAACCTGAAACAGTAAGTTCTGTAATGAGGTTATATGTCTATACCTATATTATAGTTATCTACTGGGTATTAGTTTAAGTTCTTCAATATTTAGCTAATTAAGAAATTGGATCCATTATAACAAAAATCAGTTCTCAGATTTTATGTTTGGGCAACTCATTTTCAAAATATTGCCTTCAGTAGGACCAATTTGTGAAAAAGACAGACTTACAGAATTGAAAAGAGAACAAAAAGGCACATTAACTTAACTAAGGGTCATTAATGCAGGAAAATGCGGTAGAACCAGAAAAGGCTGTTTGAATATGAATATTTTTGGCCCATAAGATATTACTGTGAAGGAAGCTCAGAGTCATGTTCATAAATTATACCTACAACTACATGACTTCTACTGACACACTTATTGAACACCTCCCTGGGTCAAAACAGTTAGAGCTCTTTTTTATCAGGTGGCGGGGGGTGGGGGGGTAGGCAACTGCACTGTGCCAAGCAGCAAAAAGGATTAAAATGAAAAGGCGTAGATTGAAAAACAAACAGTGTACCTGTTAAACTAAACAAGTGAGTATCAGACAAAGTTATGAGAATGTGTTACTCGCCACCATATAAGTTGACACCCTCCTCGTAATCCCCTTCATATTGCAAGTCTTGAAGTGAAAGCTAATAATTTTGGTGGCTCCAAAAAAAAAAAAAAAAAGCCAGAAGCTTGAATCCCTGCCATCAGCCCCTTCATGATGAATAGCCCTAATGAATGGTAGTAAGTGCTAGGAATCTGTGACCAGCTGCATCAAGGCAGGTAATACAGCTCAGATTTAATTGGGAGCAGGTATTGGAAGGCTGTATTACTTTAATTGGTAAGGGGTTTTCTAAATGGAAAAGACAAAGTATAATGGCCAAATTGTGCTGTACAATAGCACTTAGCCTGGGATTGTATGCATTCGCTAATCTGCCGAGGAATGAGGCAATTCTGAACAATTTTCTCAGTGAAACCAGCTCCAGAAAGCTTGTCCCTTTTGTTCTCTCTTGGGAAAATGTAAGATTGAAACAGAAAATACCTTTACCGAGGCAATCATTTGCCACGTGTAGAAAGTGGATACAGCGGCAAAATATGGAAAAAAGGATCTTTGTAGTACAATAAAAGATGGAAAAGGAGATAAAGCCCGGGATAAGAGTGGGCCTGTCACTGCATCCAATAGAGGAATAAAGTGATGACATTTACAGTGACAGATGAGACTGTAAAGAGAACTGGGGACAATTTAGAGGGAGAAATTTGATATTTAAAAGACATGGCCGTGATAATTAAAAGTAGCCGTACATTAAACTGTAGAGCATGTCATTGATGACAGACGGGGAACTGATGCCTTTTAAAATCTTAATGATGCACACAGGACAACACAAAGAAAACTATTTTCTGAAATGTAGGTTTATATGATGCATACACACAGCATACGTATTCTGCCGGGTAACGGGGGTTGGGCTAGGTGAAATTATGGTAGTGTATAGGTATTTAAATGTATGTATGCCTGTAGTTTAGGTTGTGTGACTTCAGTTTGTGTAGAGTAATGGGATACACCTTACAGATTATATACTGGACTATAAGATATAAGGATGCAGTTTTTAGATGATAAAAATAAATATAAGATCCTTTTTAAAATTCAGTATAATTGTTTATGTGTCATCTGGTTTGAAAGAACCTCCTCCAGGGACTGCATTGAAGAATTATAATTTGATTGACTATATATATATATAAAATACACATTTTTTTGTTTTCTTCTGAAAACTAATGTTTTAGGAGAATAATTTTGATCAGATTTATTTTAGTGGAACACAGTACTAAGTGGTTCTTAATACACTTTTTTTTTAATAAAATGAGGTGTGAAGCAGTTAGTGACAGATAGTAACATTAGTGTAATAAATCATACTTGGATACATGAAGCACAGTATTTTGCGCCATGCATGTTTTGCCCAAGGGCTTAGCAAAGGTAGAAGTAGTAAAACTGGATAAATACATAATTGCATACATATATGTGTGTGTGTGTGTGTGTGTGTGTGTGTGTATTTCTCAATAAAAAATCAGTTTGGCTGTATAAATGCACTTTCTTACCAGGCCACAGAACGTAACGACTAATTGCACCTGTAAAGTTTAAATAATTGCTTTTTATTGTCTATTGTGTTTCAGGTTCGGGAACTTGAGGGATTACATATCCTGAGAAGTCCAGAAAGGTCTCTCAGTGGGAGGAGAATAACAAAACGCAGTATAAAGCATGTGTTGAATAGGCTTTCCCAGCATTCCCAGGTGGGTTTCATGTACGGCTTAATGCTGAAAGAGATATAGATTTCTTTGCTGGTCTCAGAAACTGCTCCTCTGTTAGCCAATTTTGTCGCTGTTCTGCAGCTTAAGTCCACAAGAAACTGAAACGTGTCAACTTCGTCTCAGTTTCTGATACATAATATACAACAGGGGCAACTAATAAAAAACATATACATCTTTTTTTTTTGGTGCCGATTTCATATCAAACTTTATGACCTAAATGAATGTCATATGTTTATTTTTCCATGTATTTCTTACCATTGTGGATTTGGCTAAAGTGTATGAATATTTCTTAGATGGCAATGGTAAATAGATGAACAAAAAGATTTATGTTCTGAAGCTCTGTTTGAAACAGTATATAAATATGTGTTTTAAAATAAGAAAAACTGCCCTCACCTTAACACTAGACACCGAGGAGGATACAGATGTTGAAGGGAGTAAATATCACTTAAGAACAGAAGTTTTTTTGTGTTTTGCAAATACATATATTATTATTATTATAGGACTAGTTATATTTTTTTAATCCTAAATTATCTCTGAAGCAATGATTCAATGATTCAAATAATTGTGCGACCTGTTTTTTGTCATAATAGTGCTGTTAGAGACTTTAGAACTGATCAGTTTAAGGCATTTTGAAAACCAGAAAAGGTAACAAATGAGAAGAGGTCATTCAACCCATCTTGTTCATCAAGTAGCTGGTAGTGTATTGATCCAAGAATCTCATCAAGACGTTTCATGATGCATCCTGGGGAATTAGCATCCACAACATGATCTGGTAGACTTTTTTTCCCATGAAATGTCTCTTCTTAGCTCTCAATCTTTGTACTTGATTTAAAGACAAACCAATTTAGTTCTTACACGAGAGTAGAGTTTGTTTTCTTAATTCTGTTTGCCTTTTTTTGTAATACTTTTTCTTATATTAAAATGTAATGTTTACCATTTTGTATTATTTATGTACTGTGAACTACTTGTTCAGTTTGTTACAGCTGTGCATAAAATCCACAGCTGCTCTCCACATAATCTTCATTTGGTCTATCTGTATCTCAAGATAACTCCAACTGGAAGCACATTGTCGCTTGATACCACACAGTTGCAGTTGAAAGTATTCACACCTTTCATTTGAAACTAATGTTAATCAGCGTTTCAATTAGTTTCATATATTTTGTTCCTTAATCTGTACTTATTAATCAGTTCTATTTTTTCCGTTTTTTAACACTGATTCAGCCTGTTGAAAAGTGTAAAGATGTTATTCAGTTGATTGAACTTCAGGGTTTTTTAAACTGTGGACCGGAGCCCTCAGTAAGGCAGTGCTTGAGGCAAATGCAAATTTTCTAGGGAAATTTGTGTTTTACTGAATGTGTGGTGATTGTAACCTACTCTTTCAATTTGGCCATTCTTCATGTCAAATAGGAAACTATATGAATTTGATTTTCACAAGTTACTTTGTTATTTATCCACTTTCAGCAGGATCATTACATGCAAATGGTGACTTTGGGTATTACATTGTAAATCCTAGTAATTTTCAGCTTTAATACAATTATTCCACACATATTTTTGATTGTGATTATTTTCATTTTCCATTAGATGTTATCTCATTTTAGGCTTTTATCTATTTTTATTATCTTATTTAGGCAGAGTAGGCTGATTACCCCCCAAGCCCCCACATATAAACCTCCAAATTAATTGAATTAATACCATCCACTGTGAGTCTGCCATCTAGATAAGTGACCTTGTCTTTTGCTAAGTATCCTTGTCTGCCTCTTGGGACACTTAAACTCTATGGCGATCAATTATCTAGCACATAAGATATGCAATGGCAGGTATTAATCCTTAAATGATCTTTATGTATGTCTTTATCAACAAGCTGACTCTTTACTCCACATTTGATTTCATAAATGCCACCACTTGTTTCCTTTCATTTGTTTCCTAAAAGCATATGATTATATTTTCTTGTAAAAGGCAAGAAATAACCACAGCCTGACCCACAGGAACAGTGACAATGCATTACAGTGGTTGTTACGCCTGTGCTTCGCTTTGCCATTCAGTTATAATTTGTGGCTGTGTTTCAAAGCCAGTGCACTCCATATTGTAGGACACAATTGCAAACAGCTCTGCTTCATAAGCGCTGTCATATTTATTGCAATTTTATATAACCCTGTTACAATAAAACTTATAAACCGTCATAAACCTACAATCACAGATCTTCTCGATGTTAGTTTTTCCTATTGTTGATTGTTAACCCTTAACAAGAATAACATAACCACATTGCTAGACTTTAAAGATCTTGGCAGACGCCCTTATCGAGAGCGAGTATGTAACACTTAAGTGTATAACATCTGTAATGATAAATCTTCTTATTTCTTTATGATTTGAGTTTCCTATGACGAATGATAAGAGTGGCTGTCTGGGATTGTACACAGTACCAGGATATACGCTTGCAGTCCAAAGACAGTTTTTTTTTTTTTTTTTTTTTCGCAAATTAGAGATACCTGGAAATCATACTAGGTCAGTATTGATTTGTATGATATCTTATTACCCATATAAAGGCAACATTACATCTTCTTATTCATCAATCAGAATCAATTGATATATATGAAGGAAAGAAGCTGAACAGGTCAAATCCCAGTGAAGCATCTGATAATGTCCACTTCAGCTGAATGAAAATGAACCCCTAGTATAGAAAGAATAATAGGACCATTTCTCACACTGCACTCATTGGCCATTGTGATACAGTCCAGTATTATATTTTGTTACATACTACCTAGATACTATTTTTATATACCAGCATGGAGAAAGGTGTGGGTTTAGATAATTGTGCTGCCTGTAGTAATAAGTATTAGTATTTATAACTAGTTATACATATCACTTCACTGTTTCTGTCTTACCAACATCTCCCCATATTTTTATGTATTTATAACTAGTCATAATAAGTTGGTAGACGGAAATACATAGCAGAGCGAGGGACAATGTGGGAGGTCTTGTTCAATGGGGCTACAACCGAAGCATTTTAACGTTTTGCAGTCTGACTTCCCATAGCATGGGCCACGAAGGCTCATAATTGTCCATCAACTATGAGGCTAGATAAAACTTCAAGCAATAAATGTGAAAATGCCTTAATACGTAAATTATAATAAAAATAAACATATAGGTTCATATGTGACCTCAAATGTATTTGGTTCATTGATGGTCCTTTTGCTGCTTGCAAACAGAAAGAGTTGGGGGAAAAAATGCTTTGGAAAGAGCAATGAAGAAAGGGATTCCCCCAGAAAACATATTAGCCATCATGTAGCCATAGCAATTTATAACACATTGTACTCTCCACAGTAATTTTGTGCAATTTATGCTCATTAGTCTTTACACAAGTTAAGCTCTTTAAAATGGGGATTTAGCTTAGCATTTTCTTCATTATGACATGAAGTAAGGAATTCTTTGTGAAAAGAGCTGTCATTTCTCCTCCATTTTATTTCACTATGTGTGAATGCTCATTATTACACAGGTATTCATTCATACAGACATTGACACTTGTATGTGTATATATATATATATATATATCGATCCACTGCTGGATGAAGGCCTCCCCAAGATGTTTTTTCTTTCTTTGATCTACAGCTTCTCTTTTCCATGTCACTGCCGCACATTGTATTATTTCATATTCCTGTCTTTTATGTGGTCGTCTTATAGGTCTTTTTTCATCTCTTGGTATCCATTCAGTAACTTCCTTTGTCCACCTTTGATCTGTTGTTCTTGCAGTGTGTCTGGCCCATTGCCATTTTAAGTTTTACTCTTTCAATTATGTTATACATTTTATTTTTTTCTCAAATCTTTGTTATTCCAACCATCTTTACATGCTTCTTTATGTCGACTGCAGTTTTTGTATAATTTTTGCTTTTAGTGACCAGGATTCACAGCCATAAGTGAGTCCTGGTATTATTCATTGATCAAATACTTTTCTCTGTAGGCAAATACGTAGATTTCCTGTCAAGATTCAACAGTCTGCTATTTCTTCTAAATACATTACATCCTATTTTTACTCTTCTCTTGATTTCTTCCATTATATTTCCATCTGCACTACCTTGTTGTCCAAGGTAGACTTTTTGACTTCTTTGAGTATCCGTTGTTCTATTTACATTTTCTTAGATTTAACCAAGCTGTTAAACATGACTTTTGTTTTGCTCTGTTTCATTTTAAGTCCAGTTTTCTGGCTCACAACTAAGAGTTCTTGGACTAGAAGCTGCAGGTCTTCAGGTGTTTTGCAAATATGACGATGTAATCAGCAATTTGTGAATTTTTCAAATAAGCTCTGTTTAACTTGATTCCTTTTTCTTCCCAAACCAAAGTCTTGAACATTTCTTCAAGAGTTGCCTTGAAAACTTTTGGAGAGATTATATTGCCTTGATCTTAATCTTGTTGGTGAAGTCACATTTTTGATGTAGTATTGTTGCAGATATATTTAATAAAAGTTATATAGGTTCCCTCAATGTTTTGAGTTTGAATATATTGAATTCAAATATCAAATATTTTCTCATAGGCAACAAAACCCAGGCACAGAGGAAGCATAGTGTACTCCTTCTGGGATCACATCTGGTATTTCACTGGTGTTCATTGAGACAACTTCTACTTCTTTACTGCTGTCATCACTATATATATTTTTGTACAATTCTTCCACTCTTCTGATAATCGCAATTTCGGTTTTTGATTGTTGTGCATTCATCCCTTTTCAAGGCAATCTGATTCTTTCCTATTCAGCGGCATTGTTTTGCATTTTTTGATGTTACTTTAATTTTCAATGGTTTCTTTAATTAGGTTGTTGTTAAACTTAGTTACATCTTCAGTAATATGTGTCCTTATGGTTTAGCACATCTCAACATAATTAGTGTTTGATTTGGGGTCTTGACTGTATTTTATTTCTCTTCTTTTCTTCATAGGTTCTCTTGTTTGAGAGAACTTTTTATCTTCTTGTGATGTGCTAGTTCCTACAAATTCTCTTGCAATCTCCATGTAGTCTCTCATTATTTCATCCCACAACTGTGATGCAAAACTAGGTCTTCTTCTTGGTCATGAAGTACACTAAATCTGTTCTTCAATTCTAATTTCTACTCTAATTTCTGAGGTTCATGATGTCGATTGGCTTGTTTGGTTTCTTCATTAGTTCTTCTTCTATTCACTTTAGCATTGAGATGAATTCTGCATTGAACCATTCTGTGGTCGCTACCAGTATTGAATCTGTTTAGGACAGTGCAGTCTTCTATTATATGTTTATGGTTTGTTATGGTATATCCTAATCTATTTAACTTTTCCCGGTACTTTTTCTTGAAGAGCAAATCTATGATAAAAAAAAAATGTATCAAATCTTTTTATCCTGTCTCCATATCCATATTTACCTACTGAGGTCTCATTTTGCAGTTCTTGTATTGAAGTCTCCTATGATGATTTTGAAGTGTGCGAGTTGTCCTATTTCTTTATAATAATTTTCTATCAGAGTGGCTTGATGTAGGTGCATAGGCTTGGACCAGGATGTTGATATATCTTTGTTACCTGGAAAATTATTCTTTCAGATCTGTCAGAGGTTCTATTAAATTCAATTGTTATTCTTCAGTCTCCTGTGTAAAATGATTCCATCACCACTTGTGCAACCATTTAGGTTTCCTTGATAAAATATAATATATTTGGTTTAATTCATTATTTGTGCTTTTTCTTCTAATTTCACTTAATCCGATAATGCTGTTATGACCCCAAGTGGCTGGTTTACGAGTATAAGGGAGACATAACATAAAACACAGAAACAGCTTTAGTTTCCCATTTAACTTTATAGAGTTCATCTGTTGTGCTTCACTAGAGTTCTGCAGAAAACGATGGCAGCCTGTCCATACTCGGTGATTGCATTCAAGCTCTCCTGACTGCTGCCTTGGTCAGTGGTTGGGGACTGAGGGCTGTTGTTTAATTTCAAACATCTCAACATCATGGGAGTTTGTTAGCCATAATTCACCAGACCAGTTGACCAGACCAGGCTGGTGAGTACCTCTTAAGTCAAGTACCTCTTGACTAAAGTTTTGTGTGTGTGTGTGTAAATATATATATATATATATACACACACCGATCAGCCATAACATTATGACCACTGACAGGTGAAGTGAATAACACTGATAATCTCGTTATAATGGCACCTGTCAGTGGGTGGGATATATTAGGCAGCAAGTGAACATTTTGTCCTCAACGTTGATGTGTTAGAAGCAGGAAAAATGGGCAAGCGTAAGGATCTGAGTGACTTTGACAAGGGCCAAATTGTGATGGCTAGACGTCTGGGTCACAGCATCTCCAAAACTGCAGCTCTTGTGGGGTGTTCCCGGTCTGCAGTGGTCAGTGCCTATCAAAAGTGGTCAAAGGAAGGAAAAGTGGGGAGCGAAGGCTGGCCCGTGTGGTCCAATCCAACAGACGAGCTACTGTAGCTCAAATTGCTGAAAAAGTGAATGCTGGTTCTGATAGAGAGGTGTCAGAACACACAGTGCATCGCAGTTTGTTATGGGGCTGCGTAGCTGCAGACCAGTCAGGGTGCCCATGCTGACCCCTGTCCACTGCCGAAAGTGCCTACAATGGGCACGTGAGCATCAGAACTGGACCACGGAGCAATGGAAGGTGTTGACTTGGCCTCCAAATTCCCCAGATCTCAATCCAATCGAGCATCTGTGGGATGTGCTGGACAAACAAGTCCGATCCATGGAGGCCCCACCTCGCAACTTACAGGACTTAAAGGATCTGCTGCTAACGTCTTGGTGCCAGATACCACAGCACACCTTCAGAGGTCTAGTGGAGTCCATGCCTCGACGGGTCAGGGCTGTTTTGGTGGCAAAAGGGGGACCTACACAATATTAGGCAGGTGGTCATAATGTTATGACTGATCAGTGTATATTTGTATATATATATATATATATATATATATAATCATCATCATCATGATCACCATCATCATCATCAGCCCATATTAATCCACTTCTGGATGAAGGCCTCCCTGAGATGTTTCCACTTGCTTTGATCTACAGTTTCTTTTTTCCATGTCACACCTGCAAAGTGATTCGATTTGATCTTCCCATCTTGTATGTGATCATCCTCTAGGTCTTTTTTCATGTCATTTATATATACAGTGCCTAAGGAAAATCTATGATGTTACAATATGTATTCCTTATATATATATATATATATGTAAACCCACATGGACATACTTATCAGTTGAGTGATTCTTAGCATTCCAAGATATTGCAGTAATTTGAAATAAGAAACCATTTTGAGAGCTCTAACATAATTGGTGCTATTTGGCAGTGACACATGCTTTTAATGAAATTGCAGGGTTTGGTGTGTCTTACGTTCTGTGTTACATGCTGGCTTTTGTTGTACAATGTAATGCACTTTCTGTAAAAACTAACAGAAAGTCGATAGATTACCAAGAGTAAAAGCATGTAGGCAAATTGGTTCCACAAAGTTGAAAAAAGAGCATCAATTACCATAACATTTATTCTTGATGGTAGAATCATATTTTATAGCTACCCATTAAAACTTTGTGAGGTATCAAAGTATTCACTCTTTAAAAAAAAATGTTCTGCTTTATAAAACTTTAGACATGTATTTGATGTTTTGGTGTGTGATGTACCTCCAGATAATGAGAGGAACTTTCATTACAAGAAGAAAAAAATAACAAATCTCTTCACTGCATATATAAAATAATACAGGATATTTTATCCTTTTGTCTGAACTAAATACTTGTATTACACCAAAACCATCAGTTTAGAAACAGGCAATGTCATGCATTGTGCATTTTTTGAAAACCATACATTTCTGTAAAATCTTGTTACTCTTTCACACATTTATTTTAAAGCAATTTCTAATTGAGATACATACTGTAAATCTGGTGGTAAAAATACATTGTCTCCGTCTTCTGAAGTCACTCTGACATCAGAACTCACAGCAAGAAATAGGACCTACCTTTCAGACAGCTGGAGTTTCAGCATGTAAGGCTCCTTCACCCAACCTAGCATCTCTGTAGGCTCATACATATTCACAAACCCATTGGTGCAAATCCAATGCAGGTTAATAGCAGGTTAAAAGTGTTTTTACCCAGTTATTTAAAATACATCAAAAGGTGAAACACATTTTTTAACACAAGCATATTCATCTTTGGTGGATTAAATGTCATACCCACACCAATGCACCAGTTTCAACATGTTTGAATGCTAAATAAATTGTGCAGCCAGTGGATAACTCTATTTACATAACAGTTGTACACCTTGCTAGTAAGTTGAACAATGAGCTGGTTTCCATGAGAGGTATATATATATTTAAAATTATTGTTCTGTCATTTTCCTACTACTACATAACGGCGGCTCCATACTGCTTTACATGTCATCCAGTAAGCACGTCGTCAAAGCAAACCGCTTTTTTTTCAACCCCAGAATGGCTACAGTCCCATAGTTCAGCAACTGCTAACACCTGCAGGCTAGAGCACCCACAGGAGTTGTCGTTGTGCGGCTCACCACATTTTCCCCTTGGCCAGCTTTCCAACCCTGAACTGGATTTTGTGTAGTTCGAGGGAGTGTGCAGCCCAAGTGAGGCCAGTGCCAGGTTCTCACACAAAAGCTTGAGAAGCTGGTCTCAACCTTGATCTGGAGAGACCACCCTCTAGAAGAGGGATGGGGTAATTAATTCCTCATGATTGTTCTATTCAGGTTTCTTTTTTGAGCCAAAGCGGCTAATTACATTGAATTAGCACAAGACTCGAACTGGTTTATGATGTGTCCTTAAAGCACATGAAGTCATTTCACGTGAGACCTGTACTATCATCTGCCAGGAATAGATTAATCATCAAGATCTGGTGTCGATCCCACCCAAAAAAAGAGGTCACCAAATGTTTTCCTCCGGGCGATTTAGTATCATTCTCTTCCACCCAAAAATAAAATTAGAGGGAAAACAGAAGTTGATTTTTGAATCAGATATTCTTCCCGATCCTCTAACTTCTGATTGCAGATTAGAAAGTTTAATATAATATGATGACATATTCAATAACACAGATGTTGCATCTGGATCATTACAGTCTTCAAGTTGTATTTTTTCAATAACTATCTATTATTTTTCTATTTAATTACAAATGTATTGTTTTTTTCCAAATTGGAAAATGGGAATCTGAGTGATACAGAATGACCATTCAAAAAAAAGAAGAAAAAGGAAAGGAAAAATATCTGTAATTTGTGTGCGCGATGAAGAATATGTTGACATCTGGCGTGACAAGAATGGGTTTCCAGTGTTATTTAATTTCTTAGACCAGAAATGGGCCTCAATCTGTTTATAAACTGATAAACTGTCACATGAGGGTTCTGTGTTGTTGGAAACTAAATAAGAAGTCAGTAGAAAATAGTATAAGAATCAACCCTGATGATTTTTTCAACATCTGTGTTATGGTAACTGTTTGAAATGTGACATGGACCCTAGAGCGCTGTGGAAGATGGATGCAGAGACATATACATATTTCCCCCCTAAAATATTTAATTTCTCTTTTGTGTATTCTCTTACATGCATTAACAATCTGATGCAGTGGAGAACTGGCTGAGATCATATGTGCATTGCGTCATAGTCACCTCAATCTGAAAGCTCTTTTAGATCAGCTGTCACCTTTTCCATCACTTGAATCATTGTAGCTGTCGTATGCCAGCCAGTTTCTACAGACAGCCTTAAGGAAACAAGACCCAAATTCAGCATGTTGACTTTACAATTTGCAATTGCTCCTGCCATGTCAAATTAAAATATCCAGCTTAGACTTTCTCTCTCTCTCCTTCTCCCTGAATATATCTCTCCCTCTTATTTATTTCAACATTTGAACTTAGTTAAGCACAACATTTTATAGTAAATATTATTTTCTAAGAGTATGATTATGCATTCATTGATTTGGCTTCTATCCAAAGCAATAGACATTGGTACTCATCGTTGTGTTTTTACTGGGTAAAGTACCTTACTCAAGGGTCTCACCCAACAGCAGGGTGTCACCTGGGATGAGAATCCACATCCTTCTGGTTTACTAATACAGAGCCCTAGCCACTTCTCCACACTGCTGCCCTACCTGCTTCCAGTGTACACTGTCCTGAGTGTATCATACATGAGAAATGTATCTTACATTAAATGTATTCTAACACATGAAAAATAATTTGTAGGAGTAAATTTGTTTTGCATAGTATAGAAAGATGCCTCATATTTTAATTTTAATTCTGCTTTTTTGGCTGGCAGCTATACTTTGAATTAGATTGCTGGTTAGTCACATATTATATTGGCCATTATAAGTTTAAGTTTTTAAGTATTCTAATAATTGAATGTACTGGTCATTACTGAGGACTTCGTAATGAATAGTACTAGTGCTGACACTTTAAAAATGTGACATTGTCAGTCTTAAGCACTATTTGATGTTATCTGTGAAAGTGTGAAATAGTGCTTTGAGCTGCTGGCAATTGTTGACGTGCAATATTCCTATATTTTATTTTTATTTTATTTATTTATTGATTCCTACCAGAAAATTGAACATGGGTGTTAATGACACGCTAATACACACCAGAGAGACAAGCCAGTGTCAGTCTGCAGAGAACCAGAGGAAGTTGACTACAGTTTCAAAACTCAAGAAACAAGCATTCCCAAGAATAATTAATTAATCATAGAAATTTGTGTCTGGTCATAATTTTACATGTATTTTTAATTATTCATCAATTACCAACAGACATTCTGTGAGTTCTGTGTGGCCACTGGTCTCATGGTATTGATTTGAGCCGAGCCTATGGGGTTCCCATCAGGACATTCAATGACTAGACAAACTAGTAAACTGAGACTTGTATTCATGTTAGTCTTGTTTGTCTACATAAACTTAAACAAGATGAGTGGTACATTATGGATAGTTTCGTGTTTTGGTTGGGGAAAAAGTATATTTTTATATATTTTTAAAATATATATTTTCCAGTATGGGTATGCTTAATATAAATAAAGCACATTGTTTAATTAACCAAATCTAGGTTTGCATTTCATAATATGTATTGAAAATGTAAGTGAATGAGAGAGCAGTTTATTAGTCAACCTACTAAAAACAGAAAGCAAGCAATGCATATAATATTAATACAAATAATACATTTGAACAATCTTTTGAAGTGTTTACTAGTATCCATTTATTTACACACCGTTTAAATAATGCCTTCCTATCAATCAAAAGACTGCCTATATATTATTTTTCTAAAGTCACAGTCACTCAGCCAAACATCAAATCTACAATCATTCTGAGGCACAGCTTTTGTTGTTTAACCCAAAGAAACATAATGACAGTTTGTGATTTGATACAATTGATGCTTCGACATTGCAAGTCCTTTGGACTACACAATCAGGTTTTCATTTTTTCCCCACTTATCTGTTTAATGTAGTTTAGTATTTTGATGCATGAATAATTCACTATTTGATACATAGATTACTCTCATAATATTCTTAAATAATAATTGTTTAAGAATTAGTAAAGTGTATCTTTATTCAGTACTGTACCTTTATGTTATTGTAGTCTATACTTATTACTAAACTTTTTTTACTAGCCCTTTACTAGTAGATAAATGGTTTGCACATAGAGTAAGAGTCATCCTCCTATACTACTTTTTAAAGAAAAGCAGGTATGAAATAAAGATCATACATGTATTGTATGTCTGTATTCAACATATGATCATCTTTAGGTTTCCTGTATGGAATAATAATGTTATTTTATTATTACATTCTAAGAAAATATGAATTGGCATATCACTGGATTTCACATTTGTGTTCTCATTCGCCATATTTTACTTCATGTGTTCTTCAATTATGGCAGGTACTAATCAGTGCATAATTCGCTAAATGCAAATACTACACACTTTCAAGTCTACAACCTTAACAATCTGGAGTTTGCAATATGATCAATTAACTTCTCAAATATTAATAAACATCATTTGCACATTTAAGATGGATATGACACCCCGGGGTAAAATATTTCTTAACCTTTATAAAGAAGACAATATATTTTTAAAGCATATATCATTTTAAGAACCATATCTCTGTTTAGGAGTTTTAGGAAAAATCTTGCATCTGAGGGCTTTGTGTATTTCTGTAGGGTATTCTGAAAATGACATGACCTGTGTTAGAAAATAGATTTTACCCCATTGTTGCTATCCTGGTACTAAAACAATATTTTTAACCAACCAAGGCAATTATTTTATTTTGTATATTTTAGATTGGATTCTGAAGAAGACTATATTATTTGGTATAAAGAAGTTGGATATGTATCACAGAATATAATTTTAATTTGCTGAAGAAAATCCAGTCGTTAAGTGTAAAACCTTAATGATGTATAAGCTTTTTTATCTTTATAGAAGTAGATTATCTTAAGGGTGTATTTTTTTTGTAAACACATTTCTGAATTAACATAGCTTCTTATTAAATAATTTTGATTCAGCTTCGATTCAATGCTTTGACATATTAAACCACCCATGATGCAAAAATAAATAAACAAATACAAATCACAGCTTCTAGTTACATGTGAATTAATTCTACAAGAAGAATTCCTGCGCATTGAGTAGATAGTTCCCACATTTCTCTGTGATTGACAAGTCTGACATATGGAATAGTTCACAAATTCCCAGGTGACTGACAGATGGAGAATAGAAAGGCGGATAAACTTGCCTGGAGAGCTGAGTATGATTTTATATTCAGCGGTTTTGATCAAAAGGATCCAGATCTCACACTAAATTTAGCACCAGTGGCAATTAGTGCTGTAGCATTTCTGTTGCTATCTGACAAACAGAAATTTAACAAGTTAGAAATGTATAGCTAGGATGTGTGTTTGTGTCTGCCTCTCTCTCTCTCTCTCTCTTCCTCTATATATATACACACACACATGCACACACATACGCATACATACATATATAGATTAAATATATATATATATATATATATATATATATATTGAAAAAGGCATAACACTTTTACTAAATAAGGTTGAAATATAATAGTAACCTGAAGCTAAACGACCTATTAGAATTATGCCATTATGTTATTAGTCAGGAACTGTTAAATTAGATTGTTTTACTTGTATTTCCCGTGCTTATATTTTTATATGTAAGCAGCCTACAGTGAAATCAGATATTTTATACATATTCTGTGCTTTTTCTGCTAGTTGGATCCAGAAGACTGATCAAGGAACACGGGAAATGTTGCATTTGTATGGGATGGGCGTGGTTAGAATATGGTTATCAGTATCAATTGGCAGAATTTAAATCAATAGGTATAGTTTATAGTTTGGATTTTCAGTATTGTCTAAGGATACAGGTTATATTATGAAATACTTTTGTAGAGTTCTAGAATATTAAAGCTTACATGGAAATTCACTGTTACAAGATGTATGACTCTCTCTGACAACCAAAATACTAAATTCCTCATTGCATACAAACTCAAAAAAAACATGCTTAGTGTTATTTTTTTATGGTCATGAATTTGATCAAGATTGTGTTTAACTTTGTTTTTATTAAAATATATATTATATTTTGATCCTTCATGCAATTAATTGTCTTATTTAGAGAATACATTGAGTAAAATCTCCATACAAATTCTTATTACAGACAAAATTAAATAATTTTCCTAACAATGTATTGCTTCACTTGCCATACCACTTTAGTGTTTAAAGTGAGCTTCCTGATAAAAATAAAACACATTATTCATGCAGAATTAAACATTATTCTTTAGAATTTAAGTAGTTGTGCTGGTTTAAACTAATTTATAAAGTTTTCATTTATTGATATATATTATACCTGTTTTATTGCATCTGTTTATTGCAATGTGTTGGACACTTTTGCTTATGAGTCTTACCTCCTTTACATGAAAGTAAAATATATTTGAAGATTTCAGTACTGAAGTAGTTTTCAGAGTGGTTATTTAAAGAAACTGCTCTTCATTATTTTTCATTCTGCATTATTAAAGCACATGTTACTTTGAATTGTTTGGATTCTTCCTTTATTCCCTTCATTCTAGCACAGAAGAGGCTTGACCTTAAACGAGTGTTTCACTTTATAGTGTCAAGCTTTATATGCATTTAACACTTCTTTGTGCTATGAAAGTAAAATATGCCTCTAGACAGCTCATCAGAACCTTAGTCTTTGTTTATTTATCAATAATTGAGTATTGCAGAGATAGAAAGCATTTGTCACAAGGGGATATTTCTTGCACTGAGGTTTGGGGTAAACTGCAATTTCTCACTCTGAAGTCTTGACAAATGCAGTGTGATTTTTTGTTGTTGCTGAAGGGCTATATGTATTTATCAGGCCAGAAATTGGCCTAAAGCTTAATATCTAGTCCTTTTAGTTGCATCCTACCTTTCTGTTTCCTGAGATTTCAGGAGAGAGCCAACTTCTAGCACTGATTACATTTAATCAAACTTTCACAGCATGTGAAGACATTTCCCCTTTGCTTTGGTTGAACACACATCCAAACCTGAATAATGATTAGCATTAGTTAAACTTAACTGGGGTGATGACAGTTAGCCAAATAAGTACACAAAAGTCATGTATTTAACTTCCCTCTTTACGTTTTTATATTTAACATCACCTTGTGAGTGTTTCCAGTTATAGACTGCTAAAATCCATGGTTAAGACTGCCATTGGATAAAGTAATAAAGTTTTACCAGCTAAATTGGCTTTTAGGGCAAGGGCTCATTCACTTTCTGTAATATTATAAGAACCCAGAGTAAAAGACTCCCTCTGGATGGGAAGCTAGACCATCAAAGGGCAATTCTCCAGGGGATGTTGGTAAAATAGAGCTGTGGTGGAAAGGTTTCTTGTTAATAGAACAGTTGTCTTCACATTCAAGGAACCATTGGGCCTCTGGATCCAGAACCCTAACAATACTCAACACTGTCCCCTGCCGCTTCATGCCCATAAGCAGCATGAGTGGAACCCTGGGTGATATACGCACAGCTATCCACACAGACTCTCGCATTTAAATCTGGTTTCCTGACTAATGCATAGATTTTCTGGCTCCCGTTGCTCTTGAAAGGGACTCTATTAGTTGGTATAGCATGTCATGGCAGGGCACATTACAGGAAGGTTTGGAGAGGTCACCACAAGAATGCCGGTGCTTGCGTGTCGCTTGTTGTGATAAAAGGATGTTAATTCATGCCTGGGCCCTGCAGCTGTTTAAATTCCAAAGCAGTTTTCCTCACGATTGTGCAAGTGAGACTTACTTGCTCTGCAAATGGGTGATACCATTTTTTTGTGCCAACATAATCTTCATTGGCAAAAGGGTTAAAAGTGCATATTGAGATATTTAAATATTGTAGAAGATTATGTGTCTGGTTGGGGTAAATCTGTAGAAGAAATTGCAAATCATTAAATCACTGTACTGGCTTTAGAAATTCTGTTAAAGCTTTTAATATTCTTAACAACATGTAACTGTTTATATTTATGTTTGGTGTGCATTTTATTTAACACTGGCAACTTGATAAGATGCATCTTTGTAACAAAATCAAATGCTAGGGTTGATAGGAATACATTTTCCAGCTACCCAACACATCCTAGTCCTATATCTATATCCCAGTACCTTGTATTTGTATTACAGATCTAGATAGATCCCAAAAGAAATTTAGTTCAGAAATGATGTTTTAAACCAAAGCAGACACTATTTTTAGAATAAGTTGTGTGTCTTTATTTAACCACAAATGATGGTGCTGGTATGACAGCACTGTATTTTACTATCTAATTTATGGACTGTCAAAACCTGATTGAAGACATATGAAGAGTGAACAGCACTTGGGACATTTCCAAGTGCATTTTAACTGTATCAAATAAATAGTTTTTGTTCTGAAGAGGATTATTTGCTCTAGTTTGAATTGATCTACTTGTAAACAGAGGGAAAGGAGGGACAATTTGAATATTGTGAGCCAACTGAGGTGAAATTAATTTGTACATTTAGCATGTACACAGCATACAGCCATGCTTCCAGAAGACATAATTATAGGAGGTAAGGATTTTTTACCATGTCTGTGACATCACCATGCTGTTTAAAAAAGCAAAAAGCTACAGAACAGGAACAAGCTTTGGACGAAATCGAGCATGGCTATTTACTGTGTTATCCTAAAATAATACGCCCAAATTGTAAACCATTAATAGCTGATATGTGGCATTATCATTAGAGATCCTTTGCTAGACTAGAGTGGCTTTGAAAAATCTCAAGCATACATTTTAAACACTTTCTTTTAAATCGTGCAAGTTCAAGGTTTGTTTAAAAAGGCTGATTATATTTACAAGTAATAATCAATATTATATGCATTTTCTTTACTGTATAAACATCTGAAGGTTGATTGAAGTGCTTACCTGTCACTTTCTCACTAATTAAGTAGCCTTTAAGCATTTTCCCTGAAGACCGCTTGTTGTCAGTACAAAGTATGCCTTCTTTTATTGAGGGAGTCGTTGGGAAGAAATCTCTCAACATAGCGATGAACTGATAGGGAGAATTTCCTTAGGGCTTTCAGGAGTAAGTTGTTGGAGCAAATATGTCTATTTCGTTTGGTTCTGAAAAAATAATTGGTTAATGAGAGAATGATTACTCTGTTCATTTGTGATTGCTGGGGAAGTTTCTGCTCCATATGTCAGTGAATAATAGGATATTCTCCAGTGAAAGAGGACAATGATTAGAAGAAATAGGATAGCTGGAGAATTTATTCCCCAAAGTGTTACAGTACTTTTTGTTAATTTGCCAACTTGGGGGATATTGTTTCCTACAAGTTAAAAATGTCTGATTAATTGAGCCCGCTTCTGGTAGCTTTGCAGGTAACTGTACTTTGTTTAATTGTGGCAATGCTATTTTTTCCTTTGTGTAACATCTCCATATCATAATTACATCATTCCATAAATGGCATTTTTGCTTCATACAAAATTGTTTACAGAGCATGTTTACATGTACTATAAAAATAACAATTTCTTACCTTGTTTGATGTAAAGTAACATTTTGTGTCGATATTGTTTTAAAAGGACTATAGTGATTTACTTCTCAATTACTGAAATCAAAATAATTGTATTCAAGTCAGTAGTTTGATAGGTTGCGAATGTAACCCTGGTTATCTGAAAAAGGAAGCACTGCCCAAGGGGGAGGGGTTTCTGCGCACTTCTGTAGGAACCCGATCGAAAACCGTCACTCTATCAAAGCTGCCATTGGCCCCTGCGCTCGTCACTCAGAACAGGCCCCTTCCCACTTCCTGTTCTATAAAACGTGACATCAGTGCAGGTTCATCCTCTTTTGCCTCGTAGGGCCATACCTGAGATGCCCAGGAGCGAGGATCACATCCAACCTGTAGAACCGGACAAATGTAATTGGCGAAGCCCAAGCTGCAGCTGCACAAATGTCTGCCAAGGGGGCGCCTTGGAAAAGGTCCCACGATGTGGCAATGCCTCCAGTTGAGTGGGCCACCAGGTGTTCAGACACCGGGGTCCCAGTGGACTCATAGGCCATGGTAATGGTGTCAACAATCCAATGCGAGAGGCGCTGCTTTGAAAGCGCCTGGCCCTGTGTCCACACTTCATAAGCGCTGAATGTCCTTAGTGCGTTCCAAATAGCACCTGAGGGCCCGCACAGGGCAGAGCAGGTGAAGCCAACTCTCTTGCTCCGAAGCGAAGGGAGAAGGATGAAAAGCCATCAACTCAATAGGCCTGTTGACATGAAATGGAGACAGCACTTTCAGAAGGAACGCAGGGTTAGGCCGCAGCGTGACCCTGAAGCCATCTCCCGCAAAACAGATACACGATCGGTGTATGTACAGGGCGTGTAACTCGCTCACAGGTTTTGCAGATGTGATTGCCAGCAGAACGCTGTCTTAAGTGACACTAGCTTCAGCTCAGCTGAGTTCAATGGCTCAAATGGGGCTTGGGAAAGTGCATCCAGCACTACATCAAGATGCCATTATTGGCAGAATGCTGAAAAAAAATACTGCAGCCACACAATGTGTGTGTTTTTTTGTTTTTTTTGTTTTTAAGAACTCAAGCACCATTATTATTTTAAGTATAGGACACATACAGTGAGGGAAAAAGTATTTGATCCCCTGCTAAAAAAATCCAGAAATACACATTTCAAAAAAGTTATAAATTGATTTGCATGTTAATGAGGGAAATAAGTATTTTACCCCTTCGACTTAGTACTTGGTGGCAAAACCCTTGTTGGCAATCACAGAGGTCAGACGTTTCTTGTAGTTGGCCACCAGGTTTGCACACATCTCAGGAGGGATTTTGTCCCACTCCTCTTTGCAGATCCTCTCCAAGTCATTAAGGTTTCGAGGCTTAGCAGAGAAACACCCCCCAAGCTTAATGTTTCCACCTCCATGTTTGACGGTGGGGATGGTGTTCTTGGGGTCGTTCCTCCTCCTCCAAACACGGCGAGTTGAGTTGATGCCAAAGAGCTCGATTTTGGTCTCATCTGCCCACAACACTTTCACCCAGTTCTCCTCTGAATCATTCAGATGTTCATTGGCAAACTTCAAACAGGCCTGTACATGTGCTTTCTTGAGCAGGGGGGCCTTGCGGGCGCTGCAGGATTTCAGTCCTTCACGGCGTAGTGTGTTACCAATTGTTTTCTTGGTGACTATGGTCCCAGCTGCCTTGAGATTATTAACAAGATCCTCCCGTGTAGTTCTGGGCTGATTCCTCAGCGTTCTCATGATCATTGAAACATTGAAAGGTGAGATCTTGCATGGAGCCCCAGACCGAGGGAGACTGACAGTTATTTTGTGTTTCTTCCATTTGCGAATAATCGCACCAACTGTTGTCACCTTCTCACCAAGCTGCTTGGCGATGGTCTTGTAGCCCATTCCAGCCTTGTGTAGGTCTACAATCTTGTCCCTGACATCCTTGGACAGCTCTTTGGTCTTGGCCATGGTGGAGAGTTTGGAATCTGATTGATTGATTGCTTCTGTGGACGGGTGTCTTTTATACAGGTAACGAGCTGCTCCTAATCTCAGCTCGTTACATGTATAAAAGACACCTGGGAGCCAGAAATCTTGCTGATTGATAGGGGATCAAATACTTATTTCCCACATTAACATGCAAATCAATGTATAACTTTTTTGAAATGCCTTTTTCTGGATTTTTTTGTTGTTATTCTGTCTCTCACTGTTAAAATACACCTACCATTAAAATTATAGACTGATAATTTCTTTGTCAGTGGGTAAATGTCCAAAATCAGCAGGGGATCAAATACTTTTTTCCCTCACTGTAGCTAGGCATACTTTTTAGATTATCTTCAATTTTGTTTTTTTAAAATGGGTATTAGGATAGGTTTCCTTACTTTAATTTAAACATATGGTACTCCTTTGCCATTTAATTTGCTTTTTTTTCTTAAGGTTGTAGGGTTTTGAAATGTTAGCACATTTAATTGCCTCATCTTATTTAAGTTAAAATCATAGTCATTAATTGTCAGGAAGGTGAGGGACAATATCATGCCTTGCTTAATCTGTTTTGGCTGTTTTAATGAGAAAAATACCTGCCATGGTCTTTAAAGGGAGGCTGTAGACTTCACAAACGCAGGTTGCTGCACCAGTCTTGTGTAGACTGTGAACATCAAAGGAAATTGATGCCAGGTAAGAACAGAAGCTGCTGAATATATTATCTACTGAAGAAACGGGAAGACAGTGCTTGGAAAAGGAGGCTTATATGAACAAAGCTGCACTGTATTTTTAACATTTTTACAGCTTCAAGGATAAGCCAAATTTATGAGAATAACTGCTTTAAAAACATTTTTCCATAATCTGTACACCCATAAGTCACCATGTCAAAATTGCTCTCAAAGTACAGTAATTTTTGTTTGTTAATTGCACTTATTAGACGGGCAGACTTATTTCTTATCTCTGGGTTTTAGAGTGTCACAGTGTTTGTGCTGTCTGGCTTTGTTCACTGACTGCTGGAAGAAACAACATCCATTGTTTAACTGTGGATCTGTGTATTTTGTTCAGGAAAGTAAACATAAAAAGAGAGGGAAAGAAAGTTCATATTCTTTAAAAAAATCATCACAAGAAGTACCATCGTACACCTTCTGGAGAATGTGCTACACACACAGACTGCAACTATAATGTGCCGGCAGCTTCTAAGAGCAAAATATAGGATACACTAAATCTTCCATCACCTTCACTGGGACAACAACCTTTGAAATGGATCAAGGATTGAGAAATTTTGCACAGTCCCTCAGTTTTAAATGAAAGACACTTTTGTGAAACATTGAATTGGGGGATGAACTAGGAGTGACAAAATAAGACTGATTGAATAACAGTGCAAGGCAGAGCTTTATTGCAAGGGGAGGATACAGGTTATGCGCTGTAGCAACATCAGCCATGCTGTTGTGCTGCACTGGATATGTCACAACATTGCACACATTCTGCTGCTAAAGAAGAATTCGGTAAATCAACAAGCTGCTGCTGTTAAAGACACTGTCCGTCTTAATTCTGGTTCTTTGAAACAGTCAGAGAATCGTTTTCTTGGTCATGGTTGCCCATACAATACAACACATTGTGCATGAGCAGGTATAAATGCATCCTGACCTTTCCTTGATAACTGGAGAGAGTTGCAAAAGAAAACCTACTGATATAAGCAAACTCCTGTTGATTTTGTCAGCTAATACACAGCCTTCTGTTTTTATTCCATTTTTAATATATTTTGTTTTCGAGTAAGAAGGGCATGTGAAACTCTTATCTTGAATTCTTGTGCAGTACTATGTGTAGTCGGTTCCAAATATTGTGAGAATCTGCTGAAACACCAATAGTATGGTTATCAAACACAGGCAATCACACCATTAATGATAAAAAACAAGTACATTCACCACCTTGATGTGTTCTGTAATTACTCTGACAGCAGTAGTTTACCTGTAACCCTCCCGCAGAGAAAGTTTATAGTTTAGTTAAGATTCCTGGCTGTTTCACTGTTCCATATGTCATGATTGCTAGTTGTCACCACATGTAATTTAAATGGTTTTAGTAACAAGACTGCTATCTATCTGATGTTTCTGCTGGAGGAAAAAGAAATAGAAGTCCTTGTAACACATCATGGTTATGAGGGAGGTATTTCTCTTGCAACTGTAAGTGACATCAGACAAATTATATTCAACCTGATATCTTGGAAGTGATTGCATTAAACTTAAAACTTATAACAACTCATCAGTAAGTGAAAAATCAAAAGAATTAAAAGTGGTGCATAATGATATATTTTGGAAACCCTGCCTTTTTAAAAAACAAATCCTCATGCTCTAAGCTTTATACATTTTAAAATATTTTGATGTCTATTTCATAAAAAATTGCCAAGATAATAATATTTTTCAGGAAAACAGGAATAACCAGACTCATTTTTATTCATAATGAGTGCAAACTGAAAGCAACCATGTTCTGTAATCTGAAATCGTAATACATCTCAGGTTTTAGCTGTGTTTACTATAAAGGACTAGCTCCATCCTGGGAGGTTTTTCAGCTCTCCTATTGTTCGCCTTTGTGATTAGTGGAGACATCACTTCCAGATGCTACCAATCAAGTCTCTTAGAGTATGAAATAATGATGTTTTTCACTTCAGTCCAGTGATTTATACTGGCATTATATCAAAATCTGAATTACAAAACAAAACAACCATCCTTTTAGTTCTGATAACAAATGGTCCCTTCTAATAGTGGAATTGCAATTCAAGATATATGCAGTATATTTACAATGTCTATTTAACAATACATACATTTGAAAAGGTATCCAGATACCCGAAATGTAATTAAGTGCTTAGTGTGCTTAATATTTACAGTTTACTTGCTTCCATGGAAAGGCAAATAATCCACTGTCATATTTCACTCCTTCCCCCGGGAGGCTCTGAAATGCTTCAACTCTTTGCTAAGTATATTACCTTTGCTGTTAATTTCTCATGTTCTTATGACACTCCAGTCCATACTAACTCCAGCGGCCCTCTCCCCCTGTGCTCTTTTTAATCTTGTATTGATGGTTCCTGCAAGAGGCACTTGAGTTTCCTTGCCAGCTGCCTGCGTCTTTCAAGCGCACCAGCTACGCTTTGGTGTCTTTGCATCTGAGCCTAATCATTCAGTCAACTGCTTTTAAATGCCTTCCAGTGCATCCCTTCAGTCTCCTTTAAACACTTTTCAGCAGGTCCTACATACACTGGGATACTATAAAGGCAGCTGACAAGTCTTTAGCCATTATTGCAAACCGCACACCAACAGCAATAGACAGGGGTCTGTGTAATACAAACTAAAACTGCTTGCATCATATCTAGTGTGTTGCTTTGTAAACTGTGTCTGTGAAACTTTTTTTTTCAACTCATTTCCACCAATTCAGAATAGCCAAAAAGCATTCCAAACACATGACATTACAGCCACTGTGGAAGATATCTCTCTCTCACACACATACACACTGAATTGTGTAGCTTCAAAATATATATATTTTTTCACTGTGATCCAACAGCACATCTTTTGTATTGGGCAGAGAACTGACACTGACATGATAACAGAGTCGCAGGTTCACGGTCATCCAAGAAACCCGTCATCCGACTTAACCTATTAAAACCTGACTGCAGTCTTCAAGTATTTCATACTGCAACCTCCAAGCTATAGGGCACACCTGGCATCTGAGTGGAGGCTTCTATCAGAGGATGAAATTAAAATGAATAGCAAACTTTGAACGCACATGAGGTGGTTTAAGACAAAGTGAACACATAACCTTTGCTGAAGTCTTGCCTCGGAGCCCGCCACCTCCCCCACATTCCTGTCATTTTGTTATATATATAGTAAACCTCAACCTGTCCCTTACCTGACCAAGTCATTGTTTTTTATCACAAACTTCAGGGAATCTGTATGTAATAGTTTCAAGCCCCATCTGTTTGGCCATTTGTCTTTCAATAACCATCCTGTCACAGCCAGAAATATGTCTGGATCCCTCTGAAAATCCACTGGCGTGTCTCTTATGTTTCCTGTATGTACACAGAGAAGTTAGTGAACCAAACAAACAACTCTTAAAGCACTACTGTTCAAAGCAAACCATGTAGGTAAGGCCTAACAGTTATTTTATTTAATTATAATGAATAATCAGATACTCTCAAAGTTTATTTTTAATTTGATCATGTGATACATGTTGTTTTTGCTAATTTATCTTGTTGATTGGATTAGTGTAGTTTTGAGCTAAAATAGTACAGCACTGGCTAAGCCTGGAAAAGCTTTGAGGTTTACTACTTATATGTACAATCTAAAACAATCATGGCATCTTCCCTGCAAAACTACTTTTATTGTTGTCATCAGCTACAGCTGCAAACTTGTGTCTGAGATGAGATGTGATTCAGTGCTCGACAGAGTGCTAGAAGAGTGTTATAAATGGGAAGAAAAAAGGGGAAAGGTTACTAAGGCTGACAGCATTGGTTGCTCGTTTTTAATGACAGTAAGAAAATATGTCTGCAGGACTTATCAATCCTCGCTGGTGTGTATTGCCAGCTGAATTCACAGGGACATTTGAACACCCATAAATTGGAAGTGACCCGACTTTATAGTAAGTAGCGATATGAATAAAGTACAAGTAGTGTCTGTGTGGACACTTGGACTGAGAACTAAAACAGAGTTGATTAGTTTCAGACAAATGTCCCTTCGTAGAACATCTGACGTATGTTTTCGTTGAAGATCACCACAAAGAATGTGTAGATTCCACAATGCATCTGCTGGAAATCCAGGTGATGCAAATTTAAGACAATATTCAGACATTGGAGCTGTCCGCTCTGCAGTGGTGCGCTTGCGATCACTCACGCACACATGACACAAGGCTTGGAATGAAAGTGTGGATGTGCACAATATGGCATCCAGCACTAAATCCCATTCTTTCATCGCAGTGCTTCATTTTATCATTTTTTAATTTTGTCATAGTTTGTTCTTCATTTGGCTTAGGTATAATCCTTAGTGTGCTTAGTGGTTGAGGGCTATTTTATCAGTTTCAATCTGTATTATTTAAATTGTGATTTATGTGTTCAGGCAGTGTGGATTGGGATGGGTGGAGACTGCAGTAATGAAAACAATAGAAGCTTTTTCCTTCAGTAGCCTTCATTTGTGCATTCATAGATTGATAGTTCTAATAACAATAATACTATATGCACTGTAGGTATTTCTGGTAAATGGTGGTTACAACAAACTGCGTGCTTACTTTAATTTAAATGGTTTGCAGATAACTATTAATCATAAATATAAGACATCAGTTGAAACATCTGTGTCATATTTTATAGTAACCCGAAATAATATCTATTAAATCTATTTAATTCAGATATATAAGTAGACCAGAGTATTTTGTAAGACCTGGATTTGTTTCAGACATATTTAATCCTCTTTAATAAACTTATTTAAGATAAGACATGCTCTAGATGTTATATTTACTATCAAGGATTGTTCATGAGACCTCAATCCAAATGAGCAGTCTGTGTAAATCCTGTTTTTCTCTTTTCTAATATTTACTTCTAATATTAGAAAAAGGTTTGAGTACACGACAAGAGACGCACCGCAGTAGATTTACATAACATGTATTGTTTTGAGCTTCTGCAAGAACAGTCTTAAGATTTACAGCAATGTTTGATTACCATTGATAAGTGTCCATAATGAGTCCTTATCTGTTTGTTACTCAAAAACATGGATATAAATGTACTGTACTTTACATATGTAAGAGCACACATCCTTTAAGTACAATACTCTATAATGGATAAAGCAGAAAAGGAAACGTATACATTTTTCAAGCACGTAATAAATCGATATTCTCCAGTACTGGTTTCTGTAATAAAAACATTGTGCATTTTTATATTTGCCCTTGGGCTGGATTCAATGAAAATGTTTGACAGTGTCAGTTGTTCGCAGAAGCATTAGCAGTATAAAATCAAATTGTTCTGGTGTTTGCTTTAGTGGTATTAAAACAAAAAACAAAAAGATTTTTGGTTAGACATTTTTCACATACAATGACATGGTAGTGGTCACAGTCTCGTATTAAAACAGAAAAGAACAGGAGACGTCACTTCATTGTATAGACTTACACTCTAACAGTATCAGTAAAAGGTCAATAAAGTACAGAATAAATGATGTATTAATGCAAACTTTCTGAAAATATCCATAAAAAGAAACATAATCGTTTATCCAGCTGGCAGATTAAAATCCAACAGAATAGTTCTGTAGAGTGTTATTATATAATCTCCAGTCTGTCTAGAATCTTAGAAGAGACAAATGAGAAAGTTTCTATGCATAATCTGAAACCCTGTGTTTAGCAGCCAATTAAATACTTTAATATCTTTGTTTGCTCACACAGAGTGAGGTGTGGGAGTTTGGGGGTGTATGAGAGGAGATCAAAGTAGTTTACAGGTAGTGCATTCAAATGATGTTGTTGTTTACAGAAGCAAAATGTTATGGTCCTGGACACTTTAAGACAAATTGGTGATGACCTTTTTCCACACAGTTTGACGTCAACAAAATAAATTAAGATAGTGATATACAAACTCTCAGGCTCAGTTCAATTGACAAGGTTTAGTTTTTGTATTTTAGAACAGAGATAGTTGCCTGCATAGTTTACATGGCTTGATGTAAGAGTTTTTAAAAATACTAGTTTCAGCTTTCAGAATGTACTTTTATTCCATCAAAGTGCTCTCTTTTTAGAATAGATAACTTATTCTATGTATAATTAATTCTGTGCTCTGCTTTTTTTATCCTAAGTATTAGTATATTGGCACATCTCCTAAAAAAAAAAAATCAAAACAAAAAGCATTGTTTTATTTCTTAGTGGCAATATTTATTCTTTTAGCTGTTACACAGAACGCTAGACCTCCTAACGGCATTCCATGTGTTCCTCACAGCTACCTGCGTGAGTCTGCAATAATTAAGCAATTTGAGGCTCTGAGTGACCCAGAGAGATAACTGCTCTGTAGCACAGTGTGTCCTTGAAACGTCTTCATCACATGCTCTCGTTCCTTCATCTCGCTGAATGCTGGTGTCAGCACTGCTGTGGATCAGTCCTCTCCTCCAACACTTATTGAAATCTTATAAGGATGCGCTAAAACTAACTCAACAAACAAAGCACCGGAGGTCAGACTGGGGGAAGGAGGGCAAGGGAAGCGTCCTCACTCAAGGCAAGGAGATAATTCTGTGCTGTGTTTAAGGTTAAAATGCAATTTGCATTTCAAAAGACACACAATGTGCTACCTCAGGGATTGTCATGGCCAGATTCATGTCATTTAATGTCAACAGGCATCAGAGCCTTGATAAAATTAATAGAGCGCTATGTGATTGATAACCCAGCTCATCTGCCATTCCCACTGAATACTCCCAGAGGTTTAGAAACTAGAAACACGGCTCAGATCATCTCTGAAAGAGGACCCGTTTCAAATATGTTCCTGTTAGCTTGAAAGGGGAATATGACAGTGTAAGCATTTCCACAGAAATGAATGAGACTACTTTATGTTATGGTCTAGTCTCTGTTATTTCAGATTCTTGAGATTTTCTTTTTTCTTTTTTATGAAAAAGACAACAAGAACCTCTTTTCTAACTTAAAAATAATTCAGAAAAATTTACAAAGGTAAAATCGCCACTGCCGCTTGTTCTCCCTGTTAATGTCCACCAAATCCTCTTTATTGAGTATTCAATATTTCTTAATATATTTTGTAAGTCGCCCTGGACAAGGGCATCATCTAAGAAATAAAAATAATAATAATACATTTCTAAGAACGGGTAAATATGTCAGAAATGCTATTCTTAAATATTTATAATGACATAAAATGATGTGTAAGTAAGTAATGTTAATGCAGAAATTAGTGACGAACCTATGTAGCTCACCCAAGTTTATGGTACATGACAGATCCATGGCATCGTGTTTCTCAACAAGTGTAATCTCTCAATGGGAATTAAAAAAACAACACGCCACTTATCCTGTGGACCATTGTATTCCTGCAGTAACGTACAAAGACAGTTGCACACTCTCTCCATGGTTGAATCTATTTCTTATGTTCATAAAATATACCACATTAAAAAAATATGTATACCAGGCAAAAAATAGTTTGTTTCTTACATAAAGCACAGCTATACTATACGATGGTAATATAAAGTATTATACAACAAACCTATTATCAAAAACAAACAAACAAGAAACATAGTTTTCAGTGAATTACTAGACTTAAATATAAAAGAAAGTAATGTGAATGTTATTTATATTGTATAATTGAATGAGTTAATGCTGCCTTTGTGCGCAGTTGTTACTGTTTGGCGAGTTGTTTTAATGTAGGCGAAAGAGCAGATAAACTGCCTAAAAAAGGTCAGCTGAAAATCTAAATTGTACTGCATTATTTTCTTGTTTGCTGAAAGGCTCTTACTTAATTAAGTATGTTAGCTCCTGGCAACTAACACGTTAGAGTGGAGATCAGAACAGCACTCTTCAGCACAGACCAAAAAAAGCAAAGGAAAAAAAGCACAGTTTTCTTTATAATTTTCACTTAGTGTGGCATTAATTGGGAAACAGCAATGCAAACTTAATCTCTTTTTGGTCAGGGTTATGTAAATAGACAAAGGTTTATTTTTGACAATATTATTAGAGATGAATATTAACATTAGTGGTTTTTATTTTATTTTTCCCATAAATGACAAAGGCACTTTGTGTAATGGCAAAAGCATGTAAAGGGTCCTCACATTATTTTTAGACAAAGGTTCAGGGTTAGAGTAATTCATTGCCAATACTGATTTGAAAAACGTGTAACACTTCATGACATTAGCAGTATAATATATACTACATTGGTGTGTGTATATATATATATATATATATATATATATATATATCATCAATGGCAGCCTGTATCACTGGCGGTTGAAGGTCTCCCCAAGATGTTTCCACTTGTTAAGATTAGCAGTGTCTCTTTTCCAGGTCATGCCAGTAAAGCTTCTTTTTTCATCTTCCCATCTTTTATGTGGTCTTCTTTTTTCATCTATTGGGATCCATTCTGTAGCTTCTTTTGTCCATCTTTGGTCTGCCCTTCTTGCAATATATAAAGGGCCGCCATATTAAATAGCGTTTTTTCTAGATAGCGACTACAATTAATCATATTGACAATTTACTCCAAAAAACATTTTCTTCTATTTCAATAGATTAGAAGTTGAAGTTCAAAGCCTGGAGCCTCATCAGTCACAAGGTGTCGAAATCAGACACAAAGTGATACAAGACAAAACCAAAGTTTCAGTGCATGGTAATTTGACCGCCTTACAATGAGTGATGCAAAATGTTCTGTTTCTCATTGGTGTTTTCTGGTGGGAGGACAGGCGGAGGGGGGATACAAATCTGAGAATATTAAGAAATGCAAATGCAGTGTAGTTCAGATTAAGAATTGTGTTAAATTATTTGATTTGTGCTTTCCCTAAGTCTTCTTTAAATCGAGGACTGTTTCACCACACAATTAACTGCATGCTTGCCTATTAGTACAGGTGAACTACAGACAAGTCACGTATAAGTCGGCTACTGATTGTGCTCAGATATGTACTTAATTCATTGTTGTTGTTTTTAAATGTATTTTGCGATCAAACTGCAGACTAGCTGCTCTTTGGAAGCCAAAACTACAGCCTTATGAATTAAAAGAAACTTGTGATGGGGCAGCTGTAATGAGTGATGCTTTAGATGGTGTGCAAGCAAAACTAAAAGAATGATATCCACGTGCACTGCTGAATTAAAAGGAGTAAAAATGGTGTTGGCGCTAATTAAGCTGTCTTCGCTATACCATAGGCTTGGGCTCTTCGCCATAGTCTCTCAGCTTGTACTCTTTAAACTACTTCTACCTGCAGGGTCCATGGCACCCCTATATATCCTCTTGCCTATGTGATCTTCTTTCCCCCATTTCCAGCCAGCCTTTAACCCTGGAAGCCACCATAATTTCCCACTCAATACATCAGATCCCCGAATGGTCTGCCCCACCCTCTACACACAGACAGACTGACAGACACACACACACGATCACAGTGCAGTCCCTGCATTCCCCACAACACTCCCAGATCTCTACAGTATCTTTCATAACTCACCACTGTTTGGTTCAGGAACAGGAAACGTAGCTGTATATTCCAGCACTCCAATATATGAATTCTGTATCATTGTATAATTTGTATTTCCACTAAACAGCATGACACACAGCATGTTTTATCCCAAACCCTACACTAGGTTTTTAGGAAGAATGTAGCTTTTATGGATTATTAAAATTGATTAGTGGGTGGATTCATAAAAGTTATATTAACAATATAACAAAATATGTATGACAAAAAGATGAAGTCTGGAATATAATCATCTTTATGAGATGAAAATTTAAAATTTCTATGCAAAAGGATACAACGAGCAAACAAAACCAATGTATATATATATATATATATATATATATATATATATTTTTTTTTTTTTAATAAAATAAAACAGTTTGGTGTGAATCTGCTGTGTCTGTGATAAAAGACCACAAGGTAGAGTGCCCAACAGTACTGTGTCAGTAGCTAAGGACAAAGCACTTACCTCTCTCAAGCTAATGGACTAATATTGAAGTGTTAGTCACTGGGTCATATTTACGCAGGACAAAATTAAACAGTTATACGTTATGTGCACTATCAAACAAATAAAATACTGACAGTGTTGAACAGACACAACTGACATAATCCCAAAGTGTGAATTTAAAAAGGAAAAAGGAAAATGTTGGTTCAGTTTCTCAGATTATGATGAACACAATCTTACTCTGGTTTCTCAATAATCTAAAAACATCAAAGCCTAATCCAATTACACAAGCATGTGTGGATTTAATAATATGTGTAATGCTGCATATTATATATTTATTTCAGTTAATGTTAATGCATCGAATGTTCACATGCAGAAATACAGAGGAGACAGAATTATCTTTAATTTGTATATTCTTCCAAGTCTTGTATTCAGTTATTTTCCTCAGCCATTATTCCTTCGCATTGAAGTTATTGAGGAAAAAACTAAACAAAGGAGAGCTGTATTTGAGTCAATTATTGCCTAAAGAACTTTTCATTTGCATCAGTATCTGTTCAAAACCTGAACAAATGCCAAATGTCTTTGTGTCCGGTTATTTATAGTTTTTGATAATTGTGCAGGAAATATCAAATTTGCATAGAGTGATTATTGTTGATTGTTTATCTTCCAGTCAGGATGTTTCAATATTCTTAGAATGACAGGTTGTCAAGTACTTAAAACTCATTCATTTTATGAAATTTGCATGTAATTAGGCAATAATAAAGAGAATATTTGTGGACAAGGGGTTTGCGCTTTACTATGTTGGAAAGATGTCAAGCACATGACACAGTACTAACATTTACTTAAAGCAATTTAGCCGCTTAAAGAATCTTGCTATCAAGCTATCTGTTTATCAGAGATGAAAAACAGCGATGAAGACAAATCATTGCATCACTCCAGTTGTTGCATGAGATAGTGAGGAGACTCATTTCCCGCCAAGGAGTGGGTTTCAAAAAACTTCCTCAAGGCCTGAAATGCTGAATAGAGCATATAAATTACAATATATGCATTATATAATATGCATTATGATTTTATTTTTTGTATAAATGTTGTATAATAGACATCAGCTGTGTTCTTCAAGGTCTTTTATACAGTGAGGGTATCTTATTTTTATTTTTGGTCTTGCCTGGAGTTTGATAAATGACTTTGGTACTTGGATTGGAACCGGGTGCTATGGTCGGATGAAATTAAAATAGAGCTCTTTGGCCACCAGCAGTGGGTTTTGCCATTGAAAGAAGGATGTGCATGCAGAAACATTGTGCAATGTCAGTCTCCCAGTTGAAGCCCATTGAAAACCTGTGGTTTGAATTGAAGAGGGCAGTCTATAAGCGCAGACTGAAGGATATCAAGGATCTGGAAAGATTCTGTATGGAGGTATGGTCTAAGATCCCCTCCAATGTGTCCTCCAATCTGAAAGAAATTATGAAAAAGGCTCGGATTCCATTATCCTAGTGAGGGAAGGGGACACAAAGTACTGTAACCAAGGGTGCCAATTATTGTTACACATTTATTTGGGAAATAAATATATAATGTTTATAATTTTAGTTGATTCCCTGCTATCATTAATAGAGTCCAATATATTCCACATATTGGAAAATTGCAATAAAGCTCATTACCTTGTTGTTTATTTTATATGCACACACACACGTATATGTACTATAAACTCTTGATTTAACGGAACCCCAGTCAATGGGTTTTAGATTTAGTAGACACAATTTGTTCATTTTCTTCTTCGCCTTTTATTTTGACTTTTATACCAAAACAAAATCAGATTTTTTTTTTTACATCAGAATCCTTTCATAGTACAGTGTTTTAGTTTGTGTCTGTGTATTAAGTTGTAGAACTTATTACTATGTACACTCCTACCTCTCTTACCAAACTATTGTCTTGACCTGTGAAATATGCATTTATGTTTTTATCTTATCTTTCTGTTTTGCCTTACAAGGAAGTGTGCTTCATACATGCCTGCATAAATGACCGAGCTTCTCTCACAAAGTTTAGAGGGTGACTGGAGATAATCGGGATCTAAACTTAAAAATAAAAGCCTAGGTTAAAGTTTTAAAGAGAACCTATATATTTCATATCGTCCATTAATAGCACTGAAGTGGCTCATCGTGCAGGTCTGCATTTTCACATAGCCACAGAGAACCTGGGGATTTTAAAACACATTTAGGGTAGGTGATCATTGTCCAACTCTTTGTTGTCTAGATACATGCACTCATGTTGTCAATTGGCTTGAAAATGAGAAATCCCAGTGTTAAAGTGCTCTCTAAACTCTGGCCTCTATGTTTTGCTTTCCACAATGGAAGTTTAAGTAATGTTGACTGCACAGTCCTATACAGTATAGCCACTTAGGCTCAACAGCTCAATTTGAATTGTATGGTAGCTCTGTGAAAAAATGCTGCTTTTGATACAAAGCAAAAGTGCGTGCCACACTTATTATCACCGTGCAAAGCAGTCACATTCAGTTTCAGAATTAATAGTTGCATTACATGTAACCTGGGTAAATTAGCTGAGCAAAGAAGTAGGAGTCTGCAGCCAAAACTAAATCTAAATGCAAACCCAAGTTGATACGTGTAATGATAAAAGACAAAATTCTCTAGCTTTGTATAGTATATTAATACTTGATATTAACCATGAAGGCATATCTAAATGTAATTAAAATCTTGTATATCTTAAAGGTATAGTTCATATTGTTTCAGAGTTTTGTGCCTTTTGATATTCTTATTTATTTTTCCGAAATGTTGGTTATCTAGATAGATAAATTCTTATTTGCTTTAAATATGTGAAAGTGTTTTTAACAGCTGAGAATGTAAACAAGCACTTACATTGGCTTACGACTTGAATGTATACACTAATTGCGGTAAGAATTTTTTTCATTTTGTGCTGATTAAATATAGAAATTGTGATATTTTTGGCCTGACTGGCTTTTCTTTAGTGTCATTGCACTATCAAAGATTTTACTAAGGATTCATGCCAGTAAGTTTAGATAAATATAAATATAAAAATAAATATAAAAGTTTATAAACAAATATCAAATATTTGTAATTCTCATCAGCAGATAGTAACATAAAACGAGGTAATGTCACAGGAATTAGTCGCATATCATTATTTCAATATAGTGTTTTTCAAGAGAGTGGTTTCTTTCCATATGAAGAACACAATATGCACAAGGAATACATGGAATCGAATTCAGATACGTCATTACCACTGTGATTATTTTGGCTAAACATTGTACTACAATGAAAAATTCCATTGGATAAATGTTAAAAATCTGAAGATTTGATTAAGTAAAATAGAATCCACCACATGAAATATAATACATACAGTTGAAAGCACTGCCCAAGGGGGAGGGGTCTCTGCGCACTTCCACACTCTATCAAAGCTGCCATTGGCCCCTGTGCTCGTCACTCAGAACAGGTCTCTTCCCCTTTCCTGTTCTATAAAACGTGACGTCAGCGCAGATTTGTCCTCCTTTGCCATTTTGCCTGGACTCGAGAACGTGAGCTCTTTGTGTCTTGTGCATTAGACCCTTTATTGTTATTTAACAATTATTATTTGGTTGGTTGGCTTCACGGCTGTGTTGTTCACCACCGTTTACTGTGTCTGTGTCTCTATTTGTACAGCGTTAGTTATTATTGATAGCTAATCTGACTCTGTTTCCTCCGTGCTTCGGGGCTCCGGTGGTGCTTACGGTTTCAGTTTCGGCTACAAATAGAACACTTTAAAAATAATAGTCGTGTTTATATAGTGCCTTATATATTCTGACTGCTTGCTGTTTTGGTTTTTCCTCCACAGCAGGAGTGCTATCAGCAGCAGTAAAATCTGAGGCCCGGCTGCCCGGCCTGAGCCTTGGTGTGTTGTAAGAGATGTGAGGTGCTCCTCCACCAGCTTGCGCCTGCACTACAGCCTGCTGCTGCGGCTGTAGGAGATCTCACTTTCTCATTTATCTGAGAACAAGCTTTGCTTAGCCTCCTTGTCCATGTGTGCAGGCCTTCGGTTTTAGATCCTGCTACGGCTGGTGGTCTACTACCCTCAGCCCCCTCTGACCCCGGACTCTGCGTCACCCGGTGTCCCCGTAAAACCCCGGCACACATGGTGTGGTTAAGCCTATGGGCCTACACAACGCTTGTATCCAGCACCTGGTGCTTGGCATACACAGTGTTCTGTCCAGCAACAACAAGGTTGCGTTTGGTTAGTGTTGCAGTGCCCCCGTATACATAAACATTGCTGGATGGAGACACACTTGCAGCGGCGAAGGCAGAGGTCCACCATTCCACCGGGCGCCACTGCAATCGCCACCACGTCCGACGATTTCCCACACTGGCAAGTGACTGGGGGGTCTCTGGGGCACTGGATTGCCACCTTTCCCCCAGCCCCACTGTCTGCTCATCCAGGGTTTTAGTGCTGGAGACAGCTGCGCCTCCCACGCTTGCGTCTCTGTCTGCACCCGCTGCCCTGCTGGCTGCCGCTATCGCACCTGCCATTGCAGCTGCACAACACCCGTGACAGCCACACCGCCCCTGCCTGAGATGCCCGCGGTGCACGCCCCTGCATGTGAATGACAGGGAAGAGCAGCGGAGTGATGCACACGGGCTCCCTCCCTCTCTTCAGTCAGGCTCCACGGACAGGGAGCGCGATGAGGCCATCCATGCTCTATACAGCAGGATGGACCAAATCTGCGCTCTGCTGGCTGCGCAGGCAGCACAGGCACAAGCAGAGCAACAGGTCTGTCCCAACAGGCAGTGTCACGTCACAGAGACGCTGCTCCAAAAGGTGTATGAGGCAGGAGCCCAAGAGCCACCGAGAGCCTGCTGGCCCTGTATTTGGCCCTAACTTGGAGATAGCGGCGGCAGCCGACCAGCTGGTGACGGTGATGCGTCATAGGGCAAGGGTGACTGGGCGATCCCTGGCAGCCACTGTGGTGGCGCGCCGCCAGCTCTGGCTGTGCCAGGCACGATGGGTTTCTGAGGCGGACAAGACCCGCCTCATGGACACCCCCATCTTGCCAGGCTTCATCTTTGGCTCCTTTGTGGAGGAGATGCTTTTCGAGGACCCTCCAAGAGAGAGAGCCGTCCATGCAGCTGGCCCAGATTTACCCCGTTGCACCCAAGGCCCAGCAGCGCAGGCAGCCTGTGGCAGCTTGCCAATGAGGAGGCCCTATGATTGCGACTCCCAGGCCACAGCCCAGGCCACAACCCTGCCCACCTGCCGAACTCCGCCAGCTTCTCACTGGTAGGCAGGCGCCCCCCAGGCTTACCGCCCTGGCCCCCGGCAGTCCATGGCAGCTCGTGGTAGGAGGAGTCCTGGCCATGTCAGGGTGTCCCTTTGTCAAAGGCTGCTGGGCCTCTTAGCGGCTGCATCACAGACCCTCCCCCTCGGCCTCTTCCAATTAAGGTCGCTGCAGTGGTGGTTCAGGTCTCTCAAGATGCACCCTCTCCGCGATTGAGCACGCCGGATCGCAGTCACTCCGGTGTGATGGAAGGCGCTCCATTGATGGTGGAGCCCTCACAATTTGACCCTCAGTGTGTCCCTGGGACCAGTCTACCACTGAGCAGTCGCCTCCAAGCAAGGTTGGGGAGCAGTCTGCGACGGACATGGAGTCCGAGGCAGGTGGACGGAGCCTGCACGGGCCCTCCATATCAATGTCCTGGAGTTACAAGCAATGCTCCTCGGACTGTCTCATTTCCTGCCAGTCCTGCGGGACAGATATGTGCTGGTTCGGACAGACAACACAGCGGTGGTTGCCTATATCAACAGACAAGGAGGTCTCCGGTCACGCAGACTGTACTGTCTAGCGCGCTGTCTGCTTCTGTGGATGCAGCCGTAGTTCCGCTCCATCAGAGCAGTTCACCACCCAGGCCTGTTCAATGTGGTGGCAGACCTCCTCTCTCGGGGAGGTGCCCCGGTCTCGGAATGGCACCTCCACCCGCTTGTGATACAGCAACTGTGGAGCCGGTTTGGCAGGGCGGATGTGGATCTCTTTGCCTCGGCAGAGTCCACACACTGCCCACTATGGTTCTCCGTCCAAGACCGCTCAGGAACCCTAGGGATCGATGTGCTAGCCCACATGTGGCTGCGCTGTCTCCTTTACGCGTTCCTACCGTTCCCCCTTTTCCCGGTGGTCCTGGAGAAGGTCAGGAGAGAACGAGCAACAGTTCTGCTGATAGCCCCATGGTGGCCTTGCAGATTCTGGTTTGCAGACCTGATCGCCCTCCTCCACGGAGAGCCTTGGCAGCTCCCAATGAGAGCAGGCTTGTTGTCCCAGGTGCAGGGCATGCTTTGGCACCCCAATCCGGGCCTCCTCCAGCTCTGGGTCTGGCCCCTTAGCGGGAGCGTTTGATTGACTGGGGTCTGTCAGACACGATGGTAGCCACTATTCAGTCGGCGAGAGCTCCCTCTACGAGGTCGCAGTATTCCTACCGCTGGCAAACGTTTAGCACCTGGTGCCAAGACGGCGGTCAAGACCCAATTAATTGTCCCATTGGGGTCATATTACAATTTCTACAGGAGCTGTTGGACCAGGGCAAGTCCCCCTCCATGCTCAAAGTGTATCTGGCGGCCATCTCCACATGTCATGTCCGGATTGATGGCGAGCCCCCTGGGTCTCATTTCTTGGCTGTGCAGTTTCTAAAGGGAGCTCGACAGCTGCAGCCTCCACGCACCCCTTCACTGGATGCATGGAGTCTTGATGTAGTGCTGGATGCACTTTCCCAAGCCCCATTTGAGCCACTGAACTCTAGTGTCACCTCTGCAAAATGTGTGAGTGAGTTACACGCCCTGTCCATACACCCATCGTGTGTCTGTTTTGCAGGAGATGGCTCCAGGGTCATGCTACGGCCAAACCCTGCATTCCTCCCGAAGGTACTGTCTCCATTCCATGTCAACAGGGCTATTGAGTTGATGACTTTCCATCCTCCTCCCTTCTATTCGGAGCAGGAGAGTCAGCTTCACCTGCTCTGCCCTGTGCGGGCCCTCAGGTGCTGTTTGGAACACACTAAGGACATTCAGCGCGATGACCCATTGTTTGTGTCTTATGGTGCGCAGACACACGGCCAGGTGCTTTCAAAGCAGTGCCTCTCGCATTGGATTGTTGACATGGCCTACGAGACCACTGGGACCCCCGTGTCTGAACACTTGGTGGCCCACTCGACTCGAGGCGTTGCCACATCATGGGACTTTTTTCAAGGCGCCCCCTTGGCAGACATTTGTGCAGCTGCAGCTTGGGCCTCGCCGCTTACATTTGCCCAGCTCTACAGGTTGGATGTGATGGGACCGGTCCCTTCCATTGGGAACCCAGTGTTGGCTGTAGTTGAGCCCCAGGAGCCTATGGGCTCTGGCTCCTGATTTCCTCTCCCAGTCTGCCCCTGTTTAGCGCATCCTGATGGAGGTATTGAACCGTGTGTTCCTTTCCACTGGACTATGGACATCCACGTACTAAATGCAAAGCAGCGCAGAGTTTATTATTATTATTATTATTATTATTATTATTATTATTATTATGTATTCCTTTGCCATGCGCCCTTATCCAGGGCAAATTAGGATAGCAAATAGCAAAAGAAAAGTGCTAAATACAGCACACAATTACTTATCGGTCATAATACAAATTAAAGTTTCGAAATGACAGAAGTGCAGGTAAAATATACAGTTGGTTATTGAAGTGTATCGGGAGGGGTCTCTATTTGTGGGGATCGCAGGGGGCGGGACAGGGTGTGTGAGCCAGCGGGAGGCTCCACCTGTCAGCGTCAGTGTCGCAGTGACTCGGGCAGCACTTTCAATGGAAAGATAGACTTCAGTTCCAAGTTAGCCTGGGAGAGAGGAGGCTAACTTTTCAGGCTAAGTCTTAGTCAGTCTTAATTTTTATGCAACTGACTAACTTGCATAGACTAGTCTAACTGTCAAATTAAGACCAGTCTAATGGTTTAGACGAGTCTAATATAGTTTTATGCAACCGGCTCCTGGGTTGCATTAGCAACCTATCGTTTTACAAATTTTGAAGACTATATTGACTTTTAACATTGGCAAGGTCTCTAGTGAGCTGAATGTGACACTAAGCAAGTCCTTGCATAAATAAATATGTATGTAATATAATGGTTGTGCTTTACAGCTAATTTTGTCAGAGAAGTTTTTGTCCATGGGGGATAGTTCTTAGCATTTGATATCCCAATTTAAACATCAAAGCTTCATAATCAAGATTCCTACATCCATTCCAACTTTAGATGGGGAAAAGAAGTCTTTGTGAACTGTAAAATGCAAAGAATGTATGTGTTGTGAATCTCTTAGGGCCTCATGTTTGCACATAGTGGGGCAAAACTGGCTCACTCCTGTATTTTTATTTCTACAAAATATAACTTCCTCTTTTTAGTAAGCTGGCTTGCAACAATACAAATAAAATAAACTACATATATAGGCATATGATTTGTACATTTTCACACACAAAAATCAACAGTATAATGCCATATTAATATTAGTATTAGGTGTCATTTGATTTGTTTATCATATTAAATTATCATATATTAAAATATTGTTTTTAGTTTTTTTAATTACTGTTCAGTAGTCACGTAATGTTTCCTATATGCAAGTAACTCAATGCAATGTAAACTGCATTGAGTTTCAGAAAAGAGGTGCAACTTAGCACTTAGTGCTTTGTTTATTATACTTCGTCACTCTAGTTGCATTAACAAATGGCACATTAGAGAATATCAAATCTGGGTCATGCAACTTTTCTGTGTATTCCGTGCAAAGTTCTGGTTACATTTTTGTTGATTAGAAATATTCTCAGTCAGTCAGTCAGTTATTTTCTCTGTGTTTCACTGAAGTTAGAAAGAGCAGGATGCCAGCTCTGAAACATATGGGATTCAGGGGGTGGACTTGGGTAAAGGTACTAAATACTAAATGATAAAATAAGAGGAAAAAAAATGCAATTCCAGGAATGTAATTTTACAAATAATGCATAAAACAAAATCATTCATGTAATGACTCAACAACTGTTTCCTAATATTAACCAATAACCCTTTTTCAGATTATGGTTTAAAGAAAATATTTGAATTTTATGTATAGACTGATGATTAAAAAATCTGTATATATTAGAAAATGATTTGTATTTCAGAAAGTAAATCAGGTGATTTCTCCTACACAGTTATTATTCTGTGTTGCATCACTAATGACCACATATGATAGGACTGCAATGCCAGAAAGAGTGGCCTGTTTATAACTTATTTTTTACGTTTCCTATTCATTTAGGCCTTGCCTCCAAACTGAATGACTGAGCAAGAAGGCTACCGAGAGGCCTATGGCAACTTTCCAAGAGCTGCTGGCTTTTATAGCCAAGACTGGTCAAAGTGTGCATGTGACAGCAGTATCCCAAGCACTCCACAAATCTGGCCTGTATTGTAGGGTGGCAAGAAGGAAGCCATTACTCTTCTTGAATCATATTTGAAGTATGCAAAAAAAACTGTGGAATCGGGATAATATGTGTCCATGTGGCAGAAAGGGTTGTGGTCTGATGAATCTAAAATGCAAATTTGTGGCCTAAATGTAAAGTGTTATGTTTGGAGTAAACCCAACACAGCTCATCACCCAAGGAACACCATCCCTACTGTGAAGCATGGTGAGGCAGCATCATGTTATGGGGATGTTTCTCATGGGTCAGAATAGAAGGGAAAATGAATGAAGTGAATTTAGTTTAATCACTTCAGTTTAATCAGTTTAATAAGCTTCATAAATTGTACATAGTGCTCTGAATGCTCATTCCCCCTAGGACTAATAGAGTTGCTTGATCTCATACAGGGGGTGCCAATACTTAAGTCTGGTATTTCAGAGATATCTATCCATTTTACCTTACTGCAAAAATTGACAGTGGAAAGCTTCAGCCATTTCCCTTATTTTTTTTTAAATATTATTTGTTTATAAAAAAAAGAGATATCTTTCCTTTTTTGGAAAAAATCAACAACAACAACAAAAGTTTGTAATAACACATCAAGTAAAAGGATTTGTGAATGCTCCCAATGGTGTAATGCTGTAATGGAGATAAGCATGTTGCGTGTTGTCTAGAAAAATCAACAAAAGAAACATGCAATGGGAGATTTGTGAATCCCCATGGAAAAGCATTTTCTTTCAGTGTAATATTTAGCTGCATTAGAAATCATTAGGCTTGGCACTGAGAGGAACGTGTGAGACATCGTGCCCTGTTTTCCAATTTCAAAGCGCATTTAATCCGCACCTAAACTCCCAAATAGATTCACCTTCTGATGTCTGATTCTGTAAAGTGATTTGTTTCAAAATGTTTGAATGTTTTATATTTATAAATAAATACATACATATTTTTCTAGAGAAGAATTTTGTGGAGATAGGGAGTTTGTGAGTCTTTTGATAGTTTGTTTGATTGATTTGTTTGGGTTTTTTCTGGGATCGGTTTAACTGGGTTAATGGGCTGAAGTTGTTTTTGTAACTATTAGTAATTCTTTAATCATGCCTAACATTAGAAGAAGAAAAAATATGTGAAATAAAGATCCATTGGGCTAGTATTAACGTTATTAATGCATTAAATCAAACCACATAATGACTCTGTAAAGGAAATTCAGAGATGTTGTTTAATATCGGCACCAGCTTCTTAGCAATAATCAAAACAGATATTAACTTTTAATTGCTTCTCTGATAGATATAACATATGAGCACTACATAAGTTTCTGGTAATATAACACAGTGTAGATAAATAAAATAACATCAGTATTAATTTACCTTCAAAGAGTTTTTCATGTGATACCATCAGAGTTTGGGTAATCACTGCCATCCAGAAAAAGGCTAGAAAGACTAGCTCTCTGCTACTTTACTGCTGGAATTATCTTTATTCTGTAGATTATTATACATCAGAATAAGGGACAGTTCATATTGAACTGCATTAAGCCTGATAAATGGTTTCACAAGAATCTGAGTCTTTTGATTTTACTCTGTAAGCTTATAATGTTATCACTGATAATTACTGCACATTCTTCATTAACAATCTATTCCAGACTGTTAACAAATGTTCCGCCTGACCATTCCATTCAAAGATGATCATATTAAAAATATTTCAAGTCTTGTCATGCATGCACTTACCTGGAGTACTCTTTGAGGTGCCAGAATTCTTATTGGATGATTGAAGCTTAATTTGTATGGGATGCAAAGTCAGAGAAAAACAGCTTTCTACTTTCTATAGTATAGACAGATGGAACATTCACATTAGAATGTGCAAACAAAGTATTCTGTTTGCTGACAGGGTGCAGTACAATTTTGAGGAATTTGAATATAGGTGGTTCAGCTTCCTTAACACTGGAAAGAGAATCAAGAGGACAGTCACAAACGTGGTATTGGAGGTAGCATGCAAAGTTATAACCTTGTGCTCTCATACAACTGTCAACTTTCAGCCATGCTAGTTACACAGGCAGGTAGATGACATGTTTTATTCTACTGTAATGTTCTACCTATAGCAGGCATTAACAATGATGTGTAAAAACATCTACGCTTCTCAAGTGAACCAGAGACTAATTGCATTGCTAATACCAGGCTGCTTAACTTGTAACCCCAGATCCCTAGCTGAAACCACTGATCCACTTACGTTGTTTTGCAAAGGTTAGGTTAAAAGGGGTATACATGCTTCAAATAGTCAGGTAAGAATTATGTTTAACTGTCTGTCTTCTGTAAAGTATACAGATACCGTATATGGAAGACAACAGTAAAAAGGCATGATAGACTGAAACTGGCTGATCTGCCATGTGTTGAATACAAATTCATCATTTAAACCAAGGGGTAAAGCACTGCTGTCTCTGAAAAACGTAGGCCAAAGGCATCTGACTTTGACTGGGGAGAGCAGAACTCAGCATTATATATCTCTTGACCTTGAAGAGAAAACGATTACAATGGACCTTTGTTGTATGTTGTAAGAATGAAGTCTGCCGAGGGTGTTTTAACCCTTGTGTGCTTTTCTTCTGTTTCAATCACTGGCCCTGACAGCCTGTTAAAGAGAGTCAATACTGGGTAAATACTTCACTGCATATATCCCTACAGGCTTGGAACAAGAAACCAGGAGACGTATACCAGCATCACGTGCTGAGCAGTGCTGTGTACAATGTAATCTATTCTGAAAGGTGACGGAAGATCAACGTGGTATTGAATGTTGTCACAGAGGGTATTAGTTTTTGTTTTTGAAATGCCTACAGTTTCAACAGAGTTTCAATTTTGCCTACATGTCTCCTGCTATTTCTACTTGTTACCACGGTACATTTTTTTTCTCATCTCAAATGGTATTGGTGTTTAGCTGATATGTCAGTTCTGAGAAGTGAACCTTCTAGGGTATAGTGTATATGTCTGGTACATGTTTGCATTGGGTAGAGTATAACAATTTTCCTGTACAGAATCCCTTGAGCTGACCCACTGACTAGGTGTGAACAGGGTTGTCACACTCAATTCAGTCAACTCTCTTTTTGAAAGGTGTTGTTATATTCACTAGACAAGACATAAAAAAAAGTCTTAGCACCTTTCAGTCTTGATTTACTTGAAACTCGCTAAAACAACTTGCTTCTGAAAAAGAAAGAAAAAAAGTTCAGTTGTCTTGCAGTTCATCAGAGCCATCAAGTCCTGTCTATGATAAAACATGACAACTAGTTCTATTTATGTGACACATGTTGTGACTATTATTTAGTGTTAAGAAAACGAAATTCAAACACAATTTTGCAGTGCAGAACTTTGAACTTGAAGTTGTTGGCACACACAGAAGGTGCACTTGGCCATTACATGTGATGGATAAACAAATACATTTGAACATTGTCGCGATTGCCTATACATACACGAATTGGGGACAGATTTAGAAATCATGAGTGGCAGATAAGTGGAATCATTTGAAATTGGTACAGAAACTTTAAAATGAAGATGGTTTAAGGCGGCTGACATATACAGTGTCTTGCAAAAGTATTAAGACCCTTCCTATGGTGTCTTAATATTTTTTTGAAAACTTGAATGTTCAAACTGAAGACTTCTAAGGGTGATATAAGTTACAATACATGTCAGCAAGAACTTAAGAGAAAATAAATGTTGATTCCATAAGTGTTCAGACCCATCAACTCAATATTTGGTGGTAACACTTTGGGGTAGAGACTCTGGGTAAGTCTCTACCAACTTTGCAACAGTCTTCTTTATAGCAAATTGGCTCAACCTCTCTCAAGTTGCTTGGGCATCGCTTATGGACAGCAGTTCCCAGGTCTTTCCACAGATTCAAGTCAGGACTTTGGCTTGGCCACTCAAGGACATTCACTTTCTTATTCTTAAGCCACTCCAGTGTAGCTTTGGCCTTGTGTTTTGGATCATTGTCCTGCTGAAAGGCCCCAGTTTTAGGCTATTGGACTAATTGTGTTACTCGTTAAGGTAATTTTGTGCACCTGCATTAATGTAGGTTGACATACAGTAAAGGGGTTGAATACTTATACCATTTTTATGTCATTTCTTTTTTGTGTGTGTGTTTGCATTGATTGTGTGGATTCGGTTGTGCACATAACACTTTTCTAATTGAAATTGAAATTGAAATCTGGGGTCTGCACAGTTTTGCAAAGCACTGTATATTTAAGTGCTGAAAGAAACCCTTTCTTGAACGTTATAATATTATGCCAGCCTTGCAGTAGTTATGTATTAATGGTGCTGTAATAAGTTGGATGTGAAGAACAAAAGTACTCCCCTGCTCTAAGTCCTTTAAAAAAATAATCTCAAATTCTGTCACATGGATTTAAATGACATCTACTTCATATAACTTGCAAGCGGAGTTATTCTCTTACAATGCCTACTTATTTAAAGTCTATATCCAGTTTCAATGACACTTCTCTTACCGAATGTATTTATATTATACATATTATTCCCAGATGCAGAAAAATACATTAATCTATGTTAACTTGTGCTTATTGAGCAACAGACATGAAGACAAAAAGGTGCAATATCTTCCGTCCTGGTCTTCCTTTTATTGTATCTACTGTGCGTATTTATTTTTGGTTTGTCCCTCAGGGCATGCTATATTGAAGAAGTTCAGGGAACACAAGACTTTGACTCGCACACTATTACAGCAGAAACATATCACTGTGTGGCCTAATTCTTTCTATTACTTTAAAAAATATTATTCATAACAGAATAATTATGTACACACAAAACAACCAGCTGGAGAGAACAAATAAGCCAGTTTAATATGGCAATGTGTATGTAACTGAGTACTTTCTCTCCTGAAGGATGCGCTGCTGTATTTATCACTCCTGCAACAATGCTGTTAGAATAACTTGGACTGCATAGTATGAAATCACCAAGGGCGTATTTTAACTAGACTGGATTAAGTCTAACACTAAATAGGCTTAGAAACATAGCCAAAGGAATTTCCAAACCCTCACGTAATGTTCCCTTGGTTTGGTTTTATTGGCTTTCAGATAACTGTCCTCTTTTCATATTCATTATGGGACTTGTCTCTCTTATCAGCATCGAATTCCTGCATGATGCTTTGAGAGAAGTGTGGCTTACTCAAGCATAAGATGAAGAGCAGAAATAATAATTAGAAAGGAAAACCTCAAGTAGGTGTGTGTGCATGCATGCATGTGTTTGTGTTAGTGTCTGGTGGATCAGCTATACATTTAACATCATTTACTTATACAATACAAGAAACAAAAGCCCATTTCATACGGGTATGCAAAATCCTTGTTATTTTTCCATAAAAGTATTTTTTTTTTACAAATAAATTAAAACTTTGCAGCTTACTGTGATATCTAAATAACTATGTCCATGTCATACATTAATCTGTATATGTTTATATAAAATACCCTGCAAAACATTAACCTAGGTATCACAAAATATGAACAAAGTATGTGTTCAACTTTATTTTTAACCTGTGCACCAAGGAGTGTTTTTCTGACAATCGGCTTGGGGTATAAGAATAGTACACCTTGACAATGAGAATGCATTTTAATTTACATCCAATTATGCCAAAAACATTAAAAAACACATTAACAACAATCCATTGAAACCAACATCTTGTTAAATATATATGTTACCTTTACAATACCACAAATGTAGTGTCTAAAACATGAAATTAAACACTACACTAACCTTGGCAATGCAGTACAGTATCAGCCTTTGGGATTTCTATGTGTAGGAGCTGTATAAATGGAAAAGTTAGCTTACAAGATGTCCAGCACAAGGTTGTGTTCATGGGCAGCTAACACTACATGTCCCATAAGTACTGACTAAACTCAGAGGCATATATTCCAGTCTTTTAAGGACACAAAAAGTTAGATACTGTATTAATATTTCAAAAGCACCAGGTCCTATCAAAGGACCCCTGTGACCCCCGTTTTCCTTTATCGGTCGCTATGTGTTTTAAGGTATAGCCTGTCATTTCTTTGAAAGTTAGTCAGCTGGTGAAAAAAAAAAACACACAATGATAGTATAGACTTGAGCTACTTAAAGACAAGTGATAAGCATTTCTTTCTGGATTGCATTACATTTTTGGTTTGTCTTTAGATCAAGTGGGCAGAGCAACAGGAAATTCATGACATCGTGAAGCGAGATAAACCTTTTATACCCAAGGAGTCCTTTTCACCTCTGATATCTGAACTGTATGGTAAGAGGAGCCGCTCTCTGTGTATTCTCCTTGTAAGACCTTTCTGTTTCACTACTCGACAATGCTGATCTGATGTGCTGGGAATTCTTAGAAACAAACATAAAACTTGAGCTGACGGTATCCAGTGAGAGCATAAAGCCCTCAGAGGAACTTGGATACATTTAAAGCTAAAATGTCTTTTTCATTTATCCTTGCTCAATTCAGAAGTCCTTCAGTTTAGGGCAGTTCCTTTTTTCACAGGAGCAGACATTAGTTATTCAGCAATAAAAATAAAATATATAATGTGTGTGTGTATATTTGGGTCTCTGTGTCGTAGTATTGGGTACATGTTTGAATTCGTAGCCTTCACAGAATTTGTGCGTGAGATGTATTAAGATGCACCGGTTCATAAATAATATCACCGCAAGGTTACAAATGACATATATCTCTACTCATAATACAGAAGAGATTGGAATTTGCATATCATAAAAACATGGATTTGTAATCTCATTAGGCATGATGAACAGATAGAAGTGACAGTACTGGCCAAGTACATGCTCAGTCTATGGCATCTACAGACTCTGACATGGATGCAAACATTTGCTTCCTCCACAAAGACTGAATTGACTAAAAACTGACTATTATTTAAAACTTCACATAGACAAAAAGCATGAATACAAGAACATGTAAAGTTAACACACAAAATATATTCACTGAGACACTGCAAAAGACACTTGACAGAAATCAAAATAATAACATGACCTGAGTGTTTAGTATGTTGGATAAAGGTGGAAGATTTCTTAAAACTTCTTAAATCCATAGATGCAGAGCAGTTTTATAAATTATACCTAAAGGCAACACAAATGTAGGTAATCCCATACACCGCTGCATAAATCCAGTATGGTGTACATATTCATTAATGGAAAGGTGTTAAATTCAATTACTTAACAGTATCAATTCCATCAATATATCCCACAAGTGGCACACATATTCTTTTAATTTGATGCCCTTTATTAAATGTCAGGTAACAATATTTTAAGTATGAAACACATCTGAACATTTAAATTAGTTTCTTGCAGGTATTTGACAAAATGAACGCTGTGCTAAGTTGCTTTAAGGATTAATGATAATTACTGTGTAGGAGGTATGATTCAGATCTTGTTTTACTCACTAAACCTCAGGTGTTTGATATTCCTTCATATGAACGCACACATGGCTTTTTTTTTGTCAAACTGTGGAGGTGTATGGTTGAAATGTAAAAAATATATATTTATGCATGTGTATATTGTAGCTGATTTCAGTTATATGATTATAATGAAATGCTTCACTTTCAAAAGTTTAATTTGCAAATATCAGATGTTTGGGTACAGCAATGTGCAATTTTTTATATATTTTTTTTTATCAGGTTGGAATATGAATTGCTGAAGCCAGTCATTTATTGATTAACTACTGAGGTGTTTGCTAGCTTTGTATTTTCAAGAATTATGACCAAACGTGTCTTAGTTTCTTATGGGAAGTCTTGAACATGACACTGGCTGAAATATAAGTATTGAAACAATCTAAGTTGTAAAGGTGTTTTCAGCTTCATTATTGGTATTTTATATCCCATAAGTATAACCTCCTAATGAATTCTGGCATTTACAATTATAAGAATATCTTAAAAAAATAAAAAATAAAAAAGCCTTTAGTCCTAATATACTCCCAGAGCATATTAATCTTGTTTTTCATACTTCTGTGAAACATTTTACAGCATTTCAGAATGGTTCAGAAAGGTCAGACACCTGGGAAGGCCATCAGTATCAAAATGTCTTGTTCAGCAGTCCATTAAAACACTTAAAAGAGACATTTCTATTGTGGCAGGTATTGCTCGTTAAAGACAGCAAAAGTAAGTGACTTAATGTAATTTGAGTGCAATGCACTAGACTGCCGTTTTCTTGCAACGGTGGGGTCCTCATTGCAGGGAATTCCTGAGACAGCATCTCCACAGTACACAGTGAAAAGGACCCAGTTTAAAGTGACAACTGAAGCACATTTTGTGATATATGTAAGCATTGGACATATTTCTAGATGCAGAATTGATGGTTGCTTGCACTTGCAGCCAAGTTTCAAGTGTCATGGCAAAGCTTTCTGTATTGTCCTTCTCTGCATTCAGTATATTGATTCTCCTGCTTTCAAACAACTGTGTGGCTGTAGTTTGCCATGTGAAGTACTGCATGGTGAAGAAGGTTGTGCTTCTGTAGTACTTTAAAAATATAGTAGTATAATAAAGTGTAGTAAAGTCAAATGTTTGTAGCTGTCTGCAATATCAATAATCACCAATCGGCCTGCTATAGATTCAATGAACAAGATACTGAATAACGTGAAGATGTAAGTCATATGATATCAGTATTATTTCCCAGGATAATAGAATCATTTTACACTTAGTCGTCTTGCTTAAACTTATCTATTTTAATAATTTTGGTAGAATCATGCAAATAATTCCATTGTCTAATCCTTGCATTATCCATTCATCCCTTTAACTATAGCTAGAATTATCCAAGTAATTCCACTCAGTTTTTATCAGAGTCATACTTATATTTTTAGCTAAAAGTCACAAATAAATATTTGGTATTTAGCTCTATAACTAATAACTATAACTAATAATAACGTAACTATCTTTTGTAGTTCTGCATTGACCTATTGAATCCAAAGTCTCAGCTTTAATGAGAATGTTGCAAGTGCATATTAGGTGTTTCGAATCTATAAATATTAACACACTATTAATAATTAAGGAAATGTTAATTAAAAATAGAAAAATTGAGAATTACACTAAGAATCCATCAGGTGTATGAACTCTATCATTAAACACATTACATCTCCTTGTACATGTCATGCCTATGTTTGGTGAAAGCAAGAAATGCTCTCTCTCTCTCTCTCTCTCTCTCTCTCTCTCTCTCTCTCTTTCTCCTGAGATGTTATACATCCTCCCAGTTCACTTTCACTTATTCACCTCGGCTGTTAGTCAAAGAGATTTCCTTCATAGCACTTTATCTTATAATTTTATTTGATATAAACAGAAACACAAAGAAACAGAAGAGGTCCAATGGAAATATACTTTTTTTCAAACTTGTGTGTTTAAGTGATTCAACTCTATTTGTTTCTAATGATTTGTATGTTTGTTTTCTTACTTTTGATACTTATAATATTGACATTTAAAATGGGGGGATTCCCAGGCATTACAGTCTGCTTGGTATAATAGATTCCTCATCGAGCAATCTGCAGTACCTGACTCCCCAAAAATCTCCTTTTTGTAATGCAGTCCTCACTGTACTATGGCCATTTAACATTGGCACTTATGAACATTTTGTGTCATAGTTAATGGAGTAATTGACCATGATATTGAGCTGATTGTTCAGTTACTGTCAAATGAATTGGCCAGGTTTAAGTTTAACTGACATGCAGTGGTATTTTGAGTAAATTATACAAATTAAGTGCTTGCAAACTTTTGCAGCTCATTTCCCTACCCTTTTAAATTGTGAATGTATGTACATGACTTGCCCTCACTAATAGAGATCCCAGTGAAATGGCTACATGTAAACCTTCCATACAGGACATTGTCACAATACAAATTACATTTTAGGATTCATTAGTTAGAGAATTTTGCTGGTTCTTTTTTATGACAAAAAACCAAAGCAACCGCAGCAGGTGCCTAGAGAAGTCACTCTATCTATTGATCGATCAATCTATCTATAGATTATTTGTAATAACGTTTTAAGATTAATTTATTTGCAACCTTTTGCTTTATTGATAGATAGTCTCCTTATACATTATATTGTCTGGAATCATAACGTGTTATGTGAAAACATTAAATATTACACTAATCCATATTTGCAAAACACTTTTACATTATAATTCTCTTTAAGTATTCAGTGATATATATTTCAGTTTAAACACACTTCTATGTGTTGTATGTTCAACAGCAATGTTGTTCCGTGATTGCCACCCACTTTTAAGTTTATTTGGTGGTTCCTTCTATGTGTTCATCCAATCTTTGGCTTTCCTCTTTGTGGCTGACTGCATAAACACACACATGGAGCCTCAGTGACGTGTTCACAGTAAGTTAACATTTACTTCATACGAAAGACTTCAGATGAAGTGAAACTCTGTGCTCGGCCATGTCCCTCTAACTTGTTTTCTGAAGCGATGCCAGGCAGGGTGTGTTGGTTTCACTTAGAGAACACTTTGTGAGATTAAATTTGCTATATAACAAAATAAGAGATGTAGGGAGATTTATGGACAGATCTGTTAATTTATAGTTGTATCCACTGTGCGTTTGATACAGTTCAATTAGTCTATATTTTGAACTTAAAGATTGTTCATTTTTCAACCTTATGAATATAAACATGAAACGTATGATGCAAGGAAAAAAGAAAATAAAAAAGCTTGTTGCTTCAAGCAGGCAGAGGATGAAGTTTTAAAAGCCTGTTGTGTTATTAATATATTTTTGTTTGTGTTTAGTTTTTTTTTTCTTCACAGCACTGCAAAATACATTTTGGGAATGTCCCGAACTACAAAAGCCCTCTATAATAATTTTAGACACAGGGGACTGCATGGAGAAATCCTTAAATTCATCAATTGCAGATTCATTGCACTTTCTGTTTGGCTAGCCATTTCCTTGTGGAACAGAGATATTTTATTTGGCTGGTTTTGGATTTCAGTACAGGAGAACAGTTGTCTTCACAAAACTGGCTAGCTGAAAGAATTTCCTTGCTTATTTTTCCTGTGTGTTTTTTTTTTTTCTTAAATATGAGACCAGCACCATTTTAGTTATTTGTTTTTCTGCGGAAGGGGAGAAGGCAAGGGGAAAATGGGATGTGAAAACCTGTCATTTAGTTTTTTGTATTTATTTGTATTTACTTATTTGTTTTTTGAGCAGGAAATAATGTCACTACCTACTGATGAAAAAGACAAAATAAAAAACAAGAGTCTTGTGCACATAAACTTGCAACTGTGACATAACATCACTTTTATCTGTCTTTATTCAGCATCAAACATCTTGAATAAAAATGGTTGAAAAAGTGAGGTTGGGTCAAATAGGGCAAAAAGTAAACAGGCCTATGTCAATCAAAAAATTACACATTTGCACAATATAAGAAAGATAAAGACTATGTTTGTGTACTGGGAATGGCAGCCCCAGTACACAGCTTGATGCATCTTGTATCGTGTTGGCAGGGAATGACTATTGTAATCCAAATTAAATGCACATACCTTGGGGAAATGAATAATTTCTCAGCGTTTCCCGACTCCGCTAGTTATATAGGTTGCAATAGAGTATAGACGAGTGCCAAAATTAGCAGAAAAAAAAAAAAATATATATATATACAAACAAGGAAGGTGTGTTGCTGAATTAGAAGTGTATGTGGGACTGTTTTTATTTTTTTATATATTTTTTCTGTCCCCCAGCGAAGCGCGAGAAGAATGATTACATCCCCACTGCGGTGTTCAGCGTGACGGAGTCACAGAGTGGAATAGGAAATGAACTGCAGTTCAATGACCCTCTATGGCCCATGCAATGGGAGCTGGTAGTCACTGCATTTCCACTTTATTCACTTCTCCTCCCAGAACCGCCAACTATCTGCACTTGGTATGGTTTGCTAGTTTCTCTATTACTGTAAGAAAGATTGGTTATTAGTCTGCAGTAATTCCACACCAGAGTCTGTTTTATTTCCCCATGTAAAGTCACACAGAGTTGTGCTAAATTACTTTTTTATGATTGATTCATTTTTTTTTATTTTTTTTTCTCACAATTATTTTGCACTGATTATTATTATTATTATTATTATTATTATTATTATTATTATTATTATTATTATTATATTTTTCTATGTCATTTTCTTCAAATGTTGCTAATTTATTTTGTACTATTTGATAGTTGTGTCAAATGAATGTAGGATCAACTATCTGAATAGGTGGCAAATTAAGCGGTTTTACAAGGCCAACTTTAATGTAACACATTCTTTTGAATTTCAGTTTGTTTCCTGAGATTTAAGATTTGTTTTTCCTCAGCTGCATATTAAAAATGTAGACTGTTAGTTGTACATTTCATATAAACTTCCGCATGTCTTTGATGCACATAAATGTCAAACATGCTGAAGTGTTTCAAAAGCAGTGAAGGAAAATGATATAGGTATGTTTGTAAAATATATCCTTTACATATACCTACATCTTTTTATAAGATCATTCATGGCTTAGAAGAAAACTCCTGACTTTCCTTATGTGCAATCAATCTTAAAGACTGGTTGTTCTTGCAACTGGATAATACACTTCCTTTGTCTGACTTTTACATCAATGTTGAAAATTGCAGTTACTTGGAAAAACAAAACACAACAAATAAATAAAACATTTCTTGTTCCTGGAAAATCAGTTTTTAAATCACTTGTACTACTTCCAGTAGATCTGAGAAATGCAGTTTACTTAACCTAAAGATTTGGTACTTACTGGTGAAACAACTTGAGATTACTGCTTCAAGTAATCAACAGATTATAATATTTGTATTATTATTATTATTATTATTATTATTATTATTATTATTATTATTATTATTATTATTATTATTATATAACTTTTTCATATTCCGAGTATTTTTGGGGGGAGGATTCATCATTTTGCCAGTACATGTTTCTCAACTGGAATGCTTCAAGCTTGCTTTGCAGTACAAGTGGGATTATGTTAGTGTCTTTGATTACCAGCCTTCTGACTCCTGCAGGTTATTTATATTTTTGATAAGATGTGCCTACAAACCAGAAAATCATGTGGCAGTTTCTTGCTTCCATCATCTTGCCCTTAAATTTTAGCCCTGGAATAAAAATGAACAATTTACGTAAGGAACATTGAAATATATGTGAAACCTGCTAGCCCACAATAATGCTAATTACCTGAAGCCTACAGTAGTTGTGAATTCTTGCTTTTTTTTCAAGGCTGTGATGGTGATTCATATCAGAATATTTTAATACCTTTCTCCACAAAACTCTATAATGTTATTTATGTATTAGAATATGGCTTTTGGGGGTCTTATTTGCGGAATGGTGGCACATATGACAACCTGCGATATGTCTCTGGGAATCGTAAGAACTTGAAGTGCATTCTTCTGAACTGGAAATCTTGTCAAACTATTACCGTAAACTCTCATTCTAAGCTTTCCAAGATAGATGGCTTGAATGAGAATAATCTGTGTCACTCAACTCCTGCACATCACTTTTCATGGGTCCCAACGTAGTGATCTGTTTTGTAGAATGTTGTGAAAAATGCACTTCCAGCCTCTAAAAACCCGCAGACACCTTCTGCTTGTTTAGACAGACACGTTGTATAGAGATTTAATAGATTGATTCTGTCCTTTTTTTGCAGAACCACAAGTGCCGAGCAAATAAAATGCATACTCTTCTGGTTTTGTTACACTATACTGATTTTTTTGTAGGAATGAACTGGCTAAATGCATTACGAATCACATTTACATCTTTTTCCACAGTCTCGGTTTAGGACAAGGCAATGGATTAATCAGGAGATGCTAATGATTTCTGTCATTGTACCTAATCCTACCCCTAAGCTCATAGCTCCTTAGGATTGTGTTGTGCCAAATAATAATAAATAAACATTAAATGAGTGAATAATGGCCAACTTTGACTCGCCAAAACAGGATGTTCTATTTCTTAATGTCTTAATGTTCTGTTTTTAATGTCATCTGTACACTGGAATACTTTTGTTTTGTTTTGTTTTCCCGAGGTGTTTAGTAGGAATACAGTATGCTTCAAATGAGCTACAAGTTTCGTTAGGCGAGATAAAGTTTTGCCAACCATATATCGGCAGGCCGCTATATACAAATATATTTTCATAGCTATTTATGATTAGAATTAACATATTATTAAATTATGAACAATTCCATACCATTGCGAATTGTTTGATTACATATAATTGCGTTGACCTAAGCAGATAATGATACACAACGTATTGTTGTGATTAGGCTGTGTTTGACATGGAAACACATTCAAACTATTGTGAATTCTAAATTAGTGATGCAAGTCTAACAAAGCTTTCATCCAATCCATTTGACAATCTTTAATTCCTAAACAAATAGGAACTTAAACACAATATTTCATTCTGGAGGTTTCACAAATCTGTTAACCCTTCAGCAGCAGAAATAGCAGGCAGAAAGGGGAGCAAATGCATGTCATACAAAAATGCATATATCCTCAGTATACAAAGATATAGAATGACACGAAACACATTTATGTAGAGATCAATGTTTAGTTGTCTTCATTTTGGCAAAGCATGCTGGAAATGAAAGTCCTGAGGGAGAATTTAAATTGAAGCAAAAGAGCATCTGTCTGGAACCAGGAATTTCGGCAGATTAAAATCTAAATTGCAATAAATATGGTGAGTTTATGATTATTATTTGTATTTTTGTTAATTCATCAACCTAATTTTCAGATTAACAACACATTTATTGTAGTATTTAACCAATTTTCAATGAAACCTATCCCCATTAATCCAATGTATTTATCACTCTGTTTAGCATTAATTTAATTTACCATGAATTGTTTATACTGAATAACGTGAAGGCTTCTTGCTAAAGTGTCTACCCTATGTTTGTAGTCCCCCTTAAGACAAGGCCAGCAACCAGTAGAAATACTGATGTCAGTGCTGCTCTTGTGACAGTAAGAAAATGTCTTAATTGCCTCCAGAATAGAGTGTGTTCCAGTGAATCAGAATCCGTTTGATGGTGCATTCTAGAGGTGTGTCATTGGAAACCCCTAGAAACATGTTTCTAAAGGGATGAAATGGAGCTCAACTATGCATTGAGCTTCTTATTGGCAGTGTGCTGAAGAAGTTGCTGTTGCACAGAATCTCAGCGTAATCCGATGGTGTGAAATTGGCAGTATGGTGGATCCTCAAACTTTTGCAACTCTAATCAATGACATAAATGCCTTAAACTGCATTTAAAAATATCCAAGACCTCCTAAGCTATACACTACCGGTCAAAAGTTTTAGAACACCGCCATTTTTCAAGTTTTTTATGAAAATTAAGCAGTTCAAGTCCAGTGAATAACCTGAAATGGTACAAAGGTAAGTGGTAAACTGCCAGAGGTTAAAAAAAAAATGTTAATTACGAAAAACTGGAAAATAATGTACATTTCAGAGTTATATACTGTTACTACACCCTCTTAAGCATTATTTGGCAGTGTTACATGCAGCTCCTGTGCATAGAAGTGACACTGTATTCCTACAATGCACACATTGTTTGAAAGCTTATTCTCTCTACAAGCATGTTTTATTCTCAAACACATCCGATTTACAGTTTCTGTGTCGCCCGCTGTCATTCAGATCCTTGCGGGGGGGTCTGTTGGGGGGGGGGGGGGCTTGTTTTGTTCAGAACAACCTAACAATCAATCCAGTATATATTATTTGATGTTCTATAAAACAAAGATAAGTAAAATCCAATTATGTATAATTGTTGTGTATTAGTAAACATAGTTTTCCATCTTGAAATTTTTAGCTCTCTACGGGTGTGTGTTGCTTCTACCAAAACGTGGATGGTCTTGTTTTGATCAGTAGACTGTCTGGTGCCAGAATATGTCATAATTGTCAATATTTTCTGAGATTTTGTATTCCTATTCAGACCAAGTATCCCCCACCCCCCCATTTCAGCAGGGGGGTATAAAAACCAAATTTTTCACATCAAAGAATGCTTCACATGGGATATCAAACACCTGGCAAACACAACAGTGAAGAGTACACATGATATTAAACAGAAACACACGGATTTGGTGCCCTTTTAAGGGTACCAGAGGGTTTTGTCAGCTTAGGGGGTTAAAATTTGTTAAACAAAACAATTCCATGATTTATTTTTTATCTCCAATTGTTTATTTGTTCTATGCTTTAATTTCAGAGTACATTGAGATATTAAACTGCGTAGATTTCAATACAAACTTGAGAAATCGAGGTGTTCTAAAACATCTGACCGGTAGTGAATATATATAGATACCCTCTTTAAATTCACCACTGAAGAAAGCACATGTTTAAATGGCTGAGACACAAATACATTATGCATGTATGTAAAGGCAAATCATCTGGCATTTCCTATGACTCTAATGGGGATCAGTTGTCTTCTTCTTCACACATTTTCCCTGGAGTGTTTTGTTGTGGGGTGATTTGTCACTGGGAGCAGTTCTCGGGGGGCGATTGTCGAAGGACCGATTGATGAATTATTGGATTTTCAAGTGGCATTCATCCATTAGACATCCCTAAAAACATTGTTTCCACCTTTCCTTTCCCCCCCAGTCTGACAAAAGTACTCTGTAGCAACCATATATTTGTAGTCCTTGAAAACACACAAATGACATGCTGTATACAGTGTTACAGTAAAATAGGCACTTGTACAGCCAAGTGAATGATTATGCTTGCATGGTAATGAAAGGACTTATGCGGCCATACTTTTAAATCCACAGTGCCATGCAGTTAATATAATGTTACAGACAACAGTACAAATAATAATATGATTACATGCATTAGTTCACCTGACAACTCAGCTAATTACTGCTAACAGGGTAAAACAATGGATATAAGGTCAATCAAACAGCTTTGAAATAATTGTAACAATTCATTTTCTTGTAATGAAGCTGATTAAAACCAGTGGGGTGAGGGTCATCTATGAGGCAATACATATATATGTGTGTTGAAATAAATAATAGTCAAGCAAATATAAAAGCATGTTTTAGCTTACATATATGATTTGATTGTCTTTTGTTTTATTTTTTAAGCAAGTGTTCTCAATTATAGGTGCATATTACAGGATTGCCCTCAGAATGTTCCTACAAAATTGATGGAATCCAAAACACATTCTTTGAGTCTAAATATATTGAAATGTATCATTTTGCGACTGGCAAGGTATTGTGTTGCTTTTGAATTTGAGAAAAATACAAAAACAAATGAAACTTTGATTTCTGCCAGTTACACCCTGAGTTGGCACAGCCACAAATTTGCGCTGACAAGCTAATCACAATCACAGAGACTGAACGCATGATAGTGTTCAAGAAATGTATTATAACTTTATTGTACCCCTTTGATCACGTTGACTGTAACAGTTGCTTAGCATTTCCATGTGGATTGAAGTAATGACAAAATGAAAAGACTCCTTCCTTGGGTTGTCTATCGAGGCTGTAAACCACCCATAGGGGGCATTAGAAACATACCCATTATTGTGTGCAGAGACACGTGGTGATGGGACCGGGATCCCAGGTCTGTTTTACTTCGGCGTGTCCTGTCTTTGAGTATTCCTTCCCTTGACTTGCTCCCCATATGACCCCTCCACTATCAGATCCAACTCATTCTTTATGCAGACTGACAGAAAGATTCATGGTATATGGCACTGCATAAGTTTCCTTCATTATGGTCTGATAGCAAAGATTTGAAACTGAAATGTGTGAGAAAAGAAAGGTGCCAACAATGACATTTACTACTGCTAATATTAATCTGATTAATTCCAGAACAAAAAACACTACATTAACTGTTTCCCCTCCTTTCACAGATATCTTACAGAGCTCCCCCCTCTGTGCTGGAAGGTGTTCAGCATGAACATAAACTACAGCTTCTGTTCTGTGTAAATAAAAGCATATGCACAGTGGGTAGATTTATTTGAAAGGGGTGCATTCTCCTCAGCCAATAAAATAAGGAACTGCTCTCTGTAATTTATTGACCCTTATTGAAAATACTTAACAGATGCTAGAGATATTAATTAGAACACATTATGCTGACAATGTTTTGTTTGTTAATTTTTCAATAACGGTGTCTTCCGTTGCTAATTCGAAGTTGTCATAACCCTTCTTCTGGAGTAAACCTTCCTCAGTTTAAGACATTTGTTTTTATGGTGTTTAGATTTACAGTCAATTTTGGAGTCCCATAATTCATCCATCTTTTTTGGAAAATAATAAGGTGGATGTAAAAATATATACAGTGTTGATTTTCTTTTAAACACCCAGAAAACCTTTTCTAAAATGGCACCAGATGACACGTTCCCAAGTGTCTTACCCTGCAAGAACCTTCACTTGGCATGGGCAGTGAAGTCATTCAGATTCGGGCTAGGGTATTTGCTGACTGTGGCTGGGAGCTCCACGTGGAACTTTATATTTGGATAAACACTCTGAGGTGGCAAAATCAGCTGGGGAATTATTGGCTCACCACAAACAAGTGAACCCTGTTGTGAGTAGGGCATCTGTGGGACTTAGAATTATCAGGGAGAACGGTGCCAAGTTGGCATTGAAGTTCTACTGTTTGCTTTCAGGGAGCATTGTGCAAAAAAAAAAAAAAAGGCTTGTGTGTAACAAATTCTCCAACAATGCAGGTATGGGGTCTCCAATGGTTGCTGAGAACTTATTTAATGGAGAATGTTGGCTTTAACATCACATTTAAAATACAGTTTGCTCCATGATCTCAAAACAAAATCATGATTTAGAAGTGAGAAGAGTATGTTTAAGGACAAAGCTACAACAATATTGACATGTTTTACAGTCCAATACAAAACAAACATAAAAGAGGGAGGCTATGATTCAAGGTATAACTTTACATGATACACATATTGTTTAGATGGTCATATTGCTGGATGACTTTTATTACAACCAGGTGTTACATAGCAATGCATTATCAGCAAAGCAACAACGTTCTCAGTTAGTATGCCACTTCTTTTTCTGTGCAAGTCAATTTCTGTTAAGTGATTTTGTTTTTTTGGCACAAAAGACTTTGAAAGGCAGTTTTGGTAGGAAGGAATACTGAATATCTGGCAAACCTGCTTTTCTGAAAATTTTAATAAGCAGATACCTGCGTATTAACATAACAACTTCTGTTCAGTTTTAACATTTAAAAGAAAATGTCTGCTAAGAAATAGATTGATTTCCCCCAATTATCAATTGAATTGGAACCAACCCACTGCAGTTTGAACCTGACACAGACCCCGTTAAATCAGAAGTAAGCCACCTGCCAAATACACATTGCAAGCATATCACATGATGGAGGATTTTTGTTGCTAGAAAGTTGTTCCTTCCCGTCAACTGAAAGCATCGTCAATGGTTTGGTATTTGTAGTTGGTCACAGCATTTGTCTTGCATTTGGCGATTATAAATTATATAAATTAATATGTATCTACTGGTCATTTGAAGTAAATTATTTTAATTACCACATGCTTGTTTGTCTAAATACCCCTAAGAGGTGATGGTGATATGTTTCTAATGGGAGGTGTGCCTTTGGTAAACAGACTTGCAGCTGACACTGACTCGCCAGCTTCAAGAAATAGCAGGATGGTATTTTGGGATTGTGCCAAGATTAAACAAACAAACTCATCTGTAATCTTTCATATAGTCTTCATATATGCATATATTTAATCCAGGAAGTTACAATAGCAAGGAACATTTTTTGTCATGTATTTTTCACATCTGGGGTGTTACGAATTTCTTACCATACACTTTCTGAAGGGGAAAAATAAATGTATAATAAATTAATAATAATAATAATAATAATATATAGTAGTAACATGGTTAATAGTAATTGCTTATCATAGTTTTTAGCTGCAAGCCTACACATCATAATTCAAAATTCATGCAGGAACGTATACAGGAATTAATACAATTTTCCTGTTTTGTTGTGTTAGATTGTGAAAGAAGCTTTTGTGTGTAAAGATGTAACAGGATCGTGGGTCTGGAGCCTTGCCCTTCGAGTACACAGGCTACTGTTTCTCTCTCTGAGTACAAATACTTAGGAGACTAACAAGCTTTGTTTCTCTAAACAGACGTTGGCTTTTGTAAGACTTAATTTACTTTAACCACAGTGATAAAAAGGGTTCTTTTGTGTCATTGGACTATCCGTTAGTAGGAAGAAGGGTAAGAATTTAATGTTTGCTCTGGTTATTAGTCAGGGATCAATGTAAAATCATTAAAGCTGGTCTTTCCCAGCATTTAAAAAAGCTCTTTTGAAAGCCTTCCAAAGAAAAAGAAAAAAATCTGTTGCTTTCATTTCATTTCTCATTCCCATCTGTTTCTCTCTCACTGGATATATTTGTTAATATTTCCTAAAGCAGCATGGTGTTGCCCTTGCGGTAGTGGAGGAAGAGGACACAGATTGATCATTTTGTGGGACAGGGAAGCATTCATTTCAGGTTCAAGTGCTGTGCATTGCTCCGCATCCTGTCTGGACTTTGTTTTTTTTTGTTGTTTTTTTTTAAACTAAAAGCATACACACTGAAGCATTTCTTGTTTTTGGGTGCAGAAAAATAGAGAGAACAGTAACGGGGGAGAGAGAAGGAAGTGGTAGTGGTGGTTGCAATGTCAGGAGGACTATTACCCTGCTTATCTGTCTTTCCACTTTGGCACATGAAGGTTCCCAGCTCAGCAGGCGGTGTGTCAAATCTATCATTTGATACGTCAGGAACCATTATTCCCTTCTTTGTCACCAATTTTGACCAAAGGATGAAAAATCGCTGTCGTACACAGACAAAATTATTGCTGGAAAAAAAAAAAAGCAGCAGCTGTGGAGCTCTGGAGTAGGTGAAGGTGAAATACAGGGAAACTCTCCATAGATTAGGTCTGGGTTAAGAGAATATTGATCTGTGTGCAGAGAACTGTTGATCTCTCTTAGCCGAGGATGACAAATGGTGGCAAACAAAAATCGAGCATCCTCCAAGGACATCTGCCCTGCTCTCTCTTTCTCAGGAAGCGCTTGTTTGGTATAAGGGACCAGCTGTTGGGATTTGGCCAAATGTTGTGTAAATATTAAAGTGCAAGAAAGACGGAGTACATGGAGCAGTGCAACACAAAGTCCAGACCTGAGTCCAATTAGACCTGTGCAAGGAAGCCACTGAAGAGGAAGCTGTCAGGAAGGGGGAAAAAAAGTGTGAATCTCATGGAAACTAATTGAAATATGAGTTATTGGGAGGTTGCATGCATTGATTTATTACATTTCATTGAGAAGTGTGTTTAGGTGTTCAACTGGGAAGCTTTATAACATGCAAATAAGAAAAAGAAGGAGGAAATCATAGAACATGTCTTGAATTAGGCCATATCGTTGTTAGCAATTGGATATGTGTTGATTTTGGTTGGGTACACATCTCTGTCACAACACTGATTTATATAAGAGGCATCAAGATGTACAGATGATCTAGATATAATATGGCACTCCTTAATTAAAATCAAACAAGGAACCGTCAGTGCCACATCAATTTGAACTATGTATGAGGTATCAGATTGAATTATTCTGTTGTAGCACTTATACCTTGTTGAATGTATTAAACCAAGCCAAAAATATCCCTGCTCCCCTACTGATTTGTGTGGCTCTGAGGTACTGTATTATAGAACTTCTCAACTACTTTGCTTACATAAACTTCTGAGTTTCCTGAAATGAAGCTTCTACACCCAAGCTGTACTTTCTGAGTATTTTGACAAGAGGATTTGGACTTTCATTGTTTTCTAAGTGAGATTGTTATGATAGATAATTCCACCTATGCACCCTATTTGCAAAACAAATTAAATAAAAAGCAGGAATCCCACAGATTTAGTATTGGACAATATTTCTATTGAAAGAAGTCTTTAGAGTCATTACTAAATAAAAGGTTTGGATTTTAACTCTTTAAAACTGATTTATAAGCCTTGAATATTTTCACCATTTTTGATGATCTCAAGATGGGCAAATGTTCTCCTCTGTCAATCAAACTGTTTAAGTCCCTTTTCATGTTCAACATCAATGCAAAACTCTATTCAAAGGCAAGCTAGAAAGCATTTGTTAAGAAAACACAAAACTGAAGATTTTTTTTTTAATTGTTGATTTCTGTACTGAACACTTTGATTTGTTTTATAACAGCATTCATTTTCCATTACGCTTGCATTCTAGCTACCCATGGTACGTGTTATATATACATATGTGTGTGTGGTAACAGATTGATGTTCCATTTTATTCAAACTCCTGCTTTGCAACTTCAGTATCATCAGTACAATTTTCAAATATACTGATAAAAACCGCACTAATATGACAATTCCTGGATAGTTTCAAGAATTCAAATATTTCTGAACATGCAATCCTTGTTATGTTTCATTAATGATGATAATTTACAGTTATTGCCTTTCCTGTAGTGACTGACCAACTCTTGCTTCTACACTCTTCAACTCAACATCAAAAAGTCAATTATTTGCCTTGGGGAGGCTTTTTCATCTATTAGTATGTTATTTTCCAGTTATCTCAATAACAACCCTCAGAGAAGTCTGAGTTAATTTGTCTTATTATTTCTTTAAGCATAAAAGTCACCAGACCAGTGGACAACAATGGTTGGAACTAAACGTGATGCAGGCTTGGAAAAGAAACATCACTGGTCAGGGGGTGGTGGTTACGATTGTTGATGATGGTAGGTGAATACCTCTAGTTGTTCTGAGCTTAAATTTGATGCAACGTTTGTCATCATGCTTTTGGCTTGTTCCTATTTAGCACCCTATGTGTATAATAACACATTATGTTTTGGTCTATCTCAAAGATCTGTGGCACATGACCTATTTGTCAGCACGGCCTTTCCATGATACTGGAGACATTTTGGTAGGTGTGATAGTTGCACAGAGATGTAGAATTACCAACCAGCTACTTCTGAGCTACATCAAAACCTCAAAACAGCCACGTTGAGAGAATATTGAGTTGTCCATGTAATTTGGGTCACAGGTCGCCATGTCCTGTACAGAGGAAGTGCAACTTATCTGACATAATGGGACAACCCTGCGCCCATCATTCAGACAAAACTGGTTCCATATTTGCTTTAATGGACAATAACTCCCCCAAAGAGACAAATTGGTGGTCATCTTCTCAAAGGGTAGGAATTACTAGGATGGATTGGCTAGTGAGGTCATTACAGTAAGAGTTTTCCACATCCTTCCTCGCTCATTACCTCACATGCTAGGATTATGTTGCAGCTCAGAATGACCACTTGTCACATTATGAGTGATTCCTTAGTTTTGCTTGGCCGTGAATGGTGGGAGGTCCTTTATTTATCTATTTATTTATTTTAGATATCCATGGTGTCTTTTTGATGTTTTTAATTAAAAATAAAAAGCAATCATAATAAGACACCTTTTATAATATTGTCATCAAAGAGGCCTGAACAATCCATGAGAAAGGAAATACATTTAAAAATCCACAGAATGAAGTCCATTAAACAAAATCATACAAATAAGTTGTGCGTCGAAATTATCCACCTTGGTAGAAAGCCAGGTCACCAATCATTCATAAAGAATACTTATAGAAGTGAATCATGTATAAAGCATAGATACTTCAATGTACCTGATTCACCCTCCAATCGTTAATGTGGAATACAATCCTGCTACTTCATGATGCTTTGTTTTAGGTTAAATGAAGAATTCTCTGTCAAACAAAAAGCAACCAGCAATTTGAATGTATTATTGTAATTTCAATTTGCAATTGGTGGATTAATCAAAATATTGATTGGGTCTTGATCTCAGCCAATACAACAAGTTTTCTCTTCGGTGTATTACAGGTGATAAGGTTACAAATTCAGTTCTTCTAAGAAAACCTTTATAATTTTGGAATTTAAATGTGCATCCGTGACCACAGTGGCCCCTTCCACATGGGTCCATTTTCTTCTCAAGTATTCCTTGATACCCCCTTCAATCTGTAAAATGGATCAATGCCCGTCAGTCTGCACAACTTTGTTGTTTCCCCCCAACCCTTAGATTCAAAGATTGGGATGAAGTTAAGTTCTCCTAATTTGAGAAGTTCACTTTCATGTAATTAATCAATTAAACTTTATTGCAGAACATTTTATTCGTATTAATATATTGTTTAATAACTTCTCCTTAATTATATTTTGTACGTTTTTTTTTTTAAATAACCTGCCTGTCAATATTTAAACAATAACTTTCTTTCAATCAAAGGTTTGTTGATACTTTCAACTACAACTGTAAATCATACTCCATTAATTACATTTAACTATAAAATAAACAAACAACAAACTAACTAATATATATATATATATATATATATATATATATAATGATGGACAGTGTTCAATACTGTGACAAATTGAACCGCAGTTGTCCTTTTCTTTTGGCAGAACATGAGATTAAAACATTTGAGGCCTGTGCCAGCCACGTTGTGCCAGATCACTGAATGACAGAGTGCTATTTAGAAGCACTGTATGCATTTTCTCCCTATAATTCTTCTTTTACTGACCATTTTAACACCCTGTTTAAGTCCATCTAAATTTACGAAGCTATTTAAACACAAGTCTTGGAAAATTAATCAGTGTTTGAGATATGTTCCTTGAATAAAAGACATCATTCTTTTAAACTTTTTTTTTCCCACCATGAGTATTAATTTATCCAATTACAAATGGATTTCCATATTGTATAATTTAGGACAGAACATTGGTGTCGTAGATGTTATTTCTAAAGTTATTAATCAAGCCTGAAACATTATGAGTGCTTCCTAATGCTTCTGTCACATTGCTTTTCTTGTATTTATGACCACAAATTTTAGCTGCATGACTGGCAGCATATAGCCAAATAATAAAATAAATCAAAACATAAGAGTTTTGCTTTTTGCAATTTCCTTTTTGGTCTCCAAATATGAAACCAGATGTTTCCGGCATGCTAAAGATGCTTTTCATCTCGTGTTTTCTTTTTTTTTTTTTTTTTCCTGTGCTTTCAAAATAAATTAATTCTAAAAAAAATAAAAAAGCTTATAAAAAGTTAAATTTCCTTGTTGCCCTGGGTTGTAGTCTGTTTTGCATTGATACAGAAACATTTGAAAGCCCCTGGTCATTCACTGTACTATATTGTGCTCTATGATATCGTAGAACTGTATCTCCCATCTTGGGTGCAGTCCTAAGTAATTCATGTAGGTCAAAACAAGACTTCAGATTTTCACTCTCCTTCACTTTCTAATTCTAATGAATGTCACTTTAATACTGAAACATATAATAGACAACGACTATTAATGTTATTGTACGGGTGAATTATCTAGATATCAGCATTAGTCACACAATATGAAGACTATACTAATGGGGTAGTAATTAAATGTAAATGCACATAAACGTTAATAGAGATTTAAAACAAATATGCAAATTGTTTTAAACATGCTGTCATTTAAATATATAAAAAAACTCACACACACAAACAGAAAACGTTTTGTCTATACTCACTAATCTTGCTTATATGATGACGCACATTTTTCTTTTCGTGCAGCTAGTCTTTCTTGGTTGACCATAATCACAACAAACATCATATATATTTCAGAATAGCTTCTTGAAATTTTGATCACAGCCAGAGCAGGCACATTTCCTGACATATTTTAAATCTAGGCCAAGACAAAACAAACACGTCCTGTCACATGCAAAGCTTACTGGTAGGTCAGGGTACCTGCGTAATGTAAAGTGAGTCCAGAAAACATTATGACATTTTGACTTCACTGTTCTGGTTTCATGGTTACAGACAAAATCAATATCAATCCCATTCAGACATGCTTTTTTTTTACATAGAGCTTATGAAATATTGTTGTACTTTATTTCATGACTCCGATTACAGTTTTACGGCGATGTATGTCTCTGTGTTTGTATATTTAAAGCTATTTCAAATAAACCACTGGAAGTTTCCTACTCCTGGCATCTGAAGAGAATATCAGATACATTTTTAGAACCTATAGGCTGATACCCTCTTTGGCAATGAAAATATATACATGATTACAATGCGAAACAATCAATGGAAACATACATAAGAAATGGCTGTCCACTTCCATTAGTATATTCAACCTGCACACAATTTACATTTAAGGTATGCAGACAGTATTCACTTAGATACTGTATTTCAGTTATTCTCTCTGTCCTTTCTACTGTATGATGCTTTCTGTGGGGAATTATTGTAATGGTTCGTTTACGTTTATCATGCAATGGAAGTAGAAACAATTTTAAAACTATCGTGTGTATTTTTTGGCCACCATAACAAGAGACATAAAACAACAAAAAAATAGATGTTGTTTCCCACAACTCTTTACTGATAGCTTCTCTCATATAAATTAATTATTCCTCAGGAGGGTACTGGTGTTGATTAAAATCTGAATATTCTCAACACTTGAAAGTTTGTACTGCCATTTGTAGGCAATATGGGTTGTACTTTATTGGGATAGATGAGCACAAATCCGAAGTTCACAAATCAGGATGATAACATAAAGATCCATTCAAGTTCATTGTGTAGTGAGGAATTGTATGTTGTATTGCTTTTGTTGTTTAAAAAAACAAAAAATTGATTTATCCGACTGTTTATCTTCATGGTTTGTGGCTTATATTTACATGATAACTGTCAGAATTCCTGTTTCTGGCAAACAGCCCTTTCTTAATTGGTCAAGTCTCTGTGGAGGTAGCATGGCATTTGGATACAGTTGCTCTCACTGTTGCAGGCTGTTTCTTGTCTGCACAGTACTATGCCATCTTTTTAATGTCAGACTCTGAAATTAACAACAGACTCTGTCGGAAACAGCATGGAGGAAATGAGCAGTGAGACACATTTATTTTAACATTATCTGGATCCCTCATAAATCATGCTATTGGCTCACAAAACCTTTGTTGGTAGACCACAGGTTCTTCAGCCTTGGGTACAAATTAAACATCCCAAACACAGATCACGCAAAGCTGACCTTTTCCAAATCTGCGCTGAGCGTTTTTCATCAGAAATAAATAAACAAATAACAGCTACTTCATCCATAAAATCAATTTTAATAACTCATCGGGTTTGGTGAGGTGTTCAGTTTAGTTAGCAGGCTAATTCGGCAAGCCTCTCTATTTGATAGGATGTATTCTGGTATTTTTAAATTAATTTATTTTAATTGTATTGGGGTGGGGGGGGCACTTTTAAACATCACCAATCTGGCAGTCAGCTTTGTTTCTTTATTGCCCTTGATTAAAGTACCTAAACTGAGCCTCCAACTCTCACTTTTCCCACTTTAACCTGTGAGAATACTTAGTCCATGACGTCACTGGAAAACACTGTGGTAGGCCTTGAACAAGCATAGTATGGCATTAAATACTTTTCACCTCATTGAAGATGATGCTTTAGCCAATTTCAAAACAAAAAACAACCGAAGAAGCCCCAAAAATACGGCATGGCTAATAAGATACTTTGCAGTTTCAACAAAAATTGGCTAGGTGTGTTTTTCACTACTTACTTTAAAGAAAAGGAGCAAACTCACAAATATTTAGTTTTTGGCAAAAAAGGTTTATTCCTTGTTGAGCAGTTTTTGAGCTAATTCTACTGAAATGTAATTATTATTATTATTATTATTATTATTATTATTATTATTATTATTATTATTATTATTATTATTATTATAAAAGTCTCAATGTATGATAGCAATGTATGAATACTAAAATATCAACTACATGTTAGAATTAGACAGTAACTGAATACTGTTATAATTATTGCAGTAGTTCTCAGTCTACATATTACAAAGCAAAATGAAACCACTGGAATTGTGAAGTAAAAAGGAAATCTTTGATGAAGCAACTGTCCTTACGGATGCTGTGTGGTGGGAACTGATCTGGGCACTCTCCTGGAAATGTCTGAAAGCGTATATCCTGACTGATAAACTATAGTAGGGAATTCCTTATTTGATTATTTCACTGGCTTTGAAAATACTTTAAATAGTTTTAACTGAAATCTTTATCTGATGTTGTGTAAATTAAGCCCTCAGGTAATTTAACCATAGCGTGGTCTTTTTTTCTTTATTTTTTTTACCATAGCATGTCTTTTTTTTTATCATGGCAGTAGGGGAAGAATTATGAATAACATTCATACCTAAAGACTATCTGCTAGAAATAAGAGGAAAGCAATAATAAATCATTAAAAAAAAAAAAAAATGCATGCAATCTCCATCTTTACTTAATCTCTTTCCAGACTGACATCCATACATCTGAACATCAGCCCCTCTTTCCTATCCCAGGATTTCCCCAGCTCTGCGGGCATACATACACTGAGACAAGCCACCCTTTTAGCTCAGATGAGCCACTGTATCGTTCAAACGTGAATGAGTTCAGTGCTGTTGTGGTGTGTTGAAATGCACTATTCATACTTTTAAATGAAATCTCCTTGCAGTCTGGACATTTTTCCAATTACAGTCATTGCAGATATTGTTCCATGAGCGCACATTCAGAGACACCGCAGAATAAGAGTGGCTTCTGTTTGTGGATTGGGCGTCAGTCTATAGTTAGGCATAAAGTAAATAAATATTTTTTCTGACAAATTTATAGCAAAAGGCTCAGTATTTCTTCATACAATAATCTAACCTTAGAAGTATTTTATAGACCGCATATGTTCTTAAAATAGGTCACTTAAATAGGCTTAGCGTTGCAGTCCAGTAGGTACAGAGCTTAAGCCTAAGGAGAGAAGAACAGTAATTGGTAGTTATGGCTCCAAGGTACCATAAATGATGAACAAAGTTGGCCACCTATTGTCACATTTAGGACAAAAGAGTACACAGCTGGGGCATTGTTCGAGGTTCATTAGTGGGATTGCATCCTCATTAAAGTGGAAACAGTCACCTGAATAGCTTGTCCTTCATATCCTGGCTCCGAATCGTTTTTTTTTTTTTTTTGCATCTCTATTCTTTCTGTGTACAGTACAAAGGGTAATAATAGATGTCTATAAAAAGTAACGGGCAAAATCTAGCATTAGGCTAATCTGTCACCCATTTCCATTTTTCTGAGGAGAGGAAAGCATAATCAAAAGCCTAAATGACAAAGAGTTGACAGTAAGATTCTGTGGTAAATGATTCTGGAGTCGTTGGCCCGCGGAGATGCTGAGGAAGTTCCCAGCAGACCTGATTAATTCCAGTCTCTCCAGCTGCCAGGGGAGCAGAGGCTAAGCAGTTTCACAGAGAGGAGCCCATTACCACTACCAGGCTGAAATAGATCTAATCAGCTCGCCGCCGCTCAAAAGAAACTTTGCAGGTTTGGTTTCGCGACAGCAGGGCTTTAAAATAGGCACTACAAAGGATCATGGGAGTCAGAGATTGTTTAGTCCTCGATGGAGCTCAAGGAAATTCTCTCTGAGGTTCAGCTCTGTTAATTTAATGAACATGACAGAACTTCCCTAAATGTGTGACATCACTTTTGTTGAAGACCCCTAATTCCAGTGGCTTTTGCTTTTCTGTGTTTTAGGCTAATTGCAGTCCTCTCGAAGCGCTCATTTCAGCTCAGGCCTGCAGGCTTTTTAAAAGAAATAAATCTAGTTTGCTGGTAAACATCTTGTGAGCATACCGAGACAAAACAGTCATGAACCCCTCCTTTCTTAGCTTTGTTGTCAGGATATTTCTGATACACAAATATTCTGGGGGCTTTTGAAGAGATCAGATCAGCTTTTGACCCAGTAGTCTGAAGGGATATGACTACAGCATGATTTCAGTTGCATTCTTGCATTATCATTGCTCAGAAAACAAAACAAAACCAAAAAAAATGTAGTCAACCAGTCAAGTAAGGCAGCATTAAGAAAAAAAAGGTGAAGTTCAAGAATTACTGCATTTTTTAAATGTAATTCCACTGTGAGTCTAGTGTTACAATGGGTGGATCATGTACAATTAAAATAATAATAATAATAATAACAATTTGAGTAAGCAAGAAGCATATGACCGATAAGGAAAAACAATGCAGACATATATTCACAGTAATTTGAAATATTTCCTTAAACATGGACTCAAAGCTACAATCAAAATTCCAATTAAATTTACATCAAAGTAATCAGAGTGTTCAGTTTGGACATTTAACATTCCAAGGTTCTATTTCCTTTATGTTACACTGTGAAAGTTCTCTAAATCACATCTGTAACAGAATAGTGAAAATAGTGAACCTGTCCCGATATACTGAAACTACTGAATTCAATCTATCACTGTAAGTGCATCTGGTACTACTGGACAGCTTTCTAAATTGTCATTCTCTGTATATGTACTACTACAACCAATAATAATAGTAAAATGTTGTTTGTTTGTTTTCATACAATTTAACAGAATATGTGAATTGAAAATGTACTATGAAGAAAGATACCTAAAGCAATACAAGTAATTGGATTTACTAATGGTAATAATAATAATAATAATAATAATAATAATAATAATAATAATAATAATAATAATAGTAATAGTAATAATAATAATCTCTCAGATGTGGCTCTCCAACTTTAGTAGTCCTCAGGCTTCTTCCTGTTTTAATTTTTGATTAATTAGAAGCAATGTTTCTAACTTACATTGTAGTTCATGGAGGGAGAGGGGAGGGGTGGTGGTAACTAAAAACAGGTATTTCCAATTCCAACGTAATCTGTGAAAATCCCAATTTCATGTAGCCATTAGAGCACTGGAAGGTGAAACTGCATTACTGCATACTTAACTAAGCGAAATATACACACATTTAATGAGTTTTTAAATATTAAAACTAGTACACATTGTCACAATTGTGAGCTCTTAATTTACCGAGCAATTAAGTCAGGACCCTCATTTATCAGTGCATGTTCATTTGCTGAAAACGTAGTCAGTTTTTATTAATTGATGCTATAGAAATACTGAGGTAAAATTAATGTGTGTTCACCGGAGGTCATGCCGGCAGTAGTAGGTACCTATCAAGGAGCAAGACGTGAGATAAATAGTAACTGCAGTTTCACGATTACACTAGAGATAGCTGAAATATTAAGTGGCAAACTGGGTATTGTCTTTAGCTGAAATGATAAAATGAAAATACTGCATTGCTTTTCCTTTGGTGACCATCTGTTACAGGCAGAAACTGATTTTGCATTAAAAGGGAAACTATGTAAGTTTAACCTTAGGTTTCTTTCTGCACTGCCTGATACCAGATTTTACTTTCATGACAATTTGTTAACGTAGTTTTGAATTGTTATTATCTGGAACAACGAGACCATTTCCTTTTTTTTCCTGGAGTGCTTGTGGGTGGGATGAGGAATGGGGGCGGCAGGTGGCAACATTCCCTTTACAGACTGACATCCGGACATAACAATAAAAAGCTCTTAGGTCCTGCTAGTCCATGTACAATTCTGTTATTTCTTGTTAAGTGTGACTGTATCATATCATTTAATGTCTCTCAACCTGTTCTGTATTCTTCTTAAATAAATATTATCATGCAACTGAAATAGTTTTCTATTTAGTAAACACTATCGTGAAACAAGAATACACTGGAAGACCAGTGTATATTTGGTTTAGTCGGTACAAAATAGTTTTTAATTAATTAATTGCATTTATTTATCTGTACTTATAGTACACGGGTACTGTGTTTAATGTAATGTGTAAATAGGCCAAACATAATGCATAAACATAAATAATAATATTGATTGTGGTTAAGAGTTAGTTTTCTTTTTCTCCAGATGGTTTATGTTAATATTAAAAGTGGGGATATTTTTTTAAACATAAGTCAGGAACTGAATATTAAATTAATTAATTTGGCCAGTCCCTACTTCCACGGCACAGTCTTAGAAAGCCTTAGAAAGGTGTGTGCTTCTTCACAACTAGATGATTTTTTATTCATTTTCCTACCGTAGAAAAAAGAGCACACTGCACTAAGTGTAACAGGGGGTCCAAACTTTCACATGATACTCTAGGGTTTATGGTTAACTGTTGTGATGTGTGTAAAACCCATTGGAAATAGCTGTTTGTTTAAAAAAAATAAAGACAGTAGGTAAGAATCTACTTTGTCATGCTGTTTTTAAATTTGCCTTCCCAGTCGTGGTAACTTCAGAAAGACATAAAATAAAAACAGCAAAGACGACAAAAATAATTAATCTATTTGAAACCCTTTTAGATAAAGTGATGCATTGATGCCTAAACACTGGTCGCTTAGTCGCTCTTGACCTCTGACACGCCTCGGTATTACTAACTTTGATGGGGCTATGCCAAGTTGTTTTTCTGTACCCTGTGAGTTTGCTAATATGCTCCCATTTCTCATTCAGACAGTCAACAGAGGCAAAGAAAGCACAGGGGCAAAATATTCTGTCTCCTGTGAACAGCCAGTAATAAATTGCCCTTTCAGCAGTACCGCAGACAAATTTTTCTTTCTTTCCCCTCTTTTCGGCTGTCGAAAAGGCGCACCAATGAGCAGCGTTGTGTTGCACCTGGCTCACAGCGAGCTCTCACACGGGTCAGTGATGGAAAACCCATCCCAGTGCATTTGGTGAGTCTGATGTACATAATCACGGTAATTGATGCTGGGAGCTGCGAGCTCTTGGTATCACAGGGTCTGCAACATCTCCTAGCAAGGCCAGCGCTCGGCGTTATCAGTCCATCCCGTAATTAAATATCACTCTCTTACAGTGTGTTGCTGGCTCCTTAATGAGAGGAAAGCAGAAACAGTCACCTCTACCCCCTTTGAGCAGTATTTGCTTGTTATTAAATGGTATTATGGAGCTGCCTATTCTCTGTTCTGCGTGTTGCCATACCAGGCACCATTGCTGTTTTATAATTGCACAATTAGTGCCAGAGCTTGGGCTTTCATACATCAGTATGGATTGCCCACGGTATTAAAGAAAGTAAGGAAACTTACAGCGTTTTTTTTCTTTTAAATCAGTCTTGGCTAGGATGCATATTAAGGGCAGCATTTTGCAAAATGTGAGGCAATTTATCATGATCTGTTTTTCACTACCACCCACCACTCTCAACCCCACTCCTCTGACTTTCATCCTGACCTTGCGCTGTGTTGTTGTGGGGGTCCAATTTGCTCATTGTTACTTGCTTGCATAATTTCCAGCGCCTCCCCCTGCTCCCCCTGCCGACTCCCACCCCCCCCACTGAAAGCTACTGCTGCCACTTTTTTTTTTTTTTCTCTCCAAGCAAAATCCACTCATTTATATGCCCAGGCTAAACGGTATTCATTTGTAAGATGGCAAGCTGTATAACACTAGTAATTCCTCCTAACCAATTTCCTCAGCTCTCCCCTTTCGCTGTCATAAGCAGTGTATTAACTGACTGAGGAAAATCCTTTCACATTCTGCTGCGTCGCTTTCTTCTCAAGTCATGAGCCCATCACAGACTTCTTCTCGGCTGCAGGTTGCCACGGTGAAGATTTACAATGCTGAGCTATTCACACATCCGCCTCCTTTTTTCCCCCCTCTCTCTTTTATTGTTAAATCCCCTGTGCGAGGGCAACCTTGATACCCAAGCTCGTAAAATTCACGCAGGCTTATCACCCTTGGCAAGAGCTGCAGGCTCTCATTACTGCATCCAACTGCTTCTGTACCGCCATGACAGAATTAGGCCCAGAGCTTATATTTTTATCAATGAGCTACATTATTCCCTCTTTCTAAGGAAGATCAACTGCTCTCTAGGCTCTTATCTACAATCTTATTATGGATTGTTTTGCCTTTTATTTGTGTCGTGATTCCTGTTTTATCTTAAGTGTTTTGTCTCAGTCTCTGCAAGGCTTACTTTTAGGGTTACCAGCAGGCCCCATAATCACGGTACTCTCTGAGGCAGGTCAGGTTTCTAAACTCACCTCCGAACTGTGTATGAATTGATTTTAATTAACATTGTAAAATTTGATAATTGCCAAAACCTCTTCTCTTATAAAAATGGATTGTTTACTCCTTGCTGACAGCCACTCGAACAAATAGGATAATTTCTATCAAACAGACCTACACAGTTTATCTAACAAAAACAAAAAAAACAACAGCAAGGTATTATATTAATAATATTTTTTTTAGTATTATTAATAATGATAAAATACAAGTAGTGCAACATTCCCTTATTCACAGACTTTTTAAAACGACATGCTATTGTTTTGCTATTTTTTCATCTGGAAATTGAATATATGAATGTGTTATTTGCTTTATTTAATTAATTTAAATATGGTTATAAGGCAAGCAGGTACATTTCCTTTGCCTGAATTGTGTCCTGGGATGCCAGGTCTGGAGACCTACACAACCTGCAGTGTTTGTTTGGATGGTCAGAGAGGTCTGTTCCTTATCATTACCAACAGAATCAAGATAACACACTAACAAACAACAAACGTGACTTCTTTTAAAATTCAAAGAGACTTTTTTTTCTTTTGATACATTCTTAACTTTAGCATTGCATAAATAATAATAATAATAAAAAAAAGCTGCAAAGACTGTCCACAAATGGACAAAATATATACTCAGCGCTTTAAAAAAATACTGCTGTTTTTTTTAAATAGTAAAGCACTCATTACCTAGTGGAGAACATCCAAACCAACTTGTATTTATGTATTTATTTTTTTAACAATTCATCTGTTTATATATTTATTGGTCATATATATATTGATTTATGTCAACATCTATTAATTTGTATGAATCTGAAACATTTGGGAATTAATATATAATATGAAAGACATGATTGGTCTAAAGCAGTATGTTGATGAGTAATTTATCAGTTTCTTAAATTAAGCCCATCTGAAGATGTACATCCTTAATTGTGGATGAAGTCATTTTAGGATGAACGTGTTACATCTGCTACTGCCCCCCCTCCGCCACCTAACCCTGTCCCCCTTCCACACAGATTCTCTCTCTCCCTCTCTCTCCCTCTCTCTCTCGCTCTCTCTCTCTCTCTCTCTCTCTCAGGCAAAACAACTCTTAACTCCCATGGGTTGAACATGCCATATCATTCATCAAGCTAGATATATTAATCTGCGGAATGAGAGAATATAAATTCTGTGTGGATATGTCTTGGAAAACAAAAACAAGCATGGCTAAATACAGCTTAATATTTCACTTACTCCCCAATTAATCACGAATAAATGAACACCCCTTGAGACGTAAAACTACAATATTTAGATAATATCAATATTTGTGTTTCCTTGTTCTCCTTTTTTTTTTTTTAGACTGAAAGATTGACCTGATTGTGAGCATTTGGTTATGAAGCTGATTATAACTGCCTTTATTAATTCCTATTGCTATTTTATTAAGTGATACTTTATAATTCTAATCTTGATTCTCCTGAACCACCTAGAAGTGATTTACTTTTCTGTTTAATGATATATGCCTACCAGAGGGGATGAGATTAAAACTTGTATCTGAAAAGGAAGACAATAAACAAAGTTGGAGAAAAGAGACCGGATGGATGAAATCAGCCTAATTGTCACATCTTTCTTAACTAACATATTGACATAATTTTAGGAGCATCATTCACTCAGAAACAAAATTAAAAAATCACAATTTTATGGGGTGGAAAGTTTGACCCCTGTAATGCAAAAGCAACACCTTTCAAGTGTGCACAGTAAGAGAAAGGAACAAACACAAAACTTTGCCATTGTAAGTGAAAATATATTAATCATGTACGATAGTTTATTGTATTTTCTTTTTGCACTGTAAATTATTAGTCTCAATAAAAATAAATTAAAGCAGAGAACCATGTTATAATGTGCTCAAGTAAGCTGATAAGAAATTTGGTCACATTGATAACCGGCTTGGGAGTGTGATCATCAATCCTGCATGTACAATCAGAAAAACAATAAACAAAACAGGCACTTAACCATATATTGATTGATGAACCCTTCACACCAACGGCGGACTAACCAAATTTGTGCAGAATTAATCTGTGCTCTGTCTTCCGCTCTCTTCACCTGAGTGTGTTGAAACTGAGACCCGTTGCCAATAAGGTTACAAATTCTTATCAGATAAAGAGAGAAAAAATGGATGAATATTTATTACACCCATCCGAGTAAAATTAATGTATACATCTGTGTACAGCATTACATAGTGTGATGCAAACTGCACATTTACACATAGTTATTGTACATTGTGCATTTCATTATATAATCAGTTGAACTTGCCACAAACTAAAGTTTTATCAAACTAAACTAAGGCTAATTATGTGAGTTTAACTAACAAATGGGACCCCTTCTGTTTGATGTTGGAATTTAAATAAGTGGGAATGCAACACAAACAGTTGAAATAACAGAAAGACATTTGAGTGTACAGCATGGTGGAAGCTTTGCTTAATAATATATTTCCCTCTAATACCTGGGCCTTTGGGCTCCATTCAGAAAAAAAGGTAAATGTTAACAGAGTTTGTGATATTACATATTCCCAAATCTCCTTACCACAGAGTTTAAGCAATTAACAATCCACTGCTTTTCTTATGTAAATATATGACACAATTCAGACATGCTGTATTTCCAAAGCAACGTAGCCATGAAAAGAAACCTCTGTCATCCTAGACGTGACACTCACTTTGTTGACAAGTAAATGTCGACCTGACAATATAGGTTTTGCAGAGGTTTCAGTTCTTCACCTATTCTAAAGCTCATTCCTGCTTGTTAAATACACTCTTGTTTTGATTAACTTCATGAGTCTTGGCATATCTTCCAGCTCAACATTACAACTGAGATGAGAACAGTGACTTCATTCCAGGAAGAAAACATTTCTGAGGACTTCCAACAGCGTCAGAACTCAGTTTGGAGTGACGGAGCGTGGTGCTGATGTGGTGTTTGATCAGATAGTCTCCACCTAAGATGTGCTCTTGTTATAATGAGCTGGTTTATATACGTGCAGTTGTTAATTTGTATCCGTGATAGGGGCTGATCATTGGCTCACTAGAAATATGCAAACCTGTTCAGTTTTTGATTAATTAGAAGGATTTTATTTTAGGCTGACGTCTAGGATATTATTCTGATATTGGTGGAAAGTGGATAGGATAAGGTATTCCATTGGCCATCCCAGGATGAGGTACCACTAATTCAACAGTAGGGAGTCCTACACATCGTTCAGTGTTGTTTGTACTTTAACAAGTATCCCTTTAAATGTTTATATTAATTAGCATGCAAATTATTAGGAATTGCCTAATAATTTTGCCAATGCTTCATATAAAGCAAATGTCTTGTGGAGAGGGAACCTCTGTAAGAGATGTAACACATAATGTGGTTAGGGAGCTATTTAAAGAAGCTTTCTTTAATATTTTCATTGCAATTTGCAGTGCTGAGCAGATTAAAAGTATTCACTTTAACAAGCTTCATCAAAAGCAGACAAATACTAGTACAGAGTACTGGTAATTCATAGAAGTATCTTTCAATGGAAAGAGTAAAGATGAACAAGTTACCCTAGGAGATTATTATTTTAAAAAAAGGGGGGAAACATTTTTGCTTGTAGAATATATTTAACCTATTCAATGTAGCCTTCCTAATCTCAGGCAAATCCATATACCAATGTATTAAAACTTATATGTAGGTATTATTATTATTATTATTATTATTATTATTATTATTATTATTATTATTATTATTATTATTATTATTTATCAGAATGTGCAATTTCATTAAATGTTTACAAGACATTTACAGTTTAAAGATACATATTATTTATTGGTTCATTATGTCTGATTTCTGGGAGACTGGGGTATAGACAGGTATGTGAATGGTCAAGCTCGTGAAAAGCTATTTAGTTAAATATGGAAGACTTATAAATGAGGCTAGTACAGTATGTATCCTTTCATTTTGTAAAACTAAAAACAAATATGTACAAATAGTCATTGCATTGGGGGAAAACAATCAATTAGGTGAAGTTTGGTTCACTCGGTTGTGTCCCAAAACAAAAAGGTTAAGCTGCCAACTGTGTGAAGTTAGGGGGAAAAAGTAGTTTTGCTAGGGGTTATAAAATTGTGTACATTTTTGGTTTGGTGCAGATATGTATTTTTGTACACATGTTGGCTGGCATCTGTTCCTAACAGTGACGGTTTCTGGTTGCCAAACTGGCCCAAGGATCTTTCTTTACACCCCAAACATTTCCTTTCAGCCTCCAGCCCTGAGGCGGGGCGAGGACTTTCCCTGCAGAGCAGTGAGTATAAAAGGCATGGAGGCCATCAGGGGCTGGCTGCGCCTGACCCCACAGGCCTCTCTGTCAATCAAGGCCTTCCCATCCCAGCTCTCTTTCACACCAGGCAGCTGTAGCCATCGCTGTCAAGCAGGTAACAACCCCCAAACAATGGAGGCCTCAATGCCTGGTCTAGACACTCTTTTAGCCACTTATTTGCTGCTCTTGGCAGCTGTTGAAGCATAAATAAGCAGTTTGTAATCAGAAAGCTGACATCATCGGCGCTCAGCTGAGAGGGAGGATTGTTCGTGTGCACTGAGCTGCTCTTCTCATTTGGAAACAACAGATTCTGGGGTGGGGAGCTCGATGTGGGCCGTGCCAGAGCCGGCCTTTGCTTTTATTCACAGCACAGTCAATGTGTGTATCTGCTTAATTGAAGAGGCTAAAATAGTTTAATTTAATCTGTGTGTTTCTTCCTAGTCACAGTTAAATTGAACATATATATATATTCACTAACATATTCATATTAATTCAAGGCAGTACTACCGTACTCCTACCACCCATGGCGTAGTCATATTTGTGATCTGCCTGTTTCTGTGATGAACTCCGAAAATGTGTTACACTAGCAGTTTTCTTTCTGTTCTTTCATGAATTATTTCATACGTCGGCTTCATAAATATGTAGTATGTTGCAAACAAGTATGTATTGTGTCTGTGTTGATATATAAAATGTGAACATGAGTAAAAATTGTTATTGAGGCCAATGCTTTTACACTTTGTTAGAGTTAGAATTTACACAAAAAAACATCTATTTGTACATTTCAATTTTTATACCCTACATTTTCAGCACTATTGTTATGTCGCAGTAGCTCAGATACCTTATTTGTATTCATGCTTATGTGTATTTCTTTATCTATATCTAGATAGATGACTAAAAACTATTTTTAATAAATGCATTACCTTACTTTAAAAAGGTTGAGCAGCTTATTGCTTCTACCCATTGGAGGGCAGGTGAATAGCACGGTCTTGTATTTCTGGGTGACCTGCCACTATGACACCAGTAAAATATTCTTAATCTTCCAGCTGGAAGAGAAGCTCTTGGCTTCACTATGAGCTTGGAATTCTAAACATTGCCCCTGCTGGCTCCGTTTCTGAAACACGTGTGTGTGCGTGTGTGTGTGTGTGTGTGTGAGCACTTTATTAAATATTTGGTAACTTTGTTTAGTTGCCAGCTAGCCCCTTATTTCCATGAAGATGATGTACAGCTTAAAATAGGATACCTGCCTGCAAACTCCTTAAACATGTGACTGAAAATATAAGTCTGTGTTTTATGGGTTTAAAAAGATACCAGCAACAGCTGATGTAACAATGACGTGTTTCACAAGAGACACTTAAATATAAAGCCTAAATATAGATGAGTTATTTGGCCAAAAAGGGAGAAACCACTCAATATAAAAATAGGAAACTTTATAGAACTGCACCTGAGAAAAGCAAGGTAAATTTCAGAAGTGCCAGACAATGTTACTGTGGTGTATTGTCATTATATCTGTTGTAGCTTTTCTTTTTCTTTTTTTAACAACGATATGACCTAGAACGCATCCAAAAATACAGCCTGTAATAGAGACTTACCCAGTGCATGCATTCAAAATAACCACAGAAACCACTGATTTAATACTACAAATATGGTGTTGTAAATAGGCCCTGATTTACAGTACTAATGCACTTTGAAAAGGCATATTTAAGAAAGTGACATACCACATAATTGAAATTTATTTGCAATTACCAAACTACAATAAACACAGTCTTCCTTTTCTTCCATTAATAACTGCATGGCTAATGCATAACAATCCCTCTGCAGCTTTTACAAGCAAACTTGAGCAGGCATGTTGTAATAGCTAGAAAAGTTAATGTAGCTTGAACAAGGTTCCTAATTGTCCCTGTCTCTGTCATATTTGTCTACTTGAATGGTCCTAAATACCATAGCGATTAATTAGCAGAGAGCAGGTATTGTGAGACACTATCTTCGTCTGTTGACTGGGTGAATGGAGCCGGAGACACTGGAATGTTCCCATGTTTCATGCCTGCACTTCCTGTAAGGCAGTTTAACCAGAAGATTTAACGTGTCAAAGTTAACTGCATTCCCTAGCAGATACTCACATTTTAATTAAAGATTAAGAACCTAGTACATTACATTGTGATTTGTCATACATGGCTTGTTGAATAGGGAGCCTACTGGGATTCCCTTTAACATTTTATAGACATCACTGCTGCTCCTAATGCACAGAAACACAAGGATTATTAAAGCAGAGTTGTGTAATAGAAGGTGAACAGAAACAAATGCCACCATGAAGTAAATAACTGATATTTTATAATTATGTATGTTCGACACTTGTGTCTATGTTCACAATGGCCAGAAAACGAGAAACTTTCACACAAAGGCTTACTTTTTCCCATATTATCATGTTCCTACATACAGCTGGCATGCCACACAGGTGTATGTAGTCTTTAGGATGCAGAAAGCCACAGATGTCTCACACTTCCAGAAGGGCCCTATTGTTGGTACATAGCAAGGAAGAGAAAACCACTGCACAAACAGCGAGCATCACAGGACATCCCAAGGTAACCATATCATAGGTGTGTAACATGTTAGCAGATGTCACGGAGGAGAAAGTAACATGCCAGATGACGAATCCGTGCCATGGAGATTGAAAGCAATGTGCAGCCAATGACAATGACGAAGAAGAGAGGCATTACAACCTGAACCCCCCTCATGGAGATCTGTAGTCCATAATTCAGCAGTCACCCCCTCACCTCCTGAAATAACCTGTCCAGAAGACTGAACTTTGAACTTGTGCAGCACCTACAGGACCTTTATAGCAATTGAAAAAAAACATGAGATGTGGTCAAACTAATATTCTGATCATAATTTGAATTATGCCCTCTGATATCTCTCTGATACCTGAGTATCAAATATATGTATTTTAGCAATATTTTAGTATTTAACAGTCGTGATACGGCTCTGGTTGTCGTTTTCCATTGTTCACCAAATTGCAACTTAGAATACCTCACCAACATGTTTCAGTGTGCACAGTGATATATTCATACAAATGATAACCTTGCAATCGTGTAAAAGTCCTTCTTTGTCTTACTTTGCTATAACAGATACTCTTTTGTTTGTTAATTACAATGATAGTATCAATGCCTACTGTCTCGAATATCCTGCATATTTAATGCAGCCCCTTAAACTGAAATAATCACAGCCGATTGAAGGTGATGATAAGATTTTTATTTTAAGCACTGTAAGTGATCATTTTCCAGCGAGCGATGTGATATAATAGCAGAATCGCTTTGTTCTGAGGAAAACACTGTAATAGAGTCACACGCATAACGACGTGTTTCTCGTCTCCCCTCAAACCACCTCTTCAAAATTACACTAATGTTCACCAGAATTAGGGTGTTTATTTATTTATTTCTTCACAACCTGAATTCAATTTATTCCTGACCTTTCACAGTTCTCAGGTGGCTAATGATTAGACAGAGCTACCAGGTGCATTGCATTAGCTAACTTCATGGGCAGAACAAATTAAAGGTTTGCATCGTCGCATCATCTTGCTGCCGCTGTTACCATCCTCGGAAACAGTTTTGATTAAACACGAGAGCATTATCTTCAGGTGTACGCAATTTAAAGGCTGAAGAGCTCAATTTTCTTACATTATCTTCTAATCTACAAAAATGGCTGACAGAAATTACTTGAAAAAGAAAATCTGTAGAATTCTGCAACCAGGGACTGACTTCAGTCCTTCATGTAAAACTATAACTACTGAAGTGCTTGTTTTGCGATTAAACAGATTTTATGTTTGTATTTCGGCCTGAATTAAATAAAAAAATTAGACCCACCTGCCAATTGCAAATTTCAAACCAAAAACTTGACCGCTACTTTTATGTTTGGCAGAGGCTTTTTGCTCCTACCCAATGGAAACCCACAAACAAGTACTGGGTTTGCAATTGGCGGATGGGTTGATTTAAGATGAGCCTCAGAGCATAACCACAATCATATTCGAAAATTGCTCAGAACTGTATCAATGAAGCAGTTAGCATTGTAAAAAGTCATTTTCACTGTCCTTATCGTGACAATCAGTACAATATGCTGATGCTATTTGTCTCATTATTATTATTAGTAGTAGTAGTATTATACTGTATTCGTTTATTTGGTCATGAGATCAGGTCAGTTAAACCTGAAGTTTTCTAAAATGTATTGCATCTTCATTGTTTGTGAAGGTGAGAAAGCTTTGTTGTTATTGAATCACACTCTTCACACTACACAGAGGCAATTTTCATGCATTGGCTTTGTTAACTGAAATACACTAGGGAATGCATACTGTCCATGTGATGCCTGTGCTGGGTAAATAAATGGCACTAATAGCAGCATAAAGTAGAACATTTATTTTAAAGAAATCCTAAAAAAGAGCATTCCACTATCACATATACAAAAGAACATATATAAAGCATCGCAGAGCCTTGTCTGAGAGATTCCCCAGACAGATTTTTTCCAGCTTCCACATTTTCATATGCAAAACAGCCTCACCATGTCCTTACTATCCCCCCCCACACACACACACACTCTCAGCCTTTCTGAAACCCAATCTGAGGGGGCACTGCAGACTAAATAAAAAAATCATTTTGATTTGACCTCCCGCTGAGAAGTGGGGGCTGCTTAGTTTCAGGCAGCAGAACCAGCAACCCAGAAAGGTATGTCCTGTTTTGCATGGCTGCTGGTGTGACTTGAGGATTACAATCAGGCCGTTTATACTTCGGGGGCTCGACATCCCATCCACATCCTGGGCTGTCGTTAACCTTTCCTTTCCATTTGCTGTTCCTCTCAAGCCTCCTACCCGCCTGCGCCTCCCCTCCACCATCCGGCCTGCCAACCTGCAGGGCGAACCCCAGCACAGTCATTTACTTTGGCACATGACAACCAGCTGTATGTTGGTTTATTTTATTTATCCTTTTCCCCTTCTTCTTTTTTTAGGAGTGGATCACAGGAACACAGACCTATCAAGGAACTATGTAAGTGGGGGTGGTGAGGAGGGAGTGAGAAGTTGTGTCATGGTTGCATTCATTGCTTTGAAAGCCACAGAGGATGTGGTTAACCCTTCCATGCTCTGTCAACTCTATTTCTCATGAGCAAAAAACATAGAGCGCTGAAGTAGCATAATGGAATAGGAATACCCAATGTACATACCTTTACATATCATAGGCTTTCCATGTTTATTACTAACTCTAACAGGAGAAATTAAAATCTTCTTCTTCATTTAGACTTTGTCCATATCTTGTTATGTAAATAAGGTGTGGGGAAACAATTATATAAGACTCTACCTGGATGATAGGTTTGGCGATGTTCTTTTTTCAATATTTTACGCATGATTGGGCAAGTCACATAACGCGTAAACCTACCAGACTATTTCAAAAAAATCATATGGCAGCCTTCCTTGAAAATGCAAAAACAAATTTCAAACAAGCCTTGTTGCTTTCCCGATCTCCTTTGGTACCTTGCCACCCATCTCATAAAAAGGTACGGACAAGCTCTTTTGTTGGTAGATACCGATTGATATTATCTGACTGGATGAACTGACAAACTGACACAAGGTCTACGACTATCTAAAGGTAGCAGTGGGCTGACTACCATTTTCAGGGGCATGATTAAAGCTCTTGCTCATCGATGGTTTCTGTTTTGGTTTAACAGGACCTCAGAGCTAGTTTTGATCTGAACGATCACGCTGACTTGGCCCATGACCCGCTCCCAAATACGTCTGATGAAAAAAACAGGTAAGCTAGTCTCACAATAACCTTTTCTCCTCCAGGTTGTCGCCACATGTCTTTCTTTAATTGAGGATTTGGATTTGAATCACTGCGCCAAAAACTAAACAAGCTAACAATGAAATACATTTGTATTTCCTTATGCACTGTTATCTGTTTAGACAGGAGGATTCATACAGCTTACAAGTCATCTTGACAGACCGTTACAGTTTTCATATTTTCTTTCCTACCATTTTAGAAGTATTGTGAGCTATATTATAGTAACTATCTTATTATGAAGAGTATCATCTGTACAACAGTTTGTACATTTGCTGACAATATCTTTTAAGGTTTCATTGGATTGCTTCTCATTTCAAAAACACAGATGCATTACATATGTGTCTACATCGTAGGATTTAAAATAGCTTTGCGCTCTGGAAAGAAAGATCATGCTTACTTTCCTTTTGTTTTAAGAACCATTTAATATATGTTAATGTCAGGCCCTGTTATTTATTTGTTGGTTTGTTTGTTGGTTTAATATGTATTTTATAATTCTTTGTCCAGTCACGGAACAAAATGTGCTGGGGAAGTTGCAATGGAGGCCAACAACAGTTTCTGTGGGGTTGGCATTGCATACAATGCCCAGATTGGTGGTAAGTGATGCATATTTATTGTGTAGCTGGTATATGGCTTTTATCCCTACTCAAAAAGCAATTTGTTAAGGCAAGATGTTTACCTTTCCTCCCAAATTATATTTACAGAGCTTCCTGGCACTAGTTCTTTTTATATAATTTACATGTAGTGCCCACCAACTGTAATTAACTGGTAAATTGAAAGCCTTGTAGCAAACTACAGGGGAGACTGCGGTATTATCTCACAATAGCGTGACTGCAGACAAACATTTTGTGCAGTAGTGTCTGTGTGTTTGAGAAAAGCAGTCTGGACATACAGCTCTGAATAAACTGAGGAACATGTTGAGAGAAACTGTACCTTCTTGTAAAATCATGCAGAGGAAATCCCAAAAGCAAAACATTACAAATGTTTTCAGAACAATTAGTTTCACAGTTGCTTTTGTATTTTAACATGAAATTAGTTAAAGTGATATTTCACAGAAGGTAAATGTAAAATCATTATGGTGTCTCAAGGAGGCAAATTCATGCAGTAAGCTTGATGCACTATTGGTGTTAACCAGATTCAGGGACTATTCAGCTTCAGTACTATGTTCTATATAATTTGTTTGGTTAAAAGAGAGAATGAGGACAAAAGATGTGTCATGTTGACCTTTACACTTCATACACATTGATCAGTATTAGACGCACCTTTACAGTGCTGTTCAGATTGAAAAAAAGAAGATACATTAGCAAGGGAACACCTTACTTAATGCAACTATAAAAGGAAATTGCTGCTTTTATTGTTCCTTCTACAGGCTTAAAGTACTACTTAAAAATTCTTTGGTGTAGATTTCCTGCATTTGAAACTCAAAGGGAAGATTATATATCAATGAATTACAAAGAGGACTGAATCTCTTTATAGGTATATTTGTTGTGTTTCACATAACAAGATTCAAATGTATCATAAAGCCTGGATGAATTGAGTTTTGACTTGTTATTAGGTTAGTTAATCCCCTTGTTTAGAAAATGATTCTTTACATTTGAGATTCAGCCTTTATATGACACCCTGTTGGGTTTTAAATTATATATATATCAAATTAAAAAAATATATTTTTGGGTTGGTAAAATAGTCATCCTTGTAATCTCACAAAGCAAAGCACCAGTATCAGATTCCCAGAAACCAGATTTGTGCATCAGAAACAAATCTCAGAAGAACTGAGGCTCAGTTAATTCTAGATTAAACTGGATCTCCACACTAGAGACTGTGGAGAACTGTGAGAATAGGCCCTCCTTGGCCTTGAAGACACCGCACAAATTATCAGCCTTGATTTGTGTCCTTTGTAACATGTGACATCTTAAGCACACACAGAAAATAAATAATAATATAGAAAAACACCAAAGAACAGACACCAAAGTTTTATGGAAAGGATTGGATTTTAAGAGCACCTACAATTCCATTTATTGTGTCTTGCCCTGTTTAGACAAATAAGCAGTTTGATTATCATTTAAAGAAAGGACTGCTTTTTGAATGTGGACATCAGACTATTGACCCAGCCAACAAATCTGTCACTAAATATAAATTGAAAGTTTTTGTTCTGGTTAAAAAACAAGCAGAGTTGAGGTGGAAATTACCACTCTTTTTCAACCGCAGCCACTTCGACCCTCTAAATTACTACCTTTCTTCAAACAAGAATCTTCCTCCTTATTTCCTTTCCTGTCAAGCTTTCGCAAAGTGCTATTTCAAATACTTTCATATCTGTTCTGTATTACTATGATTATGGCAATCGCCCTTTTTTTGTGTGTACAAAATTCTACACTGCGAGCCTTGACTGACACCCAATTTACATCACATGGAACTGGTTTACTGGTAGTGTGTACTTAAGGGAATGGAGAAATAAATGCAATTGGTAGCCTGTGCTGGGCTAATCAGACATTTAAATTGATCCTCCGCTGTCTCATGCAGGAATTCGCCTTCTTGATGGGCAAGTGACAGATGCCCTGGAAGCTGCCTGCCTCACCTACCATAATAACTATATCGATATCTATAGCTGCTGCTGGGGCCCAAAGGACAATGGGATGAAATTTGATGGCCCAAGACAGCTCACCAGCAGGGCATTGAAGGATGGAGTAGAAAAGGTAGGCATGCTGACCAGTGACAATAAACTAGTGACAAGGCTAAAAAGATGGGTTGCATGTGATTAAGAACTTTTCTGTTCTTATAATTAGTATATCGCCATTAAATAAATTGCATTTGTTATGAATATGATAACTGGATTTAATGTTCACACTTAATACATACAGAAGATGAGCCAGCGATTCTGTATTTAAGTACAGCAGGCATTACCACAACATTAAAAATCACTTCTATTCGGGTGCTGAAAAAAACCCTGATGTTACCACTGCTGCTTAGCGCTGCTCTGGTTGACACTGCTTATACACAGCATGAAATACAGGTAGAATTAGAAGAAATAAGGAGAACAATTAACATGGCTGGTCCTGTGAGAAAATTAATAAGGCAGATTGAATTTGTCTCCAGGATGCATTTAAACCTTTACGGGTCTAAACTATACTTCATTTTGGTTACTACAACACCTTTTGACAAGCTTAGAACTTCTAAAACTGCATTAAACTGTGTGTGTTTGTTCTGTTTGGAGAATGAAAATCTGTAAGAAGCACATGTATTTAGCATTTTAAATGGATGCTTTTTCAACCATCATGAAAGTCAAGCACTCTACTCACTGTGCTGAGCAGTCTAGCCTGCTTAGTGCAGACTCTGTAGTGCTGATAAGCTCTTCACTGGAGATTATGTCATGCTGTAACAGTGTATCATACAAAACCAGCCTGTTACATTTGCACAAGTTGTCTACTGTCTATTCCATTGATATTTCTTGCCATAGATTTATTGAAAACGTATACCTTTCGCAGTGGTATCTTTGACTTTCCTGCAATTCAGTCCTTTATACAGCCATCTGGCTAATAAGGTATATGGTAATGAGTATTATGTATTTATTGATCTATTTAAATGCAATTCCTAGTAACTGCTACCTACATAGTGTGTTCATTTCAAATACAATGTTGATATGCCCATAAATGAGGCTAGCAGTTAATAGCAGTTAACAAGGCCTTTGAGTATTAGTGGCTTATAGTCTTCCACAATCACTCCAGATATATGATGGTCACAAGAAGATCCATCAAATACCTCTAACACTTGAATCTTTCATCTAATGCCAAGTATGGAGTACAGTGTGGAATAATGAAATTGATCCCCATATTCTTTATTAAGACACTGTCTGTTACCTGCTTGGGCACCCTATCCACTTCCTCTTAATGTATTGAAATTAACAGAAATTCTCACGTGGGTATTGGTATGCACATCTCCCTATATTCTGAAAGTACTGAATTAAAGTCTGTAACTCTGCTGTAGGTGTTTGTATTTTGTCCTTTATAATGTCCACTTGGATTATAGATGTTTTAATTTAATTAATTTCAGCTGCTAAAAACTAGGAGAGAACACCTACCCAGTACCTTGACAATAGACAGTTCTCAGCTCCAAGCTTATACTAACTGAACATTATAATTTAGGGGGATGATCACATTTTATTTGGCAGGGAGTTGAATTGAGTGTATTTCTCTAGCATTGTGCTTCAAAACAGGATGATCATTCATCATCAGAAATTGATTACACAGTATTGGAAAAGAAGCTTTCATACACATCTTTATTTTGGAACATTCTGGATCGTTCTAGAGCTATTATTATATCAGTATGATTTTCACTGCTACAACTGCTATAAAGTATATGTTCCATTCTAATATAATATGTAATATAATATAATGGTAAAAACTAAAAATCATTAGTTGTTTAAATGCAAAATAAAAATCTGAGTGATAAGAACCATTTCGAGGAACAGTATCAACTGAAGACCAGCTATTTGAAGCGTATGATTCTGTTTGCACCATAACAAACCAACTTGGTTCAGGGTTCCCATGTGAACTCAAATGCTGCAGCATCAAGTGTGCAGTGGTTGAACATCTTATAATCGAAAACAGCCTAGCAGGAACACACAGCTTACTGTATTAAATGGTGTATGTTTTGAAAAGTTTCTTTTTTCTTTCTTTATTTTCTTTTCCTTTAGGGACGTGGTGGTAAAGGAAATATTTTTATCTGGGCCTCAGGAAATGGTGGTCTGGCTAACGATCACTGTGGTGCTGATGGCTATGTGAACAGTATTTACACAGTGGCAATTGGAGCCGTCACTAACCTGGGCCTAATGACCTTCTACTCCGAAGCCTGTTCTGCACTGATGGCTGTAGTCCCTGTGGCAGCCGGAGAGGGATCTCTGAGTGACACCGATGAGGAGCTTCAGTCTAGTCTGGTATGTTCAAAGGCATTTGACAGCTTTGTCCTCAAGGATTTTGGTTAGTGGAGTCATTATTGAGGGATCATACATGGCCTCCTAACCAGTTGACTAATATGGTACATAAAGAATACTTACACCTTTCATTTGGCAACCAGTCAATTACGAAATAGTCTGTTAAATATTCTTAGGGACTAAATTAAGATGCCTTGGGCAACTTCATTTACGGTCATTCTGCCAGTCAGATGTCATCATATATAGAACAGATTTGTGAACATGCAAAATGCAAAAGAGAAATATTACAAAAACATAATTTTATGTAAAATACTTGTTGCTGCAGTAGAGTTTTGTTTGTTGTTCATGATAACAGACGGTACAGAATTCACAGAAGCCTATAGTTTCCTTTATACATAGTACAGCCTGCATAGCAAAGAAAAGAACTACACTGTAAATAAAAAAGACACAAGAAAAAGAGATATCTCTCCCGTGACCACTATCAATTTAAATGGATGTTTTTTTTATGTCTAGCACTTCCACATTAGCTTTCACTTTCAATGCCCTGCAATGTCATAAATAATCTGTAAATCCCTCTTTCTGAAATAATGATAATAAAAAACATAATAGTTCTTGGTATACTTATTTAAAATTTTAGTGTGCAGCTGATGAACTGGATTGATTGCCCTGATCAATAACAATTAATCAGAACTGATGTGGTTGCCCTGTTTTTATTAAGATTGCAAAGCAGAGGCTTACAACATTAAAAAGTAAAGAAAAGAAGAAGAAACACATAAATGACAGAATAGTTACTTGAACTAAATTCTATAACTTAAGTTGTTCATAAGGAAATATACATTTCTGACTTTTCTATTGAATATCTTAAAAATGCAGTTTTAAAAATATATACAGTACCTTTTTTTTGTTACTGCCTCAGCATGGTCTATTCTGCTGGCATACATTTTTAAATATATAAGAAGCAGAATACATCAAATATATAGATACACCATATATGTGAAGAATATCTTCAGTGCACAGATCTGAAGAAATTAAATGTTTATGGTCAATACTCAGTAATGGATTTGAATTAGATCCAAGACCCCAATACTCTTATGCAGGTATATTGTCATCGATATTTCTACTGAAGTAGTCAAGAGTAGATGTAGCATGACAGTTAACATTAGGGTTTAGACTTTTTTCTATGTCGTAGTGATGCTAACAACAACCACATGAGTCTCATTAAATATAATATTCTATTTACAATCACTACAATTGTTTAATCTAAAACCATGAGAAAATATATACATTTCTGAATCATGGATGACACAATGCTTGTTTGCTCACTTTACACCCTGTTATTAGATCACTACAGCGATGGAGGATGACTGCACCAATCATTTTGACGGGACATCCAGCGCGGCCCCGATGGCTGCAGGAATCATGGCACTGCTCCTACAGGCTAAGTGAGTGTTCCTTAATTGATTTCCTGCTTTCAGAAACAAATTAGAGCCAACATAAAACAGGAGTCTAAAGAAAATGAGCATTAACTGTGTTTTGATGAAGACAAACGGTTAGCTGTTGATGCCCGTCAACCCCAGGCAAACATGAAGTTAAGGGCTACAATATCAGTGCGTGTGACACATGAAATATGGGGCTCTTATTGTAGACGAGGAACAGGAGAAAACAGCTAGCAAGATACAGAAAATCTGTAGACTTGTCACCTTTATTTCAGTGCATGATATCCATAGGTTTCTACTGAATATTGTAAATAAATATTCACTTAACTTTAACTAAACTATACCTGACAGAATTAGCATGATTTTTTTAATTAAAATTAAAATTATTATTATCATTATTATTAATAATAATAATAATAATAATAATAATAATAATAATAATAATAATAATAATAATAATAATAATAAAAGCTCAATATAGTGAATTATCTGAAAGTATTTTTATTAATGGTTCATGCATGTACACAGATAAAAATTAGCTAAATGTTATATATATATATATATATATATATATATATATATATATATATATATATATACACTCACCTAAAGGATTATTAGGAACACCTGTTCAATTTCTCATTAATGCAATTATCTAACCAACCAATCACATGGCAGTTGCTTCAATGCATTTAGGGGTGTGGTCCTGGTCAAGACAATCTCCTGAACTCCAAACTGAATGTCTGAATGGGAAAGAAAGGTGATTTAAGCAATTTTGAGCGTGGCATGGTTGTTGGTGCCAAACGGGCCGGTCTGAGTATTTCACAATCTGCTCAGTTACTGGGATTTTCACGCACAACCATTTCTAGGGTTTACAAAGAATGGTGTGAAAAGGGAAAAACATCCAGTATGCGGCAGTCCTGTGGGCGAAAATGCCTTGTTGATGCTCGTTACAACCGAGGTATGCAGCAAAGCATTTGTGAAGCCACAACACGTACAACCTTGAGGCGGATGGGCTACAACAGCAGAAGACCCCACCGGGTGCCACTCATCTCCACTACAAATAGGAAAAAGAGGCTACAATTTGCACAAGCTCACCAAAATTGGACAGTTGAAGACTGGAAAAATGTTGCCTGGTCTGATGAGTCTCGATTTCTGTTGAGACATTCAGATGGTAGAGTCAGAATTTGGCGTAAACAGAATGAGAACATGGATCCATCATGCCTTGTTACCACTGTGCAGGCTGGTGGTGGTGGTGTAATGGTGTGGGGGATGTTTTCTTGGCACACTTTAGGCCCCTTAGTGCCAATTGGGCATCGTTTAAATGCCAGGGCCTACCTGAGCATTGTTTCTGACCATGTCCATCCCTTTATGACCACCATGTACCCATCCTCTGATGGCTACTTCCAGCAGGATAATGCACCATGTCACAAAGGTCGAATCATTTCAAATTGGTTTCTTGAACATGACAATGAGTTCACTGTACTAAACTGGACCCCACAGTCACCAGATCTCAACCCAATAGAGCCTCTTTGGGATGTGGTGGAACGGGAGCTTCGTGCCCTGGATGTGCATCCCACAAATCTCCATCAACTGCAAGATGCTATCCTATCAATATGGGCCAACATTTCTAAAGAATGCTTTCAGCACCTTGTTGAATCAATGCCACGTAGAATTAAGGCAGTTCTGAAGGTGAAAGGGGGTCAAACACAGTATTAGTATGGTGTTCCTAATAATCCTTTAGGTGAGTGTATATATATTTACATTACATATAAATATTTTATATAATTTTTTTCACATAAAAGTATCTTACTATATCATACTATACTATAAGATGGTAATGTTCTATTTCAACTGGAGAAGCTGAAATCCCGTCCAAACTTGTACCCTTCCATCAAATATTATACTGTGCGGGTTTCTGTTTAGTTTTGGAATATACAGGTTGTGTATCACTACAGTATGTGGTTGAACCCAAAGCCATGTTTATTAGACTATAAGCAAAGATATACCAATGAAAATATAACTTACACTTACGTTTAAAAAGTACATTTACTTAAAGTAAACTTTCCCTTGAATGGTCTTGTTTTGGGGTGATACATTGAAAATCATTGAAATCCACACAAAGTTGTCTTTGGTTTGTGTTGAGATAAGCACTTGTTGTTTATATGTGTAGGGGGGATGTGTGGGTGTGATTTTTAATCACTTGAACATGGTAAACTGTCTCCAGCACTGCAGAAATCTCCTCTTCACAAAATGAACAATCAATTAACTGGCACTACTTTGTACAGAAAGTGTGTGGTTGTTAAGGAATTCGGAGGTTCTTTATTCATATGCTCATGTAAAAAAAAAGTGTTTTACCAGTACAGAGATATTTCAAGCCAACAGAAACAAAATAATAACCTCGATATCCCACAACAAAATGTGGGATTAGCACGCTGAACTAATGACATGTTGCAACACACTTTGAAGACGCTACATAGTTATTACTGTCATGCTTAAGTAAAACTGCAATTCATAACTTTAAACAGTCAAAACAGCAGTTTATCTAGTATAATACATATACCGTTGAGCATCAGCAACAGCATACTCATCAGGAAACACACGACTCTGATAGTAAGAAAAGATATGTAATTTCTAAAATGAGAAAAAAAAAAACAGTTATTCCTGGTTTGGTTATCAATTTTTTCCCAGATATATGTAAAGGAGTAGTACATTTTATTCACATTCACCCCTTATTTATGTCTGCTCACTTTTTGTATCTTGTGTTTAGTCCCCGTCATATTGGAATGCATTTCACTATGGCAGAAATCTGTATCTAATGGTATATATAAAAAGAAAAATAATCAATAGTAAGCAGCCATCGCATCATGGTGACCACTTTAGCTGCCTTGACCATTTTGTCCCCCAGTGTTTTGGGTAAATATTTCTGTATGCCATATTATTGTGTTGCTCACTGGTTCCTTGGCAGGGCAAGTTGATTACACTCATTAGCGGAAAGGATGTCGGCACTGGTCCAATGAACACAGATCTGCCTTCGGATTTCAGCCATTAAATTGCAGATGGATTCACAGGCTTAACGTTGTGGGTGTGCGAATAATGGAACGGATCTCCATCTTTAGCCTCGTTGCCATGGATGCAGTGAAAGGTCATAGTAGCAGCTGCTAACTAGTTGCCGTTTTAAGTTGTTTCTGTACCTACTGTACTACAGTATGAGTTCCTTACCCACTAGCTTATACGGGTCTTGATTATTATTCACTTTTATGATCATTGCTTATTACTCCATGTAATAGATTGCTTTGTACAACTTAATGGCCTTCCATCTTCTGGGATTTGTATCCAAGTTTTTAAGTGTCAGGTGTTAATTTTAAAACTTACATGAAAAAAAAAAAACGCTTTCCATGTTTTCATATCATTTCATATCATTTTCTGTGAGAGTAAATGTCAGAAATGTGTCGATTAAGCTCTTCACTGCCAGTACCTCTGTGAAAATAAAACCTCAGAGTGCAGATGAGACAAGGTGACGCTCTTGCGATGAAAAGAAGATATTGTTTTATTTTGTGCGCGTTTGAAGCCCTAGCATTAGTGTTTCCTTTATGAATGATGAAATGAAAATGTATTGCTTTCAGCGTACAATTAAATCACAATCTTTAAAGAATTCTTTCATATGAAATGTTATTCGTGTGCCAACTACCAACGTTCATGTGAGAGTGAGATAAGGCTTGCACTGAAGAACGTAAGGACAAATAGAGGGTTACACTGTGAACTTGGAGAAGGAAGAAGCACTTTTACGACTGCAAGGTGCACTAGAGGATCTGAATCTTTTCCAGCTCTTGGTGAACCGATGAACGTGAGAGTAAGTGAACTGAAGAGATAAGATTGTCAAAGCACTCAAATATGGCTTTACATGATACATCAACACAGTATATATATATATATATATATATAGAGAGAGAGAGAGAGAGAGAGAGAGATGGGGAGGAGAAATCATACTTTGCAGGCATTGGGAGAAAAGAGAAGCTGTAGATCGTAGCAAGTGGAAACAAATTGGGGAGTCCTTCTTCCAGCACTGGATCGATATGGACTGATGGTGATGGTGATATATGAACACATGTTTTGCTACATCCTTTAACATGTTTCTGTTTTGCTCATGTACTTAACAGTAATATTTCCAGAAATATAAAGAATGTATAGAAAAATACATCGATGGGACATATTTGTAGTATTGTATTTTTTCATTTTAACACCCCATTATTATGTGGACATAATAAAAAGAGAGATCCTTAGCATCGTTAAAGTGGAAGCATTTGTGTTTATATTTTCTATAAACGTATTATCTCTTCTGATCTGTTTTAATTAAACCACTTATTTGCTGTGCAATACTTAGGTTAAGATGCAGGTGGATGTGCTGGTCATTGATACTAGACCTGTTAACTTTACCTGAAATTCACTTTATTTATAGACAACAGTAGAATTATATTCTAAAGAACAAGGTCCTTTAAAAACAAATAAGAAATAAATTTGATTTCTGCCATCCTGAAGGTGTGTTCAATAGCTTGTGAACAATTGAATTGTTATAAAGTCACAAATCCAGATTATAAGAATATGTTTTTAAGGAGAAGGTATTAAACATGATTGTTAACTAATTAGTGTAATGATATGTTGGCACCTTAGTCATGTCTTAGACATGGATAGTGGGTTTGCAAAATATATTTAAATTCCATACTAATTAGCATTGCATGATTAATGCATAACTAAGGTAGACTTTATCATAGTTATTAATGAGCTGTATACTTGTAAGTAGTAATTAGTTTTCTATACATACCTATCATTGGATCCTTCACATTTTTAAACGGTTATTGTGTTTACTACTTAAAATTACAAATGAATACAGGCCATTTGGCTCATATTGTTTATTTGGTTGCTAGTATCTAATGTCATATTTAACTACTGTACATAGCTGCATAGCTTTTATGCAAGATGCATATTTGTACTAGATGTAGTTATGGGTATCTTCCCAGCCCTGAAGAGTTTATTTTAGACATTGGTTAAGATCTTCCAAAGTAAGACTTCAAAATTTATAATTTCCCTTTAAACTCTGACCCAATGTATATTCTAAAGGTGCATATAAACAAAATAGTAAGTAAAAGACACACACATACAGTAGACTTTTTAAATATTTAATAAGTGCCTAAAATAATTTCCTAATTTTGAATAATTGAATTTCCATTAACATATTTTTTTATAAATGTGTATATTTTGTTAACTGGACAGTCTTAGTTTAAGGAGGGAATCTTTGGTTTGGGGAGATCATTAATTTGCTTTGACACAGTGCTTGGATTATTTTGATGTTTCTATAATGAGATTCAGTTAAAAGGGTGGACATGAAGGCACAGTCTAACCTCTGATGCTCAATGGTGAGAGTAAATGATGTTGAAACTAAAAGGAAAGCGGAATGGAGCAGGAATTGAAATTAAAACAGTAGTTGGCTATTGAAAAGATTGCTGAAAGTTAATGGGACCAGATGCAGTCTTTGCAATGGAGTTGGAAAGGTGCTTGTATGTTGGATTTTGCCAAGAGAGCACGATGTTGAAAGTGGGGTTGAGGTTTCACTCAGACAGGAGCACATTTACAGGCTATTACACCATCACTGTAGGGTTTGTAATACATGAGTAAAGTAGGAGAAGAACCAGCTTTCAATTTTTATGTAAAAAAAATAGAATAGATATAATCTAAACCAAGGCACTATAGAGTGCTTAAATATCCCTGAATATCTACAATCAATCCATCTTTATATAATATGCAAAATAAGGTTTAGCAACCTGTTAGGCAAACATTTTCTTTTGATTTGATTGAATATGTGCAACCAGGAAATTGATAATAATAATAATAATAATAATAATAATAATAATAATAATAATAATAATAATAATAATAATAATAATACATTCTGCTGGAATCAGCTCAGGCTTCCCCGAAGTCCTCGCCAGGGTGAGTGGTTTCGAAAATGGATGGAGAATAATACATTATTACTATATAAACTTTTATGGTTTTGTTACTTTTATGCTAGTGCAATATCTCTCTGAATTCTTTCTAAATACGCATTGTGGCACGAAAATGATCAACACAGAGCAAAGAGATTTTCCCTCAGGCATTATTCCATGCGTGTCATTAAAAACAGAAAATTAATTGATCGTGTCAATGCACAATTACTTCAAAATAGTTGTTGACTCAGCACAATCCATTTTCTTTACTGTCACTGTATTCCCTTTTTTTGCCAAAGTGAATGATATTGGGGAAACAGAAAATACAGACAAAGACTCTGTTTGAGTCACACCTTGTTAACAATTCTGAGGAAGTGTCATCAAAATATGTCTCGCGAAAAAAGTTATAGCCACTTATTAAGTGAACTGACTTCTCCACATAACTCTGCGAACGTAAAACTCAGCAGATGTGCTCTTCATTTCTTCCTCGTCACCAGAAGTTGTTTAGAGCTGCTCCTTCATCCTCCTGCCACACCACAGCCATAATTAGAGACCATCTCCCAATGCCCTTGTTTATGGTTTATGCGAGGTAGAGGATTGGAGAGGGATGACATTTTGACAGTTTACTGTTGCTGTGAACAGTGTGCAAACAAAAGGTGCTGATGAACACTGGAAACCCATTATTATGTAAATTACTGCTGACTGACAAAGATCCCATCTCCCAGGCACTGACGTTTGGTCCGGTTCTCCCCAATGATAATAATTTTCATGATTGCAGACTTCAAAAGTGACCAGGAATGTGAATTAGCTAGTACATTTATCTACTTCCAGTACTTGACCTCACACTGAAATAAGACATTTTGTTATATAATACATTAAAAATGATACTGGCAGCTCTGTACGCTGGGCACTGTGTGTCAGGTACAATTGAAATATTTTTTTTCCCCAGGTTAGAATCTGCCATGCGATGTTGGGGTTTAGGGGAATTTAAAAGAGTAGGAAGGAGCAGCTGGGCTTAGACAGGGAGTGCTTTTAGCTGTACATATCAAACTGTTGTGAGAAAGCTTTCTGCACATATAAATATTCTGGAACTGAAATGTGCTACATATGTAAAGTATGCATATAATGCATATAAAGTATGTCATATAATCAGTGGATTTCTGTTTAATCAATACCTTCTTTCCAGTTATTCAAAATGGTAGAATAGTCAAATTTAAAATATTTTGTTGATGTATTTACACTATATAACGAAGCACAACAGGCAAAAGTAAAGGTGGCTTTTCACAATGCATTAAATAGTGTGTAGGTCCACACCTATTCCTGCTGTAGTCCTAAAACAGACAATATCAATGACCTTTTGACACATGGCCAGAGTAATCCTGAGGCATTTCACAAATTCAGGTACAGAAACAAATGTATTCTCTGCAGTGTCTTCTATTTTTATTTATACCAGTTTATCCGGAAAATGTATAGGGGATTCCTGTCAGAACTAGGAGTGGGCTATGACATGTTTTCAGTTCTATTCTCTTTGAACCACTGTGTTATCTTTTCAGCCTGGAGAAATAGTGTACTTCATTATTGCATATTTACAAAAGATCAGAAGAATGACATGTACACACTCACATCAAATGCACCTGAAAATAGAGGATGACTGACCTTGGCTTGGGTAGGATTTGCAAACCACACTCACAAACTGTTTTCAGCTCCACAGACCAGGGCTCAACTTCCACCGACTCAATCATTGCTCTGTTACCGTCATGTGTGGTATATGTGGTCAGATCTTGGGTTAGTACCACCATCACAGGCACAAACAAGCAACAAACCCACTATGGCAAAAGACTCTTCCAAGTCTAGTGGAGTTATGTCACTTTTGTCAGGCTTATATACAAAGAGAGCTCTGTTACACACAATCTTTGTGGTAGATGTGCAGAACATCATCAGTGCTGGCAGTACAATATTTACCCAATGGTGCCCTTCACAGAAGTCAACAGCCTAAGGTCAAACCAAGAGAAATACGCCTACATCACCACACTGCCACCTCTGCAGTGAGCAAAAAGACAAAGTATTTGTCAGAGGAAGGAGCAATCAGCATCAACTGTTATTTTATATACCAATGCTGTTACCTTTGCAGCAGAAACTGTAATACAGGGTTGTTTTTCTGTCATTGTACTACAAACTGCTCCCTGATTGCAGTCTTCTTTAAATATTATCCTACAACAATACAGAGTTAAGGTGAAATAAATATTTAATATGTCATTTTCATATGTTTTCCATTTTAAATAGTTGAGGTTTAGTCCTGCAGTTTGATAATATCATTATCACATTGAAAAGTAAAGTCACTTTCCTTAGGGGATTAAAATATACTGTGGCAGTGCTCTGATGGTCACATGTCATGTTCTTAGATGTGTCAAGTTTCTTGCTTGAGGTGGCCTTGCTATAGCACTTGTATCTCCATACTTTCATACTACCAAGACAACACCACTGAGTAAAGAAAATGGTTATAGTTATATTGACTTTATATAGATAGTCCATCAGACACCACTTGGCTTTTAATTACTGGGTAGGTCAATGATGAGCTACTTGGGAAAGTATTTCTATACAGTTTATTGATGTAACTAATTGCCTTTTTCTTGTCTGAAATTTGCCTCTTTTATGTCTTACTCATAAAAAGTTTATCAGTGGGAGAACCAGATGTTTGCATAATCAAACTGACACAATTTTAGCAATATATTGCCCAAGGTTGGGTTAATCACTAATGCGACTAGGTATGTACAGATTTGGATGTACCAGAGTGGTATATTTTGTATGTATTTTTTTACTTTACATGTAACACATAGGACACCAGGAATCTCTCAGGTGAATCTCAATGTTATCACTGGGCTGAACCGAATACTGAACATTAGTATTTGATTTAGCCCAGTTAAAAAAACATGCTTGAAAAAATATATACCTTTTTGACTTGTTAAGGAACATTATGAACCTGGGAGTGTTCCTGATATCAATGTTTGATATATGATACAGATATAATGTCCTGTAACCAAATTTATTGAATTGAAGTCACGTTCGTGTTTGTTATTTGTTGCATACTAGCTGAATATCTCCTTCTGCTGTCTTTCTTTTTCTCTGTTAGCAGTCTTTTCTTTTGGTCCCACATTTTTATGAATGTCATGCTGATAGTAGTGAAAATGTGGGCACCAACCCTTCCACACAGAGAGATCGCCCACCTGAGCCCAATGGGGGTGAGAGGGTGATTCATTCTTGATGCTACCATAACCTTTAGCCTCTTATCTCAAGACTGCCTACACTGATACTACTGAATTGTTTGCTGCTTTTTTGGTTTTCATTCTTGAGCACTTTGGTCCTCCAATTTAGACAATGTTGTTGTTTCAACAGAGATTGTGATTTTAACTGATGCCTTCAAAGCTCTGCTACCCTACAGTAATGTGCATAGCTTACACATTTACATTTTTTAATTGAAAATAGTGTTCTGAAGTAGATGTAAATTCTGCCAGGTACATTGGTATTAAAAAGAAAGGGCTTACTAACAGTTAAAAGTGCATACTGACATTGATCACAAGGATAATTCTGCATACTGGTTAAAATCCAGAAGATGGTTAAAGGTATTATTCAACCAATATTGATCATTGGTAACGAAAAATTTATTTTGAGCTTTGACTTGAGGAAGGATTTTGGACCGGATTGACCGGTGTTCGTGTGTATTTCTAGATGTCTGTTTCAAGAGAAATTAGATTAGACATTTTTTTGTGCTAGAACTTTGAAATTATGATGCATTTCAATGGTATTTTTTTTTCCCATTTAAATGCCAAGAGGCAAGATAATTTTTAATTAACAGTTAATGAAAATTTAAAAAAATGAAATGTCTTTCTAGAGAAGTTTTCACCCCCAAATCAATACTTGGTAGAACCACCTTTGGCATCAATTAGAGCTGTGAGTTTTTTGGGGCAAGTCTCTACCAGGTTTTTGCAATATTCGGCAGTTCTTCTGCCACAAATAGAATCCAGTGTGTGTGGTTACAGAGCAAAGTTTCCCCAGGATTTGAAGTTTTGAGGATTTAGCATCAGGATGTGTATTCATATGTTATGCCTGGAATAATTTGGATGTCAGCAATGTTCTGTTATGTCATGGGGGACTGCAAATCATATACATATCCAATGATATTCATGATATCTGTTTTCTAGAAAAGGTTCCTGTGCTGTAATTTATTAAGAATATAATAATAATAATAATAATAATAATAATAATAATAATAATAATAATAATAATAATAATAATAATAATAATTATTATTATTATTATTATTATTATTATTATTCAGAATTGCTGAACTATTTAATAGTTACTTTTTATTGTGACAATAAATAATCTAGGAAATCCTTTTTAGCTTAAACAATAAGAGGATATGGAATACAGTCCCAAGTATTTTTGTAACATTTACATTGAGACATTTATTGACATATTTCTTTCCTTCATCTGGCTCTGCTGTTACAATATTCATGCAGCACATTTACATGTGATCTCGAAGTTTTGATGTCCTTTGCCATGGAAGAAATTTGCTTTTTTCTTGAGTATGAAATCAATTGATAAGTATGTTAGAAGTGAAAGCTATCCTAAGATGTAAAGACCAGGGCTTGCGTTTCATTAACCGCAGCAGATTCCTAACCAATGTGCTCCCAGAGCCAATGAACTAAGAAGGCTGTAATTACTTAAGTGGATTCGATGAAGATCAGAAAGATGATTGTGCCACATTAAATAACAATTGTATCCTTAATGATGTGTTGGGTAATAATACAAACAGCCTTCTACCATTACATGCACTACAGTATACCTTACTAATTACTCCAGTGGTTTCCTGTTCCCCAACCACACTGTGCTTTCAAAGTGAAAGCATTAAGGGGGCTCTTTTGGCTCCATGCATGGCAGCTGCAAGGCCATAGATACATTCTTTGTGAATTTCTATTTTTTAGTTTCTTTAACAAGGCAGGCGCTTATGGATATCTAAAACTATTTTAGTTATGTGTTTAAAAAAATGTACAATCTTTTATCATTTCAGTCAACTAATAAAATAAGAACTGGCCAACTGTCAGAGTCAGCATCATACTTAATCTTGATACCTTTCCTATATAATGACCCCAATATATAATATATATATATATATATATATATATATATATATATATACAAATGTAATAACATTTAAAAAACATTTAACATATAAATAATTAACATTATTGGTGAGATTCATAAAGAAGGGTGTGTTGGATAGCTGTTTAAATTGGCACTCATTAGATCTGTGTTGTTTCATAGTAAAGCTCCACACACCATTGGCAATTGAACTACACCTACTTTCCCCATCTGTGACCTCATCCACCAAACTCCCACAAGCCCATTGTGTTCAATTGTTGGGTATAGTCTAAGTGTCGGATACACAGTGTCGATGTAAATGGACAGAATTTAGAGAAATGAATGTGACCCTATTGTTACAGTACTATATGATAGAATGATGATAGTTTGTTGTCTTAAATGTGTAATACATCAATGTAAATCCTTGAATAAAAAAATAATGTATTTGGGCAAATACATTTCTGTATGGCTAGATCTGCAATATTAATAATATAATTGTTGGCTCTGTCTCCTTTAGAATTCTATTGAAATGGAGAATTAACTTCAAACAGCTTGTTTTTCTAAGAACAAGTGACATTTTGGGGATATATAAAAAAATGTCAAAGCATAAGTCATGGCCTGCATTTTATTTTGTTTTCTTTTTACATGCATGCTCTGTAAATTGGGAGATCACAGGTCCACACTTGTCTATTGCTGTTCAATCAAGAGGCGACAGTAATGGCACCCACCATAGTGTGAAAAGTCCATTACCTTTAAGTCAAAGCTTGTTTCCTAGTATTCTGTTAAAGGCATATAAGAAGCAGCAGCCTGGTTACATTTTGACTCAGACACTGCATTAATTTTTTTTTTTTCTCCCATGAAAGTATTTATCAATTGGCCATGCCTAGCAATCACTCTCTTGGCTTGTTTCCTTTCCTGTAAGAGAAACAGCAAATGATGTTCATCTAGTGCAGTAACTATTATGTCAAAAGATGTTGCCATTATTGTGATTGCAAACTTGCCCGGGAACCTCCAGCTTGTGATTTAAAATCATTGCTCAGCCATGATTCTTGTCTCTCCCTCCCTCCCTTGCTCTCTCTCACTCTCTTGATGTGTAGCTTGCCCAGTACAATATCTGTAACACTCCCGTTGGTCGGGTTTTTGGATTGTTCCCAGTGTCAGATATGTTGTAACTGGGAAACAGTTTTTTTTCTTCACCAGTCTGCGATATGCTATTCACGTGATTGTGTTTTATAAGGACTTGTCGTTACAAGAGGGTCATCGACCCATGCACTGTAGGTTTTAAAGGAAACACTTTCTCCATTCACAGCAAACCATTTGTTCAAATTTCTATGTGGTGTTTTGTGTGAAGATTAACAGCATAAATGCTCTGCAGCTGTCTGTTATGGATTAGGGAAGTTTAATCAAAGTATTTCTAATGTACAGCATAATGATGATACATGGGGGAAGAGCTATTTAAGAGATAATGATGGCTTCAGAAGATCACTGTAGTAATGTTTAGTGCACATGCCTTCAGCACTGGATTTGTTGCCGCTCTGAATATGCTTAATGGATCAGTGAAAGGCTGCCTAATGTGGGCTTGTTTGATGGGGCTGACAGAGCTGGAATTAGCCCATTGCTGTTTACTGCACACAGCCATTAAGATTAATTGCTGCCAGATAATTTTGACTCTTTTTATCTGCAGGAAAAGTGTCACTAATGGTTTTATAAATTGGCTTACTATTACTAATGGCTGAAGGCCTCTGCTGCAGTATTGAACACTTGTGATTGTTTCCATGCATTGTGGTACATTGTATATCCCTGAATGTGGGGTATAAAGAGTCTTTCATAATCAACAGCTTGCTAATTCATTGAAATGAAACTAGCATGAAACATTTTGGAATGAAATAACTGAGTCATCGACTTAAACATCAGTATTGTCATCTTATGACAGCATGTGTTGTCTGCCAATGATATGAAAGTTATATATTTAGAAGAGTTCCCGTTTCCCCGTTTGACCAATCCTTGGTTTGTGTCAGTCTCACAATCTGTGACTAAAAATAGCAATCCACTGGGATCACAGGGCTACAGGGCATGCAGATTGTATAATAATAATAATAATAATATTAACATTGTGATTGCAACAGCTTTAATTCAGGACTAAAAAAATACCATGTCTGGGAAACTGAAATACCTTCAGTTTTACACATATTTTAAAGCTTTACTTTGCTGCTGCTGATTATGATGATGAAGATGATGAAGATAACTTGATGGAAGCTATGTACATTTTTGTCACTACTGACAATTGCTGGATTTAAGACAAAGGAAACAAGTGTTCATTTACACTGGGTGGACATTTTATTAGGTACACCAACCAAATAGCAAATTGCTCCTCCTTTTACCCCAAGAAAAGGGATGTTTGCCTGTGTCGATGCCATTATTTCCCATAGTTGTTACAAAATGACTGGTGGTGGATCTCTACTCCGAATAGATCGTTCTATCTCATCCCACACAGGATCCATGAACTCCTGTGGTCTTCACCACATCCTGGTCCTCCCATCCTTGTGAAACTTTAGGAACCGGCATTCATCAGACCAGGCGATGTTTTTCCAGTCCTCCATTGTCCAGTGTTTGTGTTCCTTAGCCCTCTGCCAGCGCAGTTCCTTGTTTTTCACTGTAAGGAATGGAGCTCGGTCAGGTCGTCGGCTGCCATACCCAATCTGTGACAGGGTACGACCAGTTGTGCATTCTGATACACTTCTTTCAGCACCACTGTTGTACTCAGCTGTTATTTGATGGACTGTATCCCATATGTTCCATAATGCACAAGTCATGTCGGCTTCTGTCGGCCTCTTTCATCAATGAGCTGTTTCTGACCACAAGACCTCCGTTTGGCTGGGTGATGGACCATTGACCATAGTCCTCTGTGAAAACCCCAGCAGAGGTGCTGTTCCTGACATACCTGCACATCTGGCTACCGTGCCCCGTCTGGTTGCCCATTCTCCCTCTGAATTACACACACACAGAATCCCTAGGTACCTGCGTACCTGCTTTAAATGGCATAGTCTGTACTGCGCAGTTTATTCATGGAAAACAGAGGTATACCTAATAAAGTGGCCATTCAGTGTATATCTGAACTACCAATTTTCTGCAGCTCTGCCCTAAAGGAAACACTGATTGCTTACATTATAGGGGTGGCAAATCACATCTAATAACTGAATACATTTATATAGAAATAATAGTCTTTACAATCAATTATGTCCAGAGTTCAATCATTTTTAAGCATGTTATTAAAGTCTATGGATTGTTTCACTTATTTTAGATTGTAATTCAGTTTTAAAATTAATTATACACTAGCCCTAACATGTACATGTTACAGATGCACTCTTGATAGTGAGTAGTTAAAGCTATTTGTCCATTCACTCACAGACCTCCACTTTGCAGTGGTGAAATTAGCTGGATTGGAGGTAGACAGTCCACTGCACCTATTTCTCCACTAAGCACTGAATTTGAATTAAATATTTTATACTAGGAGCTTCTTATGTTCACGTTTTATTTTGTATATGTGTTTGACTTGATTGTACTTTGTGTTTGTTTTGTTCACAGTTAAGTAAAACTTTAGAACTAAAGTTTTTCAAATATTTTGTTATAACTGTGTCTAGTCCAATCCTCACTTGGAGAGATGTCCAACATCTTATCGTTTGAACGTCAAGGATTCTGAATGTGTCGCACCCAGGCTGGAAAATGAATGGAGGAGGTTTTCACTTTGTAAGTCAAAAATACATTTTGTCAGTGTAAAACCAATTATTATTATGGGGTCTGTACGAATTCCTTTTGTTTGTTTGTTTTTAGATACAAAATAATTTGCTCTGCAACTGTTGCTTACAGCTCTGCCAGAATTAGAGTCGGAAATTTCATAATATATATATATATTTTGTAACATGTTTGTACCTAATAATCATTCCAAATAGTAGAAAGCATGTGTGGCTCATACATGGGTACCAGATCTTCAGAACAGGTACATATCCAGCAGAATTCTGACACCCCTCAATAAGTACCACATCAACCTTTCTAGCATCCCAGTTCACTGCCCACACTGTCGCACTGCAGCCATTGTGTTTAACTGCACAACTTTGGGCAGCCATTCAAGAAGGTCCTCACTAATGACCAAATCCACTGCTCCCAAAGGCAGACAGTTAATACAGTGATTGATGCGCTCTTCAGAACTTCAGGGAGGTACATCACTGGGACTGGCTCAAATTCAGCATATTTAGTATAAGCTCTAAAGCAAATATACAATGTTAGGATCAGCAGTTGAATAGTCCACTAACACATCTACGTAAATACTGATATCAGTACTTTAATACAAGATATTCACAGAGCATATCTAAAGACATATGCTACGTATAATCCAAGCGAGCAGACCTGTAGATTAAATGGGCTATTCCCCAGTTTGCAGGGGGCTTGTTTTATTCTGACAGGGCCCTGTAATACCCTACACAGAAAATCTCCTAATAGCACATGACAGAAAAATAAGATATATCATAAAATAAAAACAATAATGATTTTCAGCGCCAACAGTGCTTGTCAAATATTTAAAAGCAAATGTAGAAGGAGAGGAAAGATGAAGCAACCTATCACAGCCACTTCGTCTCTGCTGCATTCTTAGCACAGAGATGCCACATGCTGCTTTTCCAGATGCTCCAAACAATTTTAAGGAAAACTGTGTCTAGGGCATGTTTCATAATTACAAGCTTAAGTTTTAAAACTGAGAGGTGGATAAAGTTTCATAAGCATGTACATGTTTCTTGTTTAGTTTTGTTCTGGACTATATAGACCAACTATATATTTGTATCAATCTTTCATAATTTCAGAGAAAGGATAGTTGTGATAATATGTCAATCAGCTAGTTTGAATCTAGTGTGCACGCCTACCTGAATCCTGCATTTGTCTGGTTTGCCATATGCAAGAATGCAGTGGCTGTGGCTTCAGTCACATCCAATATGAAAGGACAGTGGTGGATCATTAAGTACTACTTTCTTATTCGGCCATCAGTCTCGCAAAAATAACTGTAACGTTATGTGCCACAGCATTAGAGAATTGGAAATGACCAGAGATTTAGATTTAATGAAGAAGTTATTTATCTTCTGATAACTTAGTGCTTTTGAATTTATTGCTGGAGAAAGGTCAGGGATGATATTGGGTACAGTTAGGCAGCGTGCCAACAGACACCAAGAGAAGAGTCCTCTCAGGCATTAGCCCTACAAAACACACCATAATCCTGGCCTGAACTCCCCTTGCAACTCAGTCTTGGATGTCTGCCAAGAGACAATGCAGAAATGTGCCATTTTATCATTTTCTTCTTGGCACCTTTTGATGAGGATTAATATAACTGGTATAAGTCTTACAGCATTAAAAAAGTGCATTTCCCCATCGAGTGTTAATTTGAATGAATATGTGTTTGCAGAAGGAAGGTAGCCCTTGTGCTGCCCTTTATTAGGCGTGTGATTTTTCTTGTGTACCAGTTGGAAGGACAGTGTTGGATAACGGGCACTGTGACCCTTCGGTTAATTATGAAAGTGGAGCCCTTGCTAAATTCCTCACTATGATCTCTCTCTCTCTCTCTCTCTCTCTCTCTCTCTCTCTCTCTCTCTCTCTCTTCTATGTATCTACCACTAAAAGAGCAAGTTAGTGAGGCTATAACAATGTGCTGGTGGAGGCACGAGATGTTAGATGTAAATAAAAGAGCTCTTAACAGAATCCAAGTTAAGAATCCCCACAAAGGCAGACTTAAAATAATCTTTAATCAGCTGCACATTTGCTTGTCTCTGTGCTGTAGATGATTAAGTTGAAAGAACTGGTTTCAGGACAGAAAAGCGCTATAGGTCTCGGATATTTTCAGGAATTTTCCAATTTACATCCAATTCTGCATCTTTCCGAGTCTAAACTCTGCCTTCTGCTCCAAGACATTTTTCTGGTTGCAGCGCATGCTATTAAACTGCTATAACATCACACATTTACAGCGGGTTTGCCATATGGTAACTCCATAAAACAGAGCCTTAGGAAACAATCTGGTTGGTAATGTGTGGTCCATTAAACTTAAAATTATATGTTGAATATTTTACTGCAGCGCCCGCAGTCGTTCCCCTTGAGATAGTCGACAGAGAATCCCATAAATTGTCCGCTCTACGAAGTGATGTAATCTGAGACACACACACGCACATGCACACACACACACAAAAGGATCCCATTGTGCTCCATGACATGATCCTACTTCCCTACGGTGGACAAAACACAAAGATAGAGAGTGAATGTGGGTCAGGTTTAGACTAACCCCTCTGAGATTCCTGTTGAGGATTTTAATGAATGTAATTTTCTTGCATTAACCACCCCGATTGTTGGATAATGGCCTACCAACAATAACATTTAACCAATTCCCCTGTCTTTGGGCTCTGCTCATTTGGGCCACAGTAGGGGGTGGTAATTGATTGTGTAATTCCAATCAAAGGAGTAAACAGATTTGAGTCATTTGTGTCCTCAGATTAGATCACATCAAAGAGAAGGCCTTAATAGACTCCATTCAGTTTTAGTACTCTTCATGGCAACTGTAAAAGAAAATTAAAAAAGAAAGTTGTATTCTAAATCTGTAATACATGCCTTCCATTCTGTCTCTGTTCCTTTTTTCAGGAAAGAGAAAAAATAACATGTTTTTTTTTTTGTTTGTTTGCTGTGGTGCTAATTCCTTTCCTAACCTCAGAGCTGCTGATAAGGATGCCAACAAAGGTTAGGGGTTAACTACCCTGGCCAATCTTGTTCCTACATTGAAGCAAACAAACGAAAGAGTCTTATAGAGATTTGCACAAAATGTGTGTGTGTTTGTGTGCATTCGTGTGGTCATTATTATGCTAAATGAAGAAGAAATACTTTCTTTTGATTTTTTTTTTTAAACAGAGCCCATTTTTTTTTTTACAGTTCAATTTATGTTTTCATTTATTTCTGATCCCAGAATACACCCAAGTGGTAAAAATAGCAAATAAATAATAAAACCTTTAATGTTGCTTAACATACAAATTACTGTACTGGATAGAGTAAATTTAAAAACGGAACAGCTGTTTCCTACCATGTCTTACATTAAACAAAAAAAAATCGTGTCAGTACAGTTCAGTTCTCTTTAGTGTAACAAACAATAATATTATCAATCAAAACTGAACTCAATCACAAAATACATATCCATTGTTTCCTAACATTTTCTTCACATGTATCTTATGTAGAAAAGCTGTTGTATAAAATCACCTTTATATGTGACTATAAATATAGTATGTAATACATATCCACAGTGTTCATCTGGCTTCTGCCTTGATTAAGAGGATACTTCAGGTTTATCACTGCAAACATGGTAACAGGAAACAGATTGCATGTGTAAATGAAATGCAACTTATTATATTGACTGTATCTACAAAATAAATAGTATAAGAGAAGTAAACTGAAGAGTGAAATTGCCAACAGATTTAGTTTGCAATGAAAGGGGTTCTATATATTTTATATAATATAAAGACTATGTTTAAACTATAATTATTAAACTATACTTATTAAACTATAGTTATTGGACATTTGCTTGACTGTACACTGAATTATGTATGATAATTATTTCAGTTTTATTTTTAGTGTTGAAACTGCTTGAAATTAAAGTTGAATAAGTTCTGAAATTGCTGTGAAACCCAGTTTAGTTTATTTTAGATTATTGTTCATTGTGCTTTTCCTTTCTGTTGGCTCTGTTTTTTTTGTTTGTGTGTTTGTTTTTTTATAAATTGAGCATATCGTGAGAAAAAATTACATAAATTAATACAATTTATTAATTTGTCAATTCGAGGACCAGATCATTTTTTTTATTTGGCAGACAGCTTTATAGAATTTTACATTTTTTAAATACTTATACATTATAGAAAATGTTTAAGATGCTAATTATTCAGCTATTTTATGTGTTTGCAAATTAAAGGAAAAAACAACATAAAGTGTCTCGGTAAGGTGTTGGGCCACCAAGAGCCGCAAGAACAGCTTCAATGCTCTTGGCACAGATTCTACGAGTCTCTGAACTCTACTGGAGGGATGAACACCATTCTTCCAAAATATATTCCCTCATTTGGGGTTTTGATGAAGGTGGTGGAGAGCGCTGTCTTAACACGTGGCTCCAAAATCTCCCATAGGTGTTCAGTTGGGTTGAGATCTGGTGACTGTGAAGGCCATAGCATATGATTCACATAATTTTCATTGTCAAACCATTCAGTGAGCCCTCGTGCCCTGTGGATGGGGGGATTGTCATCCTGGAAGAGACCACTCCCATCAGGATAGAAACGTGTCATCACAGGATAAAGGTGATCACTCAGAATAACTTTGTAAGGATTTGCAGTGACCCTTCCCTCTAAGGGGACAAGTGGACCCAAACCATGCCAGGAAAATGCCCCCCACAGCATAACAGAGCCTCCGGACCCCCTCACTGTAGGGGTCCAGCAGTCAGGCCTGTACCAATCTCTTGGTGTCCCACACATGCACTTTCCCACTTGACGAGAATGTGGTGATGATGAGGATGATTTATCTGACCATATAACTTTTTTCCACATCTCTGTAGACCAGTGCCTATGGTTTCTGTACCACTGAACTCTCACATGTACTTTTGTCTTTGTAATGAGGGGTTTATGCACTGCATGCCTACTATAATATCCCTCTGTGTGTCGTTCTCGACTGGCTGTTCTGATCATGTCCTCCATTGACATTCTCAGTCACCTGGGAAAGAGTTGCTCTTCTGTTTTTCCTTACATATCACAGTGATGCACGAGCATCATGGTCATCGAATGTGCACTTTCGACCAAAATTTCCAACCCTATTTACTGATGTCTTTCCCATAGATCTAAATGCAGATGTAACTTTAGTCACTGTTCCTATTGAAACACTAGCCAGTTTAGCGTCTTAATAATAATGATGACCCCTCTTTCAAAGTCACTTAGATCCTTTCCTCTTGCCATCTTGATCCAAAATCGAGATCAACTGGGCCTGCTCAGCATTTTCATACATGCCACAGAGCATGATAGGATGTGAATTGTTTAATTGTATCATGCAGTACACCTGATTGGAGGCATCTGTATTCATTATGTTCCTCCACTAATTTATTCAGGTTTTCCCTTTAATTTGTCACCCGTCTGTATATTTAATACAATTTATATAACTGAGTTTGTAAATATTGAATCAATTGCTTTTGATAAAGCCTAGGCACAATGGAAGCTCATATTCTGTGTCAGTACCTTGGTAAATACTTTCTGTACTCTGGGAAGTAATGGTCCTATAGTTCTTCCTATTTTCTTTGTTTCCTTTAATGTGAAGGAAGATGTCAGTTGCGTTATTCCATTTATCTGGAATTTGTTTAATTCTGAGACACTTTGAGAAATGTTTTGCAAGACTTTTCTCCATTTCTGTGCCAACTTAAGTTAGGATCTCCAATGTGACTCCATCATCTGTAAGTGTTTTTGCATTTTTCCTCTTTGAATTGACCTAAGCTACTTCTTCTGGAATTTCACTGGTGTTCATTGAGACCTCTGCTTCTTGTTCATTGTTGTCATCACGACTATATAGGTTTCTGTAAAATTCTTCCACTCTCTTGATAATTAAATCTTTGTTTTTAATTGTTGTGCCATCATTATTTTTCAGGGCAATGATTTGAATCTTTCCTAAAAGAAGATGTTATTTGCATTTGTGATGTCCGATTATTTTCAGTGATCTCTTTAATTCAGTTATTGTTAAACTTTCTTAAAGTTTGTTTGTTTTTGAGATTTTGTCACACATTTGTGAGGCATCTAGGTCTTCATGTTGGTCATGAAGTATACTAAATAGTTTCTTCAGTTTTAATTAGTACTCCGCTTGATGATTTCTGAGGTCCACCATATCAATTTTAATATTGAGATGAATGTCCAGTATTGACTTGGTTTAGGACAGTGCAGCCTTCTTTGATATGTTTTGTGTTTGATAATTTCACTCTTTCCTTCATTGGGACTCCACCAGATACATGAAGAGAGGATTTATAACTAAAAGATTAGTGTTTTTTGCAAATTCCACTTATCTATCACCTATTTCATTCCTGTCGCCATATCCATATTTACTTACTGAGGTATCATCATGTTGTTGTTTTCCAATTTTTGCATTGAAGTCTCCTATGACCGTTTTAACTTGTGCTCTTCCTTTTTCATGTAGCTGTCCTGTTTCTTCCTAAAAAATGTTCTATTTCCTCATCTGTGTGGCTTGGTGTGGGTGCATAAACTTGGACAATTTGAAGTTGATATCCCTCTGTTAGTTGGATAATTATTGCTGCTCTGTCAGACGTGTCGTCAAATTCTATTATATTATTATTCTTTCTTTTGTGTATAAAGAATCCAACTCCACTTTTACCACCATTATTTCCCCATGATAATATAAAATATGTCCACTTTTTAGTTAAATTTAACTTTTCTTTTAAGTTCACTTAGTCCTATAATTTAACTTTACAGAGTTCAAATATTTTAAGTTTTGCTTCACTAGAGAGAGTTCTACAGTTCAGTTCTACAGGGTCAGAAAACGGTGGCAGGCTGTCCATACCCGATGATTGTCAGCACCCACTGATTTCATGCTGTCCTGACCGCTGCCTTGGTCAGTAGCAATCCAGCCGCCAGGGACTGAGTGTGGTTTGTTGCATGTCAATACCATGGGGATTTGATAGCCATTACTCATACACACCACAAATGTTTAAGGTTACTGCTGTCAACATGACAACATAGCACAAAATCAACATTGAATTTAGACTACAATACCAACATTAACAAAATAAGAATAATAAAGCAAATATTAGATCTTGATTTAACCTAATGTCTGAAAATTAGATTTCTATTTTTATATATTGTTTTTAAATAAAGCTGTTTAGTAATAGTCTTAAATTACCTGCACCCGGAAATGTCTGTTATTTTTCCAGTGAATAATGTTTTTTGTTAGATTGTTTTTAAATAATTACTTCTGGTGAATTGTAGGGGTGTTTGATGTGATTGAGATCAGGACTCTTTCTAGATTTTGATCCTATCCTATTACTCCTAACTTTTTGAAAGTCTTTCAGTGTTTTATTTAGGAATACAATATGGATTTGTAGAAAAAGGCAATTTGTTCCTGATAAAATAAAGCAATTTTGTATTTAAATTATATGTTAGTATATTCTAGATGTCTCATGTCTGTTAATTTCACAAATATTCAACCCTTAGGGTTGAACCCAGTGTACAGCAATTAATGAAACCATATTTTACAATTCAAGTGCATGCTGGGACATGGACGGATACTTTCTCTGTTACTGTGCACTATGATCATTAAAGCATCAAATGCATGATATTTCATGTTACTGCTACATTGTTCTTGATGCTAATGACATTTGAGGTTAGGGTCTGTAATCATATCATGCACCTAGTCATTTTTAGTAATGTAGAGCAAAGCACGCATTTCATTGGCAAAAACCTTTTCCTGTTTTCCATTAGTTTAAGTGAGTGGGGGTAAAAATGCACTTGTAGTGCATGCAGATTATGTAATGTGCAGTCTTCATACTTAGTTATTTTAAAGGATAAGTAAGCATTCATTAAAATTAAAGTTACATGTGCAGGGATTGCAGTGGTTGAGTGAAAAAGATCAAGTGTTACCAAAATGAAATCTCGTGAAACCTGGGAGTTAATCTTCACTTCACATTAATTCCACCGAAATATGTTAACTAATAAGTAATTAAACACCAATTAATAACTATTATCATATGTTACCAAAAAAATACTCCATTTAACCTAAAGACTAAATTTAGATTTGTCTAAGCAGCTTAATTCAGGATTGATGGAATCTGTAATCTCTCTCCTCTGGACATGCTTAAGCATTTACTACAATTCACGGCTTCCAACCGGCCTGTTTCTCTAGTGAAGTAAGGTAACATTTAAATTGAAGGTCCTGATTGGCAATTAAAGGTCTTGTTCTCCAGAGAGAAATGGAATTACACACATTTCCTGAAAATTTGTCTTCACGTTAAGCAACGGTCAGCAGAGGTCATTTGTTGCTCAATTACTGTGAAATGCTCCCGGCGCTGACGGACTGTCAGGATTGCTCTAACTACTCCTCCTGTTTGCTTATGGCTCAGTATATACATCTGTGCATTTACAGCAAGATTAATTATGGGACTTCATAATTTATGTTATCACAAAACATGCCCATGTAGTGATTCCACAAGAAAAAATGGTCCCTTCCAGACAACACTTTTCCATTTTATGAACAATTTATCGATAATTTTTGAGAACTGAGAACAGAAATGCATTGTTATGAATAGAGTCATTGCCTTATTGGTTCCAGGGTGGGGGGGAATGCCTGAAAAGAAGGACAGTGAATATAGTCCATGGCAGCCCCCAGATTCTAGCTGTAAATCCTAAAGCAGCAGCCACAATTTACACATTGCCAACTAGTGTTACAGCTGTGAAAGAAAGACTCTCAAAAATACAGCAAATTTCATACTAGGACCTAGACCAAATCAACACTTTTACCTACCTGCGAATTGCAAATTACAAACTTGTTCCACACTGCAGATAATATTATTGTTATTAATAATTTGAATATTATTATTGAGGTTACTTTCTACTACCTATAATTTAATATATGATTGGGTACAAGTTAGTAATTTGTGATTTGCTGGTGGGTCCATATTTTGAAATGGTCTAGGCCTAGGATGTGAATGAAAATCACTTATCATGTCTTGATGAAGTCTGATTTCAAGATTTTTTTTTTCTGGCAGGGTATATATATATATATATATATATATATATATATACAAATAGTTGTGTTCTTGGAAGCATTTCTATCTGTTTACTTTGTATAATCAATATTTTGTATAGTCAGTAGTTTTGACAAACCCTTTAGTTCTATTTAAAAACTAATTACCAGTTTCTATCTTTACTTTTTTCTTTATTCTTCAAAGCATTTTTATGAAACTGTAAGCAGCTTGGATGTGATTGATGGAAGCAATCAGGATTCAATTATTTTTTTAAGATGTTTGTTTCAAATATTGCTATTTTGTAAGGTGTCTTATTTTTATTTTACAGTCTTTCAGTTTTTCTTGATGTAAAAGTTAAAGGCTGATTCCATGTAGTTTATCTCAGGAAAACAAAATTATGCTTTACATTTGTTAGTTAATAATCTAAATACATGTTATATCTTGCATAGCCACATATTGGTTTCATTGCATGTTTATCTAATGCAATTCTCCTTTAAGAATAATTACCATCATGCAAAACTACCATTTATTAATGATTGAATCTGTTGAATCTGTAAAGTTCCTTTCCATGTGATTGTATCTGTTTCAAAAGGTCGAAGTCAATGGTCTTCAAGGCACACTCTTCGCACATCTGTAGTTTAGTATCTTAACTATACATTTGTGTACCTTTGTATTTCCAAACATATATGTGTGTGTGCGTGTGTGTGTGTGTGTGTGTGTGTGTTTACATTGTATGAATGAATGTACTTTTCACTGAACACCAATAGGAAATTAACAGATGTCTAACAAAGCAGTAGGTAAGATAATTATGTAATATAAAGAAAGAGAAAAAAGCATTTTGATTGCTGGCTTTACTATTCCCTTTTGTATCGAAATTGTGTGATAAATGCAGCTCATTGCCTCTGCAGTGTAATAATTAAACTACTCAAGGCTGGTATTAGCAGAGCCAATTGCTTCTCATCCTTTAAGTGTTGGGATTCAAAGGATTCAAAGAAACCTCATTTCCTTCACCACAGACCTGTGACCAAACTGTATTCCCCACTGATAAAGGAAGAGCCAGTAGTATCTGAAGAATTCCTGTTCGGTTTTCTCAGCCATACGTTTTTCTTACATCTTATATGTTTTACTTATTTTGTTTATTTATTTTTAAACCACATTTTTAGCAGGCTACAATAGTGGTACAGAAGACACAAGTTTCTGGGTAGAACAGTGGTCATGTCATCTTCTGAGCATTGCGCTGCCAGTGTGACTTATCATTTAAAGCAGGGGTACTGAACTGCTCTGAAAGACCACCGGGATTGAACAGAATTAATCGTTTCAGACTTTTACACTTATTTTCCCCCAAGTACATGCATCTTGCTGTAGTCTTTGTAGAAGTACATTTTAAATATAGCATATGTTTAATCCATCAGCTGTAAAGCCTTTTTTAAGCAATTTGCTTAAATACATGCAATTCTGAAATGTTCAGTTCAGCATAGCAACTGAGAGTTTAAGAAGAAGGGAATCTGGAAGAAACTTTAGCACATGATGGCACAATAAACAAAAATGAAAACCCAGACCATACACACTTTTTGAGAAGTATATGTTGCTTGCAAAGTTAGAGCATGTAGACTCTATAATTTCCCATTCATTTAAATATAGAGTTGTTAAGAATTAAGATGTAATGCTCATCAGAAGTATGTTGTGCATTTATAGAAAAACTGAACTGATACCATTCACATAAATTTTCAACGACATATATACACTGATCAGCCATATAATTATGACCACCTGCCTAATATTGTGTAGGTCCCCCTTTTGTCACCAAAACAGCCCTGACCTGTCAAGGCATGGACTCCACTAGACTCCACTCTGAAGGTGTGCTGTGGTATCTGGCACCAAGACGTTAGCAGCAGATCCTTTAAGTCCTGTAAGTTGCGAGGTGGGGCCTCCATGGATCAGACTTGTTTGTCCAGCACATCCCACAGATGCTCGATTGGATTGAGATCTGGGGAATTTGGAGGCCAAGTCAACACCTTGAACTCGTGATTCATCAGACCAGGCCACCTTCTTCCATTGCTCCGTGGTCCAGTTCTGATGCTCACGTGCCCATTGTAGGCGCTTTCGGCAGTGGACAGGGGTCAGCATGGACACCCTGACTGGTCTGCGGCTACACAGCCCCATACGCAAACAACTGCGATGAACTGTGTGTTCTGACACCTTTCTATCAGAACCAGCATTCACTTTTTCATCAATTTGAGCTACAGTAGCTCGTCTGTTGGATCGGACCACATGGGCCAGCCTTCGCTCCCCACGTGCGTCACTGAGCCTTGGCCGCCCATTACCCTGTCGCCGGTTCACCGCATTTCCTTCCTTGGATCACTTGTGGGATAAATTAGGCAGCAAGTGAACATTTTGTCCTCAAAGTTGATGTATTAGAAGCAGGAAAAATGGGCAAGCGTAAGGATCTGAGCGACTTTGACAAGGGCCAAATTGTGATGGCTAGACGACTGGGTCAGAGCATCTCCAAAACTGCAGCTCTTGTGGGGTATTCCCGGTCTGCAGTGGTCAGTACCTATCAAAAGTGGTCCAAGGAAGGAAAAGCGGTGAACCGGCAACAGGGTCATGGGCAGCCAAGGCTCATTGATGCACGTGGGGAGCGAAGGCTGGCCCGTGTGGTCCGATCCAACAGACGAGCTACTGTAGCTCAAATTGATGAAAAAGTGAATGCTGGTTCTGATAGAAAGGTGTCAGAACACACAGTGCATCGCAAGTTTGTTGCTGACCCCTGTCCACTGCCGAAAGCGCCTACAATGGGCATGTGAGCATCGGAACTGGACCACGGAGCAATGGAAGAAGGTGGCCTGGTCTGATGAATCACGAGTTCAGGGTGTTGACTTGGCTTCCAAATTCCCCAGATCTCAATCCAATCGAGCATCTGTGGGATGTGCTGGTCAAACAAGTCCGATCCATGGAGGCCCCACCTCGCAACTTACAGGACTTAAAGGATCTGCTGCTAACATCTTGGTGCCAGATACCACAGCGCACCTTCAGAGGTCTAGTGGAGTCCATGCCTCGATGGGTCAGGGCTGTTTTGGTGACAAAAAGGGGACCTACACAATATTAGGCAGGTGGTCATAATGTTATGGCTGATCAGTGTATATACAGTGAGGGAAAAAAGTATTTGATCCCCTGCTGATTTTGTACGTTTGCCCACTGACAAAGAAATGATCAGTCTATAATTTTAATGGTAGGTGTATTTTAACAGTGAGAGACAGAATAATAACAAAAAAATCCAGAAAAACGCATTTAAAAAAAGTTATACATTGATTTGCATGTTAATGAGGGAAATAAGTATTTGACCCCTTCGACTTAGTACTTGGTGGCAAAACCCTTGTTGGCAATCACAGAGGTCAGACGTTTCTTGTAGTTGGCCACCAGGTTTGCACACATCTCAGGAGGGATTTTGTCCCACTCCTCTTTGCAGATCCTCTCCAAGTCATTAAGGTTTCGAGGCTGACGTTTGGCAACTCGAACCTTCAGCTCCCTCCACAGAGTTTCTATGGGATTAAGGTCTGGAGACTGGCTAGGCCACTCCAGGACCTTAATGTGCTTCTTCTTGAGCCACTCCTTTGTTGCCTTGGCTGTGTGTTTTGGGTCATTGTCATGCTGGAATACCCATCCACGACCCATTTTCAATGCCCTGGCTGAGGGAAGGAGGTTCTCAGCCAAGATTTGGCGGTACATGACCCCGTCCATCGTCCCTTTGATGTGGTGCAGTTGTCCTGTCCCCTTAGCAGAAAAACACCCCCAAAGCATAATGTTTCCACCTCCATGTTTGACGGTGGGGATGGTGTTCTTGGGGTCATTCCTCCTCCTCCAAACACGGCGAGTTGAGTTGATGCCAAAGAGCTCGATTTTGGTCTCATCTGACCACAACACTTTCACCCAGTTCTCCTCTGAATCATTCAGATGTTCATTGGCAAACTTCAGACGGGCCTGTACATGTGCTTTCTTGAGCAGGGGGACCTTGCAGGCGCTGCAGGGTTTCAGTCCTTCACAGCGTAGTGTGTTACCAATTGTTTTCTTGGTGACTATGGTCCCAGCTGTCTTGAGTTCATTAACAAGATCCTCCCGTGTAGTTCTGGGCTGATTCCTCACCGTTCTGAAGATCATTAAAATTCCAGGAGGTGAGATCTTGCATGGAACCCCAGACCGAGGGAGACTGACAGTTATTTTGTGTTTCTTCCATTTGCGAATAATCGCACCAACTGTTGTCACCTTCTCACCAAGCTGCTTGGCGATGGTCTTGTAGCCCATTCCAGCCTTGTGTAGGTCTACAATCTTGTCCCTGACATCCTTGGACAGCTCTTTGGTCTTGGCCATGGTGGAGAGTTTGGAATCTGATTGATGGATTGCTTCTGTGGACCCTTTAAGAGAGTGCTCCTAATCTCAGCTCGTTACCTGTATAAAAGACACCTGGGAGCCAGAAATCTTGCTGATTGATAGGGGATCAAATACTTTTTTCCCTCACTGTATATATATACAGACGGGTAACAAATTAAAGGAAAAATCTGAATAAATGAGTGGAGGAGCATAACAAATGCAGATGCCTCCAAACAGGTGTATTGCGTGATACAATTAAGCAGTTAACATCCTATCATGCTCTGTGGCATGTATACAAATGCTGAGCAGGCCCTCGATTTTGGATCAAGATGGCAAGAGGAAAGGATCTAAGTGACTTTCGAAGAAGGGTCATTATTGGGGCTCGAATGGCAGGAGCTTCAGTCACAAAGACACTCAACTGGCTAGTGTTCTCGACAAGTGGACAAATGCACATTTGAGAGTTTGGTGGTACACTGGTGGAGGCACTGGTCTACAGAGATGTGGAAAAAAGTTATATGGTCAGATAAATCATCCTCATCATCACCACATTCTCGTCAAGTGGGAAAGTGCATGTGTGGGACACCAAGAGAACGGTACAGGTATGACTGCTTGACCCCTACAGTGAGGGGGTCCGGAGGCTTTATTATGCTGTGGGGGGGGCATTTTCTTGGCATGGTTTGGGTCCACTTGTCCCCTTAGAGGGAAGGGTCACTGCAAATCAGTACATGGTTATTCTGAGTGAGCACCTTTATCCTATGATGAAACATTTCTATCCTGATGGGAGTGGTCTCTTCCAGGATGACAATGCCCCCATCCACAGGGCACGAGGGCTCACTGAATGGTTTGACAATGAAAATTATGTGAATCATATGCTATGGCCTCCACAGTCACCAGATCTCAACCCAATTGAACATCTATGGGAGATTTTGGAGTGACATGTTAGACAGCGCTCTTCACCACCATCATCAAAACACCAAATGAGGGAATATATTTTGGAAGAATGGTGTTCATCCCTCCAGTAGAGTTCAGAGACTCGTAGAATCTGTGCCAAGAGCATTGAAGCTGTTCTGGCAGCTCGTGGCCCAACACCTTACCGAGACACTTTATGTTGTGTTTTCCGTCTGTGTGTATATATATATATATATATATATATATATAAACAAACAAGTATACATACATACATACATACATATACAAACACATAGGCTGACTGATTCAGAACCCTGATCAGCAAATTTGATGTGTGGATTTGAATCAATTTTCCCTTATGGCAAATCTATATGCTATTGCGCTTCTTCATATAGGAGTATTTGCTGAGTGGCTGCTATGGGAGAGCAGAGGTCACAATCTTGCTGTCTGAGCAGCCTAGTAATCTTTTACTCCTCATAACAGTAGTGAGAGATATTAAATCACACTTGACGTACCTGAAGTGCAGCAACTTCATCCATATTTTATCTGCTGTAAATTTAATACCACAGCACTTTTTAGGGTGATGTATTTATTAACTGCCTGGGAAGGAGCAGTACAGAAATTCAGTTTGTTCAGGAAATAAAATGAAAACAGCCTGACAAGTTTATGAAGTAAGAACAATAGCCATTTATTACTTTTTGTGTATGCCAGCTACTCCTAAGTACTGAATAGAGTGGCTTTTGGCCCAATAAATGTGAAAATTGTTTCCCAAAACCGTTGCATCACTATAGCTTATACCATAATGGTGCTCTTTCCACTGGAGGCAGTGGCAAAATAGATTTACTGTAATAATGTAACATTTTTGGAGATAAGAAGTATAAATGTTTATGAAAAGGGCAAACAATATAATTATGTGCTAAATCACTCATGGGTGTCTATTCTGTTCTATGGTCTAAGTCCTCCACTTATTTCTTCAAACATGCCAATTTTTGGCAGTGAGTAGTCCACTCTTTTATTTGAGAAAAGGTCACTAGTTCATAAAGCCATTACTAACAGCCTGCATATACCATTTCTATCAATAGCTTTGAGCCAAAAAAACAAGAAGCGCTGTCAATTATGCTACTTGTGTTGGTTTTGTAATGTTATGATTATACGACTCAAATAGGTATTGTTCGATCTGCAAAAGTTCTGCTCATTTTACAGATTGCTGGGATTTGACAAAATTCACTTCCTGTTCTGATTGTGTGAAGCAGAAATCAATGCATTAAAGTGTACGTCTTGTAATGTAGAATCTGCAGAAGAATCTGCAGGTCATTGTCAGCGTGGTGATGTGCTGGGTGTAGGAGAGCACAGGATCGAGGGTGACTCCTAGGTTTTTAGCGTAAGAAGAAGGAGAGAGTGTCGTGGATTACAAGGGGATTGAGATGGAGAGATCAGCAGAAGGAGAGGAAGAGTCAGGAAAAAAGAGGAGATCCGATTTTGAGAGGTTGAGCTTTTGGTGGTGTGAGTGCATCCAGGTGGAGATAGCAGACAAACAGGAAGAGATGCGAGAGGGGATGAGAGGGTCAGAAGAGGGAAAAGAATGGCGAGCACAGAGCAGACCGCAAGATTAGTCCGGGCACAGTTTGAAAAGGGTTCCAGCAGTGAGCCCCAGCTGGAGGAAGACGAAGAGCCAGAGACTGGACCCCAAGGACCGCAGACCAGCAGTGACCAGCTGGGAGAGAGTCAAGAGGGACTGGGAACAGAGAGTGGAGGCGAGTGGCTGGAGTGACAAGGAGAAGCTGAGGGAACTGATGAAATGTTTAAGTGAAGAGATCCGGCAGATGAGAGGCTATGCAGAGTGCATGGCACAGCCACAGCTCCCCACTGGCGAAAAGGGTACTCAGCCAGGGAAGCCGCGCCAGAAATGACCCAGCTGTGACAGTGAGGCCTGGACAGTGAGCAATATGGAAGGACATCGACTGGGCCCAGAGGTGGGGTAATTACGGCCACCTCTATGCGCATCTGATCTTTGCCCCATGTTAGCTGTCTGCTTCTCCGGGCCCCGGTCAAGCCCCTTAGATGGACGTTCGCCAGATCGGGACTTTGAATTGTTTTTTCCCTTGGTGCGAGGAGCTAAGGGGGCGCAATGTAGCGATCTGGGACTTGGGGGGGGGGGGGGTGTCATGTGGGGTATGTGTGTGTGTGTTTCAGGGTTATGTTCCTGTTATTCTTATGTAACTGGTGTCTAGTTACTTCCGGGGGTCAGGGGTCGGCCCTCCGCGGGGATCCAGTCACGGGGTACGAACTAATAAATAGGGGTTCCACAGTTCCCGTGGAGGGGAGAACCAGAGAGATCAGTCAGTCAGTCAGTCAGTCAGCCATTCAGTCAGCCATTCAGTCAGTCATCGAAGTCCAGTTCCAGTCTCAAAAGCCTGTTCGCAAATAAAGTTCTTGTTGGTTTGCCTCCTGCGCCTCCTCCGTCATTTCTGCACAGCGTGGTGGAACCACAACGAGAACAACAATGAGAGCCGGGAAAATCTCATTACATGAGATTGCTCATTACATTATGTTCAACAGAGCAGGTAATATTTCTTAAAAATAAAACTGAGATTTGAATTAAAGTTACTTTTTTTTCAAAGGTTTGGGGCACTGATATGTATTGACGATGTGTTTGTTGCATTGAACAGAACAAGCACAAGGAATCGTTCCATAAACATATCTTTGTTTCACATAATCTTAAAGTTTAAACAAATTTGGAATAAATTAACATCCTGATCCAGCTTTGCAAAAAAGCAGATTGCTTTTGGAGGTTTGAATGAACTACAACTACTCATTTTCCATGAAGATTTAATAATTTATCACATGCTTCTGCGTGTTTCAATACTCCTTCATGTAGAAAAAAATGTGCTTTGAAGTATTGTATTCTTAATACTAGAGTGCAAAAGATTACTTCTTTATATGTTTTATAGTCTATTCTTTTTTCATGAGACAATTTTGTGTATGTTCAGATCTGAGCTTGCCCAAGAATGAATGCATGTATTGATTTGCTTTTAGAAAACAAGAGAAATGCTGTGTATGCATTTATATTTGGGGTGTGTGTAGGGAGTGGGAGTCGGGGTGGGTCGGGGGGTAAGTTCAATTCACCCCATGCTTGTTATGCCACCGGATTGACCCATATAGAAAAGCTGCACTTTGTGAGAGCTATTAGAAGCTCTGCTTTCCCTGCACATGGCCTATCTGTCAGACCCAGACGGCTGGTGAAATACTGCAGGAGGCGTCTAGTTCAGAGTTGTACCAGTAAATTACAGTCTATCCCAAGGAGTGTAATCTTTGTGTTTCAGCAGCAGGTACCTGTAGCAAGGATTGTAACAACCCCCAGCACTCTGAAATAGGTTGTCATAAATTGCCCTATAAATTATATCTGTCTAATACTTTATCAGCACTGTACCCTTTTAGAGATTATGCACTTGGAGGAAGGGACTGGGATAAAGCCCTTTTTTCCCTGGATTGCTGTGAAGGTTTTCTGCATGCAGCTAACATTATTTTTCAAAATAAACTTTCCCCCCCTGTAATTTACAGCACTGTGGCTATGCTGCAGTGATGTGGGTTCTCGCTAAATAAAAGATAAGAAAAGGGAGGCCATTTATGTTGGTATGCTTTTTAATTATAAGTCTGACTTCTAAGATTTTGTATTTTTGTAAAAACACATATTATTCCTGGCATTTCATTTTTAATTTCTTCACTGTTCAGATAGAGACATTCCTCATAAACAAGGGAAGTGGTATAACATGCTAATGCCATTGTGCTGGAAATGTTCTTATCATTATCATATTTACATACATGTATTACAGATCAAAAGTTTGGAAGCATAAAATGCTGTTCAGACTGACAGAGTGAGAACACACATTTGCTGCTTGTTCTTTTCTCAACACTTTGGATTTCTAGTATCTGATATCTTTGTCTAATAACTTAGATTAAGGTGATTAAGTTGATAAAGGTTTATCAAACGTTTAATGACCATCCAGTGTGTCTTCCCTTTACTAAACTGGGGAGGTTGTGTCTTATCTGCTAAATCATGTGAAATGCTTGCATTTCAAATTAATTAGTTTCTCTGAGTAGAACATTTTAATTAAAAGTACTCTTTATGTACCTGCATTCCACAAGTTGTACCAAACAATTATAATATGACTTATTTTTGCTAAAAAGAAAAAGGAAAAAAATGTCTGGCAAACAATGTTATGAAAAACAGATAGCCTTCCAGGTTTATGGAAGCATATTGCTGGCAAGAAACACATTGTTTGGGGGGGAAACAGAACATTACTGCATTGGCAGGTCTCAGTGGTTGGCAGGTAATATTCCTATAATTGCAGGAAAAGCTGACAATTTAAGACAACGACTCCAGAGCCCACACCACCCGCGTCTCTCTGGCCCTCTCGCTTTAGATTTGACCAGATGATGGAGCCTCCAGCTCAACATCCCCCATCACAGCTCTGCCTCAATCAACCCTGCCTCTTGTGGATCAGGAGTCAGTGCTGCCCCTTTAGGTGCCTCGTACCACTATGGGGGAAAGCAAAGAGGCCTTGTGGGCAGAGGACGACGCGGGATGCTCCCTGGTTGCCATGGTAGAAGCTGGTGTCAGCTGTTGCTGTCACAGGCCAGATGTGTACGTGACACAGATAGGATGCCTTTGTCAGAGATTTCTGGCATTCTGGCAGCTATGTCACAAACCCTGCCCCTCGGCCACTACAGATGTGGTCCCATGATCTTCAGATGCATGTGCGATACAACCGAGTTCAGGGGAGGTCCCCCGGCCACGAAATGGTGTCTCCACCCACTGCTGATACAGCGGATCTGGAACCGTACCGGAAGGGCAAACGTGGACTTCTTCAACACGCAAGAGTCCAAGTATTGCCCATTATGGTTCTCTGTTCGAGACCACTTCATGCCACTCTGGATCGATCTAAAATGAGCAGTGGAGCATGGCTTCTGCTTGTTGTTGCGTGGGTGTCTGTAGTTCCCTAGGCCTTGGTCATTGTGTGCTGTCTTAGACCCCAGTGGAGCCTGGCATTTGACACTGCTGCAGGGTTCCTGCTTGGATGGTGTGCAGCTCTTGCTCCCTGCCCTCCTTTTCCAAATTGATTATTGTGTTTCCAGTAGAGTCTGGCTTGGAAGCTCTGCTCCTGATGTTTTTGACTGGTGCTGTGCCCCCCTTGTATGTTATTTTCCTTCCAGTAGACCATGACCTTTGACCTGCTCTTGGCTTTCTATTGTGGTTGTGTGCAGGTCTCTTGTTTCCTGCACCCCCTTTTATGTCTATTACTGTAAGTTGAGGCCTTATCTCCTAGCAGGCTGTGGCCTCGGGGCTGACTTCCTTATCTGTGTACCACCGACCTCCCTCGCAAACAGCTTGGGTATTCTGTACCCCAACCCCCTTTGGGTAGTATTCTAGATTAGAAAGATAACGATAGGTTGTGAATGCAACCACGGATATCAGAGAGAGAGGATACTACCCAGAGGCAGCAGAGTCGCGTGTGAGTCTCGGACTCTGGCAAAAGAGGCATTTTGCTCTGCTTTGTACTAGTTAAAGCAGGCAGAGGAGGGGTCTGCCTGAGTGACAATGCATAGTAGCCTATAGGCAGCTTTGTTGGACCATGCATTCACGAGTTCCCATGGTAATGACAATATCCCATCCACCTTTAGGTAGTATTCTCTTTCTCAGATAACCATGGTTGAGAAAAAAATGTCATCAACACTATGATATTTTTAAATAAAAGATTGGAAGGTTTTGAAACTCAATATAATGCTTTGAAGTAAATACATTTTTGTTTGTTTTTTTGGGGGAGGGTTCAGCTCCGAAGAAGGAATATACATAAAGTGGCTTCAATAAGTGTTTGTAACCTAGAAAACAAATACTAATTGGAGACCTGGTATAGAAAAAAAAGTATAAAGGGCTTTTTCAGCATAATCATCCATTACAAGAAGACATAGTCTACAGTAAATGGCGCTCTGCAATACTGTGCTCTACTTAAAAGTGCTGGGCTTTATTTGCTCTTGGGTCTGGAGGAAACTAGCCAATCAAGTTTACATTGGCACCTACAACATGGGCAAATAGATGGAATAGAAGCCAAAAGGAATGGAACCAGTGGAAGTAAAAATGTAAATATTTTAACAAGTTATGTTTGGTAACAATGTATCATCAATGCTGGCCTGTAACACTAAATGTGTATGCTGTGTGCTTGCATTACAGTGTGATAAAACTGCGAAAGAGTGCAGTAAGTGAGATCTTCATCTCCAAAAAACAACAACAAACGTTGTCATCTGCACTGGAGCAGGAGCAAGGTGTGTGTAGTAAACCGATTACTGCCAGCCAGGTGGTCCAGGCCTTGTGGAGAACCAGTAACATGCTTGGCTGGGGCATGGGAGATCAAGGTTCGATTTATTTCTGGCACAGGCTGTTGGCTCCCTCTGGTATTTCAATATTTACTGTTCGGTGTCCAGTCTTGGGAGCACACATGAAAAGCCTTTAGCACAGATTTCTGAGGGTTGGAAGTCCCAGGTGGCTGGTCATTATTCATTATTAACAGCATATTCCCCTATGATGACATGATAAAGAAAAGATGGTCAACAGCATTAGTTTTAAACAACCAAGTGTGAAGCAGTTACAGCTCTCAGCAGTTTGTTTTTATATTGTTTTGTAAACAATGTAAGTGACTTCAAAATGGTGGAGTCCCAGTTGAGATTCTCATGAGTAAATATTGCCTTTGCACAGAAATCACACTTTAATGCCAAAGTACCACAAAATATTTAGTGTCTGTGTACAAGGAAAGCTTTACATCCTGGTACATTCAGTCCTATATCTTTTTAAAAAACAGAGAACAATAAAATGAAATGCATCTTTATTAACAAAAGGGAGTCACCTGTATGAAAATACTCTAGAGATGTGAGCCATGAGAACCAGGACTAGTTCAGGATACGTGGCCCCTCAGATTGCTCTGAGAAACAGTATCTGTGGCTGTGAGCTGTGTCTGTGGAGGCCGTTGTGGAAAAATGGCAGTGCTAATCGCAGCCAGAGTGAATCAAGCTCCAAATGCTGCAGACTCAAAAGACACCTCCACTACACCCACAGACAGAGGGAAATAAATGAAGAGGAAAGTGAACTCTACAACTCAGGCATAGAGGAATCACCCACTGTCACTTACAGCCTGTTAGTCTCGCAGATTGAAGGGCTGGCCAACAGCCTCCTCTGTGCTGTTGAAAACAATATGCGCGGTGTTGTCAGTGAAGGCCTCTCTAACGGTGAAGTTTCTCTCTGACTCAAACGTGGAACAAGGTCAATTCACTCCGAGGGAGGAGAAGCACACATTCACCACACAGCTTGGTACAGATCCCGGGTGTAGGTCAAAATCAATCTGGAGCTGCGTACACGTGAAGCCTGAGTCATCCCAGCAGGGGACCGACAGCACAGAACACAAGCAAATACTGTATGGGGAAGCGCGTGCATGCGGGTGTCTGGTAAGTTTTGTTTACTTGGAATTATACTCATAGAGGCCGAAAACATAATTAGGAATGTAAAATATACTGATCAAGGATTGCCCACAGTTCTGGTATCGTGACATGAACACAATTAGACAACTTGACCATCCATTCCAGCAACTTTACAGTTGTCCCATAAATGAAAAATGAAAGCACTCTAATCTATTCCTTGAGGGTCACAATCCAGCAGGTTTTACAGGTTTCTTTGAATCATCACCTGTTTTAGACCTAGGAAAGGGGTTAAGTTGGTTCAATTAAGTGAATTATTGGTTTAGTTAATCCATTAAGAGCACAGCTGGAATGAAAAACAGAAGCTCTCTGGCAGTAGTGGACAGATTTGAAGACCACTGCTCTAAGGTATGGTTAAAACACGTTCACCTATAGATAGATTGGATGATTTAATTTGTATAGATGAAAAGCCTAGGTTTACAGAAGCTTTTAGTCAAAATGTTGGAAGCAAATGAATAATGAATGGAATGGAAACAGAGAATGATATAGTAATTCAGTTAATTTAATTTGCTCTACATACAGGATTTTTTTATTTCTTTTCGATGCAGTTGTTGAATTTCATACCAGGTTGAATTTATCAAGGGGATTAAATGGAGTATTTCACATTTATATAACTCCTCTAGTATTTTTTGTTCTTAATGGACATCCGTTTCACATATTGGAGAGCAGTATTTTAACTGTAAGGTACAATCTTATTTTCTTGTTTTAATAAATAAAAAATGCTGCTGAAAGAAAGTATAAAGTGGTGCAGAATGAGTGGTATTTCTGGGCTAAGCTTAGAGATAGCTCTCTTTAACTTGCAACTTTATACAGAGTCAACCCCAAGCTTCATGAATTAATAATTAATTATAATTATAATAATTATTATTATTATTATTTCTTGGGAAATTAGTATCTTACAGCCAAGTGAATCTGGATAGTGTACAGTATTAAATCAATCAATGTGGGATTGTTCACATTGAAAGGACCTGTTTTCTTGTTTTGTAGTGGTAACACATAAACAATCACTAGAAAACAAGCAGCAAGACAAATTTAATATTCATTATTTGCTAATATCAGGCCAATAAGATGCAGGGCACTTACTAAATCCTCATTTCATTTTCTGTTATCTGAGTATTTGCATATTTGTTGACTATGGGATTTTATGTTTCTGTTTTTGTTTGTTTTGGCCACTACGTGAATGGGTGAGCAGACTTGAAGATTACTGGCCAATATCCATTGACTCTTACTGGCTTGATGCTCAGTAACATTATTTCTGGAATAATGAGGTACTCGGAGGACAATTCTCCCTATCTGTATGTATTAACATGAAGTCCAATGGGAACTTCAAAGTATAAATCTTTAATTATGTATTTTTTTAGACAAAAAAATGTTATAGGTCCAAGATTGCATATGTTTGTTATTTGTGTATGCAGCTGTACACTCTCACTGTATTTTGGAATCGAAAGAAATAAACAAGTAATAATTTGCATTAACTATCAATATTTTATGTATCAATAGCAGATCTATTTATCTACTTCTCAGGAGGCATATTCAACTGCCCCTCCTTGCAGAACCTCTCCAACTGTTTCATATTGTGTTTCTTCTTCAGACTCCGACCCCCCCCATGAGGTAACGAGATTCTGATGGCTGATCAAAAACATAGATTTTAACCATTTAGTTGGATGTGTGCTTTAGATTGTCATTGTGCTGGAAAGCCTTTTTGCCACTAAGCTGGAGTTTCTTGGCAGGGGGCGCACCAGGTCTGTGTCCTAAATATCCAGGTACATGTTTGAATCCATCTGTCTCTCAATTCTAATAAGGGCACTGGGACTGCAGGACGAGTAACATTTCAGCAAGGGCATGAATTAATCTGGAGGCTACTGTATAATGTATAGAGAGAGAGAGACAGAGAGACATCTAGGGAAGCTAGGGAGAAAAAACACTCAATGCAAATACATTCAGTGTGTATGGCAGAAATTATGTATTCAATACATTGCTAATGAAATGACACAGATATGCCTGCTTAAATACATGCCATAAATAATACAAACACTGATAATTCAAATGACAGGAAAAATAATTATTTTAACCATGTTAGCTGCTACCGAAAATGAATTTCTTAATTATAGAAGGATTTCTCTATTATGATTGATTAAGGTCAGAAAGCTCTCCAGCTGCCCCCATGAGAGCACAGAAGATATGAAAGTTGCTGGGTGGACATTAGCAGGTAACACTCTCAGCTGTGGGTCAGATTTCATATTTAATTCTTGCCTACGGATATCTTGGGCGTACTCTGTCTTCTTAAAGCCTTGTGTAGCATCTCGGGACCTGGCCCTAAGTTGCTGTTCTTTTCAGATGAATCATAAATGCAAAAGTCCTGTGTACTTTGTGGACCTTAGAGATCCCATGACACTGACTGAAAAATAGCTTGGGTACTGATCTTGGGGCCTTGTTTGTAGCTTATTGAGAAGCTTTCCCTCCCTGCCTCAGCATGAGGGCACCTCTTTGGGACTGAAAAAAGACCTTCTGCAAAAACCACTGTATGTGAATATCCACAGGATACATAAATAAATTAATCTTGCATCTTGTCTGGAATTCATCACCCCCTGAAATTATATTATTAGTATCATTATTAGTATCAACATCCACATGCTTTTTAAGACAAGGTAATCTTGAGCATAAAAATCCACAAACTATGTAGAATATATTGTTTTGATTTTGCTGTTAAATCTCTTGTGGAACTCTCTTTAGAACTCATTGGCATTATATTTGAAATTGAAATTGAAACAAGAAAAATACATTTAGGTTGGATAAATGCTTCAAATGGAGGGAGATACATTCAGTTTCACTTCCCTTCCAGTTGCCCTTTGGACACAAGCAATCTAATCAGTTGAAGTTACCGAAATTCTGGGTATTTGAAGAGGCTGATATATATGTATATATAATATTATCATCTGTGTCTTATATCTGACAGTCTGATCCGTTTATGAGCTGCCATGACAAATGTTGCTCTTTAATTGAACTGTATCCTTTGGCTACTCAAACAATCTGCCCACACACAATTTTTTCTTTAAAAATACCCATTTAAACTTCACTCAGAGGATTTTAACTATTACTCCATAGTTCTTGCCGGTTGCTTTAAGGTAATTTCATTCTAAATCTGTGTCATACATTGCAAGCCTATCTCTATAAAATCTACCAGCAGACTGGGAACACTTGCTTCTCAGATAAGACCTTGAAATCTGTCCACTGCACAAACTGTGCAAATTAACACCAGTTGCCCACTGAGGAGGTTTGCTCAAATGACCCAAGGTTATTTTGCCAATAGCATTATATTTGACCTGCCTAGAAGAATAACCTTCTGCAGGATGTGATTTAAGTTTAAAATTCTTGTCAAATTGCACACTGGGGAAGAGACTAATCTGTTGTCTGAACTTTTCCAACTAGATTTTACACAGCTACCCCCTCCTGAAGTATAATACAGTAAACCTAGTAAACAGGTTTTGTTTCTGAAGACCGGTATGGAAAAATAAAGCAGAGCAGTTTCTAGTAAAATGAACACACAGAAAAAAGTTCAAGAGAATTTCTCGTGTCACCATTCAGCTTACTTCACAACTTTCTCTTCACCCTTCCAGTAATGCTTTCTTCTCTAACTCCATATATATTTTTTGTGTCTCGCTATTGGTGATCTGTAATATAGAATTCTAAGATAAACTGTGAAAAAACTACAAATGCCTTTTGATTTTTATGTTTTTATTCAACCATTGTTTAACAAAGTACCCCCTTTGGCAAGAGAGACCTTAGGTAGATGTATAACCTGTTTATTGGATATGACCATGACACCAGGGTTAACATCTGCACTTTTGTGAAGAGTTCTGGCGTTCAGAACTTCACTTCCTAACCCATACAGTGCCGTCATTCTGGAATTTTTTGTCCAGAGGGCATAGTTCTGCTTACTGGTCCATCTTCACAGTTTCCGATCTTATCTTCTAACTAATTATTAACCAATGCCAGCCCTGCTAAGCCTCTGCTATCCAGCCAATATCCAGCCTTAGGGTTAAGGATGTTTTTCAAAGCTTTTTGCTGCATAAGAAAGAAACACTCCCCTTATTCTAAATCTATTAGCCATATTTCAAAGGTGCAAAAGACACAACATATGTATGGATTTTTTGGAAATGTTTTTGGTCTTGTGTAAATATAAAATATAACCCACGAAAACAAAAATCAAATAAAAACAAAGAAAACAGGTACATACAATAACTGTTAATCTCCGATAACAAAGAAAATGGCAACATTCTCCAAACAAAGCACAACTTTTTTGGCACATGCTCAGTACTATGTTTGTCTGTCATCAGTAAGAATAACACCTTAAAACTATAAATTATTGTAAAGAGCTTTGTGGATCTCCTGCACATTCCTGCATTGCTCCAATAGTTTGCTGTTGCCCTCTGTTGCATGTCTCATTTATGTTCAATTATGTTTAATTCAGGAGAACTGTAAGATTCCAATTCTCAATATCTCTTCAAGATAAGCAGTCCTGAACCTTGATCAATGTGGAAAGGCATTGTCATCGAGCACAATTAAGTTCAGGCACTTTGCCCAGTATAAGGTCTCACTTACAGATGGCAGATGTCATCTCAGTCCAATAGTAAGGACTCTGTCGAGGATACTGTGGAGGTTTATCCTTTCATTTTCCTTGATTTAATGGCTATTTATCTCCTTTTCATATTCATCATGACCTGCAATAGGATTGCACAAGATTTGTTCAATTATTTATTTATTTATTAAAAAATTGTAACCTTGAAATCTCCAATTGAAAATCTGTAAGCAATATGTTCAATATAAAGATTTGTAGACAGGTTAGATTTTTATTTGTATAAAAATATACATGCAATATACAGGTGGTTGAGTTGATAATCCTCTTTAGAAACCCACATCACATGGGCTTGAAAAGAACAGAGTTAAAAAAAAATCTATTTTGCAATTAAAGACCATTGTGAAGAATAGAAAGGGGATACACTAAAAGCTGCATTTCGGTGGTTTAAAATTATAGGCTTTTGGAATGTATCCTTTTAAGATATGTTTTTAAAAGCTTTTTGAATTTCTGTAACTTGCCATGTTAAAGTTGTTTTCCCTCTAATTAAATCTGACCTTTCTGTCCCTTACAGTATTCAGTATTCCCTTTTCACATCTAATGTGATGAAGGAAGAGTATTTGAAGTAAAGTGTCTATTTCAATGTGTGAATACATATTCAAACACACTGAAATATATACAGTACTGTGCAAAAGTTTTAGGCAGGTGTGAAAAAATGCTGTAAAGTAAGAATGCTTTCAAAAATAGACATGTTAATAGATTATATTTATCAATGAAATAAATGCAAAGTGAGTGAACAGAAGAAAAATCTAAATCAAATCCATATTTGGTGTGACCACCCTTTGCCTTCAAAACAGCATCAACTTTTCTAGGTACACTTGCACAAAGTCAGGGATTTTGTAGACATATAGTCAGGTGTATGACTAAACAATTATACCAAACAGGTGCTAATGATCATCAATTCAATATGTAGGTTGAAACACAATCATTAACTGAAACAGAAACAGCTGAGTAGGAGGAATAAAACTGGGTGAGGAACAGCCAAACTCAGCTAACAAGGTGAGGTTGCTGAAGACAGTTTACTGTCAAAAGTCATACACCAGCACAGCACAGCAACAAGACACAAGGTAGTTATACTGCATCAGCAAGGTCTCTCCCAGGCAGAAATTTCAAGGCAGACAGGGGTTTCCAGATGTGCTGTCCAAGCTCTTTTGAAGAAGCACAAAGAAACGGGCAACGCTGAGGACCGTAGACGCAGTGGTTGGCCAAGGAAACTTACTGCAGCAGATGAAAGACACATTATGCTTACTTCCCTTCACAATCAGAAGACATCCAGCAGTGCCATCAGCTCAGAATTGGCAGAAAACAATGGGACCCTGGTACACCCATCTACTGTCTGGAGAAGTCTGGTCAGAAGTGGCCTTCATGGCCAAGCGACTCAACTATGTATGAAAACACAGGAACTGGGGTGCAGAAAAATGGCAGCAGGTGCCCTGGACTGATGAGTCAAAATTTGAAATATCTGGCTGTAGCAGAAGGCAGTTTGTTCACCGAAGGGCTGGAGAGCGGTACATGAATGAGTGTCTGCAGGCAACAGTGAAGCATGGTGGAGGTTCCTTGCAAGTTTTGGGCTGCATTTCTGCAAATGGAGTTGGGGATTTGATCAGAATGAATGGTCTCCTCAATGCTGAGAAGTACAGGCAGATACTTATCCATCATGCAATACCATCAGGGAGGCATCTGATTGGCCCCACATTTATTCTGCAGCATGACAACGACCCCAAACATACAGCGACAGTCATTAAGAACTATCTTCAGCGTAAAGAAGAACAAGGAGTCGTGGAAGTGATGGTATGGCCCCCACAGAGCCCTGATCTCAACATCATCGAGTCTGTCTGGGATTACATGAAGAGAGAGAAGCAACTGAGGCTGCCTAGATCCACAGAAGAACTGTGGTTAGTTCTCTAAGATGTTTGGGCCAACCTACCTGCCGAGTTCCTTCAAAAACTGTGTGCAAGTGTACCTAGAAGAATTTATACTGTTTTGAAGGCAAAGGGTGATCACACTAAATATTGATTTGTTGTAGATTTTTCTTCTGTTCACTCACTTTGCATTTTGTTAATTGATAAATATAATCTATTAACATGTCTATTTTTGAAAGCATTCTTACATTACAGCATTTTTTCACACCTGCCTAAAACTTTTGCACAGTACTGTATATATATATATATATATATATATATATATATATATATATATATATATATATATATATATATATATATATAGCGAGAGAGAGAGAGAGAGAGAGAGAGAGAGAGAGAGAGAGAGAGAGAGGCAGCACACTTTGTGGGTACATTCATATTTCCCACAGATGTGGAATTGTTTTTTACATTCGACTCGCTGAATGCCACAACAGTAGGCAACAGAGGGAGGCGTGAGTATGTATTAGGGTGGGAAGGGGAGGGGGGTAGAGGTGGTGGCTTTCGTTGTACTTTAATTAATACTGTGATGAGTTTCCTTTGAATAGTGGAATCCTTAATCAGCCCTATCAAAACTGAGTCTATTCATAGACAGAGTCCTGTTAATTCCTTTTAATTCCTAACAATGGATAAGCACCATTAATACTGCCTAATACTGCACATTTTTATTGTATGTCATTGTAATCATATCAGCGTATATCTCTGCCGCTACAAACGGCTCAATAAGCTGTTCATGAATTACCCACCACGTGACTAAGCTCCACTAAGAGGCCATTTTCCATCACAGCCAGGGCTCCTTCACCCCTCCCCATCCTCAGTTGCCTAAGCAGGTATTAATAAAGGTCTCCTTTTTAAAATTGCACTGCTCTAAATGGTCTTTAAGGGACCCAGTTGTAATCTCCAGCTCCTTATATTTTAGCTCAGAAAGCAGGACAGAAGAATTAATAAAAGCCCCCTTTTTTTCCTGTGTATACTGCTCCCTGCTCTAGGGCTATATCCTGATGTCAGGGCGTTAAGAGAATTTTAAATGCACAGGATGAATTGTTTGTGTAGCAAAAGCGAAACGGGGGGCAAAGGCTAAGAGACTTGAGAAAATTGAAAGACTGCCAGGGATGCTGAGATGCAAATAGCAACAAAACACGGATAAATGCTCCCGCTCGCATATGCAGGAGTCCCTGGGAAGGGGAAGGAGAAGGAATAAAAAAAAAAAAAAAAAAAAAAAAAGGTTATTAATTTTCACCAGCCTGTATCATACAGCTGGTAGCTCAGCATCAGTTTTTGGTGTAATGAAAATGGTCTGAGCGGAAGATAAATGGTTCATAAAGTGGACCATTTAGATGCAATCGAGGCTCAATCTGGATGGTGACTAATCACGTCTCCCAGTAAAGCTGAATTCCACTAACAGACTTTTTTTTTCCTCCCCTTTCTTTTTTTTATCCTCCCTTTCTACTGACGTACCAATGAATTGTGGTAGGGTCTAAGTTCAAGGCAGGCAGAGAATTATCTTGATTTATTAGAGCGTAGTCTGGCCATGCCACGAGCGCTGCTGTGGCTTTGTGGGCTCTTGCCCTGCTACTGACGGAGTGTAATTTTTACTGCTCCCCGGTGACTAGTATACAGCATCGTTTTCAGTGGCTGGAGAAATGGGCTGCTGCTGCACCTGTAATTTTTCTTGTTTTGCAGCTGAAGGTATATAATATATCTCTAAAGTGCATAATAAGTTCCTGAAAAACGTGTTTTTAAAACAAATTGATTCAGATAGTTTATGAGCCCAGGCATAAGGAAACGCACCCATTTACACGGCAACTAGAAACGTGATATTTTCTGCTTTGGGGATTATACCAGCTAAGGTCATATCGGACTAGATTTATGCCATGCTAGTTCCTGCAAAATTTGACTATTTCTTATTTATTTTAAAACATGAATGGATTAACTACAAATAACTGTCTTATTCTCCTTTGAAATGTGAGATTCCTGAAAGATGACTTGCAATTAAAGTCTCCTACCTAGAATCTGTAGTAATTCTTTGATCTTCCCACTTTCTATCCTGACAGAAATGATTCAACTTAACCTGAGTCAACTTTGCTGTACAGTGTTTAAACTCCCATCAGACACTGTCAGAAATTTTTTTCCAAGTATGTTTTTTGTCCATTTGGGAAGATACCCAGTACTGGAATCATGTTCATTTTATATAAGGAGCTTTGTCTGAGCTGCATTTGGTGAAGACTTTAATATATAGGGTTTTAATATTCCTTATTTTATGTGCTATGCAACTAAAGACAATTTTGTTTTATTATTATTATTATTTCCAAGAATTTGAATAAAACAAAATTGTCTTGATTGGATTGGAATGTTGCACAGGTATCATGTCATAGGCCAAGATGTTGCATAACACTCTTGCAAACAAAGTTTCTGTGGTGAGATACCGATGGAGGAAATAATTGCATCACCTTCATTATTAACTCAACTCTACCCCATGCCACAAGGTTCAAAAGTAAAACATATATTTTGTTTAGGATCAGTGGGGTTCAGTGCTTGCAAATTGTTACAGCTATAATGGAAGTGCCTGTCAAAAGTGCCGCTAAAGTTCATTATATGAGATTCCAGTTTTGTCTGCGTTTTCATGACTTCAGTTGCAGGTGGATAGTTTGCCATTATTTCTGCAAATACTGTGCTCGTCTTATTCTCCCTTCTCACAAGTTTTGACAGGATTCTATTTACCTCAATTCATACTGTATTGCAGAAAACTGAATTCTCTTTAAACATAAAAAGGTGAAAATAAGAAAATAAAGGTACTTAGATATATAGAAATGTTTTCCCAATAATTCTATTTACCGCAATAAGGCATTTGGGCTGCATATTCAATATTTGGTTTAATTTCTTCAGTGCTAAATAACCGAGTAAAAATAGTGCTGAAAAAGCAACCTCAAGATGTTTTTTTTTGTTTTGTTTTTAGTTTTTTAACTTTCCCCAGTTAAGATCTCCAACACTAGTGGAGGTATTGCTGTAGCACAAACACTATTGTGGAAATTAAGTTCCCTCAGCAAATCTGGTTTAAGAGAAATTTGTGAATAAAATGTGGCTGGCTGACTCGAGAACATTGAATTTACTCACCAGATAATATCTCTGAAAAACCACTTCAGAAGGAATCAGCTCTAAATAATTGATAAATTGGGTTTGTTTGTATAACCTTTGACCCCAGTAATGGAAAGAAAAAACAAATTTAACTTATTAAAGTCACATATTGTCCCAGTGGTGAGGAAAGCTTTTCATTTTGGGCTAGTCTCAGCTCAGGGCATTTGAGAAAACTAGAAGTCCCCTGAATATTTTTTATAGCTTTTTCTTCTGTGGGAAAAAAAAGATGATAAGTAAGTGTCTCCTTTATAACTTCTGATACTTTACCTGTCCATTACACATTTAAACCACAGATATCCTAATTATACAACTAGGAATAGCTATTTATTATTATTTTTGCAGTTGCAGTTCGAATCAAAACCTCTGATAAGGCATTTTGTTGCACAGTATTCAATGGGCTGTCATTGAATTATAGGGTCTTCCTAGCAGCTATGAGCTGGCAATTAAAATGTAATTTAATATTACATTATATACTGTGTAGTTCAATATTATATTCCTTAAAATGTAGCATTTGCAGTTATTAAAACAGCAGCTCATTCAAAACCAAAGAGCTCCCTTCAGTAGGGAAGTCAGTTTTAGATACATTAGATGTGTATGAATGTGATTGTGTAACATTTGATGGAGTAAGTAACGTATATTTATGACAGTAATGGTGAGAGCATAGCTTTTATAGTCAGGTGGTCTGGTGAGTGGCTCATTGGGCCGCTTGCATCAGAAGGTTCGTTTACATTATCCCTTTCAAAAGTATTTTTAGGGACACCTGTGGGAGCCTGAACTAATGTTTGTGATCTGGTTTGCTAGAGACAGAAATTAGGATAGGGAAATGTCTGCCTGAGCTACACTGATATATAAAGAGCAGGTGTTCAGAGCGAGCAGAAAGGAACTGTCTGAACTGAGCTGAACTTTAGCCAGCGGTGTTTAGCATTATTTCAGCCCTATCCATCACTCTAAGCCCCTTGGTGAAAAGGAAGGATTTGCCGGTGGATAGGAGTACGTATTCCGAGTTTAAACTCTCCCGCATCCCTGATGGGATAAAGTAGTTTGGCTTCTCAAAAAAATAAATACAGACAACATCATTATTAATATTTATTTTTATTTTTTATTTTTTGTCTCATTTGAAGTTCGTTATTTTTTGTGTGTTTAGCTAACGTTAAATACTCCCACAAATTCCTGCAGGAATGATAATGGGGAAGTGTAGGGAAAATGGCTATAGGCCAGATTTCCAAAATAAAAAATCATAATAATTTACAAACGTATATGTAAGTGTAGTTGTTTAGTTGGCTGTTTAATTATAATGTTTTCTTTTTTTTTTGGTTGTTGTTTCTTCTTGTGTTAGTTTGACATTGAGAAATTATTTCAACGATGATACAACTGATGAAGGTTTGTCAACTGAAACCTCAGCTGTCAAGCTCTTGAAGTGTTCACATTTAATTTCTATTTACACCATAAGCATTGCACATATAGTGTGCAATAGAAAACACTTTTTAAAATGTATAATAAAACAAACAGTAATAAAATATGAACAAATAAGATGTAATTTTAATTCTTAAAATTACAATACAGGTGTGTTGGTAACATTTTGGGATTCATGACTGGAATATTTCCTCAAGACACCATATTTTGTTTAGATCTAGGTATCTGACTCTAGTCACAACAGAGTTTATATTTTCTTTACATTGTGAGTTGTGCCTGTGTGTCTTGCACAGTCACCACTTCTTAAAAAACAGTGTGAATGAAACAGGCGATATCAATTCACCCTTCCTCTCGGCACAGGGCGCGCTTGGCAGATCAAAGGGTCAAGCTCTGCGGGAGGGTCAAGGGAAACCCACAGCTCTGCCGATTCTCACCACCCAGCCTGAAAGGGTTTACAGAGGCGGGGGATTTGTGTGGGAGGGCCTCCAAAGCAAACATAGGTCAGTGGTACAGGCCTCTTGAAGTGAAGATGTATAAAACTGATGTATTGTTTACAGGTAAATCACATGATTGAAACAATGCTCACAGCAATGAAAAACACAAACATAAAACCAAATCTATAAATACTCACATTAATACATAACATATTAGCTACATACATGCTCAATTTTAAGATGTGCAGGAGAATTATGTGAACTTTCAGCAATAATGTCCAATTAGTACTCTCTAATTAAAGCTATTGTTTGTTAATCAAAGATTGGTATGGTTATATATAAAACATATATATATATATTTTTTTTTAATCTGTATTTCATGTATTTAATATTGTTGTATGTCGACTTTTTTAATTATATATCTTTAATATATATATATTTAATATATATATTATATCAGTCTATCACTGCACAATCACCGTAGAGTGTCCACTTTTATTCATCCAGGAGGTGGGCCCACTTAAGTGCTGTCTGTCAGAAGTTTCTCTCTACGGTCACATTACTTAATCAGTTGAAGCAGGCATGATGATATATAATGATATCATGTAAGAATGCCAAAAGATGATCTTTGTTGGACTTTAGATGAGAAAATCAAATGATCACTGCATTGTTTTGATAAAGTCATTCAAAGCTAACCAACTGTGGTCCTGGAGAGTCATAGTGTCTTCTGTTTTTTTCTTTTGTTTTGCTTTGTTTTATCCAAACAGTTAACTACTTTATTGATTCAATTATTGTACTTAATTAGTCAAAATCACCATGTGTTCAAGGTATTCATTGATTGGCGATTTCTAAATCAGACCTTTAAAACACAGTGTTGTGGATCTCCAGGAATTAGTTTTCTACCACTGACAATGTCTTTTGTCTCTTTTTTCACAGAGAAACTGTATGGGAGACTATAATTTTAATTAACACTATCACATATATCACTACACCTTAAAGACACACACATGCATATATATAACCCCCCCTCCCTCCCATTTGAAGTAGTGTAACATAATTGCTCAGTGAAAGGTTAATGCTTAACTAATCCTCACCTCCAGCTTACTGTAGCTGATAAGCTTCATTAAACTAATCTGAAAAGTGGAAATTAATACTTTGGACAGGAAGGGAGCTTGTTGCCTTACTTCCTGTCAAATGAACCAACATTTTTGACCCCCAGACTAAAGGGCTTGCTGCAATTAACATTGTAGGGTTTAAAGTGAAGGTTCTCACAGGAATGAAATAGGACACACTGAACGGGCCAAGCCTGTCCAATCAGTTTAAGCACAGTCTAGTTAATGCTTTATTGGCTGCAGAATTGTTCTTTTCATTGGCTTATTGCTCATTTAATAATCCAGTAGAAGCTTTTTGTAAACTCAGTCCAATAAACCAATGAGGACGAGAGCTTTTTCCTCAGTGAAAACCCAGTGATGACCAGAAACTGATCACCCATGTTATATCAATAACTTTCCCACATCGGGTTGTGTAAATTGATCTTTTACAATTTCTCTTGCTGACAGTCTCTGTAACCAACAAGATAAATCATTCCTCCTGTGGCTTTTTTTATTGATTGCTGGGACCTGTATAAAAATTACACTGCTCAAGCTGTGAACTGAACATCCTCATAAAAGCTGTGTTTTCTATTTGCGACCCAAACATCTGAACCTAGTTCAGGTTCAGAGGTGTATTCTGAAGGGGGGGAAGAAACAAAGCAAATTGATAAATGCATCCAAAACATGTAAGAAAAAATGGCTTCTGTATAGGATTTTGTCGAGAAGACTTATGATATTTGTTTTCCGAAAGGCTTCATCAGAAAGAGCAATTAGAAATAGGAAATATTGAGGCCTTTTGTACATTTAGTTAATGTTTCTGTGGATTTGGGTTCAATATTGAAAATAAGAAACATTTATTGGACTGCATATTTGTGTTATTTCTCTATAACAGAGAAGCATCATCAGGCTTTGATGCACATTGTATACATACCATAGAGACCTTTTCAAGTTAATTGTGACTATAAACAATATTATATATGTAGAAGGAGGACTTTTTACATGTCTGAATGATGTAAATAGACCACAACCTTGAAGATAGTTGTATACTCATCGAGATTTAATCATCTATCAAGTAATTGTTATCTACAGTTTAATGTTGTTAGTAAAAACCAAGCCAACACCATAGATCCAAAGTCATCCATCTCTCTTTTGGAAATAATTATCTGAATACCTTTTTTGGGGTGGTCGAAAGAGTATAATTATCATTTTAAATAGACACATCCCAGTGTAATTGATTTTGGGGTGTGATGGTAATATATATATGAATTATTGTCTGTAGATAGTAGTAGTTCCCAGTGGCGCAGGAAACACATGACTTGCTTGTTTTTTTTAAGGAATGCATATAGCCACTCTTGATCATATATTTAGGAAAGCAACATGCTACTGTCATTTCCTGCCTGATTTGCAGGATTGTGGGAAACTTCACAACACCATGGTATATAAATTCTTTCTGAATATAAGTGGATTGATAATGCCTGATTCATAGTCTGCTGAAGAGTGACAGCCTATTGATTATGATTCAGACCACAGTCGCTTGCCTAGAGCCTGCTCCGAGCATGCTCATAGCATGCTGATCGTGCCTTGTGTTAGTCTTCCATTGTTATTAGTCATTATCATCATCATCATAAGCAGCAGCAGCAGCATAATACATTTAACCATGAAGTGTAAACTTTTAAATTGATTTACAATATTTGTATTTGTATTTTAGTTTTTAAAGCTGCACAGATTAAAATTGGAAATGTTGTGTGGGACTAGTGGACTAGCTGGGAAGAAACCGATTGGAATCGAATAAACTGATGATTTGTCAAAGAAATGTAATTATCACAGCTATGGCTATGTACATTTGTTTATGACTCATTGAACTGTATTTAGCTGAACGTTGAATACAAGCACCTGTGAAAACTGCAGATTATACGACTGAAGCAATTTTAAGTTGATTGATTGGGAAACACTTACTGTATTTTTCTTATTCATCACTGAGCCTAAAGTGGTCAGATGCTTTTCCTAACAGTGTTAAAGCTTTTGCAAACAAAATGCTGATTAATTACTAACCTCTTTCACTAATGATATACTCAGGTTGTAATTGATGTATTTTAGAAATGTCTGCCCTCTTCCCTGTGTAATATGAAGCAAGAATACTCTATTGATCTGAGGAGAGTTTATGCAACCACGTGTTTGTTAGTAAAGTACTATTTTATACATTATTTGGGCACTAGTTGAAAAACACTGCTTGGATACCAAGGTTGTGTAATAGTTTAAGAAGCAAATATAGCTTTTAAGCCTGGGAATGTCAAAACAAACTGCATCACATGGCTTTGTTTTTAAATCACCCCAAGATATGTTGGAGTACCTCAAAAAACTTAGAACTGAACTCTAATATGTGAGTGCTTAAGGCATCAACATTTTAAAAATATCTTGATGGGCGGGAAAGAAATAATTATGTGGCTTGATATACTTCCTTTTTTAGAACATCTATAATATGGGAAATAATGAATTCCTATCTTTTTCCCTTGGGTCTTCGGTGTTCTCTGCTACTGCTTTATTCTACAGTATTAGACCACATGGATTGTCTTTCATACACAATACAGCTCAGGCAACACTTTTTGAACCTAATAAATTCCAAGAAAAGGATTCCCATCCTCACCTTTAATCATAAGCAGTGACTGGTGAGTTACATCACTGTGCTAATTTCAATTTATGTGCTGAACTGCCTTACAATTGATGTAAAAGCTTCAATATATTGAAGACAATATATATATTTTTTATTTTAAAAATATTATGTGAACCCAAAATGCTCCTCCTTCTGTCAGATTTGATAACTGGCTATTTTTAAGTGTAAATCAACCTCTGGTACCTTGAAGTAAATTTTAATTAGGAGCCTTTCTTTAAAGAAATAAACACCTCTGTAAACATTACATCATAGTCTAACGAGGTTAGCGTCTTCCCTCGTATCCATCAGAGGTGACTGTGGGAAAGGCCTTTTCTCCATTTTAGCCTATCCTAATGAGTTAACAATTGAAAAGTTGGCTTAGAGGTCAGAAGTTTGCAATCTTCAACAATGGCACTGGGGTTTTAAAACCCTGGCAACGACATAAATTGTGGCAGTGAAGCGCGCCCTCGATGGGATAAGAAAAAGCAAAGAAAGACCAAGGATACGAATAAGAACAGCAGCATAAAGTGATAAAAGACTTCTATTTTTTTTTCCCCTTCTAGATCACCTCGTCAAGTTTCAGCCTATTGGCATTCAGGATATAGGAGGTGTACAAAAGAACTGGGGTGGAAAACCACCAGGAGAGGTTAACTTTGGCTCTTTAGGTCAACCATGACTGAATGAGGGAGAGCACTTCAGCAATGGTTCTTCAGGAAAGAAAAGTACAAAAGTCAAAGGGTTAAGAAGGAGGGGTCCACCAGTTATCAATTACAGACGATGTTGGGCCTCATTTTCACTTCGGTGACATAGGCCATTCCTGAAAAGACCTAACTCTATGCAAGTATTCCTTGGTGAAAAATAAAGCTTAATTAGCCATAGGAGTCGATTTGGATTGTTTTAGAGACCATAAACCAAAAGAAGACTGAATGAAAAGTTCGAGAGATATCTGAATCCAGCAGTTTGCCTGTAAACATTTACACATGCATAACTACAGATATGTCTTCTTTTTGGTTGCTCTGTTGCTCTTGCAGGGATCCAGGAACTCTGGTCCATTCGATTATCTGTTTTTCCTGTTGTATGCCCAGTCATTTTACTCTCCTCGCTCTTGAAAAACAAAGCAGCTGTATAGCCGATCAACTTCAGAAGAGGTCCGCGAGGAAAAATAAATCAAAGAAAGCAAAAAATCTTGAAATTGAGCCACATAATTTTTCAAGTTTTTTTGTTTTTTTCTCTCATTTCATTTAGTTTGACTCCACATCTTTTCATGCTTCTTTCAGTTGTCAGTAGTTTTTGTATAAGTAAGCATTCTGGTTCAGTGTTTTACATCCATACGTTAATTATGAGCAGTACACATTTCCCCTGCAGAATCACACTTAATTTTTAAATGCTATATATATATATATATATATATATATATATATATATATATATATACATATAAACACATTTTTTTTTTTTAACACTTTTTTAAAATATGCTAAATATGTAAGTAGATCGTAATAGCTAAGGACTAATCATTATAGCTAATAGCTAATCATTTGCTGAATGGAAATTGTAACGTTTATATTAAATGTTTTCTACTGGAACTTGCTTTACAAACAGCAAGTTGGAATGCTGATTTTTCTTTCATAAAATACTTAAAAATACTGAATAATGACTATGAAACATCACCTTTATAGGAAAATGTATAATTTTGTATTGTGAATTGATATTGAAGTTTAAGCTCCAGCTTTCTGTATTCTGTATTGGCCATATTTCTAATTACTATCTTCATTAGACATGCTGATGCGAAAGCTTTTATTCTGATGTCAGGACCTAATTAGGTATATCTTGCCTGGGAGTGTTGGGTTCTAGATAATAAAAATGAAAATAACAATGATAAGAAACAAACATTTGAAGACTTTCCTTATGTGTCCCATAGACCAGGTTGTGATAAAGCACCTTATCGTTCCATCTAAGGTCTCTAAAAATGTTTATTAAAAGGTTATTGATTTCAGTTAAGGCAGAACCAGGTTCGAAATGTGTTATTTTTTAAATAGAGCAGCTGCCAGGAGTTTCCCCCCGCCTGCTACTGGTAGGTCATGGCAGGTACAAGCCTTGAGGTAATCGACAAAGCTCTTTTGTACTGTCAAATTCAGTTTTACAGCAGACGAGGGAACTTTGTAGAACGCTGCCTTACATAATAGACTTACTTACTGACAGAATTAAACTGTAGTTTCTTACTATTTGTGGGAGAGTGTGTAATTTATTTTGATAGACTAACTGGTGAAGCCTTGGTGACAGTTACAAGAAGAAGAAAAAAAACATTTGAACGACTGGAGTGTTCTCCTGTTTCCGTCTACAACTGTTCAGTGCAAATTTGTATGTTTAAACTTTTTGAAAACAAATTTAAATGGAGAATGACTGAGGGAGAGAGACTGAGACCGGTTTGTAAACATTGTTTTTAGGAGATAGACACAGGTAACAAGAAACACAAACACAACAACAGAAAGACCAATCCTTTTGAGGAATACATTATATCATCTCCAATCCCCAGCAAATTCCCTGTTTATTTGCCAGCCAACAGCATTGTGTGCCTGATTTACAAGAGTTTAACTGAAGTGTTAATCTGACAGTGACGGAGAGCTTCTCACTGGCAGAATCACTTACACTATCATATTAGCTGCCTCCTCTATTAAAGCTGTGTGGTCGATAATGGGAATGCTTTTTTATCTAGTGGCTCTGACATGGCTCTCTTTAGGTCACGAACAGGGAGTCTCAATGAACGCACAGCTGAACAGCCGCGAATAATTTCAAACCCAGAAAGTATTGTTCACCTTCTCTTCTCTGGTACAAGGGCAGTTCAAGGGAGGAGCAACTTCACATTGGCAACCTGCTGGTGTGTGGTGAAATAAGATGGCCATGATGCTGGGCCTCGAGTACAATTAAATCTATTTTGCACACACAAGTGTTGTGGGCAGATGAGTTTCCGCATGGCGGGCCTTTATGATCTTTAAGCTAGAGTGAGCCGCTAGATTGGTGTAGAGCACATTTAAGTCACCAAAGGATGAAAAAAGCAAGAGGCACTACATCTGAACTAAACATTTCTCATATGCTCCGTGTCATGCTGAGTTTTTATAGCTGGTGGCTTTCAGTACCAAAAAAAAAAGTAAAAGAATCCAAGAGGGGAAAAAAAGGTCTGTTTCAAAGGGGATTGTGCTAGACTGGGCATGCAGCTTTTTTGTTTTAGTTTTTTTTTCTGTTTTTTGTTTTTGTTTTTGTTTTTTTTTCTCTGCAGATATTGTCACCAACGATTCAGTGGAATGCAATTAAGAAGCCTAAATTAAGTGGTAATGGAGAACCAGTTCTTGAAACTGTGGTTTCCACAGCAACCGCTGCTTACAATACAGCCTCCAGTAGTTTTCCCACTTTATCTGCAAAATGCACAATTGAGCTTTAAAACAGCTCTGTAGTGAAAAGGGCCTGCTGTAAACAGCTGCTTACAATGAGTTTTACTGTCCTTTAATAAAATGAACCATCAAATATCATTTATTTAGCCCTAATATATTATGAAGTACGGTGCGGTATAGAAAGAGTCGGAAGAGAAGAATTCCTGAAACATATAAAGGTCAGTATAATTTACACACACATTCACCTCAAGAAAAGTGAGCCAACTAGCACAGAGTATACAAATATTGTCCTGTAGACTGAAATGAAAGATCAACAACTTGTCATGAATCATCATCTCAAAATACCTTGCTTAGGTTCTGTGTTTTGTGGAAAGACAGCTAAAGCCTTTGAGTTGGATGTTAGCCTACAGTTAGATTGTATTGCAGTCTCAGAGCTATACAACAGTGTTGAGAAGAAAAGAAGGGCATGTAACTATCTGTATGTGGGCTGGACATTTCTTTTAAGTGTGTGTTGGGGATTGCCTCCTCTCTGTAATTAATTACTTTTTCCAGTCTACAGCTAGAATATTGAAATTTTCTGTTAAATATACTATATGAATTTATTTGTGTTATTTAATTAAATATATTGTCTTCATCGGGATCAGTTAATGAGGACATGTTGGGAATTGCAGACTATAACGCTTTAAATATGAAGTTTTTCACATCTGCCAGTGGCATAAAGCTTGAAACAACCAAGGAATTCACATTGGCCTTCAATTAATCTCCTCAGCTGTTTGTGTCATGTCTGAAAACCTGTTTACATTCTTTCTCTCATTTTAAAGAAAAAGGGTGTTAATGACGCAAAGGAGTAAATGGCTTTGTATGTTTCCCCTGTGTGTTTACATAAGTGATTTCTAATGTTTCCATCTGGCAATAAGAGTGAATTGAACATTGTGATGATAACTGTCGCTGAAGTTGTGTTCCCTCCACCACTTTTTGTCAGTCCTAGGGCACAAGCCCGTGTGCTACTGGATGTTTATAACAATCACTTTAAATTATAATTCATGTTTCTTTATGTGGAAAAAAAAAAACGTTGCCAAGAGCCATAAACATGGTATCAATCTACCAAAAAGCATGCATTTGTAGAATTAAAAATACTCTGACTGCTCAAACTGCTTTCATTAACCCAGTTATGTGCTTGTTAATTTTCCTCTAAACAGTGCAAATGGGGCAAAACTGTGTTTTCCTTCCTATTCACCAATCTAGTTCATCGTGAAAGCACATTTAAGGGTTTAGATTTATTCTAAGAAGTATTCAGAATATTTCTCTATATTCACATGATGGCTATCGGTGTATAGTAGTTAAAAATAAGTAGTTTAGAACTAATCTTGAAATGACCATGTAAAAGTCATGTCAAATTAGGAAGAATGTGGTAAAAAACAACAACAATATTGCTAGGGTACTTTAAAAATGCAGCAATTTAATAACGTAATTAAAGACTTTCAACCGTTATAGCCTAGATAAATTAAGTTTTTCAGTGAAAACACAAGTTGAATATGAGTTCAGTGAATGTAGACATGATGGCAACCTTGAGCTGTCACATCCGTGTCATTGTCCCAGTGCACTCCCAGTGATGAAAATGCTGTGGTGTCTGCATGTTGTCCCCTGTACTGCGTAGAATGAGAGCCATTTCTAGGCTAACTATATAGGGATATCTGTGTGTTGGATAACACAGGAATGGGATTTGAATCTCATGCAATTCTTCTAAGCTCTGATGTTGATCACTCGATTAAGATCTAACCCCACCCCTAAACTGTAACCCTATCCCTAACCATTGCCTTAAGTCTGACCTCACCTTAGACATGTGATCAACATTCAGAGGAACATTTCAGAGGAAGTACATGAGATATTCCGGTGTTGGTTTTTGGAATTCATACATTCATTTATTAGGAATTCGTGGTCATTTTTGTAAAGTGAGACCCAATGTTCTAATGATATTGAAAGAAGCCTTGTGAAAGTCAGAGAGTAGCCAGGATTAGGAGGTAAAATAGGTTGAGATCTATAGAAATGTTAAATTGTTAAAACAAGAAAGTGTTCATGAGAAATGTGTTTTGATGCTGATCTGAAACAATATTTCACAAAATCCATTGAATTTATTTAAATTGACACTTCATGTGTAGAATGTGTTCACAGTAATTTTAAGATGCATGTGTGCTTTGAAATATGGGCTTCAAAAATGTAAAACAGCTTCGACAACTTAAGAAACCAAAGCCTGTTATTTCAGAAATACTTTATGACCATTGAAGAGGAATGTAAATATATATTTTAATGGTATTCGTATGTTTCCACAGCATTAAAAGGATACTCCCCCCCCCCCCCCCCTATTTTGTCTTTGTTCTTTGAAGTATAATTACTCTTATATAAGCATATTGGCAGCAGCCTAGAACTATTTTGATAAAATACCAAAAAAGCTAGTGACCTGCAGGGCCGGTTGTTGATTTGGGGCTGTTAGAAGCAAAGCTCGTGTATAAAAGCAGAATGTTTTTTGTTTTTATTAATAGTCATATGACCATGTGGAAGTTAATAGATTATAATACACAAAGAGGTGATAGAAGGTTTGGATTTACTTTAAACTGATTAATTTATTGAAGACGTGTAATAATTCCTCTTTTGCAAGTTTGTAAATTCAAATTCCATTTTAATCTATCCGTGACCCACGCGTGAGTGCAGAGGAGTACAGATCAAGACTCTTCTGATTCCATTACCTTCTTGTCCACTTATACAATGGAGTTTTGTCTAGCCATGGAGTCCCATCAAATTAACTTTTATATAAAAGAGAAGCCTTAAATAACATTGTTAAAAAGACTGTTGCACTGAGAGTATTTTCACTGTATACTAATGAATCCAATATCCACACTGAGAGAATCAGAAACACTATTTGTCTCTTTGATTGTTCTTTTCATAACAATTCTTATAGGAGATTACCAATAAACAAACATATTTAAACTCCACCTACTATAAGAAGAGTTAAGGAAAGCCTGCCATTGGTGATTTGGTTTGTTAATATTAATAGGTAGCAGATGCTTTTATTTCAGTCATATTGAGAGCAACTGAATACAAAGTGGACAGACATTGGTGATTTAAACATCTAAAATCCAGTTGAAGTATTCTTGATCTTTTTATGTGCTCTTCTATAAGGGAAGTGACTCATTTAATCAAGGATGGAATCTTACTGATGTGCCAGTGACAGGACTATCACAATATAAAGACACATTGGATGGCTGTTCTTCAGATCAAACTCTGTGTTTTGTTTAGTATCCAAATTTGAGCCTGGCCCAGCATTAGGTGCTGGTGATAGCCCTGTGCTAAAGAGCATATTGGTCCACTAAGCCTTCCAGTGGCATTTACTGTATTGCACAGCTCTCTACCTAAAAGTACAAATAGCTCCACATGGCAGTCTGATATTGTGCCAGGAAATTGTGCAGGGCTGTGCCAAGGAGCGTTGTCAGGTTCCTCTCCACTGCTGCGAGTGTGCTGCTGGAACTAACTTCAAACTGGTTAATTACCATAATGCCAGCCAGGCATGAGAAGTGCGGCCAAAAGACACTTCCATAGCTTAAAAACCTTGCTGAATTCTCAATAAATTAATAATAAAAAAATAAATGAATGGATAGATGGATGAATGAATGAATGAATGAATGAATTAATTAATGGATTAATTAATGAGTGGATTAATAAATAAGTAAATAAATACAAAACCATTCATATTTCCAATTTTTGCCAAGTAAAATCAATTACAATTGAAAGGGATGGTTGTGAGGAAAGCACTATTGTGCTTGAACAGAAAAAATTACACCTTTGTGTTAATTAGAGCACATTGGTGTGGCTGTCAAAGCTTTATAACTACACCAGTAGTGATCCTGTCATCATTGTGAGAATGGCTGTCACCGAGTCAACCATTATTCCACTCGCTCACAGCCACAGTATCAAAGGGTCGGTCAAAGACTGGCAGGGACGTACTGTACGCAGCTGTCTTCCAGGTAGACAGACCTGCAGTAGCCATTTTGAACAGCTGGCTCCAGGGTTTCTGATGAGCACACACTGGCTGGGTATCACAATGGGGGAAGCCGTTATCTTCACAGAAGTGTCGTGATGGGGGTGGAATGAGGAATGCACTGTGGAAGAGTAACCGCAATCACACAGAAATAGGACCAACTGAACGCTCTGTGCTGCTGTGTTAAAGATCTCATAGCCTGAAGCCACGCTGTTCATTGGGTAACATCCAGGACTTTATTACAAGACCAGCGCCACTCTGTCTCTTTTTTTGGCAGAGCTTTGTCATTTATTAATACAAGTTTACTCAATTTATGCAAACACTTCCCATGAATTCTAAACTGCTCCTCCAAGTACAACAGGACTATAGTGATCCTGGCTATAAACCAGCACACACAAACAGGGCCCTCTAAAAAAAAAAAGAATTGTTTGAGTTGCTTTAATGGCCCATTTTTAATAATTATTATATTTCTTAGAAGACCCCCTTATCCAGGGCAACTTACAATATATCACATTATTTTTACATACAATTACCCATTTATCCAGCTTGTTTTTTTGACCAGAGCAATCTAGGTTAAGCACTTTCCTCAAGGGTACAACAGCAGGGGGTTTGAACCCACAACCCTTTGCTCCAGAGTCCAAAAAGGTCGATGGAAAAAAGATGCGGGATTCCACAAGTCTACACTGCAAACAGTTACATTGTTATGATTTGTTGAAGTCCTACCCTCCTTCAAAAGAACACAGACCTATAACTACTATGTAAATACAACAAAATACAGCACACACACAGATATCTTATATGCAGTTGCATGGTTAGTGTTTTATGAAACCGGAATGCAAAATTATCTTTGCTAAATCAATGACAGAGACAATTCATTATAAGTGTAGTTTTGTGGCTGAAGTCACCAATATAGAAACTGGAAGTAGGCATCTTGATAAAAGGGGTAGCTGACATCAAGGAATCAAACATGTAGGGTATGGTAAACAATGAATGCTGATGAATGGCTGAAACATACATTTATTAATGGCTGTAAGTATACATATACAAACATGTATAGCTCAAGACTGTGCCAATGCATGGTGAGGCAGTATATGATCGCTATTCTCTTAATCTTAATCTAAAACTGTGAAACAAATTCTTATGCTTTGCACAGGCTTAGCCATTCCTTGTCTCTCTGCAGCAGTGAACACTATTTTTAGCCTCTCTGAATGAGTTTTGATGAAAAAACGATTACAATATTGAAATTACGCTTACCTTTTTAGTAAGTGCTCGTGTGTTGTGGCCATATTTAGCTCTTTCTGTTATGCTATAAACATCACAGTAGGCATTATTGTAGATTTCTTTTTAAATCCAGTAATCCATCTCTACTACAATGGTCTGATTATCAAGTAATCTGCCCAGAATTTTGCAATAAATTCCAGCTTTTATAGACTTTTCTGGGACAGGTAAAAGCTAATGCCATAGAAATTGATTATTTGTGGTGCTCTTATCACAGCTTAATACACCTAATTGCTTTCTCTCTGTAGGTTTGGTTTCGGCCTGCTTGACGCTGGACGATTGATTAAGGAGGCCCTTAACTGGACAAATGCAGGCCCTCAGAGACGCTGTGAGTTTGATTACAGCTCTAATCTGAATGAATTGAGTCTGAAATAATATAAAAATGTACAGAAAGTAGGCAAAACTGCTAATGTATTCAAGAAAACATTTGTTCCATTTTTAAAGAGGCTTGGGATTTTACCACTCTCGGATGCTGATGTTTCATTTGTTAGGATTATTTGTACAAGATAAAAGATAATACTTCCAAACGTATTTCATTAAGAAAGTATGACAGCATCCAATCTAACATATTTTAAGACATTTTAATCTTCTCTCCGCATCTATGTAAAAGTGAGTGTGGTTTTTCTTCTCCTCTATCACTGCTTTACTAATATCTTGGCACCTTTGAACATCAATGGTTGCTTTTTGAAAATTCACTATAGAGACATCGATGAAGATGTTCTATAATTATTGTTTTTTAAATTAATTTCATTGCAGATGTCTTATATTTGAAACAAAATTAAATGAAAACATGTTCACTTCCAAAATCATGTTAGTTGTAAGGATGATGAACTGTAGCCAAAAAATGATCAAAGTACCATGGATTGTCTATCTAAGTGTGTGGATATCATGTTTGCTAAATCCAGAACAGCTCACTTTCACAGCACACGACTGCATTAGAAAAGTGCCAGAAAGTTGCATAGTGCAAAATTGACATAGCGGAAAAAAAAACACAATGACTGCGCAGTGTTTCCTGTATGACTGGAGAGGGAGTGTGTTGCATTATAAATCACTGTGCTGTGATTTATTCATTAAATGTTTAATTATTTTTTACTAGATAAACATTTCCTCCTTCAAGTGATGTAAAATAAAGGAAGTGTTCCACCCATTCATTATTCAATGGCAGTAAAAAAGATGAAATTTCAGATCTGCTTTACAATTAATCTGTTCACACTGTTCAGTAACTGATCATGAACTGATAAATCCAACATATACCCTTCCTAGTTCTTCCCTTGAAGTAAAAAATCACATTGATCTACCATTACACTTATGAGACAACATCCTCATCAATGTCTGTAGCATATTTTTCAAGAGAAGACAGTTGCCTGCTCAGAGATGCCAAGACATAACTAAGATATCGACACTTCGAGTTTGATGATTAGCTTCTGTATTTCCTCTGGGTTATTAATGCACACTATCCATGTATATGCATGTCTATGATCCTGGATGTAAGAATTTGTGACTGAATCCTGCCTGTTCCTCCCAGGAACTCAACATAGGCTGAACATCATCAATTATTTATTCCTAAAACAGCTTACGACTTTAAATGTTATGCTTCACGTCTAATTACTGATAAATAATTATTTAATTAATCTGCTGTTTCTGTGAACAAAGACAATTTGTAAACTCCCAGCCCCCCAGAATATTGAAACAACTACAAAGACTAGAGAAATGTCAAATTGAATTGGAAGTTTACTGCCTCGCAAGTAAGTAAAAAGAAGTCAACATAACTTGAACACAAAGCTTAATAGTTAAAAAGTAGTAGTTTAGAAGTAGTAGTAGCAGCAGTAGCAGTATTGCTAACATTAGAGATAATTGATTGCAACAGCTTAATTTCATATATTTAGTAGGTTACTTAGCTTATTATGAAGGTACCAAGTGTATGATTTGGATGAGCTGAGTTGTGCTGATAAATTGTGCTCCTGCATCAGATCAAGCAGAATAAAACTATTTAAAATTCAGTTAGGGGCACTTTGTCTTGTTCACTGAGGTGGCAGCATGGGTAGAGCGGAGTGGGGAGACTCACATTTTCAGTTCAAGATTTCAGGTTTTAATATTGATACATGGGCAACAGAAATCAATTCTCCATGTTAATCACCTGGCAACTTTTCAAAAATCAAGCATTGAAGTTGCAAGGATAAAGAGCAGAGATAAAACTGTGATGTGGAAGAATGCAACGTGAAAATCTTAAATTATAGAGCACCTGACTAATTTAATAATAATATTGATTTGAAGGTTTTTAGAGATGGATGTTCAGAGTGTTTAGTCTTAGCTTTTACCTGATTAAAAATCCTCTGACTGAAGCACTCATTTCACATCTTGATTGTTTTGTGTTATTCATTACGTGTTCTGGTTATTCTTATATTGAACGTCACTCATACAAATCCTTTCTAAAAAAATGTCTACAGGGAACTATTTTAAACTGCACTTATTTGATAATTCAGAAATAAGGCACAAACTGTGGTTGTTTCAGACATTATAATATTCAATGTGTCTGCTATATCTAAATATATACACTTTTGCTAGTGTATATAGTGTTATTCAATGGAATTCTGTTTTCGGGCAGAACAGCTATGACCATGACGTATGTTGTGAAAAAAAAGTCAATATCATCAGACAGATGATTCTTTCGGGGTGTGGTAGAAATTATAACAAATCTACTGTCTACAAAGGCAGAGATACCTAAAAACTATTTTTTCCCACCCAAACAATGTAATTAGGAAATGTTGTTTTCTTCACGACAAAATATTGACAGAAATCACTTTTTTTCTCCCTCTTCCTGAGGCAAGCCAAGTAAATGCTGAAGTGAACTTTCTTTCTGATCGTCCAAACAGTCCTGTCAGAGCTGGATCCTAGCAGTACCAAAAGCAAGGTTGCATTTAGCCGCCAAAGAAATATATAAATAAGTGATGTATATAAAAGGACTGGAATGAAAAGGAAGGGGCGAGTACCTTGGGATATGAGATCAGAAATTCTCACAAGTGACCATGGGGTGCTAAATAATTAATCAGCAGCAGCACAGTGGCAGTTTGAAATGTAAATGTGATGGATGAAGGTGTGATGCTGTCATCAGCAGAAAGTGATGTGACTGGAATGGGTAACGCAGTGTCCCTGAAGGCTGGAAAAGGCCTGGACACAAAAGTAGAGAAAGAGCCAGAAGACAGCCACCTCTTATTATAGCCTTGACCTGCAACTCGCTTTCAAGTCCATGAAGAGATAAAAAAAATGTTAGGGAGATTCTAAGACAGAGAAAAAATGTAAAGGAGTTCCTGGGCAAGGCTGCAGGCTACATACTTTAGAAGACCATCCTTTTACTAGTCCTTCTTTCTTTTTCTTCTCATATGTTGTCTTTTTCTTTTTCTATTTCTAATTCATGCATCACAACTCCCCCCCTTCCTTCCATCTCAATTCTCAAGGGCCATCCCTAAAAGAGGCTCTGTGACACTGAACCTGACAACAGATGCATGCAGAGACACAACAGAGGAGATTGACACTTTGGAGCATGTGCAGGTGAGGGCGGGGGGGGGGGAGACAGGCAGAGGAGTGCGCTGAACACAACAGCATTGCTGAACCTTGCATCTCTCATAGAAACCTGTTAAGCAGCTATGAATTGTCTTGATTACCAACCACCCTTTGTTACTAAAATAGAAATATGTATCCTGTAAACATGCAAATGCATTTAGAATTTAGAACTGAATCTCAAAAAAACAAAAAATTAAACCGTACATTCATTGTTCTCTCTTTATACTTAAATAAAACATCAAAATAAACTTGACTCTAGTCTCCTAGCCACCTGCAGTTAATGTGCATTCAACACGCAATATCAGTTTTCTCATAACTTCAGGAATATTTATTCAGAGTTGCCTTCATAACACACAGTCCGATGCTGTTTTAGACACACACAATCATTTCACAGTTCAAGGGATTGTAGTATAACTATTCTAGGATACAACACAAATAAGTCACTAAACTGTATTTAAAAATATATAATAATAATAATAATAATAATAATAATAATAATAATAATAATAATAATAATAATAATTGTACATAGAATGTAAGCAAGCAGCCAAGAGACGCATAGAAACTACCCAGCTTGCGTCTGTTTTGTGTATTGTATTGCTGAACAATGTGGTCCTCAGGAAAGTCAGAGCTGAATTCATTACAAGAATAATTGTATTATAACTGGTGTTAAATACATCTAATCTAATTTCAAAACAATATTTCAGTTGCATTTTATGTAATTTCCAAGCAAGTAGACACAACAGCAAAGCTAAGATATGGAATAATACCATAATTGCTAGAGTGTTGCTCTACGCCCAGTTTTAAATACAACAGGATATGTATGGGAGCTTATAATATTCAGCCTGCTTTTGAAGAATGTGTATGTATGGGCATGCACAAAGAATAGCACAATGTATGTTAAAAGGTGAAGGAGAATTGACAAAGTACTTGTGAGCAGATGTATCACAAATAGTGCTATGTATTGTTTATGTGCTTAAGACTTAATTTCTCTCTTTTCATTTAAAGTTCTGTCCTGAGTTACTGTAAATCAACACACCTGTAGTCAATTCCTAAACCATAAGTGTCCAGATTTAATCATCTTTGAAGGACAGCAGGCCCCTGTTCTGCGTGTGAAAAATAAAGACCTGCTTCTGTAAGCACAATAATGTCGACAATTTTCGAGCTCTGAGACGTCCAAACATCAAGAATGGACCTGCAGGGCTGTTTCGAATGCTTTTTATTACAATCTTTTATCTACTCCTAATTTTAAAAAGAAGCAAAACACCTTGGGCCAGCCTTGTCAAGGACACCAAAGTGCAGTTTTAAGCAACTGTGGTTAAAGGAAAATCAAATCTGTTGATGTTACAAAAGTGCCAACACTCAAGAAAAGCAAGTATTTGAGTTCATATATAACCAGCTTGCTTTTCCTTTTTTAGGTAAAAGGCTTGCAAAAGGTGCTTACCACACAGGAAAATAAACAATTAGTAGAATTGTGTCCCACACAGGTGGTAATAATACCCACATCTCAATAGCAGAGGATGGTGTTGCAGCTCTCTGTTAGATCCCTTAGATCTTGAACAGCTTGATAAAGGTGAAAAAACTAGGTAACAAAATATAAAAATATATATATACACCTTCTGTTGTAAACCTGAGCAACAACATGAACAGTTAATTGATTAGTGTGTTACATTTCCTTGCGTGTGTGATGATATATGACATGTATGAAGCACATGTAATTTCTCATTTATATTTATTTAGTGCAATGACACCTTCTATTAACTGCACATACAGTTAATAGATTACTTTACATAACTTCATTCAATGTTTTTTTTAAATGTAGTGATTGATCCTGAATACTGAACACAGTGCTCCCCAAATATATTCATAATAATTAAATATTATATATAGATCTACATTCCTCTTCCAAAATGGGTGTGAAATAACAAAATAGCAAAAAATGTGATTCTGTACTGTACATGTTAATATTATTACAAGCTTTAATCTGATTTGCTAAACAATATGAATAATCTACATTAATGAGCTTAATACATGTATATTTGAATTGGTGTCTAATTTGAATTTAAATAGTAGTCCTTGCTCCTTGTATTTGAGTAAAACATGGGAAGTGTGATATTTATAATGTTCTTTAATCACTTTTTTTAAGATTCAGTAAATTGAAAGTGTAAAACAAATGTATAAGTGTGTCACACACACACAATCATGACTCTTCCACCTAAATCAAAGTTAAAAACAAGGATTTTCAGTTTTCTCAATATCATGAAAGTATTCCTTAACATCCAAATTACCAGTGAAAGAAAGGTAATTCTAATATAGAATAAAATATTCTGTATCTATTTTCTGAACTGTGAAACTACATTTGCAGTGCTGAATGGATAAAAACACAACTGTATTACATTAGTAGCTTACCAAACCACTTCAAAGCTTAACAATAGCTTCAACCTCAACCCTAGCCAAAACCAACATTTCAAACTATTTTGGATTTTTTCCTTTTTGTTATTACATTTTTCTTTCTTAACAATCCATATATTCCTTCCATAAATATATGGTTAATAATTCACCTAACACCTAATAATTTGTAATAGTCTGTACTGTGAAGGCAGAGATTTATAATTATAACCCATTGCATTACTTCAATAGGTTACTTGCCCCATTTTAAACCCTAACAGGAACATAGTCCAATATTATTGTATCCATGATCCACTGAATCCAACATTGGTTTCCAGCTGTATCTCTTATTTTCTCTACGATGTGTCAGTTGTCTGGACTAAGTGCTAAATTCAGTCCACATTATGCCTGGTTACAGTTAAAGAGATTTATGATTTTTTGTGGCCAAGGCTCAGACCACAACACAACAAGTCCCTCATTCAGACATACAGCCAACATCCACTGCTGATTGGAAATCCTGCTTATTTACCAATCTGTGAAAACTGTTTACAAGTAATTAAGTAATCAAGTCCTTCCTTAAGTGTGCAGGTGTGGTGTAAAGTATCTGCATATTCGGTTCTATTTCTGTAATGTCTCTCCTAGGATTTGAGAAGGATCTAGTAGATCTTGTGTTATGGGTAAGGCTTCCATTACCAATTGGGATGGTGCCATTCGCTACCAGCTGAATTTGGAGAGGGCACTGTAGTACACAGACACATTTAGGGACACAGTACCGAATCCTACAGAGGCCTCTGCCAACTCTCTGTAGATAGAGGGAATACTCCGTGACTGGATAGCAACTGTCAGCACCAAACTGGCCAAAAGCTGCTCAAAATACATTCTGTCTTTCTGCCAGCTTCTTCTAAGCAAGGGTATAGCCAATGCTGCCCTTAAGAGATATTTGGAACTTTGTAAACATGATGTTCCTTTAAAGGGGGATCATATTCTAAATACCTTAATTAAGGCAATGAAGGCTCATTGCTGCTCTCAAGAAATTAATTTGGCCCCTACTGAGTTTCTGGCCCATTTCAATTTGACAACAGTTGGCGATTGAATCTGTTAATCATATCAATTCCATCCACAGGAAAACCGAGTCTTTCTTTGATGATAGAAGTCTGATGTTCAAGTGTGCATAAGCTTTGCCCTCTCTCCTTAGAGTCTCCTTTCATCTTCATTTTTCTTTCCAAATTGTACTGTGTATTTCCACACTGTTTCGTATAGGTTTGTGTTCCCAACCCAGATCTTTAGCCATTGATTATGTAACAACATTTATAAAATCTGAAGGATTGGGTCTGTTGGATCCAGGAATCTTATGAAAGCTGGTTCTTGTAAGTAATCGAGAAAGGAACCTCTTAAGAAAGTTACTTTGTTCTGGTGGTGATTATAGAGGGAATGGCTGTCTATGAGATATCATTTGGATTGTTTGGATTAGCGTGTACACCTGCACTGTCTACAATCTGTAACCTACACATTCAGCATCCCCTGGTGCCAGAGAAAGTGTTGTGGCGAAATCCAATTGAAAGGTTCTAAAGTTTGAGCTGCCAGAAATACCCCTCTCTTAATTGGGTTTAAAGCTTGCTTCTTGCTCTAATCCACTTTAAAGCTTTTCAGACCTCTTTACTGTGTTAGAGATGTGCCACTTTCTATTCAAATACAGGCTGTACTCGTGTCAGTATGCTTTGTGTTCAGCTGGGAATATTTTTGTGAAATCCTTTTAAGATTGGTAACTTTAAATGTTGTGAGCTGCAAAATATATATATATGGTTTACTGACAAAACTAGCATATATTTATTACAACATGGTGCCTCTGGAGCAGTGGAGCCCAAGACCAGCAGTTACCAAATACATCAGTGTGAGGAATCATCGAGTGGTTTGTCGCACCAAAGGTAAATTTCAACAGTATTTCCATGGTATATTTCAAGCAGCAACCAAGAAAACCCTCAACATTTGACCTATTTTACGAAAGATACATTTTGCGATATGAATAGTATGATACAACATAAATTCCAGAACTGCCCATATCTGAATTAAGAACGACCCAAATCAAATACAGAACTGCCCGTTACGAGTCAAAACCTGTGAAAATAGTCTCATTCTTCAATGTGCACAAATTCAATGGGCCGGTAGGTGGGGCCATACTTTTTGGAAAACCCTTAACTCTGAATGTGTCGAGTCATTAGAAAGTTAATGCCTGTTTGTTAAAGGAACAAGACATATTTTGACGTGTTAGACATAGTGCAGGTGAAAGTGCAGTAAACTGTTGAGCCTTTTACCTATACTGGCTTGGGCCAGGCCAAATTTCAGCACAGTTTGACTTTGAAGACTCGAGCGTTATTGATGTGAAGATTGGTGTTCTCATAAACCAGAAGGTACAGTGATCTGCTGAACAGAGTAATGATCTGTCTTTTCATGAGCATGAAAAAAAAAAACATTAGCAAACATTCAAAACAGGTGTATATATTTGAAAGTGGCAACATCAATTATGAGAGACCGGTTTCAGAATACTTTTTTGTTTTAATTCCTGGATGATCAGTGTGCCATTGGTATTCCTCAACTAGTAATGCCCAGGATATTAGGCATCAGTCGAGATTGCCAGCAAGTGTCTGGCAGTAATGAGAGCCACACACAGATGTACTTTCCAGACCAGTGAGTTATCCCCTGTAATGTCATGTGTAAAGTCCTTCTTGAAATCAGTTCCATACATTCACTGACTATACAAATTTTGGTTGATGAACCAATATAATAAATTACCTTTATTTTCTTCTTCATTAGATTTTCATTTTATTTTTATTAAAACAAACAAACAAAAATATATATATATATATATATATATATATATATATATATATATATATATATATATATATATATATATATAAATAATAAATGCATGGTACAGTTGCCAGGAAAACTGCATAGAATACTTCCAATTCTAGGTGTAATTATGGTAGCAACACTGAAAAATCTAAGATTTCCCAGCAGAAACTGAGCTCTCTTTTCCCACTTTTTTGCACATAAGATTACTACAGTATATTTCAGTATATACATATTTTAAGAAATACTAAATGTCTCCATAGGGAAGACCTTCTGGGGTACAACTGGAAATGTATTTTCTAAATAAAAATATTTTAACAGACATGCAGATTTGTTATTCTTTTCCGAATACTATGCTTTTTCTTTCTCTCGAGTTTGTGAGGTAGAAAAATGGGTTTGGCAGGGAGTTAATTTTTTTTTCCCACAGTCAACATATTTTGACAGAAGAATGAGAACAAAGACTGAAGACACAGGCTTTCTACTCCAGGCGTGCAGCAGCAGCAGCAGCCCCACTGACAACTGTGTAAGGCCTTGAAGTTATATTCTCTCCCGAAGGCCATCCCTTGGACTCTCCTCAACAGGCCAGATCTCCAAGAGAATCTCACGATGAAGAAAGGCTTCTGCAGAGCCCACACACTTATGTTCAGCTCCTTCCCTACTATATCATATATGTGTGTGCCTTAAACCATCCAGACTGCCGCACTTGTTGTATTGCAGCTCCTGTGTGGTCATATTGTGCAAGTTATCCCTTTAAAAAATACCTTAAATGACATTACATTATTGGTGAATTTGTAGGAAGGTTTTATTTTAAAACTGTCCACACCATAATTCTTAAAAGGTTGTTTATTTTATGTTGCATCCCCTTTGATTTTTTCACTAATCCATTTTTGTAAAGAATACAAAGCAAATGACCATACTTGACATGCAATTCATGTTGCTTTAACAAAATATGATGAAATCTAAATGTTATATGAGATGTTGACGGATAAAGGAGTAGTGCATTTATATTGGGTTGCTTTATAATGTAAGATGAATGATCCTGTGGAAATGACTGAAGTGTAGGGTGATAACACAAAGTACATGCAAGGTAGGACTGAAGGAAGAAAGCTGCATTTATAGAAGACATTTGGAAAATAAGATTCAAAAGTACAATTAAGACCAGTTACTATGATAACATTGCCATTGGTTTTGTATTAAGTATTTATAGCTCTGATTTCATTACATTTACACTGTTACATTTTTAAATGACGTAAATATTATTAAATATTTAATATATGATGGTTAAATTGCTCTAGAGTGTTGATCATGCAAAAAGTATAAAAGGAATTTTGCCTTGTATTCATGATAATTAATATTTATTATATCAGCAATAAAGTATTCAGTAATGTACTTTGTATCGTTTTACATTATGGTCAATAAATGCTGACCAAAATTCAGCCTCTTTGTTCTGAACAAAATACTGCTCTGACCAATACAAACCACAGTTTTGGAAAATACCTGTTTCCAATTTCATTCCATTCCAGTATACACAAATAATTTGCAGGGGGTTGATATAATAATTATTATTATTATTATTATTATTATTATTATTATTATGATCATGGTCATCATGCTGTACATACTGTATATATATATACAGTTTGTTAAGCAAACCATATTACAGTCAGGTTTCCTCTTATGGATATATATATACAATTATGTTCATATTTTGTGCTCAAATATTTGTATTTGTTTCCCAGGTGACAGACAGCTTGTCCAGTGCATGCAGAGGGGCTCTCAGTATTTACCTCACCTCTCCATTCGGGACCTCGTCACAGCTGCTTTCCAGTCGATCATCTGACCTGAGCCAGGAGGGGCTGTCAGACTGGACCTTCATGACGGTGCATTCCTGGGGGGAGCACTCTGGGGGGGTCTGGCAGCTTACTGTAAGTGACAATAGCCTATGACATTACTGTCAGAGATGTACCTGAGCTGTTTTCCTTCTTTATCCTGTAAGTGCATTTTATTTCTTTGCTTTCTTTGTAGGTCTACGACAATGCATGTCTAGGTGATGTGAAAATCACATATCTCATCATAAATGGTTACTGTGGAAAGATACAAACTTCCAACCTCCTTCATCATACCAGAGCTTTAAAATGTATGAAGACTTGTGCCATGATGCCTTCCATACTGTGTGTTGTACTACAAGCAAGTCTTGTACATTTTCTTTCCTTTTGCATTGCCGTTCTTCTACATTTAATTCAACAGAAAGGGGATAAACAGGTTTTCTCTGAGGGGAATACCCAGCATCAGGTTGTGTTGCAGGCCTCTTGTTTTAGGTTAACATAATGTTTCAGGTATTAAGTGCAATGCGCTCCATTGGTTTGTGACAACTGACAAGTACTTTTCAATTCCCCAAATAAAATGTAAAAAATAGTATCGACTTTATACAGTAAGTAGATACTGTAGGCTAAATAAATCATCTGTGCAGAATATGAATTACACTTGTGAAACCTTAGCTACAACAGTAATCGTTTGTTTTTCGATAACAAGCCAGAGTGAGCCCTAAACACTGTGTAAGGTGTCATACTAAGATTTCCTTTAACTGAGATAGTACATCTCAAATTAATATGACATTGAATGAAGGACTGGCTTCTAAAGTAAACCTTTTCAAGTAACCCTTGTGATATCTACCATAAGATATTCCTCAAATGAAAACAAAAATCTGAGACACTGTAAACAGCAGAGTAAGATTTATTTCCATCACGTTTCTTTGGCTTATGAAAAATTAATACACCAGGACTGTTGTGGAAGCATTATAAAATAGTGGACGAAAAATATATTCTGCTTTGCATCCAGGTAGTCTTAAAAAGTTGTCAGTTTTTACACTATAATATATGGTAATTCTAACCTGTGCAGAATATTTACCAACCATTGCAATTTAAACATATTCCTTATATACACTCTTGATGTGTTGTTCTTAATAATTCTTGTAATTATTTTTTAAAACATAGATATACATAGGATTCATTAAGTTTTTCCTTTCCTAGGTGAAATCCGAACCTGGTCCAGCATGTGAAACAGCTGAGACTGACAATTTGACTGGCTATATCACCAGATTCGGGCTCAAGCTCCTGGGGACATTTGAATCAGAGCAGTTTAAAAGGGAAGATGGTGATACAATAATTGAATGATTATTTTTTAAGTTTAATTTGTTCATCTCCTTAATTAAAAGAGACATGGAGGCAATAAATTAATGTGCTTTTTTATTAAATCGAAATGAATTCAAGCATAGAATACAGCCATAATGGATTAGCAGTGAACATGGCCTATATCTTTGTCCGTCCAGTCCTGGGGAAATTGGCTTACTCTCTTTATTGCACAGATACTGCCTGAGATATAGTGTGATGAACTGCTGAATGAAAAGGTAGTAGCCCCTGCAGCTCACCGAGTGGAGAAAGATAACTGCATCATGATTCGCATGGTGGGGAACAGGTCTTATAAAATGAAAAGACCAGTATATTAAAGTTGTCTGTGTCTATATACATTTTTGGAGCATGTTGAGAGCAGAGCATGCCTAAGTGAATTTTAGTTATCTTCCAAGTCGAGAATGCTACCCAAAAGGGGTGGGACACTGTCGTTTCAATGGGAACTCAGTGAACGCAATTGTCTAACAAAGGTTCCTCTATTTGCATCTTGATCGTCTTTTAGGCAGACCCCTCCCCTACTGCCTGCTTGATCTGCTGACACTCTTAGACGCTTAGCCTATTTTTTGCGTTCACTCTTCACTCTGGATTTGTGAGCAAAAATCCTTTTCTCATTACGTATATACTGTATATACTGTGTTTATTCCAAATAACTGCAAGAAGCCCCGGCATCAATTGGAGAACGGTGATTGTATTAAACATTCATAAATAAAAAGATATCGCAGACTCATGCAGGGTAAGAAGAGCCTAGAAACATTGCTTAATTGTAGAAGTAGGCTAATAGGCCATGCTTTTATTATTATTATTATTTTTTCCCATTATTATTTTTTTTTAATAATTTGCTTCCAAAGATGCAAACAAATCACATTCAATGTATGGTGAATGATACACTGGACAAGATACCGGTAATTCTGTTATCAGTCTAAGATTCGATCTACTGTGAACTCTGACTAAATAAACAAAAAACACTTCAACAAAACTGTTGCAATACACTTTAAACCAAACCATCAGCATTATACTTAATTAATGCATTGTTTATGTCACAACTGACAATTAGTTCAATCACTACAATTACAGCAATACAAATATACAGCTATATACACTCACCTAAAGGATTATTAGGAACACCTGTTCAATTTCTCATTAATGCAATTATCTAACCAACCAATCACATGGCAGTTGCTTCAATGCATTTAGGGGTGTGGTCCTGGTCAAGACAATCTCCTGAACTCCAAACTGAATGTCTGAATGGGAAAGAAAGGTGATTTAAGCAATTTTGAGCGTGGCATGGTTGTTGGTGCCAGACGGGCCAGTCTGAGTATTTCACAATCTGCTCAGTTACTGGGATTTTCACGCACAACCATTTCTAGGGTTTACAAAGAATGGTGTGAAAAGAGAAAAACATCCAGTATGCGGCAGCCCTGTGGGCGAAAATGCCTTGTTGATGCTAGAGGTCAGAGGAGAATGGGCCGACTGATTCAAGCTGATAGAAGAGCAACTTTGACTGAAATAACCACTCGTTACAACCGAGGTATGCAGCAAAGCATTTGTGAAGCCACAACACGTACAACCTTGAGGCGGATGGGCTACAACAGCAGAAGACCGCACCGGGTACCACTCATCTCCACTACAAATAGGAAAAAGAGGCTACAATTTGCACAAGCTCACCAAAATTGGACAGTTGAAGACTGGAAAAATGTTGCCTGGTCTGATGAGTCTCGATTTCTGTTGAGACATTCAGATGGTAGAGTCAGAATTTGGCGTAAACAGAATGAGAACATGGATCCATCATGCCTTGTTACCACTGTGCAGGCTGGTGGTGGTGGTGTAATGGTGTGGGGGATGTTTTCTTGGCACACTTCAGGCCCCTTAGTGCCAATTGGGCATCGTTTAAATGCCACGGCCTACCTGAGCATTGTTTCTGACCATGTCCATCCCTTTATGACCACCATGTACCCATCCTCTAATGGCTACTTCCAGCAGGATAATGCACCATGTCACAAAGGTCGAATCATTTCAAATTGGTTTCTTGAACATGACAATGAGTTCACTGTACTAAACTGGCCCCCACAGTCACCAGATCTCAACCCAATAGAGCATCCTTGGGATGTGGTGGAACGGGAGCTTCGTGCCCTGGATGTGCATCCCACAAATCTCCATCAACTGCAAGATGCTATCCTATCAATATGGGCCAACATTTCTAAAGAATGCTTTCAGCACCTTGTTGAATCAATGCCACGTAGAATTAAGGCAGTTCTGAAGGCGAAAGGGGGTCAAACACAGTATTAGTATGGTGTTCCTAATAATCTTTTAGGTGAGTGTATGTGTGTGTATATATATATATATATATATATATATATATATATATATATACTCAGCCAAAAAAGAAACGTCCCTTTTTCAGGACACTGTATTTTAAAGATAATTTTGTAAAAATACAAATACCTTTACAGATCTTTATTGTAAAGGGTTTAAACAATGTTTTCCATGCTTGTTCAATGAACCATAAACAATTAATGAACATGCACCTGTGGAACGGTCGTTAAGACACTAACAGCTTACAGACGGTAGGCAATTAAAGTCACAGTTATAAAAAGTTAGGACACTAAAGAGACCTTTCTACTGACTCTGAAAAACACTCAAAGAAAGATGCCCAGGGTCCCTGCTCATCTGCGTGAACGTGCCTTAGGCATGCTGCAAGGAGGCATGAAGACTGCAGATGTGGCCAGGTTAATAAACTGCAATGTCCGTACTGTGAGACACCTACGACAGCACTACAGAGAGACAGGAAGGACAGCTGGTCGTCCTCGCAGTGGCTGACCATGTGTAACAACACCTGCACAGGATCGGTACATCCGAATATCACACCTGCGGGACAGGTACAGGATGGCAACAACAACTGCCCGAGTTACACCAGGAACGTACAATCCCTCCATCAGTGCTCAGACTGTCCGCAATAGGCTGAGAGAGGCTGGACTGAGGGCTTGTAGGCCTGTTGTAAGGCAGGTCCTTACCAGACATCACCGGCAACAACGTCGCCTATGGGCACAAACCCACCTTCGCTGGACGTGATTTCCTGCAAGACGGGAATGCCAGTGTTCTGCCATGGCCAGCGAAGAGCCCGGATCTCAATCCCACTGAGCACGTCTGGGACCTGTTGGATTGGAGGGTGAGGGCTAGGGCCATTCCCCCCAGAAATGTCTGGAAACTTGTAAGTGCCTTGGTGGAAGAGTGGGGTAACATCTCACAGCAAGAACTAGCAAATCTGGTGCAGTCCATGAGGAGGAGATGCACTGCAGTAGTTAATGCAGCTGGTGGCCACACCTGATACTGACTGTTATATTTGATTTTGACCCCCCCCTTTGTTCAGGGACACATTATTCCATTTCTGTGATGTCATATGTCTGTGAAACTTGTTCAGTTTATGTCTTGTTGAATCTTTTTATGTTCATACAAATATTTACACATTAAGTTTGCTGTAAATAAAAGCAGTTCAAAGTAAGAGGATGTTTATTTTTTTGCTGAGTATATATATATATATATATATATATATAGTTAAAGTGAGAAATAAATTAATAAAAACACACGTGATGGTGTTTTTTTTTATTAATATACGGTTTATATATTTACTGAAAACAAGAAAGATGCATAACCCAATGTTTATTAGAGACTGGCTTTTGTTTACACGATTATGCAAATCAACCCGGCTGCTATCTGAGACCCGGCGAGTATTGGAAGTTTTACAGTATATATATATATATATATATATATATACAGTGAGGGAAAAAAGTATTTGATCTCCTGCTGATTTTGTACGTTTGCCCACTGTCAAAAAAATGATCAGTCTATAATTTTAATGGTAGGTGTATTTTAACAGTGAGAGACAGAATAACAGCAAATAAATCCAGAAATACGCATTTCAAAAGAGTTATACATTGATTTGCATGTTAATGAGGGAAATAAGTATTTGATCCCCTATCAATCAGCAAGATTTCTGGCTCCCAGGTGTCTTTTATACAGGTAACGAGCTGAGATTAGGAGCACTCTCTTAAAGGGAATGCTCCTAATCTCAGCTCGTTACCTGTATAAAAGACACCTGTCCACAGAAGCAATCCATCAATCAGATTCCAAACTCTCCACCATGGCCAAGACCAAAGAGCTGTCCAAGGATGTCAGGGACAAGATTGTAGACCTACACAAGGCTGGAATGGGCTACAAGACCATCATCAAGCAGCTTGGCGAGAAGGTGACAACAGTTGGTGCGATTATTCGCAAAATGGAAGAAACACAAAATAACTGTCAGTCTCCCTCGGTCTGGGGCTCCATGCAAGATCTCACCTCGTGGAGTTTCAATGATCATGAGAACGGTGAGGAATCAGCCCAGAACTACACGGGAGGCAGCTGGGACCATAGTCACCAAGAAAACAATTGGTAACACACTACGCCGTGAAGCACTGAAATCCTGCAGCGCCCGCAAGGCCCCCCTGCTCAAGAAAGCACATGTATAGGCCCGTGTGAAGTTTGCCAATGAACATCTGAATGATTCAGAGGAGAACTGGGTGAAAGTGTTGTGGTCAGATGAGACCAAAATCGAGCTCTTTGGCATCAACTCAACTCACCGTGTTTGGAGGAGGAGGAATGACCCCAAGAACACCATCCCCACAGTCAAACATGGAGGTGGGAACATTATGCTTTGGGGGTGTTTTTCTGCTAAGGGGACAGGACAACTGCACCGCATCAAAGGGACGATGGACGGGGCCATGTACCGTCAAATCTTGGCTGAGAACCTCCTTCCCTCAGCCAGGGCATTGAAAATGGGTCGTGGATGGGTATTCCAGCATGACAATAACCCAAAACACACAGCCAAGGCAACAAAGGAGTGGCTCAACAAGAAGCACATTAAGGTCCTGGAGTGGCCTAGCCAGTCTCCAGACCTTAATCCCATAGAAAATCTGTGGAGGGAGCTGAAGGTTCGAGTTGCCAAACGTCAGCCTCGAAACCTTAATGACTTGGAGAGGATCTGCAAAAAGGAGTGGGACAAAATCCCAATCCCAATTACCATTGTTGTCTTTCATTTTCTCTCTTGTTCTTCTCACTTGCTACACCAGCACAATACACTCTCCAACACCAGGCCATCGAACACCAGGAAGCCAGTTTCTACCCAGTTTTATAAAGGGTCAGGGGAGGCACAGCGCAGTTTAGGCTCCCCACTGTGGCGTAGCATATGATATTCAGCCTCTGCATGAAATAAAACTCCTAGGTACCGGCACTGGTGTCTTTTTTACTTTGGCACGGCCCCAAGTCAAGTTTACAGCAGTGTGCTTCAGTACTGATACCACTTGGTACCGCAGTGCACCTGAGAGTGCATCTCGATGCACTTCAGTGCACAAAGCACTCTGTTTTAGAAGAAACCTATAGGCAGCTTTGTTAGACAATTGCATTCAGAGTTCCCACAGAAATGACAATGTCCCGCCCCCTTTGGGTAGTATTCTCTGTTTCAGATAGCCAGGGGTTACATTGACAACCTATCGTTCTTAGCCATTGAAAACATGCACAACTATAAAATGTTTTGTTGGATTTGAAGAGGAGGGGGGTACATTTTCCTGCATAATGTATTTGAGACTTGTAGTGGTTGAGTTTGATAAGTGCTTATAATGATAAAACTGCATATTAGACTGAGCAGTCCATGTCTACAAAAAAGTTTGTCACAGAAAATACTTTTAAGACCTTAACTATTAAACCTGTTTTCCCTGGTCCTTGATACCACTGAGATAAAACATCCTTTAGGTTTTTCATTTTGGTGGCACTTGAACTGGCTACTCTACACAGCAAGTGAAAATAGTACCTCATTGCCAGTCAGAACTAGAGTCTCAACTCGAGTCAGCCCACAGCTTGAGAGCCACTTAAGCTGCCAGTTAACCTGAGCTGATTTTAAAAAAATAAAAAAGTTGTTTTTCTTTGGAAGAGCAGGGCTTTCATCTCTGCTTTACTGGATGTGAAACAAAATCAGATGGCAGACATGCAGAATCGCCCCCAGTCTCCATTCATCCCATAGTGTGTGGGCACTGTCCTAGTTGGATGTCAGGTGTGGGTATTCAGAATTGATGTCACTGTGAATTTATACCATATATACTTTATACATTAAGTTATAACTCAGTATCAGTGTGTTGACTAAGTCATTAAAATTATTTGTATTTTCCAGTCCAGTCCAATTTTTAACATGTTGTGTATCCAATTTTCCATTCCTTGCATTGTGTATATATCTGCTGATTTTCTTTTAACGTTATTTAACAGACTTCTTTCCTTCAGCTGTAAAGTCTTTTGACTTTTCCTATTTTTTATTGGTGAACAGTAGACAGTTACTTGAGAATGTATGCTCTGTAGAAAAGAGTCTATGTTGTGTTTTTTAGCCTGAGACGTCCTAAAATGCAGTGAACACTGTGGTGTGAAAAATGCCTCCCCCTAACTGCTTGTGGAAGTACAACCCATGCCAGGAAAAGGGAGAACAGATGAAGAGCACATTTGTTTCCCAATCACCTTTGCTCAGAAAGTCAAGTTATACGTACAGTTGACAGCTACATGGTGCTGCTTTCCCCAGCCTGAACTGTGCTGTAAAAGCGAGCGCTGAGCTTCTCCTGACAGAGTATTTACCAAGCCGCTACCACTCGCACCGCAGAGTGCTTAAGAGTTATTCCTGGAGACAGGAAACACGTGTTGATGGAAGCAGGATAGACACAATACTGCTTCCTAAAACAGATCGACTTTTTGTGCTGTCTGAAGTAAATGTAGTTTGCAGTAGGAGACTGACAGAATCCCTCTGCTGCCTCAGGCATCTAGCAGGCCTGTAAGCTGTTTAATGTGCAGTCAGTCTGAGATTGCTTTTGAAAGGCTTGTGAACGGAGCGCCGAGCACAGAGTCGGATTGACTGCAGCCTTGAAGGATGCGCTGACTGGTTTCATCAGAAGAGTACTGTCAGGTTGTGGGTGAACTCAAAACGCAAGCCTAAGTTGAAGGTCCCTTAATATGATTGTTCTTGCTGGGCTTATTGTTTTTACCAAATGGGTTATAGATAAATCCCTGACGAAAAGAAAAATGTTCTAAAAAATTGCTTTAAACCTTTCTTAGGGAGCAGTCCTGAGTCACCTTTCAAAGGCCATGTGTCATTGAATATGCTGCTAGTTTAGATATTTTCCTATGAAGGAACAAACGTACTCACAATAGAGTTACATCACTATTCACTAAATATTGTATAGTGGGACTTAAGGGAAGACTTCTTCTCATCAGCAATGAATCTGTGATTATAACTGGTATTACAACCGTAGGATTTTGAAAAAATACTCATAGATTTTGTGTCATACGTCTTTGCAAAATAATATACCTTTAAATCAGTACAAACAAAACAAACAAACAAAAGAAAAATAAATATTTTCTTTCATCTCAGTATCTCATTTAATGCAAACAGTCTCACTAAGAGATCATTACAGCAATCCTCGGGGAAAACAAAAGATTTCCCTAATGTATATCAAGGAAAACTTCAGGTAATTAGTGGGCCAACAGTGATATGTTTTTTTTCTTTTTACACTTACTATACTATTCTTCTTTCTGGTCAGGAAAGGTCAGAATATGTTCTTCAAGTAAATCATCTATAGCTTCAAACAGTCTATTTTCAAAACTCAAAAATTTGAGCAGATTTCAAAAGGTATTAGCTTAAAAGAATTATATATATATATATATATATATATATATATATAGAGAGAGAGAGAGAGAGAGAGAGAGAGAGAGAGAGAATGGTGATAAACATAATTTCTGCACACATTTGTATTTCAGTATTAAATGTGCTTGCATGTCTTCTTATAAAAGCCTTCAGTCTTGTAAACTAGAATCTATGGTTTGTTTTGTTTTATTTTATTTTAATTACAACACTTATTTATTTTGTTCTGGGTCATGTAAATAATAATAATAATATAGTAGGATAATTTAATGAAGAACATTAATTGGTTCACAAGATTCCCTGTACTTATTTTTAGTTTTTAATGCTGCTGTTGTGACTGATTTCTTGTTGTTGTTGTTGTTGTTGTTGTTGTTGCTTGATTGTTTTAACATGTTTGTAGGTCCAGATCATATTGCTGCAAAATAAGCAAACGTGCTTACCCTCCTCCAACTCCTTTGACACGCAAACACACACACAAACCCCGCAGACACACACAGGACCCACACTCCCTCCATCGGCGGTCCTGATTGATGGCACTGGGATGCATTAGCACTTTCCTCCCTCTTTGTATTGAAGCTAATGCAGTTGAGGGATTGGTTACTTCATCTAATGGCAATAGCTTTCCAAGAGACAGCCCAGGAATCAATAATTAGTTTGTCCTCTTCTTGTTCTTGTTGGAACGGTGTTCAATTTACACCAATTAAAGAAAGCTACATTCGTGTATAGAAAAAATAATTTTAAAACCCAGCCCCTAGAGAGAGAGAGAGAGAGAGAGAGAGAGAGAGAGAGAGAGAGAGAGAGTATAAAATGAAATACCACTAAAAAATAACATTTACAATCTGTGGCTTTATTACTAATCCACCACTTTTAGTGCTTCATCATTAATCTTAGAATCATGCCTGCTTTATTTGTTGTTACTGTGGTGCTATCCTTCAGTTACATTTCAACTGCCAGTGCCGAGAAATAATAACAAGTGTGTCTTAATCTAGGTTTGCATAGGAATGGTTTTGTTGGTTCGGGGACAGTAAACAATTATTTGAAATATCATACCAATTATTAAAGTAAATGCCTAATTCTAAAAGATTATGAATTATAGTGTGTGATTATTTCATTATTTTGTAGCTCTCTTTTTAAACCTAACAAATACATAACTGCCGCATTAATCGGCAGTTTAAAATCAAAACAGCAATTTTTAGATCAAATATTTATCTGTGCAGAAGTGTGATATGTTGTCTACATCCTAAATCAGTTGTTACTACAGCAGACCACATTAAAATATAAAATCACCATCAGCAGCAGCACTTTATAATACATCTCAGATTAATGTATAATAGGGACTGTGCAGCTCCTCTTGCTTTTTTCCAACATTGTATTGTCATCTAATTATACCACTTGACCACTCACCTGACTGGTCAGCAAGATCTTGAGAAGATATGATCTTTTCACTCTGCTTTTGTGCATAGTGCAGCTGTACAAAAGGTCTTTTTGTGCTGTTTAGATTAATAAATACACATTATTTCCCCTTGAGGCAAGCCAATTACATAGGTATAGCCAATTAGATTTTCCCTAACTGGTACCTTGATGTAGCTGGGACTTACCTTTAAATTTCTGCGTAAGAAACAAGAAGCCCAGCTGACATTTCACATTTCCTTGCAAACATAATCTTCCAATTTGTACTGTTGTTAAAGACTGTTGCTCTTTTGTTTTTTCATATTATACGGTGTATCTTTCTAATTTGAAAAAGATTAGGCTACTAAATACTTTGTGATATTCAATTTATCATCGTTATTCCTGTCAGGCTACTATATCCGGTTCTGGGAAAGCTATAAAAGTCACACAGAAAATATTGTTGTCCCTGAATAGATTCTTAATTTTCGAATCCATGAAGAGGCTGTAAATGAATGAACAGTATGTTAAAACAGTATACTGGTGTGATTCACTTCCATTGCAGAATTAGAGTATAATATTTTTTTTTTCCTTGAAACCTGGTATTAAACTGGAAATGTATGCTGTGTATATTGCAAAAGAGTTGAAATGAGAGAATGCAATGTTGATGCCTTTACAGTTGAGCAGTTGAAAGAAGACATTGCTGATGCTGAGGGCAAGAAAACATCACATGTCATCCACAAGGAAGAAAAAGAGGAAAAGGTGGCTAAAGCTTCATTTCGCAAACTTTTGAAGATCATGGATGAAAGCCAAATTCCCCTGATTCATCCAAAGAGTGAGGTAATGATATATAGCTAGACTAAGATGGCTGGGCAAGAACTTGGCACAAGGGGATGAAAAAAGACAGTTTCTTTCTAGAGATTTGTTATGCCTAATGATAAAGTCAGGGACATTTGCCAGGAGCTATACCACCTTGAAGCCTGCACCTGTCAGATCTCGAAATCTAAACAAACCCGGGTCTAGTTGGTACTTGGATGAAAGACATGAATGAGATAGGAGTGTGGGACCTGTATTTGGGACTGTTTCTCCTGCACCAGAAATTTCCCTATAATGGTGTTAGTGGGCTCTGTAGAAAAGCATTATGCAAAAGCAAGGCTGTTAATTATGGGCTGAAGACCAAATTCCAAAACTGAATAAAATCTAAAGTGCCTCTAACTTAAGGTTATAATGAGTATAATTTCCAGTAAGTGTTGCAATACCACATATATAAACCAATTAGAGGACCGTTAATGCATCACAGCCTGATAAACAAAAGGGGTGTCTTTAATAGTTTTTCATCAATTCCTGCTTTGATCAACTACAAACTTAACACAAGCCATGTTTTAGGTCTTAATTCAGATGGGTTTCTTGCTGCCACTCCACAATCTAATTTACATAAATGTTTTACTTTGTGGCTCAGATTAGGAGCCAGAGGCAGTAAGAAAAAATACCATGAAAAATAAATAAGAGTAATAGTGATGAGTCTCGCCTTTAGTTTTAGGGAGGTAATACATTTTTTGTTTGTTTGTTTTTCTTTAACTAATTGTACCTAGTGTTTAACTGTGTAATTGATGTAGCTTTGACACAATAGTTTAAGTTAAAAATGGTAACAGAGATTGGACAAAGGTGAAATATGCACTGAATGCTTTTTCAAAAAGTGCTCCCTGAGCGGCTCAACAGCCAGTCCAGGTTAAACCCTATAGTCCATACGTCACTGAATCAAATCTGAGCTATGATGTATTTTGGATGGCCCATAGAGCAACAGACAATTGACTGAATGCTGCTTGGTTTGTCTTGACTTCTTGTTGGCCAGGCCTTTCTGCACTTGTAGAAAATCAGTGACCCCCAGGGCATTCTGGGAGTCTGAGCCTGCAGAGCTCTGTTAGTGCTCCTTATGATGCTATATCTCTGCTGTTTGCAGCATGGACTCCCGGTAGAAGAAAGGCAGATGGCTTGATGGTGCATGTTTGGACAGATGCATGTGACTGTTTTCATCTCTCATGTGTAAGAACTAGTGTAGTATAATAGCAGTGGAGCCCAGTTGATTTGAAGCTTTCTGTTTGACACAGTTCTGCCTAAAACCTCAAAATGATTCAGTGTCAGATTGAAAATCTACCTTTTTTATTTTCCTACCATAACGTCTTTTGCATTTCAAGAATTCAACAGCTGATAGCAGCTCAAATCTCTGCTGAGATACTGGAATTCCCTCAAGGATGAGTGTGTGAAGAAATTGATTCATTGAAGAACATTAGCAGATAATATATACATAATTAAATGGCTAAAGTAAAGGCATTGTGCTTTAAAATAATTGCATTTAAAACAGGAAGAAAAAAATAACTGATTATTTTCTGCATTGGTTATTTATAAAAAAAAATATCACCTTCTGTAGACATTATATTCGCATTTCAACAAATGCTCTTTAAGTATTATCCTTAAATGTTTGTCTATGTGTTTTTCCTATCCTTTATCTGGCAGTGTGCTTGTTTGAAATAATGCTTTTTTAGCATAAGTATGTTTTTTTCAGAAAAGGTAAAGCTTAAATTAGAGACAAAAAATTGCATTACAAAGATTTAAATAACTATACTTACTTTTACTTATAGTTTACCTTAAGTATATCTGAAAGCATTTTCAGAAAGATTTAATGTTAAATATAGTGTTGCATAATGGAGCAAAATGATCTTGAGATTTTTCCTGAAGATGTATTATGATTTTAGCATCTTTAAAGTAGTTTTAAGTGAATGCATGTTTTCATTTGCAGGTCTGCATTAGAGCAATTTACTACTAACACTATAGTTAAGGTTTACTTCATGCAGCTGCTCTCGAGTAGGTTTTACTGAGGAAGATCTTTTTAACAATGACACAAAATTATTTTTATTTATAGCAATCAGACACAAGTTCCTTAAGTGGTATTTAAAATGTGCAAAATTAGCTTATTGTTCAGTTATGTGTTCTCTCGTATAGAGTAAATGAAGTAATTGTTTTTAATGATCATTATTTATATATTTTCTACTACCCACCACTATTTTGCTCTCACTTCCTGAGAAACCCGGCAAAGAACTTACTTATTTCCTTTCCATCGGTGTTGGCTGTTTCCACTTGCAGTGTGGAATGAAGAGAGTTAAACCTCCAGCTTCTTCGAGCTGCTCTCAGTTCCAGCGCTCCTGTCTAGTTAGATGTGTTCTTCTGGCGTGTCAGCATTCCATCAGGGTGCTCACATTGCCTGCGACAGCACCGCTATTTCAAGTTCAGTTTTGAGATAAATTGGAGGGAACGTTCCCACCTGTGCACATGGAAGCCTCCGCAGTGCTGAAGTTCAGGAAACCTGGCACCATCAAAGGAGCACCTAGTAAAAATGCAATCTGCCTCACCTCTCTGAGGATTTTAAGAGTTTTTTCTAGGTCATAGCTCATCAGATTTACCATCTACACTTCGGCAAGTATCTTACACACACCAATGGGGTTAGAAAAACAACCTATGAATACAGTATAATGATACTGACCTAGAAAACCTAAATATCTATGTTCTAACTCTTGATTAATTATTTTGCAATCAAATGGATCACATGTCAGTTAGGCCACTGTATTGTTCAACTCTTATTGTTCAACTTATTAACATGTATTAACTTGTATAATCACTTTGATCATGTTGTGTAAAATGGAGTATCCATTCTTAATCAAATTATTGGATTACTATTAAACTAATAACCAGATGTGTAAAACAGGCCAAATGCTATGATCTAGTTGCTTAGTGTCTCCTGGGTGTGGTCTGGTTAGCTGATTGATTGACCTGGGAATGCAGTTGAATGCTGTGTTCTCATTGGCTGGTCAAACCACCAACCAGAGAGCACCAAAGAGGTAGTAATCCAGGCCTTGCAGTCAGTTAAGGGTAGGGATTCACCTTTGTTTTTTTAATGTCCTTTGTGAAGTCAGTTAGATACTACTGTTTACAATATTTTGTATTGTAGCCATCAATATATATTTCAGTGACTTGAGCGACTGATCTTGATATCAAGATTAAGCGCTAACTTTTCGGAAGCATTTGATGCTGCATTATATGTTTAAAGGAGACGTGAGAACTTGGAGGGGAAAAAAAGCTGGCACATCAACTTTATAATAATCCAGGCAGAGCTGGCTAAGCTTGATCAAGCACCTCAACATCACGCAGAGATGACATGGCTTGAGATGCATATTCTAGAAACAGAAGAAACACAATGAGGGCATTATAAAAATGCAAATACTTCAATAATTCACAGTGTGTGGAGTTACAAGCCTTAGGTACAACTACAGTGGAATAACTAATAATGTATGTTACAAAATATGTCTGAAATTGAAATAATAATCAGTTGGAGCTAACAAGAAGGGTACCAGATTTTTATTTTACCTATTTTATTTTATTTAAAGTATTAAGTCATATACATTTTAGACATTTGGAAGGGGAGCAAATCATCACTGGATATACATTTATTGATTCCTGTGATATTTTGTAACTAATGTTTTGAAAATGAATGTATTATTGATATGTATTTAAAGTTCTAAGTCAAGTGGTTTGCCATTATTATAGCATCAATCATGTTTGAAACCGAAATGATTCACAGTTGGACTTGAACATTACTAGATGACGTAAAACAGTTTTCAGTTTCAGGGAGGGAAATCCAAACATGAACACAATCAATGTATATATCCTCATATAAACAAGTGACATTAAATAACTGATCTCAGAGACACTGAAATACTGAGACATAAGTGCTAGGAAACCTGAGACCACCACTGCCCCCTGGTCTCCATAAATGTCTTGATTGATATATTTTTGTCTAGCTTTAACAAATACAAAATCTTGAGATCTGTAATGATTTAAAATACACACAACTCCTGTCATAAATGTGTTTACAGTGCTGGTAATGCACACAGTATTCAAGGTTAAGTTAAAAACTCTCTAATTCAAACATTCTGCCTTAGTCCTAATCTCTAACCAAAACATGAATGTGTCTCCATCAGCACTTTTCTAATAAATAATCCTTTCACCATTTATATGATATGTAAGCAGAATACTGTTAATTTCATAATGCATAAGAGGGCATTCCCACATGATCACATTTAGTAGCCATAATGGCAGTTCTCAGAAGATGACATTTTGTGAAACATTTTACAGTAGATTTTTTTTTTTTTAAAGCCATCGGCTAATTGATTATTTAATCAGAGTGATGATATTGTCCATTTCTATTTATCTGAACCCTCAGAGCTGTGTAGCTTGGATCTCTTTCCTTAGTTCTATCTACATATCTTTTGCTTTTTCCCTAGCCCCTGGCTTCCCATTCAAATAATCCCATCACCCCACCCACTTGAAAGCTAACCTCCTATCACAACCCAAATCAAAACCATAAGCAATCACCCATGGTCATGGGTAGCATAGCATGATATCATTTTACAGTATATTTGTTTGTAGTCAGAATAATGGTGACATATGGACAATTACTGAAATACAGTGTAGGCAGCAAGAAAGAACATGAACTTGATTCATATTACATGTATTGACCTTCTCAAAAGAAAATACAAGTTACAGTTGTAATCACACATGACATATTGTTGGGTATCTGTAACACATGATGTTGGTCTCTGTAATCTCTTCCTGATTTGCTGTTTCAATTCAGTCCCAAAGTGTTCAAGTGATTGAAGTCAGGACACTGAGAAGGCAATGATCCACTGTGTTAAACCCCCAGCTTTGTGACATGGCATTACTGTGTTTTTAGATATGGGTCCTCAGCTAAAAATCCCATGAGTGCTGGTAGGACCCTGTTGTTTATAATATTACAGTATGTAGTGGTGCAAATACAGAAAACCTGTACATAAAACATGACCTCCAACGCCATCCATTACCACCGGGTCATGTCACATTACTTTTGGCAATAAAAACTATATACATGTTCCTCAGATTGTTCTCATTTTAATTGTAAATGTCATGGTGTTGCATATCAGATTCAGGAGAAAAGTCATTTATTTTATGAATACCATTATTAATGTCTCATAATCCTAAAACCAGTAACCTCCGTTATATAAAAAACAATATTTTATTATATTTAAATGGATTCTTAGTCCTTCCATAACAGGATAACATTTTGTGGTGTTAAATATAGTGCAATACATACTACACTATGTGTGCACTATCAAATGTCACTGAGGTTTGAAAAATGCACCTGTAATGCTAACATTAACACTGAAGCACTAGCATACTGTGCACAAGAATAAATATACAGCATCTGTTGGTAGGAGACAATGGGATATGCAGTGGACACCAGGCTAAACAACAGACAGATGTTGATATTGTTATACATGAGAGAGATGTGGGTCTCACCCTCTACCTCCCCCAAATACCTGGTTTACTGCACAGGACAGTGACTGCACCGGTTTACAGGTTGTGTCAACGCATATGTGAAAACCCATTGACAGGACAGGCCGGGAGGACTGTCAGTGTTGGCCAGAGCTGGGTTCTGGGTCCGAGCCAGTAGTGCAGATGGAAGTAAACATCACCAATTAACTCCTGTTGCTTGGCCTGCCATCCACACGAAGACTAGATCCCCCACCAAGCCAGATTAGGCTTCCGTGCACCTTTGGCTGCGTTCACCCCTCGGCCTGCAGTCTGAGAGCGAAGGAACAGCACAAGGTTAGCCATGGGGTCGACACACTCACTGCATCGTTGATCTCATTTCCAGCACTGCCCACTGATACCCCTTCCTTCAGGAGTGACTAGACACTGACCACTAATAATAGGATGCTTAATTCAAGCAGTGTGCTCTATAACAAATAGCCTGCCCATGGTCATCCTTTTATCTGAGTGTATTATTACTCAGGGGAAGGGGGAGTGCAGTTTAAGTTTGAGTGAAAGATGTATAGAGAAAACAAGACGATCGTGGAAGGACTTTTACAGCTATTTTTTATTTCTCTGCTACCTTAACTTGTGATTCAAATAATGCCTTTGTATAGTATGCCAAGTGTAAGTCACAAATATACCCAAACCCTCAGTGTACTGAGAAGCCATTCTCCTCTGCTTCTCCTGTATTTTGTTGTAACCCAATGCAGTGAGAATATGCCACAGCTGAAAAAATAGAAGCCCTTACAACTGCCTAAATTAATACAGTTCTGTAACCTCTGAGATGGTTTATCTCTATTGTCTTGCACGTTATGGTAATTTCTCAGTATTTATGCTAGGATTACAGAAGAAGTTTTGAAACCTCTGAGACACTTGAAGCCAAATATATTTAGTTATCAGTTCTATATTTTTTTTCTTTTTTGGACAAAGCTTGCATTTATGCTATAATCTTTTTATTTTGTTTAATTTTAACTGAGTATGTCCTCTATCATGTCTTCTGCATGACTCTCTTTTATGCATAATTGTGTTTTGTTGTTGTTGTTGTTGATTGTTACACCTTGAAACTGGCTCTGTAAAGACACCTCAGTTCTGAATGTGCAAAATGGAAGCAAATTAGTGCTTTACGTTGCCTTAAAGACTGAGCAACACTATTAACCTGGCTTCATCAGTAACCTGTAACATATTTGGGTATTTGCAGATCAGTACACTTCCAGTTTACTGTTGATACATTTTACTATAGAATTTATTTATTTTATATTTACCCAAATTGTTTAAAAAAATGGAGGAGTAAATATGTGAATATATATTTGTCTTTGAATGGTTCATAAAATTAGTGACGTTACCCTAATTCCTTCAAATTTGCATTATGTGCGTAAGATCACGATAAGATCCCACAATATTCTTTGACAACAGATAAATCAAATCTGCTTCAACTATTCAGACATTCTCACTGTGCTCTTTAATGTCTATGAAGGTGGTTTTGTGATAAGAATTACCATGTCACCTTGGTTTATTCTAAAATAATCACCCTCCTTTCCTATACAAGATTTGAACCTAGACCTTCATGAATGAAAAACTCCACTGCAGGGACAGAGTTTAAACTTGATATCATATGAAACTGCAGCACATGAAATCAGACAGTTCGGATAGCCACTTTAATCGCAATGTAGTGCAGTTGATAAAGTGCAGTGGAATAAAATGGAAATCAAATGTGATGCCAGTTTGAGGGAAATGTAACTGAAGGTTACTTTTGTTAAAGAAAAAAGTTTGTTTCTGTTTTGTAAATGTGCTGAATACCCCCGATCATTCTCTTCTACATATATATTCATTACAGCAGCATTATGTATGAATCTGTACCTCCCTGCTGTGAAGACCATTAAAGATTATTGTAATTATGTGCAAATTGCAAATGTAATTAATATTTTAAAATATATTGCATGTTTTCTGGTGGAGGAAGCTAGGGGGCGAGGAGTGGGTGGGTGTTTCCTGGCTTCCTGTTGGACTGCCTGCTTTATATTTGTGTAGGATTTGCCTTTTTTGCACACTTATTTCTGTAAAATAAACCTGGTCTTATTACTGTACATTTTTACATTTAGGTCTTCACCAGATGAAGACTTTGTAATCCCTCTGAGTGCTGCTGAGAGATGAGAAAGGGGATATTGTTTCAAGTGATTATTCCAATGACCCTTCTGAAAGCTTTGCTACCCAGACTTCCCCTGAAAGTAGAGAAAAACACATGCCTGAAACTATAACTGAATTATATAAGTATATTTACCATTTAATCATTTAATTTTGGTGTAGTCTCTAAAGCATATATATATATATATATATATATATATATATATATATATATATATATATGTGTGTGTGTGTTTTGTATGGATCCACTGCTGGATGAAGGCCTGCCCAAGATGTTTCCACTTGTTTTGAATCAATAGCTTCTCTTTTCCATGTCATGCCTGCAAAGTTTGTTATTTCATCTTCCCAACTTTTATGTAGTCTTCTTCTAGGTCTTTTTGCATCTTTACAGTTCCACTCAATAGCTTCCACTGTCTTTCTTGCAATGTATCTGGCCCATTGCCATTTAAATATTTTCACTCTTTTAATAAGTCACATATTTTTGTTTGTTTTCAGATCCATTCATTTATTTTTCTATCTATAAGCAAACATATTTCAGGTAGTCCACAGTTTCTGTAACATTTTAGTGTTCAGTGACCAGGGTTTAGAGCAATAAATATATATGGCTGGTGTATTTTGTATTTTTAAAGCACAAATTGAAATAAAGAAGATAACATTAGTTGTATTATCATGCACAACAATGTCTATATGAATGTAAATGTAAGCTTTAAAGTCTAATTCAGGAGCGTCAGTGTTGTTCTCTGTGTGGCAGAAAGATTTCAGACAAATATAGACTGGGGTCGAGTGCCAGTTTAAATCCACTGAAATAGGACAGTATCAACAGTGTGCAGTGTCCTAAGGTACAGATTATGCTGCTCTGCCAGTTTCTGCAAATAAATTCAAATCAATAATGTATATGATTTTCAGCACAAAATCTGAGTTTCAGTTCAATAAAACTCTTGCTCACACTCAGCTGGCCTGCAGACAGCTTTATTCACAAGCACTTTTTTAATTGCCAGGGGATGGGTAGCTAAGCAGAATCTACTTGTGTAACATATATTTTGAGGACTGTACAGTGTGCCAGTCTTAAAAGAGAACGGATGCATGAGGTTAAAAGGAGTAGCTCTGAAAATTAATTGAAAGTCCTGTGCATTGTTTGTATTAGTCACAGTTTGACTACTGAACGTGCACTTTGCTACATATCATTCTCTTCTAAATACGCCGCAAAGTATTGAAAGGTCCTATTTTATAACCAAACTCTGCATAAAAGGGAATTCATCTCTAGTAACTGGCAATACAAGGAGGGCTTCAGTGTTTATCTCCACACCCAGCCTTGCTGTTGTCAGCTCTGAATGGCTCATTTGTTGGAAGCTCTTCAGAGACAGTGTTTGCGACTGAACCCGGGAGCCCTGGATATTACTGTGAGAGTCGTGATCAAACTTGACAATTAACATTTGGGGCGGAAACTAAAATTGTTGAACGTTTACAGGTGGAACGTAAATGCTCTCAAAACGGGGAGATAATAAAAACAAATATATATATATATTTTTTTAAATCTGGTAATATACTTTTATCATACCTTTACTTTGCTATGATATGATACATTCTGTGATACTTCCAATGAGAAATAATAGGATATTTTGTCTTCAAATCACAACTTAAAAGGGCAGATTATATCATTTGCATTTTTGTATAATTTAATTCAATGCTTGTTGCATAGCCTAAAATATGGTTTCCGTACAGTTCTCTGTTGATCGTTAGTCTTACATTATTTGTTGTGATGATTAACCAACATAAATATTTTCTGAAGAGAATCTGACAGGATATGACACAGGGAACTTTTATCACTGTTTCCACAAGAAGCTTTCAAAGCTGAACCGGCAGGCACAGAGCAAAGGCATGAAATGATTGGGATGTATATTTACAGGCAAAAAGCTCCAGGAAGTGTTTGAGAAGATATTTTTGTTTGAATATCTGATGGTAAATAACAATATAAGCAGAAAGCAGGACAGACAATCCTAATCCTAAATACTTTGTTATTCAACACAATTAAATCACATGAAAGTGCAAATGGTATGACCTCGTCAATTAATAATTAATAGAGAAATGGCGTGTCTGACTAACAATAAGAGGCTCTTTAATCAGTATTTCATGTTGTGTTTCACTTAAGTGTGTAACTTCACTTTGAAATGATCATCCACTCACAGGTAAAGCAATTGCTTATGTCTTCCATGTGTTATGAAGATTTTATAGCACAATCACAGCCACGTTAGCACATTTTAAAATAAAATCTAAATTACAGAGAATTAGCCTTACCTACTTTATAAACTTTGTGATATTCTCTTTTGACTAATTAGCTTAGGGCAACACTTTGCAGAAATAAATAGTCGCATTGTGTTTAACACTTATCTAGTGCAATACCATTGGTTCTGCCCAACTCCCAAGAACTCTCAAGACATCTCTGAAGTTGCCTATTGGCACCAGCCTGATTATTTTTGTTGTTGTTATTGTTGTTGCTCTTTCAAAGTGTTTTTCTCCAAATTAAATCACTTGAAAAGTTTTAAATCTGTAAAATGTGATATTGGCAGTCTAAGACAGTCTCTAAAGGTTCAACTTGTACTGTACGGAAACCAACCTTCTGTGTTCTTTCAAAGTGAATAACTAATTATCGTGTCCATGAACAACTTTCTGCAAATGTTTAACATCAACTTTATTAAAGTGGCTGATCATCAGATATAATTAAAGAAAGGTATTGAGTAAATACTAATAGTCAAAAATATTCACACCCTTCATTTAAAACAATTGTATCTGGTAATTAGTTTAATTCAATAAATATTGTTCATTAAGCTATACTGAGCTTTCAATTATATATTTTCAGGGTTGGCTGAACACATATTCAGCCTAGAGAAAACTGTAAACATCCCAGCTGACTGAACTGAGATAAGGCAATGGCTGTGTAAACTTTTGACTGCCACTCTGTAGAATCAGAAGTCAGATTTTCAGATGTCACAAAGACAAATAAATGTGACATTTTGTTCTTTATACGAAAGGTAGATGTAAAAATGTGTGTATATATATATATTACAAAATGCACTTTCTCTTTCTGGTATATAGTAGGCTATATCTTGTACAGTGTGTACACTATGTTCAAAATTGGCATTTCAAAACTATACAGGGAACATAGAGTAAAAAATGAAATAATAAGAAAGACATACAACTATAAAGATCTGTGTGTTGCCAACAGATTTGACCTTTCATTATAGAATGTAAAATTACCAATTTATACCAACTAATACTACATACAAATCCCACTTGAATATTTCAGTTCTCAAGCAGAGAATTATTTTGTGTTTGTTTTGTTTTTACAGTATTTATTTCCCCGTAAGTCCAGGGCTGTATTCATTATACAGTAGCATGCTGGGAACTGCACAGGATGGCTAATGCTTTTCCTGATATGCTAATTATTTCATAATACAGACAATGTTTTTGTGGTTGTTTTTGTTTTGGGTTGGTTTATTGCTGATTTTCTTTCATGGAGAAAATGCCCAGTGATATTGGCTATGGGATTTCCATATTTATCTTTTGGTGATAAAAGGTCTTGAAACAATTACGGCAGTGAAATGTGGAAGTCACTTAAGCTGCTAAAGTGCTTAAATGTATTCTTAGAAAGATCAGTATGTGGAGTTGTCCATAACTATCACAAAAAGTGGGAAATGGAATATGGAGAGTTTACAACTGCAAGCTTCAACTTATCTTTTATTTATACAGTTGTTACAGTGTATTTAAGGTGGATGTACATTTGTTTTACAACAGGCTACACATTATTTAGAATGAATCTGTTCTCTTTTCCTTAATACTGGACTGCAAAAATTCAAGTCAAAGCAGACTATGCCTTTGAAATATCTTTAATTTCCTGCTTTCTACCTGCACAGCTCAAATCTCGCTCACAAAGAACAAGATTTGGTAATAAAAGACAACAGCAAATCCAGAAGCCATTCGCATAATGAACTGTTACTATGAGAAACAAAAATACAAAATGGACTACTTTTTTCATTTTAACAACTGAATTTGCATATCTTTATAGTCTACCCAAGAAAACAGCCTGCAGCATCAATACTCAAGCAGTAATGCACTTTTCTCCTCAGAAACACAGAAGAAGGATAAGCTGTGTGTTGTGTCCATTCTCCTTCTGCTGCAATACCTCATTTTAAAATATGCTTCTGGGATTGTGGGGAGCTGTGTACGGGCTATTCCTGTAAGGGAAGAAATAGAATTTAATCTACAAGCAATGCACCTTTACCAAAAATACAAACTTACTGGATCCACGATACTCTCCTTTGAATTCACTCCACCATTTTGTCACATTACCTCCACTGGAATGTAAAGCCTGGTGGTGAAAAAGAAACAAAAACATAATTTTTTCAGTTAACCTTTGCTTTAGAAAAACAATCCTCTTGCTGATTTTGCTATCATAACATTGCATTTCACCACTGAATTAATTTTATTATGGAAATGTTATATTCTTACTCTGTATTGACATATGTTCACCTTGATTATTTAAAATATTATATTATTTAAAAACCCTCACTGGTAATGTATTATTATTTTCCACCTTCCTGCACACAACTAATATAAAATACATATGAAACACACAATAATATTATTATTATTATTATTAATAATAATAATAATAATAATAATAATAATAATAATAATAATAATAAATAACTTTTTGGAATCAGTGTTCATTGTATCTTATGAACTTATATCAGCTCATAAAACTTTCTCATTAAAAACAAATTTGACATGTTTGTGTTTCGCATCAGTACGTAACAAATTGCTTGTTAAACTATCATTGGAAATATGAGGTCATTTGGTTCCCATACCTTGTGTAAATCAACATATTATGTATAAAAAAATGATAATCTGTAGGACAGGGATAAAACAAAAACAACAACAACACATTGAAATACTAAGTATATCTGAAACTGTTATATTAACTTGATATGAGGGCCTTAGAGAAGACCATGCTTGTCGCAATTTGAATATCTAAATACCATTTAAGTAAAAGGGGTAAACATGTTAGGTTGGTCAGGTGCATAAAATCCATCTTCCTTACTTATTTCTTTGTATTGAAATATGATCACCGTGATTTACTGTGCATTTCAGTGCGGGGAAAGATGGATCAGAAATTCAGAAGCTGAGTGTATATCTTATCTAGAATACATTGTCCTCCAATAGCCGTTCAGCACGCACGACTCATGGGGCACAAGCAGATTTCAAGGTTTGCCAAGAATGCAGAAGTTCATTAGTATCTGATATTTAAACTGCACGGGAATTACTCTAACTTTGGGTTGGACCTCTGTGAGCTATGATAACATATTTTCCCAACAGTGTCACCCTACCATCAATTATAAAATAGATTTCCAGCATAAGCAAAGTTTCTACCTACTGCAGATTTAATTGGGTGGTGATATATTAATGTAAGAAAATCTATTAACTAAAATCTCTCTCTTTCCCTCTCTCTCTCTCAATATATATATAGGCTATAGTAAACGGGCTTTCAGGCTCAACCTCTTAAAACCTTATTGCTCAGTGTTACACTATCTATAAATGTATTGAGTTATGCCAGAAGATGTCTGTGAAAAATAGGAAAGAAATCATACATGGAAACATTAATTTAGTCTTTAGGTATTTTCCTTTCATTGCAGTTTCTTTTTCTTTTTTATAGAAGGGCAAACAGCCTACAACTTTCTGAAAATGTATCTTCTGTTCATGTTTTGCTTTATTATCCTGGTTTAAGAGGAACTTTTCCTCTCCAAGTGATACACATGGTAAAGCTCCCATTACTTTTCCTATATTTTCAAGACCATCCAAAAGAGGAATTAATTGTTAAGTGTTCAGTTAAGAGTATGTCTTTACTGTAAACTATTTTTAACATCACAAATTTCTGTAACATCAGAAACTCCATCTTCCCTGTGAAGGAACAAAGTTTGTTTTTGTATGAAACTGAAACAGCTCTGCTCTATTTATGAATGCTTTGAAAATTATATTTATTGTCAAATTCAATAAGATGCTATTTATTCTAAGATTTTCTAATTATTGTGCAGCAACACGCATATCTGCCCAACAAAAAGGATATATATATAATGGAGATCTGTTTGATAGACATAATTATATTTATGGACTAAAAGGAATACATGTCTTTAATTGCTCAATGTCTGATATAAAAAATATCTGAATTGATTATTATTAGTTTATTTTACTATGTTGATTTATGGATTGCAGATTTGTATTATTTTCTTGTCTCATACATGTTTAGGAGGTTATCTCCATTTAAATTTTGGAATCTAGGAAAAGGACAATACTGGACTGGTGACAATCAAAAAAATGTACTTTCACTACTTACATAACTTAGATCAAAACATACAGGGAATGAAAAATCATAATGTTTATTTGTGTTACAAAATTTGTATATTCAATGTAAATTTGCAAATTTGGCAAACACATAGTTAGACAGAAGGAGATCTAGATAAATCGATAGGTAGACAGATAGATGGATGGATACATCAGGAGAGAGAAATTATTTAAATTATATTACTGAATGTGATATTTTAAACCGCTTGTCATCAAAATGATTAATCAAATTGTTGCTGTTCTTCTCTGTCTAGAAAGGTACAAATGCCTTTAACCACTGCCATATACTCCCCTCTTAGCAGCCTGAATGATTAAGAGGTTTTCTGTATAGAAACACATGCATTATATATTTTGCTATTGTATCTGAAATATCCAAATGTCAGTTCTGGATCTTTCCCCTTTTCAAGAGCACCATTTGACAAAAAGGCAGATTTTCAGTCAACGGTGAGTAATCACAACAAAGCAGGCATTTGGTGCATTTCAGCATGCAGACATCAAAAAGCCAGAGTAACAATGTTTATCTAAAGTAAATTAACAGAAAGCTTGCTAGAAGCAGAGTCTAGATGAAGCAAATGCACACACACATTCTCTGAAAGAATTAGACATATATAAGACTCTAACAATTGTAAGTTGCCCTGGATAAGGGTGTCTACTAAGAAATAATAATAATAATAATAATAATAATAATAATAATAATAATAATAATATAAGCTACCACCAAACAGGGAGGAAAACATAAATAGTCTATGCTTGATTAACTGATACAGATTTCTCAACTTCAGATATGATCACACTCAACAATATATACAAAAGCTGGAGAGCAGTTAAGAATTGCTGTTCTCACAAATTCATATCTTATTAAAAGTAATAATATAGAGATACTGTGCCATGCCATGAATGCTTAAAATCATTTGAACTATAACATTAAACAGTATCTGCATGCTCTATCATACCAAGGTTCTCAATTTAAATACAGATTTCAAACTATTGTTTTTATCAAAATGTATTGATTTTGCTTTTTGATTTTCTGAGCTATCCTGTAATGCATTTGCTCTTGCACCATATTTAAGATGTTGTTTTGGGTTCTAAACAAAGACAACACACTCTCAGCATATTGTACCAAGTTCAAATGAGATTGCACCTGTTTCTTCAGTGATCCCTGCATTAAAGCACATATGTGGCTGGTTCACAGACCTCGATTAGCACTAGACTAGGACTACTACCTAAAATAATATAGTGTAGTCCATGACAAGTGGTAACACAAGTCTGTGAAACCAGCGCATTTTTACATCAATATCTTTTCAATGTATAATTATGAAAATATTTGTTATAAAGCAGGTTCAAGCCATGCCTTAATATCCCTAAACTCAGAATAATGGTGGCTACAAAAGGATCTTATATTTACAAGAAATAACACAATTATTTATCTTTGATTGGAAGTGAAACACCAGTACGACATTTGTGCTATAGAATAATATAATAAACAGTTTGCCATTTTCTTTCCATTTGAACTCATGAATATCAAATAGCATAACTTGCTATACAAAAGCACATGAGGAAAAATACAGCTCCATTATTTTAGTTGCATTACCTGTAATAGGCAACGTATTGTGTTCAGTATTTATTGTTCGGGCACAGCCTGTTTCATAGTAAACATCAATGGATTTATAGCATTGGCAGGTTGTTCATTGCATTATTCTTTTTAAACTGCAAGCAATTGTATGGTGTAAGTTGTAAATTCCTTTTTCTCTCCTCCATCCTAGTGCATCGTTTGCTTTGTTTAAATCAAACAGACTGAAGGAAATAATTGCACCTAATTGGATTTCTTATTTCAGTGAGAGATGCAGCTTCCCGGGCCTTCATTTTATAAACTGAGCAATGTTCACACTGCCAGTAACTTGGAAGAGTCAACATGGATTGGTTGGGATTCTTTTGTGTGTCACTTCCAGCAGAAGTTAAAACACACATGGTTTAGGACACTGTGTAAGATGATAATGTTTCAGAAGAGGTTGTAAATGTTGATATTTTTTATTGGAATAAGGGGAGGTTACTTAAAGTGTTCAGTTTCCCCCACAATCCAATTTTATTAGGATTTAGTCTGATTTGTGCAAGGAATCCCTAGGGAAATAAATACTTTGATTAATGTAATCCTGGGCTGGGATGTGCCACATGCCCCTCTCCCAGGAGAACAGCCCTGTTTGACAAACAACAACAGAGCAGCTACTATTGCAGTCTGCACCCAGCTTTTTATCACAATGGATACATTTTACCAAACTGGTCAGCCTCTGTGCTGTTTTGTTTTTCTCCCCGTTTGTTTTTGTTTTGTGTTGCTTCTTGTTTATCAAGGAGGAAGACATACTGAACTCGCTCATTTTCACATTTGCATTTGTGCCTGCCTTAAAACTACTCTTGAAAAGAACACAATAAAACCTCTTTATATTTGGAACTTGCACAAACTTGTATCCTACATACATGCATACATTATCCATATACTTTAAACATGTAATCTGTAGAGAGAGATGTGTCACATCTTATTTAATATTCCTCTAAATAATCAATTTGACGAGAGCACTGCAGTACTTAGACTTGCTGCAAGTCCACTTTACATCACTCCACTTTTCAAAGACCCTTGGAAAGTGTCACAAGAATTTGCCAGTAGAGCAAATGTTCAGAGTATATGAATTATTAAGTTCATTAAATTTTCCAGAATTTGTAAGTAGTTTATTCATGTAAATTACAATTCACTACATAGCCATGCTTATCTCATATATGTATATATGACTCATATAAATACATGAATGGTTTCAATAAACAAACAATATAAAATAAGCTTCTGCATACAAATAACATAATTTAACTTGTAATGATAATACATATAGATTTTTTCTATAAACATATATGCCTGCTAGATCTATCCATTACCATGAAGAATGTTTTCTAAAGTATTTATTTTAAACTATACAATTATTGAAAATACATTCTGTAACCAATAAAGGACACCAATTGTTGCTGATTCTAAAATCAGACACTTTAAAACGTACACATAGAAATGTTAAATAAAGAAGTCTTTAGTTTGAGATAAAGAATTGAACTTCTGTAAAGTTTTGATACAAATGCTGGTGCTAATGGATAATGTTCAACAACACATTCCAAGTATTAAGAATTTGTTTTATATGCATTCATAGCTATGTTTTGCGTATAGTTTATGTATTCACCAAGTTATATTATACATTCCATACACACTATCAAAATATGCAATCTTAATTATGTTAACAACATACCTATCAAATACTTCGCTGTAATTAATCGGGTACATTACCCTTAAACGGTACCAAGTTATGAGCCTTTCTAAATCAATTTCATTAAGTTAGCCACGGATATATCGAGAACACGTGTTATTAACATGTTAGGTGATTTGCATATGCTTGGACCAAGTGCACAGAATAAATAAGCCATTCTGTGAGTGTAATTAAAACTTATGTAGCAGTAATTGCATAAAAAGTAATAAGCTGCGTTCATGTGGGTATTTATTTAAAAGCTGTATTTATGTAAACCAGAATCACAAAGCACAAATAGGCCCATTTGTGTTATTATTTTGTACGGACCAAGAAAATATGGTATTTATGCGTTTTTAAAGTTCGAGATGGCCGTTTTGATTGTGTGTAACATTTAAAGAATGTAAATATGGCAATTCAAATATGAAAGTGAAAATGGTGATAAAGTCTGTGGACACTCAATGCCCCTAAAAGGTTTTGTTAACTCCACACCGTTATCATCATCCCGTGTAATGACGTGACCAAATGGCGAGAAGCTCCCAATGACTTGTATTTCTTCTTCCTAATAAACCCTGTCAAAAGCTTTTTTTTTCGATTTCTGTGTTTAATAGGATGACAACTGAAATACCATTAATATACAGGGGTTAGCAGTCTGTAGGATATGTGTGTTTGTGTGTGTACCTATGTGTGCATTTTTAATTCTCATTTGGCATAAATTAGCTACAAAAGCTTTTACATTGTATGTCCTGCTTCTTCTACAATTGAGATAAAATAGTATTTTTTTTCTTTTTACAAAAACAGCATAAATTAAATAATTAAATAAACAAATAAATAAATATTTAAATAAATGAACCAATAAATAAATAAGTGTGTGTGGCGTGAGTGGCCAGTTTCACATCGGCTGTGCTGAGGAGGAGCCATTGGGGGGACACTGGTGACAGAGTTCATTTAAAAGCCTTTGGCAATAAAAGGAAAATACGTTTTTAATTCGAAGGACAATTAATTAATTAATTAATTAATTAATTAATTAATTAATATATCGGGGGGAGGGGTGCTATCTGGTGCGTTACAAAAAGCAATAGTGTCATTGTTTTTGTTTTTTGTAAAAATCCGTAAAACTTGGCAATGTTCTTGTTGCTATTATTTTTATTACTGTTATTAGTATTACTACCCTGTGTTAAAAGCCCGTAAGTAGCTGTGGAAAAGGGCAATATCTGACGATAGATAGATAGATGTAAGCTCATTTTAGTATTGTAAAGGAAACAGTAGCTTAACCGTCCATTATACAAATACATAGTGAAGGAAGGTGTGTTAACACAAAACAATCCGTTTTTCAAAGTGGTCTGAGGGTTTCACAGTTATTTAACAAAACCAAAAGAAAAGAGAAAGTCTTCTTCAATGTTGACCATTATCAAGTACCTCAATTTACTATCCGCTTGGTTGTCGGAGCTAAAGTATTAAACTCTAATCATGTTTATTCAAACACTCATATTAGGAACCGGACGGTTTATTTATTTTTAATGTTTTCATAAAATCACGTCGAATATGATATGATTTAAATAAATAATAGGTTAGGCCTTTTATAAAAACATTGAGCAAAAATAATTTTAAAAAATGTAAGATATGACTATTTTTCATCTTTCATGTAGGCTATATATTTAATGCATGTAAATACATTTCACATTACATTTCAACGGCTCGTCAGGGGCGGCGTTGCGTATTGATCCGAAAAGCAACTGAAGTTTGTTAAAGGCCTACTGTGTGTGTATGTATATCATTCAATTGGCGGTCAAACGAGACATTTTTTTTATTAACTCCAATGCTACAAATATTTGGTATCAAAATAGTGTAAAATGAGTCTCTATGTATTAAGCAAACTGAACTATCTCTCTCTCTGCATATATATGTGTGTGTGTGTGTGTGTGTGTGTGTGTGTGTGTATATATGACATATCAATATAACTTTCACTGTTCAGCTGTCGACCTATGTTTCGTTTTCGTGTTTCATTGTTAATAAATAAGTTTTTAATCAGTTGTAAATAAATATTATTATTATTATTATTATTATTATTATTATTATTATTATTATTATTATTTGGACACACATTAATCCACGTGCAAGGTTTAAACCAACCTCTTTTTACTACACTGCCGAACATTGTATTTTGAGAGCTGGGAAATGTGCCTTTAGGTCCAACATGTTGAACATATATACTTTACATACAGTATTTTGAAAGTACAAGTTGGAAATTCACCCACATTCTGCCTACAAAATAGTAGTATATCGGTTTAAATGGAGGAAAACAAACAACACCAGGTTTCAGTAACTGCAGTGATCACTTACCAAAGTTGCGGGCACGAGTCAGCGCGCCCCCTGCTGGTCTATAAATGTTCCCTTTTCTTCTTCTTTTTTTTGTTTTTTTTTGTTTCTTACTGCAATTTTGCTTGTAATATTTTGAATTCCATAAAACATATATATATATATATATATATATATATATATATATATATATAGAGAGAGAGAGAGAATAGATACAGATATTATATATATATATATATATATATATATATATATATATATATATATATATATATATATTTGAATTAAGAGCCATCGAGATTACTTTAAAAAATGTATTTTAAATATCCGCGTTAATATAAAGATACTTTTGGTGAGATGACAGAAGGCCTGGGTCGTTAGTTTGGCTTCCTGAGAGATCATCTTGGCTAAACTGGGAGCCCTTTTATCTCAAGTCCAGTGCACAAACATATAGCTTAATGTGACCAGTGTTCCTCTTTTATTCGGCTCACCATGGCAACCGGAACGCCGGCTCAGAAATGCCCCATCAAGGAAACAAATGATCTTCAGGGAGCAGCTCTATGTGGCATCTGTTCCACTGAGGGCAGACAGAGTTAACCCGTGAGAAAACACAGAAAGTGAACAAATTCAAAATCAACTACAAAGTGTCCGGTGAGTCAGTAAAACTTCACTGAGTGCCCTGCGTAAGTTAAATACACACATACTTGCACATGTACGTGTAGGCCACTATAACTATAAAATGCATTTTGTTCGATAATCCAATAGAGCTTCACTGTACTAGGCTCTGAACTAGTAATCTATGAATTAATTACCTATTCTAAATTGACGCAAAATTGATTTCCTGAAGCGGCCCCTTCTGATAGTCAATTAATAATTTAGTTTTCTTTTTGATTAATTCATTTTTAGTTTTTATTCGGTCTGCTAATACGATTATATAGCAGTATTTGTTTCTGTTGAAATATAAGTCGGCTTGTTGTGTTATTATTACCAAACTATCAAAATAACTTACAACACAGCAAAGCGAGAATCAATATATGTTAACGACTCCACTTGTGCGCGACTCCTCCGGAGAATAAAAACCGAGGGGTGTCCTGGTTAGTTTTGATTGATTGTGCTTCTCCAGTGGACATTCAGTACAAGAGCTGCTCTGCTTAACCGTCTGTTCACTATTTATAAACCCGAGGCTGTAAATGAAAGCCTACACAAAGAATGTATTGATCTTGGTTTTGCATATATATATATATATATATATATATATATATATATATATATATATATATATATATGAACTAAGATCATGTATAAAGTAAATGTATATGCTACATGTGCTAGAGATAGAATGAATATATATATATATATATATATATATATATATATATATATATATATATATATATATATATATATATATATATACGCCTTGGTGCTTAAAGTAATGTTTTTTTTAATCTCCATCTACCATTTTAAACACCAATCTCCTATCAGGGCATTAAAGACAGAATAATGTGTGCACTTACCAGGTGTAAATCCAGGAATACACAGAAAAATCAAGCTTGTGATTGATATTTTGATGAAATGAATGTAGGGATTTCTCTCCTCTGCCACGATAGGATCCTTCCTAAGATTTTCCTTTGCACTGACTCGACTGAGCACCGCTCTCCTCCGCTCGTCTATTATTTTCACTAAAATATATGAAAATTTATGCAAATGAAAATCAGCACTAACTGTTCGTCTCTTGTTATACTTGAGGATTTTTTTTCTTTCTTTTTTTTTTGCCTACCAAACTAATGAACTCCACAGCAGGGAATAGGGGGACAAAAACATAACCAAACAACAACAAAAAAAGGGCAAAACTTGAAAACGTGAACATTTTTCTGTTTCGTGTTTTGTTTTTCTTTTAAGTGTTTGCAGAAGAGTGACTCCTGCACGGCTCTCCGCGCGGCGCGGCGCGGCCACATGAGACGCCCTTTGGACGCGGCGTGTGAAACGCGCGCCGGTCATTCCGCGGCATCCGCGCTGAGTTAATGACGCCGCCCGCGCAATGTAAACAGAAGCACGAGCCTGATCCAAGACGTGGGCTCCTGGCACTGACTGTTCACGCGTCTGCACCTGGATATCCACGGGCTTTGTATTCAATAAATGTGTGTTGGATCTTCAATTCAAGAAAAAAAGACCGATTTATGGGGATACAATCTTTAGGGTCTGGTTAGCTACATTCCCCCACACCTGTGAATGTAGGATTCTTACCTGACACCTAAACTGACAATATCACACTGGCGTGCAAACAAAAGCTGGAATGAGTCCCGGATAAACTGCTGTGCCTTACGGTAGTCTTCATGCCACGCCACGCAGATATTAAACATTTGAGATTGGACTGCACAAGTGCATGTATCATAGTTGGTACTCACTTACACTTCTGGAACCCCCCCCCCCCCCCCAAAAAAAAAAAAGAAAAAAATGTCTGTCACAGGCTCTCAATATATATGCACATATATATGTGTGTGTGCATATATATATATATATATATATATATATATATATATATATATATATATATATATATATATACTGCGTGTGTGTGTGTGATATTTCTTTGTCAAGGGGTTGACATTCGTGGATGCAAGAACTGGGTTGTTTCCTTGCAAATCCCCGAAGGACTGCTCAATTTGCCCTTGTTTTGGTTGCCACTTTCTCTTTTTTCGTGGTTCACTGAGGTTGCCTATGTGCTGCATTTCCGCTTGGAAGCATCTCTCAAACCCCTCCATCCTGAGTTAACTCCTGAAAGGCCGCAACCTTTTTGCAACTCATTTTCATTTGGGAGGGGAATATGTTCTTTCTACGCAGGAGCATAAGAACTCTACACATAAAACAAGTGAAATCCTTGGCTCATTTTAAAATTAAACAGCCTGTATTTTACCTCGACATCGTATTAGGTAAACAATATTCACTCCTTTGCATTACACTCACATTGTGTACACTTGATATACGTGTGTGCATACATGCAAACAAATATGAACATGTAAAAGTTCCCATACATATATTCAAACGCTAAATGGATTATTATTAACAACAATATGATTTTATTCGTATGATGTATGATAATGCTAGAGCGAGGCTCTGTTGGTGATGACTGATTGTAACAGTAGTGCGCGTCTACAATGTATCCAGTCCAGACCCAAATCCCCTGGCAAGGGTGGCACACTGTCCCCCGATAGCCCATCAAGAGTTAAAGGATCAGGGCGCTTTCCCGAGCTCCGCCGAGCGCTTTATTATTTATTTCTTTTTTGCCTAAATTAAAAAGCAGCCAATCGGAACGGCCGGAAGGGGGGGCCGCGCGCCTCGAGCCAGGCGCTCGAGACCTGCCAGTCGCGCGGCGGGGGCCAATCACGCGCCGCCTCGCGCTCCCCGCTTCCCCGCGCGGGGGGACGGTGTGCGCGCGCTCGGCAAAGGGTAAACAGTCGTGCGTCCCCGAGCTCTGAGGGAGGGAGGGACAGAGAGAGCTGTCAGAGAGAGAGAGAGAGAGAGAGGGAGAGAGAGAGAGAGAGAGAGAGAGAGAGAGAAAGCTTGCCACCATCGCCGTGCACTGTAATACAGGATCCTACTTCAGCTGGAGTTAGCGGTTTGCAGGTTTAAATACATCAAAACAGAACAAAGAGAAAGCGGCTACTGCAACATAAAAGAAAAAAAGAAAAGGAAAACAACAAGGACAAAAATCTCAGCAGCTAATTTACAAAAGAGCCCAGGAACATTTTGCCGACTGTTTTTTTTTTTTTTTTTTGTCTTCTCTCTATTCAACAAAAAGGAACTAAACAGGATTGCATTTTTTTAGGGAAAAGTGCAAAAGCTGCAGCACCACTAGAAGTTTGCAATGGGCAAAACTTTTTGTTGATTTTGCCTATTTTAAAGAAAAGTTAAAGTTTTGTAAAGGACTACACAGGGTTTCAAAGGGCTTTTTAATTGCTTTTAAAACAAGGTGGATTTTTAAAGTTTTTTTATTTTATTATTATTATTATTATTATTATTATTATTATTATTATTATTGTCATAGCCTGTATATACAAATATTGACATGATATTTATCAACGTGTGTATATATTAATGTGCACAACAAATAAGTGTATTCCTTTTTTCATTTCCTTTTTTTTTTTCACCTAAATCAATGCTATAAAACAAAACGCTACCCGGAGTTTTAAAGTTGAAATCTAAATTTATGTCCTAGAATATCGTCTGCTGGAGAAGGAGAGAAAAGTTACAGACAGAAGAGGGAGGGGGGAATAGACGGACTCTTCAGTGGGGTTAAAGGAATGGCCACGGCGGCTTCCAACCCTTACCTGCCCAGCAACAGTATCCTCTCATCGGGTTCAATTGTGCATTCTGATTCGGGAGGGGGTGGCATGCAACCTGGCAGTGCCGCCGTTACCTCGGTGTCTGCCGGGTACAGAGGAGACCCCTCGGCTAAGATGGTACAGAGCGACTTCATGCAGGGAGCTATGGCGGCAAGCAACGGGGGCCATATGTTGAGCCATGCCCACCAGTGGGTAACAACTCTGCCTCACGCCGCCGCTGCTGCTGCTGCGGCCGCCGTGGCAGCAGCAGAAGCCGGATCGCCTTGGTCGTCCAGCCCCGTCGGGATGACGGGAAGCCCACAACAGCAGCAGCAGGACGTCAAAAACAATTCGGGCAGAGACGATCTGCACACGGGGACTGCGCTGCACCACAGGCCCCCTCACCTGGGTCCCCACCAGAGTCACCCAGGGGCTTGGGGGGGGACCACCGCTTCTCACATCCCTTCAATAGCCGGGGGACAGCAGCAGCAGTCTCTCATATACTCGCAGCCCGGAGGGTTCACGGTGAACGGGATGCTAAGCCCGCCGCCAGGGAGTCAGAGTCTGGTGCACCCCGGTTTGGTGCGAGGGGACACGCCGGAGCTCGACCACGGGAGCCATCATCACCATCATCACCACCAGCATCAGCACCACCAGCAGCACCACGGCGGGGTGAACAGCCACGACCCTCACTCGGACGAGGACACGCCGACGTCGGACGACCTGGAGCAGTTCGCCAAACAGTTCAAGCAGCGGCGCATCAAACTGGGCTTCACCCAGGCAGACGTGGGCTTGGCCCTGGGCACCCTCTACGGCAACGTCTTCTCCCAAACCACCATCTGCCGGTTTGAGGCTCTGCAGCTGAGCTTCAAGAACATGTGCAAACTCAAGCCCCTGCTCAATAAATGGCTGGAGGAAGCCGACTCGTCCACCGGGAGCCCGACCAGCATCGACAAGATAGCGGCGCAGGGCAGGAAGCGAAAGAAGCGCACCTCCATCGAGGTCAGCGTCAAGGGGGCATTGGAGAGTCACTTCTTGAAGTGCCCCAAACCCTCGGCCCAGGAGATAACCTCTCTAGCGGACAGTTTGCAGCTGGAGAAAGAAGTGGTCAGAGTTTGGTTTTGCAACCGGAGGCAGAAAGAGAAAAGGATGACCCCCCCGGGAGTGCAGCAGACGCCGGACGAGGTGTACTCTCAGGTCGGCAATGTGAGTGCAGACACGCCGCCCCCCCACCATGGACTGCAGACATAGAGAGCATACATATGTTTTATATATATTAATCAGATAGGACACAAGACTATCAACAAGATAGGAAGACATTTTATACTGTGATTGTGAGAGGGAATATAAATAAGACTGCAGATGTGTTTTATATTTTTTAAACAAGACAACCCCCCTCCCCAACCCCACCCCAAACGCAACGATAAACTGCAACCAGGGCCTCAAATGTATTAACCTAAAAGGTTCTGTCTGCTCTTTCTTTCAGGGACATTTTTTAGTAGATTACTTAAAAGATGCAAGTTTAACTGGGCCGAATCAGCCGAGTGACCAGAGGGTGACAACTACAAGTTCATTCCACCAGGTAATCTTAGCGCACTAACAACATCAACACAAAACCCCATTCAAGTGTAAGAAATGATATCTTTCTAGCTATCTATATTTTTTCTGTATTTGGTATGTTTGAGACAACAGAAGCAGGCATTAAAGCAAGCACTAAACAAAAATGGACTGTAAAAGTGAAGGAGTCCAACAGAAACAAAAATGTGACAACAACACAATGAAGAGGAGTTGGGATCCACAAAGCTGCAAACGTGTTTTAAGAAGAGGACTGCATGGTTTAATATAAAGGAGAAAAAAGGGATTGGGGTTGTTAGACACTTTCTTAAGACTTTGGCCCTATTGATCTCAAAGATCACATCTTTTGAAGATTGTATTTTATTTTGTGGACCGTTCCCCGTAAATGGATTTTTTAAAAACAAAACAAAAAAGACTGATCTGCAGCTGCACTTACCTGAAATCCTCCTCTGCGAAACCCGGTGCCAAGTGGGACTGAATGGGTGCTGTGGATGTAACTAAATAATGCTGCCATTTCCCAGCAGTGTTTTTTTGGTAGGTTTTAATAAACAGACTTTCAAAGCTGGCAATATAGATTCATTAGATCAGATTCTGATCTTAAATATTTACTTTATATTTTTCATCAAAATGACTTGTTTTAATATTTTATTCAGAATAACTATGGACTGTTACAAACGGTAATTTATTTTTTCCCCAGATCTTGTATAACGTGTTTTTTTCTTTGGTTTGTTTATTTCGTTGTCCTTTTTTTTTTTTTTTTATTATTATTATTTTCAAACGAGCACAAATCAAAAGAAACTGATGCTATGGACAGTTGTTAGGTAATAAGGGTATATTTTGATGTGATAATTTGATTGTAATTTAATTTGAGTAGTATTCCGTAAGAGATGATTGAGAAAATAAATTTGTTAGAATGAAATGCCGTGGTTGTGTGTGGTGCATATGATAGTGCAGATTTATATTTTAAATACAGAATTACACTAAAATTTATATTTTTATTGCAATTCTTATTAAAACGCTAAATATATAATGAAAACTTGTGTTTTCAATCATGCTATGTCAATTGTGTACCATATATATGTATATATATATATATATATATATATATATATATATATATATATATATATATATAAGATGGGAAGTGTTCATTTCTATAACATTTTTCTAGAAAATGACCGTTTAAAATTTCTGTACATTATTGAATTTTTGAGAACAAGAAAATATTTTTTAAGGCGAAAAAATGATATGCATCATGAACAGCGTCTTCTATAAAGTCAGAGCAGCATCGCAGAGCCTGGATGCAAACATTGCTCTCATTCATGAGTGATTAGTTATTTTTTAATTAAACAATAGCATTAGAGCGATGTTTAATCTCGGAGTTTTGCAATTAAATTGCTCCGTTAAAAACAAGCATGTAAATAAATACGTACATACAAACATAGGCTAAAGGGTTTATTGGTTATGTGGGCGACATAATAATACGAATGAAACAATACAGCTCTATCACAATTTACTCCTTTTTTTCTATTCACATATTCCTCCTAAACATTGTGTTATGTTATGTCAATGAGAAATGTTTCATTTTGAGGGAGGTTGGTGTATAGCAAGCTTGATAATAAAAAAGGAAAGAAAATACAAGTACAGTAAGGTCGATTCTTCCATGTTCTTACTTCCAAATCACATCATATATTTTAGTGATGTTGTATATTGTGATCGGTCAATAAATCGCTCACCATGGGTAGTCTGGCCATGCGAAAGAGACCATGCAAGATATTGTTTCAATCTCACTGAATAGGACCCGTGTTTATTTATGTGCAGTGCACGGTTTCGGTACAGTGAAAGGTGTAAAATGTGTCCTATAACAGACTGAATGTGTGTGATGTCTACAAACATCAATTGTACGTTTGTACGTGTCCATGGATGTGTTTCAAAAGAATCGGCTAAGGTTATATTTTTGGATACGTGTAGAAATCGCCGCTGTAGTATTCTGATATCTGGATTTCTGTCCATGGCAGTGTTAACACTGTTAGGTAAATAAACATCTCCGTCTCTTAAATGTAGCAAAGTGGGAAAATTAAAAATAAAACAATAATGTATTATTATTAGCCTATTGTAGGCCTACAAGTAGACCTTTCTGCAGTGGACAGTCTGTGTGTATGTGGTTCATTTGATATCCATGTGCTATTGTGTTGTGGTTGTCAAGTCCTTGGATACAGTGTGGTGCAGGAGACTTGCAGGCCTTAATAATAATAATAATAATAATAATAATAATAATAATAATAATAATAATAATAATAATAATAATACAATACTCCTAGTCCGTACATTCACAGGCTGTGCGCGCGCTCCGGGATTTCGAAACCGACAGCTAATACCTAATCTGATACTTCATCTGTACACAATTCAAAGTCACCTTTCATCTCTGCACATTTCTCTACCTTATTTTTTCTTTTAGTTCTAACTCCATGCTGTTGGGGTTTGTTCTTCATTCCAGATGTTTTGTAATCATCAATTGGAAAAAATAATAATGTGAAAGATCATATATTTGACATGTTTACATACATTCATTGTTATTGTAAACATTGAGCGTAAAGACAGCAACCACATGCCTCTTACAGTATATTAAGCGTTTAGCTGGTTTTCTTTGGATGCAATTGCAAGTTTTAATGTGTTGATGGCATCTGGGAACTTGAAATTATTGATTAATTCGTTTATTCGTTTAAAAACCTTAGGCATGATAACGAATGGCTATTGTGTGAAGAATACTATTATTTAGGCTAATTTAAATTATGGTAAAACAAAATAATAATGGAATTAAAAAACGCGCATTGGAAATGTACCCAGATTGCAGCAAGTAATTCCTACTGTAGCTCGGGGATTTCAAAATGTTAGGAAACTAATGATTTTAACGATAGCCTCATAGGCCAGCATTTGTATCTGCACATGCGTGTGCATAATTGTATGTATTTACTTAGTACATACTTAGTACATGCATATATATATATACACATGTACATATCTATATACATTATTAATACCCTGGATATATATATATATATATATATATATATATATATATATATATATATATATGTGTGTGTGTGTGTGTGTGTGTGTGTGTGTGTGTGTGTGCAAATGTATATTCCTGGGTTGACCTCAACCCCCAGCACCCTGCAAAATAAATTGAAAAATAAATAAAACAAGAATTTTAATGATTGTGCAACTCGGATAACTTACCTTACTTTTAGATAAATGGTGATAAGAATGACAGTAAATTGCGTGACGTCAGTGCACAGCCTTTTGCCAAGCGTTCACTGTGAAACAGGAGTAGTAGCATATTGCCCCCCCCCCCCCCCCCACACACACACACACACACACACACACACCACACACACACATATATATATATATATATATATATATAGCCAGGGTATTAATAATGTTAGGAACGTATATATCATTTAACGATATAATTATAGTTACTCTGCATATTTTACTATTACATAATAAAATATTGTATTTAAATGCTTGTTGTTCGCATGGATTAATGAAAAGTGCCTTTTGAACAAATTATCCTTCAAGGAACAACCAGTTCGGAACAATTCGCATTACAGGTTTTATGTGAGCGCTAAATTAATTAATGCACTAGATGATATAGTGTAATAGTATTGCTGCGGGGGGGAAGGTGGAGTTAAATGTGCATTCTTGTTGGGAATATTTTTGTCTGGTCCATAGGTATGTGGTATTGTTCAATAATATAATTAGACATGGATTTGACGTTCGTTTATCTGTGACTGCTTCTGTACACTCACAGTTTGGTATTGGGTATTTGTTTTGGTAGTGTTGACTCTGAATGTGGTGCATATCTCAGTTAAAGGCAGGTGGCTCCCACAGTTGTGAGTTTCTGAGGGTCCTGGCTGCTGCATATCCTACAACTTTGTCTCATGGTGACTATTCAGCAAAACGCACAATCCCTCTCCCAAAGATTTAAATTTCGCGGATGATTTACCATACACTGGTTGCTTAGCAACTGAACCCAAGCAGTGCTACAGGAATATGCCATCTTTTTGTGCTCATTAATAAAAATGCCAATCTGACACACAGCCTGACTTTGGATCATTCTGCCTTCTGAAATCCCAAACGAGAAATAGAGCAGTTTGTATAATTAACATTCAAGGTATAGGTTTGTTTGTTTGTTTATTTTTTTATTTATTTTACATTCGCAACACATATTCGGTTTTAAACTTCTATACATTGTTCACAAGTAGCTTTTGCTGTTATAACCGTTAATAATTAATAATTACTGCTACTATTAGTATAGCCGTTTCTGCTATTCAAACAATGTCATCTATTGCAGTTGTCAAGAAGTTTCAAAATATTAACCTTTGGTGTACTGGGTAAATACAAACATGCAACCCAGAAAGGAATAACAAGCATTTTTATTTTATTTGTCCATATATTATAATGTATATAGGCCTCGTTTGCGCATTAGAAGGAATCCAAATATCTCTAGCTACTTTTAAAATAATCTGTGAAAATACATAGTCTATATCGAAATATTTTGTTTTCGTCAAAAATTAAATGAAAATCGTAAAATTAACAATTTAAAAATTAATATAATGATCAAAAATATGTAAAATCAAATGAAAACACATGCATGCTAGTTTTTGGTACTCTGCGCTAGATCAGTGAAGTCCAGTAGATGGACTTGATCAGGTTGTTACTCTGTGTAATGGTAAAGTGTATTTGCCACTGTCTTTCCATGATTGTTAATACGGATCATTAAGTTAAGAAGTGGGACTGATAATGAACTCTAAGGACAACATATAACAAAAGCTACATTTTAGCTAAGTGCAATACAGGATATCCGAATACATTTTTTCAACGATTTGAGTCTGTATGTTGGTAGAACAAAAAGTGAGTGAGAAGTGGGTTCAAAACCTTTGCAAAGTAAGTATTTTTTCTGTTAATGAATAGGACGATGAAACGTAGATATTAGGTTGTGCCTTTGATAATACATATTGATTAAAAAAAAAAACTTTTCTGACCACTGCTTGCTTCCCATGCATGTCTAGCTGAGCAAAGAAACATTTGTGTTTCTTCTTTTAAATTAATGTCTACGTAAGGTTAAGGTATATGTATGTGTATGAAGAGTTTCCTTAAAACCATATATCCGAAGTTCAGTCACTAATTATAATAAGTTGCTATATCATCTATAAAAGTCCTGCTTTCCATTACAATGAAGGTTGAGATACAGTTGCATCACGGACTCGGGACTTGTCAGGTGCCATTGCGAGTTTTGGAGGAGGCTTACCAAAGCCCCTTTTTCATGTCAGAAATGTGATGGCGTATTTAATTTCCAAGATCAGGAGACACTAAAACAGTCCGGTGGCCTGCAGTCAACTGTCTCTCTCGTAAAGCATCACATTTAAAAGAAGGCTCACATGTGGGATTTAATCTCTCCCTACCCATACTGAATATAGATATGCCATATACCAATATATATATATATATATATATATATATATATATATATATATATATGTATACCAATACTGAACCCGTAGATAAATCTCCCAGGTCTCTCAACTGACACGGAGACAATGGCCTTTAAACGTAATTTTACACTTAAGCTGATCAATAATCAATCCAATGATCAGCGGTTTATGATGTTATCCGTGACAACCGACACTTTTATTTCAGTAACTGTGTCACAGTATGTGCAGATGTGTATTTAATAGAAACTATGGAAGATGTAATTAGTTTATAGGCACACTTTAAAAAAATATTTCTGCGATTTCAAAAAGCAATACTCTACAATGTAATATGCTATAATTGTATTTATGTGATATGTGATATTGGTGATTCAGGAAACTCAGTGTCCTAAGGATAAACGAGGTCCACACAACGAGTTTTCAGGGACCTGTGAAGTTATTTTGGCTTACATGTAAATATTTAGTTTTTCCTGATAGAAAATCAGAACTAAGTATTATTTGTTCCCAGATAATATATATGTATATATATGAGGGATGAAAGTTTTCCAACTCATAGGTTCTGTCCGTGAACTGTGTTGAGGACCCCTATAATTTATAGAGGACTCACATCCATAAATTGGTCTCTCGTTTACACTAAAATAAATTAAATTTAAAATACTGCGTCTGGTAAAGAAATCGCCTTGGTCAGCTCTGGTTCCTTAAAGTATAATAAACGGAAATCAAATAATTCAAAGTATTGATGTGATAGTTGTTGTGAAAGGCTATTAAAAAAAAAAAAACAATCTGGTGAATTAAACGCAGACTTTATCACCCTGCCATTGCTTAATCACATTAATTCAAGAAAAGTGTCGTTTTACATTCATTTTAAATTCATATTTCGATTTTTAAACCTAATCTACCACAATAGGAAACCGTTATGTGTTTGAGTCATTGCTGAATTGACCCAAAATTATACACATTTTGCTCACTTATACTATATGTTAATGTAGATCTATACTGCACTAAAAAAAAAAAAAAAAACTTCGTCAGTCAAAAAACTGGTGTTGTCCCTGTTTGATCCCAAATTATATTATGTCCAACTAATTAATGTACTTATTATGGTTATGACGCGTACATTATTATTTCTGACATGGATATACAATGTATGTCTTCAAACCACACCTTGCTGATGTGTTGATAGCCTATCATCTACAGATTTTCATGTTGTAGTATAGTATACACATAGGCGAAACGTACACAGCTGAAAAACAATACAAATGTGCCTTCAACGCGCCGTGTTACTTATCTGTAGTTTAGCTATCAGTACTTTAGATGGGCTATCAAGCGTGCAAATTAAAAGTGTATTATCTGGTTTATTTAAATCTCACATATCAATAAATGACGTACCGGTGCCGTTGATGTCCACTTTTTTCCTGTTCTCTCTTTTCTCTTTTTGTTTTGGTAAGACTTGTATCCCATTTGAATTGTTCTTGGGTTTCTCACAGTGGGGAAACTCTGTCTCCCACTTCCTAAAGTCCCCGCACAGCCAACGCGTGCAGTGCAGATTTAATTAATTAGACCAATTAGGAGTAAGTAACGGCTCTTAAAACAACGCCAAGTCGTCCTACATAGAAGAACTATAATGCAACGGTTAAACTGGAAAAATATATCTACAATTGAAACTATTGAAACCATATATTTATGTATTTCCTTGTGCAGAAAATAACACCTCGTTTGTTTGAAATATTTATGAGTTTTAGGCAAACAATAGGCCTAAACAATCATTGTACCTTCCAATCCAACAATACCCTTACTTACTTACTTACTTACTTAATTCATTAAGTTGTTTGTTTATATAATTATTATTCTTTCCTTCTGTCTGTCTTATTTTGGTTCTTTCTTTACTCAATCTCAATTATTTTATTTCTTTGTCTGCTATGTAGGCCTGTGTCTATGTTTTTTAGGCCAATGCTAGACATTTTAATCTGGCGTTTAATACGTGGAAACATTATGTTTTTCAGAGGCTGGAGACGTTCATTGTGAGATAACATAGTCATTGATCAAATGGACTCTTTTTATATAGATATATACTTATATGCGATTTGTTTGTGTATTTAACGTTGCAAATATACTGATTTCTCCTGATAGTGGCGTTAGGGGCCTGCATAGGCTATAGAGACATCTGTTCAATAGGAAAATCACATGAAAGACATATCGCAACAGTACTACAGTATCATATGCTGTCATTTAAATATAAAATCGAAATACAGATATTTATGCCACAACATATGCAACAATTGTTTATCATATATAGTCAATTTAAATACATCAATTTCCAATAATATAATCAGAGACGTTAGAGGCAAAGAATGATTTGTATTTAATTTTCAAACTATATTAAATATAATATTTCAGGGTATAATAATCATAATTCATAATCCTGACATCAATAATAATAATAATAATAATAATAATAATAATAATAATAATAATAATAATGAGAATATAATATACCAGTTTCAATACACGAGTTTTACTGTTCACACAATAAGTCATAAAAATTAAAAAGTTGAAAGAAATGTGAGAAAAGCTTAGTCATACTTCATCAGCATCCGTTTTTGAAAAGTAAACTACTAGTTAACTTACCTTTAAACTTCTTAACTTACTTTTTTTGTTTATACGAGACTAAGAAAAAATATATATGCACAGATTTATTCATTAATAAAACAAGGATTACTTTTATGTTTTAATCAATATAAAATTTAATTCTCTGTGTTTAAGTCTTGTGATCTATTTATGTTGCGTAACAGATAACTCATGGAAATTGATATATTGTGTACTACAACAGTTGGATACCTACTACTAAACTACACAAGTGGAAGCTGATACTTTGACCTTGGTGCCGAAAGAAGCCGATACCTTTACACAACTCAGAGGCCTACAACTGAATAAAGTGACACAACGATTGCTTCTCGGGTGTATCTTCCATGTGTGATGGGTAGTATGGACCAGACTGCCTCTCTCCATCAGATGTGCACTACTGTACAACCAGCACAGATAAGTACACACACACACGCACACACACATATATGTTGGCGTATAACACGTGTTGATAGATAGGTCTTAGTAAAGTAAACGACATGTGTCCTCTTCAGTTAAATATCTACAGAATTGGGCTATTATCTTTCAAAGAGTAGCCTAATCTCTGATCTTATTTTATTTACATATGTGGGAGGGGGGTAAGGGTAGGAGAAAGATTTATACTTTACAATTATATTACTTTATTTCGATTCTAAAATTATTTCGTATTGTTGCAGAATATGAGCGTGTTAAGAAAAAATGTATAAAACGTGGTAAACTACACATACATACTCAATCAAATAAGAGTATAGATCCATTTCTTTTTCCATAGGGAAACGTTTTCAGCATTTTAAAAGCTTTTTTTCTGGTGTATTTTGTTTTTTCTTTCCTATGCTTTCAATAATGAAGACTTGTGCGGCAGTATGACTTACCGTATGTGAACCCCTTGTTTATCTAGGGTTAGTTTACATTGTCTTCATACCTGGAGTAAAACCTTGCCATTTTCGGTACAGAGCAACGCCACCACCATCACACATGTTACACCTCAAGTTCACCTAAGTAGCAAGGCAGTAGCAGTGCGCCCTGGACGTCTCCCTTTCTTTGGGGATATGTTTTTTCCTTGGAGAACATGCAATAATAAAACAAAATGAACTGAATCCCTTCGCAATGGACCCCTTTCTCGGGAAAAACGCTTTGTGTGTATTGCAAGTGCATGGGCACTGTTCAGAAATAACAACAGACATGCAGCCTCATCTACCCCACCACAGCTATGCGCTGATGTATGGACTTCACAGACGTCAGAAGAAATACACTTTTCCATATGCATGTGCAATTCTGCATTTCTTAAAGGAGACTCACCGGACGCCTTCAGGTTGGTAGACCATTCCTGCACTACCGAGATTTGATATATATATGAAAAAAATAATAATTAATAAGACTTTGGAATCTGGTCGAAGAGGGATATCAATCATCCTTAACAATGTGTCCTTTTTCTCAGTTGGAGAACTATTCCCTGGAGACAAGGGCATTTCCTTCTTATTAAAAAGGAAAGGATGTGGCAGTTAAGAGATCTCTGCTTCACAAATGTGCCAATTATCAATTATTATTATTATTATTATTATTATTATTATTATTATTATTAGTAGTAGTAGTAGTAGTAGTAGTAGTAGTAGTAGTAGTTATTATACTACTATTATACTATACTATGATTATTATTATTATTATTATTATTATTATTATTAGTAGTAGTAGTAGTAGTAGTAGTAGTAGTAGTAGTAGTAGTTATTGGTAGTAGTACTACTAGTAGTATAATGCATTGGCCTTGTTAAAAAAGTTTAGCCCTCCAATGATAATGTATTTTAATGTCAATTGAATCATTTAACATTTGCTTTTAATTTAATTTATCCATATCCATAGGATGAACCTAATAACTTTATCTACGGCTTCTTAAACCTTATACTGAGTTAGTCTTATACATTTATTCTTAATTGTGACATCCAGCAAAGATGGTCTCCATCTAATAGCAATACAAATGTTGTATAAAAATATAATCCCTTCTTTTTGATTATAATTCATACTACAGAAAGGCACCAATTATGAAAGATTATCCCTTTACTTCAAATCATATGCAATTTGTACCTCGTCACATATTAGGAGAAAAGTAAAAATGTATATTGTTTAAATATAGTTCGTGTCAATTTTTATATTTATATAGTATCTTATAAACGTATCAATTGTAAAACAATATCAGTAGACGGCCTATTAAGGCTTTCCATGAGGTTTTAGCGCCACCTGCTGGACCCTATTTTGTTGTAAATACAATTATAACTGCAAATAAAAACTCTACTGTCATTAAGATTTTATTTAATTATTCATTCATTTTGAGGAAAACAATCATAAACATTCAGAGACACACTATATGTTTTGTTTTTCTATATCGCTTTGTAAGTTCTGATATGTATTCTATTATTAATACTACTGTTATTATTATTATTATTATTATTATTAGTATTATTATTATTATTATTATTATTTTAAGTATAATAATTTACTTGGTTCCTGTTCCGTTTATATATAGACACTAATAATTATAATCCCACGAGATATTGCTGTTTCCCCATGGAAAACTACTGAAACCAAAAATAAATTTAAAAAATTGAGTTTCACTTAAAATATATATATATTTATATATATATATAAATCGACTTCTTAAGACCACATTAAGTATTGTTTTAATATTGATTACACAAATCTATATGTTCTATGTTAAATATAATAATAATAACAACCCCAATGCCTCAAACATTTATATTGCAGTCCAGTATTTCTCGCTTTCTTATTAATTTGGTTCTGTAAACGTCATCCAAATTAAATTCATAGTCACTAGTATTATCATTATAAAACTGATTGTATTTGTGCTAGAACAAAAAAGAGAGATACACATGCATTGATATACGTTTTTCTCGTACTTTTTTGAGCATCCAATCTGTATTGGGTACCACAGAGGTTCCTATCTAATACATTTGACTGTATTTGCACTGTAGCAATTTAAATTAAATTACCGATTCAAACCGATTTTAACTGCACATGGCAAAATCAAGACATCCGACACTAATCAGTAATACAAAGTTATCGGCGTAAGGGAGAACTATAAAGGTTACCCTACGTAGACAACATCCAACAACGTATTTGATGCAATATATTTCTGTACAAATAGTTTATACATTTTAATGATATTTTTAATTGGAGAGGACTTTTATAGACTACAGACATCGTGAAAAGTGATCCGAAAAAAGTCCGAAACAAAACCCAACTGTAAGGGACTTGGCACCAATCTGACATGTGTTTTGTCAATTAATTGTAAATGGAAATGTATCGAACATGCATGGTTGACTGTATTTGTAAATCACTCTGACCTGTTTTTTTTATTAGTTCAACTTTTGTAAATGAGAGAAACTTATATCATGCCTTTCACTATATTCGCCTTTCAACTGCATTTCCTCCACCATCCTGCCCTAACCAGTTCATTTAGCCTAGGTATGGTTACTTCATTATTATTTTTTTAGTTCTTGCCTTTTTCTTAAATGTAATTTTCTAAGATTATAATCCACAATTTTCATTAAAACGCTCTACACTTGAATTTTAAATATGTTCAAACAATTACTGGGGAAGTTATTGGGGAATAAAATAAAAACTTTAATACACCCGCTAATATAAAACTACAAGCCTGTATATAATAATAATAATAATAATAATAATAATAATAATAATAATAATAATAATAATAATACATATTAAAAGTCGTCGCAGCAGTAAGGACGATTGGTATTGACTACAAGGTATAGATTATTATATTTTTAGCCTTTTATAATCAGATGATAATTATTCAAAAAGAAAAATAAATCGTGCTCAATATGAAGAAAGGAACGGGTGAAAATGTCGTGTACCTGTAAAACTTATTCTTACATTCTTACTTTATGGACTACACGTAAAATAGCAAACACATGTATACTTTGCCATCCCATCATAAGTGATAGTTTGACTCTCCCCAAGCTTTGTAATCCATAGGATCTTTACCCAAAACAAATGAGGTGTTTAATGAATCAATTAGACGATGCTCTGACAACAGGTCAGCTATTTACAACGTAGTAGTGTCATCCAAAATGATGGTGCCACAGATTAACTACATCTACCAGCACTACTATTACTAGGAGGTCTACTACTACTAATACCCTCATTAGAAATAATACTGATGAGGGGTACACAAATGAACATGAGGGTTTAATGTCTTACAAGTTCAATATACTAGATACAATTTGTGATTCACAATGCTGTGCCACTGTAAAAGAAAGAAGTCCACATTATTTAGACTCCGCCAACATTTCCTTCCACACATCTTAGTACCACAGCCCATCTCATTACATAACTGGCCAGCTGGAAGACCCTGACACAGAACATGTCTAAATAAATTAGAGAATAAATTGTCGATTGCATATTATATCACCAGTACCTGATGATGTTGTTTATTTATGTAAAAGAAAAATCATCTAATTGAGTTATTTCTGAATGTTCTCTGTTATTTCTTCTGTTTTTTTTTAGATTGATGTTGATTATTTTACATATATACTCACAGAGTTCTAAATAAATAATCTTTCAAGTTTGGAAAGGACTACACATAACAGTATTGTGCTATAGACTGGTAGTCTGTAGCATAACTACTCACTCCTGGTACAGAACTGTCTATTATGAAGTATTGGAAAATTCATTATTGTGTGACACCTTAACAGGGACAGGTCTAAGCAAACAGATACATTTTCACCTGCGTTTGTGTCGGGTGATTATCTATGAAAAGCCATAGAAAGAGTTATGAGTTTTAAAAGGTCCAGTGTCCACAAAGCTCAAAGTGTCCATCCTTTTGGCTTTTGACAACCAGAATGCACCGACCTGTTCACAGTCAATAACAAAAAGTGTCTTAAAACTAGGTTCAATCAAAAACCAACTGGGTAACAATTCTAATACCCCTTTCATCACAGTCATGTTAATCAGTTTTAGTCAAAAATAATGAAATTGATACCAACAAACAAAAGTCTTATCTTAATCTAACAAAAAAACAATTCAGCAGACAATGGTGTTTTATATTTTACCTCGTGATACACTTTTCAAACGTAACAAACAGAACATCAATAACAAACACAAACAGGCTGGCTTCAGAATGGTATGAGCAAATGGATTGCATCATTCAGCATGTTTTATTACCCTGGGTGTCAGGGCCTGGGAGCATGCTCCTGCTTTTCTAGCACATTGTCAGTAAACCTGCTGTGTCCTTTTTGAATATTTTGTTACCGTCTAGTAAAACACAGTCTTGACATAACTACATATAAGCTCTAAACAGGCCTTTTAATTTACACAGAGTAGGAACAGACTAGAGAAAAGCTGAGTTTCCAGACATCAATGTAACTAATGGGATGTTCACAGGAACATTCTTAAAGTTGGCCAATGAATCACTGGCAGAAGCCAATACACACTCTCAGGATGTTGTCATGTGGTCCAGAAAAATGGGATAAAAAATTGCAATTTCACTGACAGCGTAACTCCAGCATAAGAATGTCATGCTGTGGAGCTGTCTGATCATTTTCATGGACATCCTGTTCTACCACATGTGTAGGGTTCATTTTTGACACTTTACTTTTTTTTTATTGTTGGCATCCAAGTATTATTGATTGTCTTTCAGTCAAGCAGAATGTCAAACACCTTGTAGATTCCTTACTGGACATTGTTTTGTCGGTCATCTAGTTACTCAGTCCTGTTTGTGCCCATTTATATTTCATATGTAGTATTATCAAGACCATATTGTACTATCGGGTAAGCACTGTAAGAGTGTGAAGTCATATCATCAGGCATCACTATGCGCCTGCCTATGTTTTTCATTTTGTTTTCCCCCAGATCTACACTGCATGAGGAAAAGACTACACAACATGTCCCAGAAGCCTCCACTGTGCCACCGCACTGCCAGTTACCCGACTGTAAACAGTTACAGATATGCAGTCAATGCCTGCACATAAAGAAGGACCCAAGCCGTCCTCATCATAAGCTGACATCAAGAAATTGATGAGGTAAAACAAATATTTCCTAGCTTCTGATGAGTTTTGAGCTATGAACCTGATTTGGAATCTGGCTTGTATCATGAACAGTTTCTGATAACCTATCTGTTTTTCTGTACCATGAACACAGACTCTTGCATTGCATTTATGTTTTGTGAATGTCTCCCATGAGCTGCCGTTGCTGTCAGGAGTTGGGGAAACATTTGCTGTACACTGGTAAACTGCATAACTACAGTTTCATAGATAAAGAAAACCAACAACAAATTTCATTAGAACTCAGGAGTTATCCTTTTCAACTTCATTTACAGTGTTCCAGTCTTTATTGGAAAGACTGCTCCTGATAACTGTTCATAAAAACTAAACATACAGACACTGTGCCGTCTTTCACTGAAATTGCTGTCTCAATAACTGGGGAAGCCTGAAAACCCCTCCTACCGTATCCCTGCGCAACAACTCCCTCACTGCAGGATACAGCAGGTTTATTGACAATCTATAAGATCAATCAGGAGCGGATTTCAAAGCTCTCAAACACAAGGTGATATAAAATTCAAACTGATGCAATCTTTCTCCCTACCAATTGTTAGCCAGCATGTTTCTCTTTCAGTTAGTTATGTTCTATGTTTGATACATTCGAAAAGTCAGTGATGAAGTAAAATAACATTTAAAAATTTCCAGCAACTTGGTGGATGAATGAAGATGAGTTTTACCCAATTTCCCGGTCTAGCAAGCCATCTCTTTTGTCCAAATGAACTTTATAATTGGATGTGACTGAAATCAGAAAAAAAAGTTTAGATTGCTTGAACTCCCCTAGTTTTATTAGAAACTAACTCATATTGGTTGATCTGGCATGGTTAGAAAAATCAATCTCAAGGAAAATGTGTTCACAGGTCCAAGATAAGGCTAAGAACAATGCCCAACATCTTTTGCCATCTCACCCAAAGTTAATGGTCACACGGGTCATACAGATATTTAACATATACTTCAGCAAGAAGGTATAAGTTCAATTGTGAGGGAAATATGAATTTAGAAAACTACCTGAACATGGTTTTGAAGAACAAACTTGCGGGCATTATAATCTTGTTGAGCTGTTTCTGTAAAAAGACAATATTAATACAAAAAAAAACACTTTAAGAACTTAAAAAAACAAGTTTATTTATTTATTTTTGTATGTATTTTTACTTTTCCCAGCTTTCCCCAGGGAAAAAGATCCCACACAATGTTGTCTTCGTAATGGCCATTCACTTCTCGAGAAAGGGTATGAAAGGATTTGGATAATTATGTGTTGTATAAAGGACATTGCTACTTTTAAAGAAGCACATTTCTAAAAGGGTTTCTTACATTACAGATTAAATTAATTTATGGGAAAAACACACATAAATGGATTGACCTGTAGAACACCTGCAAGCTCTGAATGCAAATCAGCTCTCTGTTTTGTTGAGAGCAACAAGATTGTTGCCTCCAAAAATTAACCTCTTCATCTTTGCTTGTTTGCTTCTCGTTGAAGTAGCTCTTCGTCATAGTCATCCTCATAAAATTCCAAGTTTGCACAGAGACAAAATACTGGTGTTTCTTCTTAGAAAAAGAGTCAGCAAGAATGCCACTTTACCAGGTATTCAATCTCTTCCCCGAGCCACAAAATTATTGTCTCAGGGATGAGCTCGCCAACAGTATAAAGCGTGCAGCTCCTCAGAACGGTATCATAATAGTCAATTAATCATTAAAAGCTGTTACCAGCCCTCATCGAACCAGTCTGGCACAAAATGTTAATCAGCCCAATATCACTATAATAAATTCACACAAATTGAACCAATCGATAGCTTTAAGACCTAATAGATCAATTGCAGGGCAGTGGGCCTCTCCTTGGGGTCCTGGTGACATAGCTGCCACACGACTGCTACATTTCTCGGCAAGCTGCCAACAGAGGTCATCTATCCCAACAGGCTGTTCACTTCAGCAGCAGTTACCAAGGTGACAGCATGTCACTGTTGCCCCAGTGTCCTGCTGGGTACGGTGGAAGCCAATGCATCACTGCCTTTGATGGATTTGTCAATAATACTTAGCAGGGGAGGAGAACTGCTCACATAGCACTCGCAGGTCCACAGTCCCTGAGCGGTTCAGGGTGATTTAATTGTTTGAAGAGATGTGTGCTTCTGCATACATGCAAGGATTAAGCAGTGGTACAGCTAGCACAAGCCGGCAGATAGAATTACTGTACGCTAAGCCCACAGGAAAAGAGAGAAGCAAAGAACAACAAGGTTGGCTGTCTGGCTTAGTATCACATTAACCAAGCAAGAATGGAAGGAGAGAGAGTCAGCGGCGGTCCCCAGGAAAGGAAAAAAAGAGAAAAGAAAAAGGAAAATTGCAGATTAACCATTTATGGTTTATGGGATTTAATGTATTACTTATAATTGGACGCAGGTATCTGAAGTTTCTCATTAATCCCCCAGGCCCTGAAATATATCAGAGTGAAATGCAAACAGCACGTTCCTCTAATGGCTTTAATTGCAATACGCTTCACTCTCTTTCTCTCTTTGTCATGCTCCAATATTTCGAACTGTGAATATGAATTAACTTTGTTCGTGTTGTTGCTTTTTTCTTTGTATCTCCACATTATTTAAAGTGGACAAATAGATAAAATATTTGTCATGGGTTTATGATGTAAATAATAGACGTGCAAATGTGAATAACGTTATTTCTTGATCGTATACATTATCAAGAAGAGGAATAAAACATTCCTCAGCTGTAGACTATTCCTCAGCTGTAAAATCACATGTTAACAGGAGTTTCTATACATATTTTTCTGTGGGCTTGGCAGGATTGACACAGATACCAGAGAGTGTCAGGGTCTTGTATTTAGTACACCCTTACATTTGCAATGAAGTGAAACTCCTTGCATAAAATATACATCTGCATATGTACATAAATTAACACATATAGAGACGTTTCAAACAATTATGATTCATATCAGAACACTTATTTCACATTTTTTGCAACAACCTATAGGAATGTGTGACTAGTTTTGACTGCTTTGTCACAGCTGTGTTGATTCTCAAATATTTAAACGATACCTACTGATTAAAATGCCACATTTGACAGATAGATACTACTCGGTGACGATACTGTAAGTGGGATTTTTTAGAACTAAAGAAAAATATTCATCAAGTTATTAGTCTATACTTTTCTGAACACATGCATTGTTCATTTTTGCTCATCTGCAGTATTCAATCACACATTTTGAACAACCAACTACATGCAGATGCCTGGACCCCTTTAGTTTATCAAAGGAAGTGCTGTTGATGTATGAGAGGAGCACCTAGGTACTTGGACTTTATTATTATTATTATTATTATTATTATTATTATTATTATTATTATTATTATTATTATTATTATTATTTGTATAGATACAGCTCACATCCAGCTAATCACCCAATGCATGCAGTCTGGACAGCACAGGTGCAGTGTCTAACTAATTATCTTCTGGAAATTGTAAAATAAAATCATCAGATAAATTCTCTACCTTAATTATTTGTATCAACATCAACGTCATAACAATGCATGGGATAATACAAACAATACAATACACATACCCTGTTACAAAAGTTAAATGTAGGCTATTATATGTTAAATAGGAGTGACACTAATGTAATTTATTGCACTGCACTATTACCAGTGACAACTTCTATTCATCTGAGACTAAATGAACTCCTGGAAACAACATGAACTGTGGTGTGCACAGAGAAATGCTGTCATTTCTTTATTCGGTTGCTTGAGGTGCATTAAAACCACATATGACTGAGCCTAATTAAGGTATATTAGTATTAAACAGTAACTGCGTAATCAATGTATTATTCAAATATAGTTACTTACACTCAGATACCATCTTCATGATTAATGCACTGTTTATATCAAATACATTTCCAATCAGATACGACTGCGAGGATCACTGTAATTTAGTTTTAACTAATGAATCCCTTGTTGCGGAGTTGTAAAACAATATTTTAGGTATATAGCCTTCACCAATAATTATATATTCATATATTTCAAATGACATGCAAAGTTTTTCTTTTCTTTCTTTAACTAATTACATGTTCATGCTTCACCTAGAGGTCAACACAAGGCAGAGAATGTATACATGCATTTTTTGTAAAGCGGGGAAATCAGTGCTGTCTGCCAGGATTTATAGTGTTCCAGCGGGTTTGCCAGGCCTTCATCTCCTTGTATCAACAACAACAATCTGTATTTTCATGATGGAGGGCTGAGGAACCTTGCATCAATGGACACAGTGTGCTGTTCTTCTGCTGCACATTTTGGCAAGGGTCGAGGAAACACAGCTTGCAATATACGTTGCTTTACCTGTGGTTTCATGAATACTGCACTTAATTTTCAGTAATGTCAACTGAGAATTATACAGTGTGGTACAGTCTGAACCATTCGCATTTTAAAGCGTAACCCCTCTGTATGGTCTGCCTCGAGGTGGGCTCTTAGGTTCAGTAGGTCTTTGTCTCACACATTAAAATCGGTATACAGTATAACCCAGTCATACAATATTAAAAGGCATTTTAAGTGAAGTGTACTTAATTATAGGAATTAAAACCGTGTGTTATAGAGTGTCTTGCTGTTTGAATGATCCAAATTCAACCATCAGCTCTCAATACACATTTTTGCACAAATTCCTGACAAAGAGAAGTATATGCAGGAGACCTCCCATGCCAAAATGCTGCCCTCCCCCAATAAGGAAAGACAGACATGGTGTGGTACACAAACTGACCAACTGACCAAAAATATCTAACACAACCAAAGAATGCCATATGGGGACTAAAATGTGTCATACCCGACCAATAAATGCCATATGTGACCAAAAAGTGCCATAGGAGACTAAAAAAGGTGTCGTAGAGGACAACCAGATTGCATCCATATTATTGCATAGTTAGTTGTTGCAAGTTTCAGCAAAATGCTCATTATACATCATAATTAATATATAACAGTCTTTATTTACTGCCAAGTCTGTGTATCTCAGAAGCAGTGACAGACATTACACTGCAACGACACACACAATGAATGATCGCAAATGCCTATATTTCAGAATATAATTAAATAACACTGATATGATATACATGATATACAGTCCTTCTGTCTGTTCCCTACAATGTAAAGTTTATCTTCCAAGCCATCTCCTGCTACAGTGTTGGCCTTTTGCAACTGCCTACACAGGGACAGTGTGACTGGAAAGCCTCAGAAGGGGACTGTTCTGTTCTTGCCCGCTGCACTCACTGTATTTTGGACAGGTGGGAGGTCTGAAAGTGTCTATTTGTAATGAAGCATCCCTCACACACACACTGACTCACATATACATATACACAGACCAGTGTGTCATGATAACATAATAAACAGGGATAGAATATGGGCCAAAGATAAGGCTGCATCAATTTTGTCCCCTGCGACACACCATTTCCCTCTCCCACATTTTAATGACTGAAGGACTGATACACTAATGGATTGAAAACTACATACACTACTACTACTAAACTACACATAAGATTAAAACTTCTGAGGTACATATACTTACATAATAGAATGGACATGGATTTCTGATCTAACTTACATACTAACTTACATACTGTCATGAAAATGAACATATCCGCTACTAACCAACATAAATGTGCCCCATCTTCTTCCCATTATTAGCTAAAAACCATTTACTTCGAAACTGATTTGAAAGTTTGATGTGAAACAAGGTGGGATGAGATGGCAATGATTGACCAGGCTTTAGTCAACAGCTAGTTTTAGAAGCACAAGACTGAGCAGGCAATTTAAGAACTTAAACGTTTTCAATTACTATCTGTAGATTCAGATAAAGACTTAAAGGGAAATAAATCGGAACAGCTGGACTTCTGACAGACTTAATATAAATTTGCTCAATTTTTGCTCCACCTGACAGACATGTAAAACATTAAGTATTTATAAAGAAACAGTTCCCCCATGTGAAATGGCATGGCAATTAAACATCTCATTCATTTTGGGGGAATGACATAAGTAAACAAAAATGTCCAACCCACAACAAACATTTCAAGTTTATGGATTGGGCTATGTAAAAAAATTAAATTATATATATATATATATATATATATATATATATATAATACAAAAATTAGCATTTCACGGTTAAATTGATTGGCCCTTATTACAAGTTTTTTTTTTTTTAATGAGATTCGGTGATTGTACATTTTGAAGTTAAAAAGTAAGACAATGCACTTATGTCAGGCATAATTATAAATTACCATTTATAGTTAGCCTATCATTTATTCATACATAAACAGCAACATTATCGTATTACTACTGCAAAACAAATACATATATTACAAATGTGTTATGAGCCTTGATTCATCGTATTTATTTCAGTGCAAAGTCTCCATTTGACATCAGTGTTCATAATGCTGGAATAAAAAGTGAATGTATTTCCATTTAAATGTTACTTTAAATCCTGTAACGTTTTAAAATGCCTGGGGGATGTAATATGACTCGAGTTGCTGTGTGGAAGACAGATCCTGTGCTCTTGAATAAGTGGTGTTTTCCATAGAAACGTTATGGTCTTGTCTGCTATCCGCTAAGTGTCGTGACATCACATCCTGAAACCCAGAAGAGCTGTCCTTTGATCATGATTGTGATGAAGGTGACACTTTTAAGTATTAAATGATACTTAACTGACAGAATGGAATAGAAAAATCACACATACTTTACCTACTAACACACGAGTAAATATATAAACCAATAATCTTATGGACTGTAATAGTTCCCCTTTAAACAGCTCTAACAAGACTCGCAAATGTAAACTGTGCATGGAGACAAAAGGTCGGAGCTTATCATTATGGCCTGTTTTTTGTGCATTTCAAATATACATGTTGTGCATATGTAGAAAAATTAGGCAGCACTGTGGGGTAGTGGTTAGGGCTCTGGATTCATAACTGTAAAGTTGTGGGTTCAAATCCTGGGTGGGGCAGTCCTGTTGTACCCTTGAGTATCTGCGAAATGACAAATAATGTAATGTATAAAAAAAAAATGTACCATTGAATGTTTAGACAGATTCTCCATGAATTCACAGATTTTGTGTGTTCTGAAACCCAACATTAATTTACTAAGTGTAAAAATATGTTTCCTTTGCACTTGGAATATCAATGATAATATATTAAATATTAATGAGAAGATAAGAGGCCCTACAAAATACAGGCCTCTATGAAATACCGTACCGTATAGCCTACCCTGTGCATAACCAGAATGTGAGATATTTGCTGCATGCAGATCCTTTTCTAAAACAAGAAATAATGTTGCAAATATATGTAGATTATAGTCTACTTGATAATTATACTTGTTTGTGTTTTTCTACAGAGAGAAAAAAAGGAATCTATGTGCAAAATACCTGTTGTGAATGTATTTGAAAATGCGCTCAGTTATAAATAGAAGCAGCGACGTTTAAGAGCTATTCTCACTGAAATAAAAGTAATTAATTGGTGTAATACACAAAGGACATAATTATCTTTTTTGGTAACCAGCACATATTTAATTACTAGTAATTGTTCTCAAAACCTTGTTATTCAGAAGTATTGTACACTAGACAGTGATTATGCATTCAAAGTACTAATCCCCACTTTTGATATCATAGTCATTAGGGTCTTTATATCAAAGTTCACTAATAAATGCATCCACATGCCGAAAGAATGTGATCTCACATTGTGAGAAATATATACATTGGCACAATAGTTTTATTTCCGTTTTCTTGAAATCAGGCTAAACTAAGGGCATCTATTTTTATGTTATATGTGCTAATGATTACCAGCTCAGCAAATACACTGAAAACATTTACAGGGAAGCAAATGCTTATTAACCTGACTTGACCATGTGTTTTGTACTTTTATCTTTGTTAGTATCTAATTTTAGATTGTAAACAAAGGTATTTAAAATTTCACACAAATCTGACATGCCTGTGAATGATGTGTTTCTTCAATGGACAATTTAAAATTGAACAATTACAATCAATAAACAAAGAAAGGCTAATCTGATCCTGTGATCTTGACTTTACTCGCTGCCCCAATTTCTTAAAGCTGTGCTAACTGATTAGTCTTTATGTTGGATTTTGTAATTGAAGCACTATAAACCCTCCAGGCTCATATGTGTTTTTAAGTCTGATTCCGGTAATTTAACCTTTGCAAGTTAGAATGCAGTTAAATTGTCTGACCAGATGTTTGCGAGGTCCAGTAGCAGGTTTTCTGTCCTACCGAGATGATATCGGAAAATGGTAAGTGTTATTATTGAATTCATCAAGTGCTTTCACACTTCTGTTACTGAATGTTGTACCATTTATCCATTGTTTTACAGCCCACAAGTTTTTGTCTTCATCAACCAAAATCATTTCTGAAAAATGAGCACATTCTCGACTCACATCGATGCTCCTCGAGTCTCTGAAAACAAATGGCATGAGTCAGCTTGAGTGTTTTGCCATATACTAGTTTAGAGACTGCAGTCAATGGAAGTGAAGCATTGCCTCTGACAAAAGCTATGAAACACATGTGCGATGTTAATGTTTAATGGCCAGGTAGTAAACACCCACTGAGGTTTCCAGGGCATCAGAGCTGGATTTGCAGTTACAGTTTTTGACTTTGTCCTTTTGTTTCATTTTTTTGTTGTGTTATACTGAGCAATTAAGAGTTGTATAATTTGGCAGTCATTAATATATAATAATCATCATCATTATAATAATAATGTATTACTGTTACACTGTATGAATCATAATTTGGCAGAGATAATACTAATCAAAGTATTATTGTTTATCGTTATCATTGCATGACAATTGGGAAGCTGTAAACAGAGTGAGGCAATGTCGGCTCAACAAGTGCAGGTATAAATGGGTATTTATTTTAATGAATAAAATAGTCAGATAATAAGTATTGGCCCAGTAGCCACTGAAGCTAAATTTAGAGGGTTTTAGGACTTGTGTATTATGACATAAAAACAGAGCAGAATATTTAAAGTTATTGTAAGAACTTTATTAACAGAAGGTGAGGCAAAGAAAGAATTCAACACCTGACATCTATTATAAGTGCTAATTTGATTTGAGGTAAGACCGCTGAAGGCTTTCGCTGAGAACTTGCATGACCTAGTTCATTTGAGAATTCATTTTATTATTTCTGGATAATTACTTAACTGTACTGGTTATCTTTGCACTATTAAGTTTCTCATTTTTAATCTTTATGTTTGATGTATTATTTATTTTCTCTTTGTTTTACACATTATTCATGGATCCATCAGATCTGTCTGTTCACACCATGTTTGCAACCTATTAGCTACTACAATCTAGGATGTAGGACATATATTTTGTATTTACTGTATATTTTCCTCTACACTTGTGTAATTTTGAACTTGTAATTGTATTATGTTTTGAACTGTACTGTATGATTGCCCTTTTGTAATGCTCTTACATTTTGTAAGTCACCCTGGATAAGGGTGTCTGCCAGGAAATAAATAATACTAATAATAGTAAAAATAGTGGTACAGTTTTTAATCACCTAAAAATCACAGTGTCAGAAAAAGGTTCTAAGCAAGTGGACAAAACTCTTCAGTGGTGGAAATAGTAGACTGAAATAATAAAATAATAATAATAATAATAATAATAATAATAATAATAATAATAATAATAATAATAATAATAATAATAATATATCGTTGTTGTTGTTGTTGTGTAGAAGTCAATTAAACAGGTCCTTCTTAAAATCTTGAAGTTTTACAGCTTAATACTGATCATTGGATCCTTGCTAGAAGAAATCTTAAAAATAAAGAACTGTTCTCACGACTGCTGTGCTCAACAGTTCCTGCTGCTCTGCCAGCTTTCAAAACCTTGGGATGAATGAGATAGATAGGGCTTTATTTAGAAACTGATCCTGCTATAATAAACCATGATTGATGTGGAACAACATGCCAGATTCCTCTCAAATACACTTGACAGTTAGTAACTGAAGCTGAAAAAAAAATCAATATAAATATTTAAGAAGACACACAAGTGTGCACACCCAACTCCCTCACTCGAGCTCATTCGGTACAGTTCATTTTACTCATTTGGGTTAAAAATCCTGCTGGGTATCGCACAGACTCGGGAGGAGTGTAATATATCTTCATTGTTTATAAAAATGACAGCTCCTAATGGGGCATATTAAGTTTAACACAAACTATTAAAATCCCTTCATTAAATTATTTGCCACTCTATTTTGGAATCTCGTTAGCTTGGGGACGTAGGTGTGAGATCCTCAGGAAATATGCGCACACATTGAGACTATTATGCATAATGTTTATTAAACAAGCCTCTGAGGAAGTTTTTCTTGGGTCGCTCTCAAGTATTTTCATGGTGTCAGGTTTCCCCCCCTGTTTCAGGTCCCATGCTCCTTCCTCTTAAACTATGAGCAGCTGTAGCCTGTGTCTGACTCCTTCACAGCCTTGTAATGATTTCCTTCCTTCTGTGGCAATAGGGACTCCCTCTTCTGCCCCACATCGCCACAAAAAAAAGGTAAAAAGAAGAAAAGAAAAAAGAAAAACTGTCTTCCAAGCGAAATGCCAAAGCAGGCCTTGCTGCTTTCAGGGTAGAAACTCAATACAACTACTAGGTAAAGAGGAGGCCACAAATTGGTACCATCTGGGAGACAGAAGCTCGGTGGACTCTTTAAGACGGGCTTGGACATAGTGGGCCCCAGGCTGTTTCGCATGCACCTGCAGACTAGGGCAGACATGTTGGCAAGCCCGACTGAGCTGTCTCGCTAATCAGCCCGCCCAGCCAAGAACAAATTCTGCCGTGGTCTTCGGGATTAATAAAGCAAACAGAGCAGCCGTGATCGCACAGGATGTAGACAGCAGCATCTTGGGAGCCTGTGAGCACAGAAACCCTAACTGTGGAATCGTAGACCAGAAAATATCAAAAGGAATAAAATCCTACTAGTAACTACAAATAAATAATAACAGACAAAAAAAGTATCCCAGTTCTAACCCTTGCCCTATTGAAAATATTGTTATTGCTATGAATGGAGGCTTGTCTGGTTTCTGTCTCTCTGAATTAAATAACTATTTCAACCCCATGTGAGTCTATATTTTGTGTAAATAAAAATACTTCACAAATTAAGTGACCAAAGCTTTTTTAATTACAATTTCATGTGTTTCAATTATTTCAGTCTGAAAGTAATTTGCAGCAGTCATGCATGTTTGTCTGCAGAGTTAACATTGTCTTACATAACACGGTCAACGTACTTCTCAGAAAAATGACAGAAATGCTTTGAAAGTATAATTATATTACTTTTATTAGAAATAAATTCCCATGCGGGGTGACTGAAGGCGCCCAGCTGTAGGAGGTGCCATATTTTATATGAGGTGTTAAACTGGAAACCTGTCAGTACTGCGCAAAATAAAATTATGTTACTTAGAAGAACAGAGACATTAACCCCAGTATCCATTCGTTATCAATAAACAGTTCATCCGGTGTAGGGTCACAGTGAGCCATGGCCCAGCAGGCACGGGGCACAGGGCACGGGGCACAAGGTAAGGTACACTTTGGACAGGAAGTCAGTCTATCGTAGGGCAGCTCACATACACAGGGCAATTTAGAGTAGCCAATCAAACTAAGCAGCATGTCTTTGGGATGAAACCAAAGCACCGGGAGAAAACCTATGCAGACATGAGGAGAACATGCAAACTCCACAGATACCGAGGGCTGCAATCGAAAGAGGGGCCCTGGAGCTATCAAATTCCTGAACATAATAAATATATTACCCTGCTCAGTTAGATATGTCTTGGTTAGTTCTCAGATAAACAAATAAATAATTAAAATCCAACCTTTCACACCTAAAGGTTGCTCTTGTGGATTGATTAATTGGTAATGCGCATTAGTCCAAATACCCCTTTGTAAATGGAGAAGTATGCTATCTTCCTCCACATCGCCTAATTTTCTTCTTTCCCCTCACTATGAATTATATAGTGTATTGAAAGATGTGTCCACAACTGTGAAGATAGTTCATATTTTATAGAGTTGTTTACAGTCGAAGAGCTACATTCTCAATTTTACTTATTAATGTTATTTCTGAGGGAAAACAAACAGAGAACAATAAAGTAACAATAAAACAAACCGAGTAATCTGCAACACGGTACATCCTACTATTTTAATGGCTTTGAATAAATTATAAACCTCAGGAGCTTTAAGCAATTCAGGGTCAGAGTGAAAATAATGACAGCAAAGCCATGACACTAACTAAAGTTCATTAAGTTTGCTTGATACTCCTTTAGCTGATGCGTGTTGAAAATGAAGGGAGATAACAATACCAGTATGTTGTGCGTTTGCTGCTTTATTGTGTTCATTTGGTCTAAAATTGTGCAGGTCGTAATGGAATAACATTCTAGAGGCATTTGATCAGTATTTAATGCAACAGATGGGGTTTATGGGCTACCTTTATGTAGAGATTGCAAGAAACATTAATAATGGTTTTATAACAACAGTTGAATAAAATCAGTTGAATATGGACAATTAATTAATTAGGTTATTAAGTATTGGAGACATATACATATATGCACATTGCTGTTATAATCATTCAGCTATTGAATGTAATTTCTAACATAATTTAAAATTCCCAAGCATGAAACAGGCAGCCAATTAAATTGCATTTACTTTCCTCACATCATAAACTATTAGTCTCATGTGTAAATCTTAACTTGGTATCCGTAGCTGATATTCAATTTTGTTTTATTGTTTAATAACAAGGGATGTCTTTTCCTTTGATGGTGGAGAAGGTCAGAGTCAGGGTTGTGCTGTAGCTCAAGGTCACCAGTCACAATATTAAGGCATCTATTGAGACCGAAGGCGTCTTCTTTAGACCTTAATGGGGGTTGACTTTTTATTAACAACATACACAAAATCTAATCACACTGTTCTGTGGAGACACTTGGTAACCTTGAATTATGACTATTGTTGACAATTTTGTAATTCCAGTTTAAAACATTATATAAGGGCTCATTGCACATCCCGTTGTGAGCTGTGTACTGTATATTATTTGAAGTGGTCAAAAAACAAAAATGTGAACAAGAGTCTTATGAACAAAATGACCAGAACAGGTCACATTAGGTAGAGTAAGTGCCTTGCTAGTAATAATAAAATGCACAAAGTTCATTATAGATATAATGATACTGCTTAGCATTCACTTCCCACACACAAACACACACAAAACAGAATTAAACTGATTCAGAGCTGACAGCAGTTGGTTCCTTAAAACATTGGCAGAGCATGAATCCCACATTGTTGCCAGCTGCTCTTTTGTACTCATTACACAAACTCAACAAATATAGTGATGAACTAAAATATATATGTATGAATGTGTGTGTGTGTGTGTGTGTGTGTATATATATATATATATATATATATATATATACACACACACACACAAATCTATAACCTGTTTTATAGTTTTAAGTAGAAGAAGAGTTGTTTGCTGCACATTTGCTATAAAATAAAATAAATAAAAACCCTGGTCAACCACTGCTCAGGTTTGACTCATACTGCAGTGTTTCATCATTTCCGACCATCATCACTCCAGGGGTGGACAACGGGCTCTTCGTTATTGGAGGTACTGACCACATTATGTTCAGCTGTTTACGATTCGTTCATTTAGTTCAATAAGTATAGTTGATGAAACGATAGCGACGATTTTACTGGACACTGAGTCATCCCAGGGAGTAGTCATAAAGATCCCAGCTGATTGAACTAACTAAACACAGGTGTTGTCAATACTTATGTCTGCAAACACACACATGGAGTTGGAGACATAAGTATTGACACCCCCCTGTCTGGACACTGGTGCTTAGTGTCTGTTGGCCATAAACATCAAATTGTAATCTTTACTGTAGACATTGACAATGTATTTCATGTCATACTTGGTGTGTTACCTATTAAAATTGTGTTTTTTAGTTTGTCTGTTTCAGTACACAAAGAAGCACAGAGGGTAAATGGAAACTTGCACTAACATCTAACAATGTAGGTCTATTTGAGAACCGCCATCAATCAGCCTAAACCTGAAAAGCTTAACAGTGGCATCAGGGGGGCTAACTGCTGGCACACTACTGTATAATCGTGTAATACAGTTGAAGAAAGATGTATTTGCTTCTAAAGTGTGTGTGCGAGTGTGTGTGTGTGTATGTAAGAGGGCTATGAAAGTGTTTAGTTGAAAAACACCAATGTGTTTGAAGCTTTAACTCCCAGGGTATATGAAGCACTTTTATGCTTTACTGGTCTGAATCATTTTTATCCACTTTATAACTATTTAGAGAGTAATTCTCAGGTGTGCAGTATAGTCCCATTGCTGGTGAACCTAACAGGACTAATATTTCTGGACATCCATGCCTACAACACAGCCTGCTCCAGTCAAGGCAACAGACACTGACTGCCAGAAGTATTTGGTAATTAGATAGATATTGATCAAACATTATTTAAGCAGGTACCTGCATATACTGTAAAATATGAGTATGTATGAGGTACAATATGAGGTATGTATATACATCTTTCTACATTTATGTATCTTTTTTATGTATGCTTCTGGATGTTTTGTCTTAAATGATAGCAAGGCCCTTAAAAAGAAAACAAAATCCCATTCATAGAGTAGAGTAATTGCAGTGGCAGGACATCCATTGGCAGTTCCTAGATTTAAGGACCATTAAGGCCGGTTAAGAATTATGAATATTAACTTTATACAACTTAGAATCTCAACAACAATAACAAGTGAGATAAGCAGATAGTCTTCTTCTGATACTAACAAAACTGGCTAGTACATTTGGATTTCCATTTACAAGGTAAAAAAAAATGTTAATTCTATATTAATACCAGCAGTGAATTTCATCATTTTCCAAAGTGACAAAAAAAGATAGTCTTGTACTTCAGCATTGGCTGTCAGCACAGCATGATTTGCAAAATGTGTCATTGAAAGTGTAGACAGTGATATATTTAATAATTTGGAAAACACGGGCTATCACACAATATCTCCTGTTTCAACCCCTTGAGTGAGTGAGCTATCCACCTACTTAATGTGTTGGCAAGACTGTCTACAGTGTAGGTAGGGAGGCAAATTAGTTTGCAAATGTGCCACAGGGTGCTGGCCCATGGCCCGAGCTATTAGTTAGCTCATTTCTTATGTATTAGGTCATTCCTGCACCTCTGTGTTCAGCTGTGATCCCTCCTAATTGTGTTCCGGCTAAACAGAACAGAAATAGAATGTCAATGTGATTCCAAATTAAACATGTTTGTTTTATCGAAGCAGTCAACAGATTCCATCTACTATGGAATGTTTGATGTACTCAATGGAGTCAATTACAGTCAAATTATGGTTTCTGGTATTTCTTGGCTACTGTAAGTTTCCTGATAGCATTTGCCACAGCATGGTACTTTAAATACTAGTGAAAGTACAGTTAATTGCAAACAATTAATTCACAACTTTAAAAGTGCTGCAAATGTGAGTCTCAGCTCTTAAAGAAACTGTGGGGGAAAGGGAACATTTGATTGGCAAATATTCATTGGTAATTTGAAAACACTGCCCCACTTATTCAATGAAGGTGGATACAAATCAGCTGGGATTTCTTCATATTACGGCATTTCTAGGGTGGGCAAGGACCTCTTTTTGCATCGAATCATAGATGTAGGTTTGTCTGTATGTATGTAAGTTAAAGCTGTATTATAGTAAGGAACTCTGTAATGTAATATATAAGTAATATGTTTTTTTTCTTGTTTATAGCTTGTAAGGTTTAGAAACTGGGGTTCACAGATTAATATGGGTATTCTGAACTGAAGCCAACATCCATGTATTGTGGTCAAAATTAATGCTTAAAAACCTGGTTGTTGATACAAGTAATAGCCATGCCAAGTCAAAGCATTAGAGCTGCAGGGGGGATATTATTTTGATAGCCTGCCATTTCCACCTTTGAGTGGTACCTGCAGCCAGCTGCAAGAAAAAAACAAGTAAAGTTTCACCTTAACTGTTCTTTGAATTTTAGGATTTGCATCAAGCAACCTTAACACATTGATGCAACTATACTAGTTACTGGAAACGTTATGCACCTGGTCAGTGAATTAAGAAGCAGTTATTTTGCATCTGATTTTCATGAGAAAACAAAATCAGACCAAGTATATGGACCTTGGATATTTTGTTTCAGGATTGTTCTCTTTTGTTAAGCAAGCCGAGAAGAGCAAGGGACCCTGAAATTAATTCTGACCAGATACATACTGTGCAGATTGAAGAGGCATGTCAACATAATTGATTTCCTTTCTATAGTCTTTCTCTTGTTTCAGCAAAGGTGCAGGGGAACTTTTAATAGTTAAAATGAGAATGGCAGTATTTCATACAGAAAAAATACATGCAAAGCTCCCATGTTGGCAGGCTGGCGAATGTGTGTGTGTGCAAGTGCTTGAAAAAAAAAAAAAGGTTTTTGCTGGCTTCCTTTAGGTTACACTGCCTCTGGCTTTCATTCGGTCTCCAGCAGTGGCAAAGGCACCATGTGGCATACTCATATCCCCTGGCTACCTTTTCCAATCAGCAATTTATTCCCTACAGATAAGAAGCCAATCAGTCCTGGATACCTTACATGCTGTTATTCCTGGTGAAAGACTGAACAAATGTCTTTAGGGCACAGTGTGTTGGTACATATAAACATAAAGCATATCTAGCTGGAAATATGAGTGTGTACATTTGTTCAGTTTAATTTTCATTTGTATTGTGTATTCACGTTTTTTATTTTTATTTTACATATAAACTATATATATTTCCAAGCCAACAACTGAACACATTCAACAATTGCATGGGTTTTACCAACTCATTTGCTTGTTTTGGAACCTTGATGAGACCAAAACATTACATATACAACATTACACAACATTGGTTCACAACATTATATTTTCTATTTTATCAACAGTCTGCATTCAGCTATAACTTTTTGAGAAGCCTGAATGAAAGATATTGATTAATAAAGAACATTAGATGAAACGTATGAAGCCATGTATAGTGCCAATACTGCCAAATTAAAAAACTGCAAATTGCTAAAAGATGACTGACATAAAATAACAAAAAAAAATGCAATTAGCAGAAGAGTTGAAGATTTCTACAAAAAATATGTATGACAGCAGTAAAGAAGAAGAGGTCTCAATGAACACCAGTGAAATACCAGATGTGATTGCAGAAGACGTAGGCTATACCATAAAGAAGATGAAAATGGAATCACAGTGGAGATCCTAAAAGAAGCTGGAGAAGAAATGGATTGTGGCAAAACTTTTCAGTGTCTCAAAAATAAACAAATACCAGATAAATGGAACAATGAAATCATCCTTCTCCTTCACAAGAAAGAAGACAAAGATCTGAAGAACTATAGGCCCATTATTCTACTTCCCATCTTACACAAAGTATTTATGACAACATTAACACATCACCTTCAAGACTTTTCCCAACGAGGAGAACAAGCAGGATTCAGAAGTGGATATAACTATCATATACAAATTATACAAGAATTATTAGAAAGATGCAAAAATGATGAGCTTCCTCTGTGCCTGGGCTTTGTTGACTATGAGAAAGCATTTGATTCAATATATACAAACTCAGTCATCTGAGCTCTAAGAAATCAAAACATTGAGGAAACCTATAAACTCTTATTGTATATATCTACAACAATACTACATTAACAATCCTACACCACCAAGACCAGATCAAGATTTGGAGTACATCAAGGAGATACAATCTCTCCAACACACTTCACAGCAACTCCTGAAGAAGTGTTCAAGAAGAAAAGGGAATCCAGTTAAACGGAGCTTATTTGATCAATTACGATTTGCCGATAACATCGTTATGTTTGCAAAAACAATTCAATTCACAGAAGTCAAAAGCTATGTCTTCCTTGGACAACAAATCAGCACAGACAGGGATATGATGGAAGAAATTAAAATAAGAGTAAAAATAAAGTGCCTTTGGAAGAAACAGCACACTGCTGACAGGAAATCTACACAGTTGCCTGAACATAAAAGTATTTGATCAACGCATACTACCAGTGCTCACTTATGGCTGTGAAACCTGGTCATTTAATGCAAAAAACTATACAGAATCTACGAACGACACAAAGGAGCATGAAAAGATATACAGTGAGGGAAAAAAGTATTTGATCCCCTGCTGATTTTGTACATTTGCCCACTGACAAAGAAATGATCAGTCTATCATTTTAATGGTAGGTGTATTTTAACAGTGAGAGACAGAATAACAACAAAAAAATCCAGAAAAACGCATTTCAAAAAAGTTATAACTTGATTTGCATGTTAATGAGGGAAATAAGTATTTGACCCCTTCGACTTAGTACTTGGTGGCAAAACCCTTGTTGGCAATCACAGAGGTCAGACGTTTCTTGTAGTTGGCCACCAGGTTTGCACACATCTCAGGAGGGATTTTGTCCCACTCCTCTTTGCAGATCCTCTCCAAGTCATTAAGGTTTCAAGGCTGATGTTTGGCAACTCGAACCTTCAGCTCCCTCCACAGATTTTCTATGGGATTAAGGTCTGGAGACTGGCTAGGCCACTCCAGGACCTTAATGTGCTTCTTCTTGAGCCACTCCTTTGTTGCCTTGGCTGTGTGTTTTGGGTCATTGTCATGCTGGAATACCCATCCACGACCCATTTTCAATGCCCTGGCTGAGGGAAGGAGGTTCTCACCCAAGATTTGACGGTACATGGCCCCGTCCATCGTCCCTTTGATGCAGTGCAGTTGTCCTGTCTCCTTAGCAGAAAAACACCCCCAAAGCATAATGTTTTTCACCTCCATGTTTGACGGTGGGGATGGTGTTCTTGGGGTCATTCCTCCTCCTCCAAACATGGCGAGTTGAGTTGATGCCAAAGAGCTCGATTTTGGTCTCATCTGACCACAACACTTTCACCAAGTTCTCCTCTGAATCATTCAGATGTTCATTGGCAAACTTCAGACGGGCCTGTACATGTGCTTTCTTGAGCAGGGGGACCTTGCGGGCGCTGCAGGATTTCAGTCCTTCATGGCGTAGTGTGTTACCAATTGTTTTCTTGGTGACTATGGTCCCAGCTGCCTTGAGATCATTAACAAGATCCTCCCGTGTAGTTCTGGGCTGATTCCTCACCGTTCTCATGATCATTGAAACTAAACGAGGTGAGATCTTTCATGGTGCCCCAGACCGAGGGAGACTGACAGTTATTTTGTGTTTCTTCCATTTGCGAATAATCGCACCAACTGTTGTCACCTTCTCACCAAGCTGCTTGGCGATGGTCTTGTAGCCCATTCCAGCCTTGTGTAGGTCTACAATCTTGTCCCTGACATCCTTGGACAGCTCTTTGGTCTTGGCCATGGTGGAGAGTTTGGAATCTGATTGATTGATTGCTTCTGTGGACAGGTGTCTTTTATACAGGTAACGAGCTGAGATTAGGAGCACTCCCTTTAAGAGACTGCTCCTAATCTCAGCTCCTTACCTGTATAAAAGACACCTGGGAGCCAGAAATCTTGCTGATTGATAGGGGATCAAATACTTATTTCCCTCATTAACATGCAAATCAATTTATAACTTTTTTGAAATGCGTTTTTCTGGATTTTTTTGTTGATATTCTGTCTCTCACTGTTAAAATACACCTACCATTAAAATTATAGACTGATCATTTCTTTGTCAGTGGGAAAACGTACAAAATCAGCAGGGGATCAAATACTTTTTTCCCTCACTGTATGCTTGGAATAACAAGAAGAGATAGAAAAATAAATGAATTGATCTGAAACAAAATTGTTGAAAGAGTGAAAATGTTAAAATGGTATTGGACTGGAAAAGTTGCAAGTAGAACACATGAAAGATGGGCAAAGGAAGGAAGGAAGGAAGGAAGGAATACTAAATGATGAAAAAATACCTAGAAGACGACCACATATAAGGTGCAAAGATTAAATCATAAACTTTGCAGACATGACCTGGAAAAGGGAAAATGTAGATTGAAGCGGAAGCATCTCGGGGATCGACATAGGCTGCTGGTGATGGTAATATATATATATATATATATATAAGGTCTGTGCGCTCTTGCGTTCTTCCCGGTTCTTCCACACGTGTCGGATGCGTCAAGACATGAGCATCAGAAACACAGACGGACATGAGGAGAGAGACCTGACACACAATAACACACAACCAAGAGAGACTTTAATGCGCAAGCGCCGGGCTGAACTGGATCTGCAGGCACCCCCACCCCCGCTAATTTAGACTGATATCATTTGTATAAAAATAATATTGATTATTATTATTATTATTATTATTATTATTATTATTATTATTATTATAACTATTTTGTATTAACATCGTGCTGTATTTGTAAGTAGAATCGAGACGCGACAGTCACAGGAGAAATGTCTGTCCAGCAGATGTTAATGCGCCGCTATAGACCCGGCTGTGCTGCGCATGTGCTGCGTGATCACTATCGCTTGTGTTACTGTTGTTATGTGACAGTAAATCATACTGTGTGTGTATATTTGTGCTCTGAGGAAGAGAAGTCGAAACGCGTAAGCATTATGATGTTCACTTTTTCTCTAATAAATCATTTTTGAGACATCGGTGAATATGGACAGTTTTTAGACGGGAGCTGCTGTACCATCCTAATATAATACGGATAATTGTTCTATATAAAATCCCTGGGATAAGGCACCCCGCATTTAAGATGTATTAAAACTGTTGTAACGCCAGCTATATATATATATATACACTCACCTAAAGGATTATTAGGAACACCATACTAATACTGTGTTTGACCCCCTTTTGCCTTCAGAACTGCCTTAATTCTACGTGGCATTGAGTCAACAAGGTGCTGAAAGCATTCTTTAGAAATGTTGGCCCATATTGATAGGATAGCATCTTGCAGTTGATGGAGATTTGTGGGATGCACATCCAGGGCACGAAGCTCCCGTTCCACCACATCCCAAAGATGCTCTATTGGGTTGAGATCTGGTGACTGTGGGGGCCAGTTTAGTACAGTGAACTCATTGTCATGTTCAAGAAACCAATTTGAAATGATTCGACCTTTGTGACATGGTGCATTATCCTGCTGGAAGTAGCCATCAGAGGATGGGTACATGGTGGTCATAAAGGGATGGACATGGTCAGAAACAATGCTCAGGTAGGCCGTGGCATTTAAACGATGCCCAATTGGCACTAAGGGGCCTAAAGTGTGCCAAGAAAACATCCTCCACACCATTACACCACCACCACCAGCCTGCACAGTGGTAACAAGGCATGATGGATCCATTTTCTCATTCTGTTTACGCCAAATTCTGACTCTACCATCTGAATGTCTCAACAGAAATCGAGACTCATCAGACCAGGCAACATTTTTATAGTCTTCAACTGTCCAATTTTGGTGAGCTTGTGCAAATTGTAGCCTCTTTTTCCTATTTGTAGTGGAGATGAGTGGTACCCGGTGGGGTCTTCTGCTGTTGTAGCCCATCCGCCTCAAGGTTGTACGTGTTGTGGCTTCACAAATGCTTTGCTGCATACCTCAGTTGTAACGAGTGGTTATTTCAGTCAAAGTTGCTCTTCTATCAGCTTGAATCAGTCGGCCCATTCTCCTCTGACCTCTAGCATCAACAAGGCATTTTCGCCCACAGGACTGCCGCATACTGGATGTTTTTCCCTTTTCACACCATTCTTTGTAAACCCTAGAAATGGTTGTGCGTGAAAATCCCAGTAACTGAGCAGATTGTGAAATACTCAGACCGGCCCGTCTGGCACCAACAACCATGCCACGCTCAAAATTGCTTAAATCACCTTTCTTTCCCATTCAGACATTCAGTTTGGAGTTCAGGAGATTGTCTTGACCAGGACCACACCCCTAAATGCATTGAAGCAACTGCCATGTGATTGGTTGGTTAGATAATTGCATTAATGAGAAATTGAACAGGTGTTCCTAATAATCCTTTAGGTGAGTGTATATATATATATATATCCCATAACAACATAACACACGTAATAGTAATCACACAACACTTGCCCTGTGATGTGTTGCATTCTGCATATATTTACCATGACAGCCTGCATGTAGTATTTGTTAGTTTTGCTTATTGAAGGATTAACGAAATACTTGTAGTTTGAATGTCTTTGGTCTTATTTTGTGGCTTGATTGGATAAACACAAGAAATATCGAGATATATATTGTGTATCGTCCAAACTTCTAAAAATACCGAGATATTATTTTTAAGTCATATCACCCAGCCCTAATATATATATATATATATATATATATATACACACTCTACTGTATCTCTTTTCTTAAGAAAACATGCTACATTTACAATTTCTGTTAATACTGATTGCTTAAAAAACTGTAGAATGTACCAATATTGCATAGGGTCTATATAATGCATTTGAAATAAAATGTTTCTTGTATTCCCTTTTCTACTCTTTAATTTGTCCTCTGGGTATGGTTACTGCAGTACTTTCAATTTTTTTTACATCAGTACCTTGGTGTGACAAACTCATGTAACCCTCTCCCATTTACAACTTTCCAGAGTAACCTCGGCTTGAAGTCAATTTATAGACCCCAGTCATAGCATGATATAGACAAGACATCCAGCAGCATCCTTCAACTGCTGCAGAGCCTTGCTGCATACAAGGCGCAGGACACCGGCAACTTAACAGGCAAGTGCAGGGATAACAGCTCCTCGGTGGGGATTAAATCACCTTTAAAGAGCTTCTACCAGTGTCCATTACACCGGCATTGCGTGCTGATGAGATTCAGCTAATGGAGTGAGAGTGTGTTGTTCAATATTAAGTCTTCTGTAGTTTTTAATTCTGGAGTAGGGGCATCGTCTTTGCCAATCACAGTTCTCAGCGCTGGATTATTAATAAGTAAGCAGGTTGAAACAGGTTTAACTATATAGAAAGCGTTTAAACACAAACATGAAAAGTCAAGGTCATGATGGTCTCACAACATGTCCCACTTCCTGACATAATTTTTTGAATACTAATAGAATTATTGTGAGCAGTCTGCACTTCCCCATATCCCAAAAATAAGATGGAGAAACACCAATACAATGCAAACAGACACCGTCCATGTTCGAACATTACAAAACAGCTAAAAAAACAAACCATAACCTGCAGAGTCCTTAGATCATATCAAGACACTTTTCTCACACCACTAGCAGATAATGCAGCTTACTGTCAGCAAATATATGGTTTTAATTATGCAAATTTGCTTGTGTTATACTGTTAATGCTGATCATTCTAATCACTGGAAATCGATGTCTTGGAACACCATTTACAATTCTGAAAAACACTACATAGAGTATGTTCCATCAATGCACTTGTTATATTTATAGTGTGTACTGTGACAAAGAACAGTAGCACCCAACATTAAAATCTGAAAGAGCCTGGAACACATTTAGCAACAATTTAAATCAACAAGCCATTCATACTATAACGTTTTATGAAAAACCTACACACACTCAGTTTGAAATGTGGTGAAAAGGTGGTTTGACTTGGTGCTTGGTGCTGCTCGGTTTATTAAAAATGGTTGGGAGTGCTTGACAGAAAAATGAAACCTTCAGTCGTGGCTCATTAATCTTTGTTGTATCTGTCACACAGTTGCTTCTGAAAGTTTCTGCACAAATCCAGATTTTAAATGGACATTGCGACTTCATAGTCTATTTAGGGTGGAGCTTGTGGTGCCCTAAAACATTAATCAAAGTGAATGGAATTGGATGATATATATCTTGCCATTTATGTCTATTATTTTTTCTTATATATATATATATATATATATATATATATATATATATTCTAGCTATATAAATAAATTCTAGCTCTTGAATACTGTTTACTGTGTATATTACTCGGTTGTTGATGTTTCATTAGCAATAGAAGATATCAGTATTATGACAATCTATATGCATAAAAAAGGCGATGCTGATGTATTAATTGAGCAGGGTATCAGCCTGGAGTAAGATTTGGTCAGAAGTAGTATGCAATGACACTAGAAGAATATCTTAATGATGGCCTTTGTACATTTTCCCCTTCTTTTTTCAGATAGCTTATTGAATGCCTTCACTCCCAGACGGCAGATTTCAGTTTCCCTTTAGATGTCAAATGCTTTTATTTAAAATTATATCCTCCTGTAAACTGGACATTTTGAGTAATGCTTAAACCACATTGATACAGCCCAAGGACTGGCAGCTGAAATCTATTGTTTTGCTTCCCTGGACAGTTTCTGATCAATGCAGTATGCTTCCAGCCTTATCATTTCAGGTGGTATGACAGAGTTCCACTTTTGGGGGCACAAAATGCCCATTTAATTCTGCTCTTTGTCTTATCTCCAGGCTTCAAATTCAATGCTATGGAGTTTGCACACATTTTTTATTTGTTTATTGTTTCCCCAGAGTTCAGACACAGCAGACAATGGCATACAAATATCCAATGAGAATCAACTAGTCAATGATTTAAACTTTGCTATGGATGCTAGAAGTGAAAATATATAAATATTATGAAGAGTTTTAATAGTTAATGTTGGTGCAACTATAACATTTTACTGTTTTTTTATTTATTTAGATTTTATTCAAGTGGCATACTATAGCCCCTCAAATTATTGTATAGAAGACCAATGTCTTACAGGTTTATTTTACCACTGTGTAAGAAGGATATCAAGAGTATATTATATTATTTTGACGATATTCTATAATGATTGTAAACACATTGCAGTATGGAAGGGGTATTTTATGAACTATTTGTTTTTTAAAGAATAAAATGTGGTTGTGTATATTAACATATGTGTAACTAGTTGCTTTACTTAGACACATTATAGTCAATGTATGACCCTTTTCTTCACTGTAGTAATTTTAAATCTCAAACATCTTTTTGCAGACTGATGCCCCCAAGTGGTCACTTATGAGTAAGTCTTATTACCATCCCTTTCTTTATGTGACCTGCTGAGAGAAACAAACAATACAAATTATTCACAACTACTGCAGTTTTAGGATATATATATATCTCCTAATCATTGGAAATGTCATTGTCATTTACATGTCTGCTCTTATAGTTGTCACATTTGGACCTTAATGTTTTAAAAACAACAACAACAAAACATTTAAACTGCAGATATGTGTGTTAAAATATTACAGTCTGTTTCCTGTTCCTAGATCCAGACTGTCTTCTGGTCTTCATCCCAGCTGAGTTCTTAATTACATAATTTGACTAACGATATATTATGTAAAACTTAATTAGAATAACTGAACATGGTTTCCAGGTCTCTACTCATTGACTATTTAACGGTTGGGAGTCTCAAGCAGGATATTGCTGAGCACACTATTCACTACAAGCATTTATGTTTATTATAACCTGAATAGATTCGTAACATCAATGATTTTCATGTATTTTATAAAAAACAGACCAAGTATGGAAATTAACCTGAATTACCTTGGAGGATCAGTCCTAGGTTAGGGGGGCATTGAAATATTAATACTGTAATCATCTCAACATATATGATTATATGTGATTATATACTAGATACGTCATGGTATACAGCAATGCTTATATAATCAACATAATTGTTATCAATTTAGTATTTTTATTTAATGTAATTAATATGTCTGCTTAGATGAGTCATTCTGCCTTTTACCCTTGTATGAGGCTAACAATAGTCATCAGTATTCAACCAATAATTATTTTTTATTTCACAAGAAGACATCATATTTGAAGAAGTAGAATTAACTCCAATTATCTATCAGCATTTAGATAATGTACTAAAAGCTTAGTACTTTGCTTATAATTATGGCATAAATCAAATAACATTTCCTTCCATAATTCTCCAACAACCAACACTGATATATTCAGTTTTTCCTGTTTTCTCACACGAAAAGTACTTAACTGTGTAATACATTTCATTTTTGTTTCAAGTATGTTTGTGTAAAACATACATAGACCAATCTGTTAAAATTAAAAAAAATTAAAAGTAAAGCATCCATAGTCCCTGGTGGGTAAGATTTCAGTGTGCAGTGATCATCGTGTTCAAGGATATTGGAATCATTAAACCTATTTTAAAAACATATCTGTGCTACTTAAGCTAAAAACTTTGATGTGCAGAATTCAATTAGGAATCAGCTGATAATGTACAAGTGTTGATAAAAGCTATTAAAATAAATTGTTTTATTTCATTATAGTTTTTCTGTGTGTAGATACTGGTAATTAGAATTGATCACAACCAAATGATTCACCTTTTTGTCTTTTCCAGAGCAAGATAACAATAACAATAATAATAATAATAATAATAATAATAATACAATAATAATAATAATAATAATAATAATAATAATAATAATAATAATAATAATAATAATAAAAATGTAAGCCAAGGAATAAAGAAAACAGGCACTTTCTTGCAAACAAAACTCCACATCGCGGGTGGCTTATTGTTATCGGACCAAGACTGAGGCAAATCTGTGATTTATGGCATACCTTTCACCCCCTACTATGAATTAGTGACCACGGGATGAAAGTATTTTTCTTAGCAAGCAAAATCGTGCTTGTGGCTAAAAATGAGTGAAAGCACAGTTTATCATTTTCCTGCCAATTGCTTTCCTTGGGTGTATTTGCCATTTGACAACACTGACTGAGAGAGGTTGGAATTAGAGCAGCTCTGAGTGCCAATTCAACTTGATTTATCTCCTGGAACCCCAATTCTAACTCTATCACCAGCAGCACTGCAAAAATGTAATCTTGATCTGTGACTAAACCTCGTTTTACTTCAAACACTGGTGAAAGAATAAGAAAACAAAACATACATACATTAATTAATAAACCTAATGTTAATACAATAATTGGTTTGCTTATTCTATACCTATTCCATGTACTTAAAATTAATTGAATATATTACCCTAGACAAATATCAACTGTAACATCTAAACGGTCTCACATTATTCATCATATTTTATGCAGAAGAAGTACATTCACAGACATTAATTATTATCAGTTGTACATTAAATATCCAGTTACATCTTATAAATTAAATTCTGCTATCTTTATGACTTCCTATATGGGCTATACATAATAAACCCAAGCTAAAATATACTTAACTGATGTACATACTCTCCCCAGTTACATGACTTTCCTAAAAAATGAGGTTGATTTCCCATTTCTAGTATGAAAAATCCTCTTTATTAATGTATTCAATACATACAAGAATGCCAAGATATGGAGATAACAATGAACAACCAAGATTAATAAACAATATAAAAAACAAACATGAAATGTTTCCAGGCAAATAATATTTTGCTAAATTACAAAAACAAGTGCATGTTAAAAAATGATATATCAGTCTCATTAAACTGCTATTAGAATCCAACTTAAAAGTAATGCTCTGTTCCCCTGATACCCTTGTATTAATAGATAATAGAGGAAATCAGAGCTGTCCTTCTACACTGTGTTGCAGTGAGAAACCATTTGAGTGCTTATCTCTAAATTAAATTGCTCCCTGCCATTTTTACGCCATACAAAACATTAAAATGAGTTTGCTCTCCTTTAAATATTGCATTTGTTATATATATGATGTGGGCGCACAAAGTAACAATGATGAATTAGGGTAAATATGTTTGCTTCTGCACATTAGAAAAAGAGTGCAGTCAGTGAATCACCGAGCGCAGAGAGGAATTGAGGCAAATAAACTTTTGTTATTTTTTTACCCACCATGGAAACTGCATTCTGTGGGGAACATATCAGAACCATATTAATCACATCAAACAATAATATGCGCTAAGGCGTTAATTGAATAGGTTTTGTAATAGATTTTGTAATGCTTCGGTGTGGGCTGGAAGTGAAGCTTGGCAAATGTATCATATGGCTTTTCTGCTAACTGTCCCTGCTTCCAGTGCCATGTGAGATCCAATCCCTGGAGATATGCAATTCGAGGGAAGGCTGCAGACAAACAGAGCTTGGAAGGGCTAAGCTGTTGAGATACTAATTTACCTGCATACAAGTAACAAGGTGTCTACAGGATGTGTCAGTGCAACTCTGGTTGGCACACAAGGTTATATGTTTCCATTTGATTTCCGTTAGCTTTGGAGGACAGTGTCTCAGTGCCAGGGTGCAATTAAAGCATCCAAAAATGTATGAGACCCAAAATAGACATCGAAGAAAAGCAGCTGGTTTAGCCAAATGTCACATAATAAAAATAGCAACAGATTTCTCAAATATTTCAAAAGTGTGATAGAAATAGTATCTATTGCACAAAAACAAACAAAAGAGAAAAGAAAGAAAACACAGAAAATGTCAAAATACTCCTCTCCTCCTTGTTTTTTTTCCTGTTTCATATTTAAACAGAAAACAAGATTCCTACCGACTGGGAATGGTGCCAGATGTCAAGAGATTGAAGCCCTCGTCTGGTTTTCTTTAAAACAATTAAAAATTGATTTTTGTTAAAATTCTAATTAGTGTTAACTGCAGTAATGCAACTGTAATTTGGTGACAGGCATCACAACACTGTACCACTTGAGCTTGAAATGATTTCCCAAACATGTATTGCATATCATAGGCACTCCCATAAATGTTGCTCATTAGGATTCTGAACATTGACATTTGGGGGGCACAGAGCCGGCATGCAAAAAAATACCACAGACTACAGCCACCTTCCAATTAGAAGTCGGAGCAGTGACTCTCGTGTGGGGCTGACATTCACCAAATGACAGCCAAAGGTCTTAGAGGGGCCAGGCATTCACAAATAGTGAAAAAAAAAATGTTATGACATGAAAAATCATACCAACAACTTGTTAACTCTACTCACTTTAATAATGTTACTAATTCAGAAACATGGCAAACAACATGTGTGCAAAATATGTTTTAAATCTATAACTCATATTTTCTTGGGTGAGGTCTAGACTTGCCTTGTTTTAAGAGACCTTTCACTTTTGGGAAAGGAAAATTAAAAATCACTGGAAAGACCTTCTAGCACAGTGTTAGAAAAATTTGAAAAAGCTCAAAATGTATAGTCCCAGGTGTAACAATAGACAGACATTCAGCTTTATAGTTTAACAGATATTGAATTAAAACTATGTAAAGAATCTAACACAAGAAAAACTCTATTAGCATCAGAAACTCTAACTTCACCAGTGGTAGATATTACTCATCTTTGTAGTTATATGTTGTTGTCAGCTGAAGTCAGGCCATTTGAACAGTGTTTTCCCTCTTCTTCTCTCCTGGATCTATCGTCTGTGGGATAGATTTTTCAGTGAAGTAATTACTTTCGTATCTCCTTGTTCAGCAAGAAAATAGTTGTGTCCCAAGTCAGTGTCCTTCACAAATTGTCTAAACTGCTGGTGCACCCCTTAGCAAAAATTCGAACAAACAACCCAGTTGTTTTTTAATACCCAAAAGCTGGTTAGCAAATTCTTATTTCTGCAAAAATAGAGAAGTAAATGTATAGTATAGAAATAATCTTGGAGCATGAAAGGCCTAGAAGAAATAAATAACAATCGACCTATCCGCAAATTGCAAATTACAGATTTGTACAGTGTCCCCTTTTTAGTTATAAGTAGTAGAAGGCAACTGGGTACAAGTTGGTAATTTGCTATTTGAGGATATGTTCAAGTTTTGATTTGGTCTATGCATAAAAATAAAAAATAAAGATTAACTTGTGGAACAACCACATTGAACTAAAATAGCTTTCCTTTACTTAACAGTGGCAATTTATTAACTTATTTAATGGGCAGGATGGCTGTACAAATATAAATATTACCATTACAGGAGGCCAGTAGTTATTATTATTACTTTACTCTTGATAGTTTGTGTTTGTTTTTTAATCTAAACTATTAGGGGGTGAAAATGTTAGTTAAATGTTAATTTTTTTGTTAAAGCAACAATAATTATACTGTCATTAAGTGTAGCAGTGTAATTAGTATGACCATAATAACTCATGCTATAAAATTATCAGGCATCCTTCAAATAAAGTGTTGTTTGAGAGCTGGACTACCACCCAGTCCACCTATTCTCTCATCTGACAAAATAAACCGTTTGGGATTAAAATTAACCCCATTTCAGATTGCATAATATTTGATGATATTCAGTTCTAAAAGTCATAAGGTGGTTCAACACATTTAAAAGCTTTATGAAGCACTACTGCTCCAACCTCCATTGCTTGGGACCTGTTGAGATGGAATTACCACAAACGTAAAATAAATGTATCTGCTCAACTTTAAAAATGCATAAACACACAACAGTGCACTAGTTCAACTGACATCTCTTGCAACTTTAATTTACATAAAACCCACTCTATTTTTCAGCAGTCATTTCAAGGGGAACAAACATATTGGATTTCACTCTGTGTATTTTACAAGACAGGATGTTTTATCATCACCTGTAATAAAGACCCCGGCGTTGGAAAGCAGCCAAACCAGTCGCTCTCCCTTCGGCTTGGTTTCGAGGGGAAGATTTAGCATCTGACGTCACCGCTGCTCACGTATACGTGTGAACGTGAGTTGGCGTACGCTTGCGCCTGCGCGTTGTGGATTCATAGTGTCAAACATGGCTGCTTCCAGTGGCAGAGTCGTGAGGTCCTTGCTGAGGGGATGCTGTGGCTGTTACTCTGTGATAGCACCGTCTGCCAGAACAACTATAACTCGACAAAATCTCGCCTTTCCCGTAAGTCACTTTTGCGTGCTATATACTTACCGTTTTAAATATGTTTTGTCTTTATTTATTTTTTTAACCAGACGGTTGTGTCAGTGCTAACCTTAGTGTAGTCAATACGCAACATTATGCAGTGAAACTTAACCGGTTACAGCAAGACACCATAATAATTAAAGAAACTAGTATTTCAGTTATACATCTGTATAAGGTTATAGCAGTTGTGTAACTGAAATGTCAGGAAATAGAACAAGAAGCAAATGCTAGTGTCAGGTGAGTTGTTCAAGTGTTAAGTCAATACCTGGTGTTATAAACTCAGATACACACAATTTGATATATGCACATTTGATTGTATTATATATACGGTAAATTACCGATATTGGCACACCAGACGAAATAACAAGATGTGTACAATGTGTGTATTGGGTTGTAGGCCCTACCGACTGCTGCAGACCTAGCAGGGTCATTTCATCACCTTATGCTGATCAGGGGAATACTTTGTATTTCCTGTCACAACACAGATTCTGGTACAAGACACCAAAAAGATTAGCTTTTTTTATGATTAAACACATTCACATATTTTAAAGATTTTAACTCAAATGTTAATCGATGGCTTAGACAGAATCAGAATTGTAAGCTTTGAACCACACAGACATGTATATATTACTGCATTGTCCATGATAAACATAAAAGTATGATCTTACCTTTTCAAACCTTTGAGTACACAACAATGTTCCACTTATTTGTTTTACCTGGTTTAGTTATTAGCTAGCTCATGGTTTGTTTTCATGTTCTTAAAAAAATCTATGAAAGAAATCACCCACAATAGGTTTATGAAGGTCTGTACTACAATGGTTTGAAAATACTTTAGCTATCCTGAGTGGAAGTGCACTGGAATCAATGTAAAAGTGCCCGTCCAAACCTTCTGATAGGCTAATGCAAAGGAAGATTTTTCCATGCTAAATGCACTACAACCTGATGACAAACTGCATTACTCAGGCAACCTATACTTATTACATACCCTTCAGGTGCTGGCACGGCTAGTGTACACCACCTCAACACTTCAGAGAAGGAACATAGCTGCGGAAGGTCCTGAGAAGTACACCGATGAGTTCATCAAGAAGCAGATCGAGGAGTTTAATATTGGGAAAAGGCACCTGGCCAACATGATGGGCGAAGATCCGGAAACGTTCACACAGGAAGACATTGACGTGAGTAACTGCTAACGAAGGTGTTTTACTGATGCACCCGGAGGTTCGTTTCAATGAGCGAACTGTACATTTCTGTTGCATAATTCATAGCTGAGGGCTGAGGGCATATTCATGTATTAATCATATATTAATTCCAGATAGCATTGTGGGTACTAAACATATCTGGATGAACGTAAAGGAAAATGCTTTATCAAGTGTTTATCTATTAGAACTAGTCTCTATTACTAGTCTCAAAGTTTCATCCAGACCTTAGTCGTGATTTGCATATGTAGTTCTGTTTGTTTAACTATTTATTGTAATTGATCTCCTTCTTTCATATAAGTAACCATTTATTAAGTAAGTTGTTTTACTTAATCGGGGGGAGGGTTACTGTTTTTAATATCTGGAAATTATACTAGATGAATAACACAATACAATTGTGAAACTTTCTTCAAGAAAGTCCTTCACACAGAGAGTCGTCACAATCTGGAACAAACTCCCCAGCGATGTGGTTGAATTTGGGAAGATTTAGAAACACTGGATAGGATCCTTGGATCACTCAGTTATTAATGGACACCAAACAAGCACGATGGGTCGAATGGCCTCCTCTCCATTGTAAACTTTCTTATGTTCTAAGAACCTAAATATCCATTGAGAAATTTTGTTCTAAATCCTGTAAAGTAAACAATTCTCTCTGTGGCACTTCAGTTACTGTGTTGAAACATCAAATAAATACTTCATTATTTTGAGGTATTTAGAAGTTGATTATATTTTAATTATTATTTTATATAATATTCCCAGTGTATGAAATGTGAAATAATGGCAAAGAGGCATACACTTTATTTTTGTGCAAGCTAAAACATTTTTTTGTTTTACAGACTGAGGGGTGATTATCTGGCTTTTTAGAATTTGGAGTAAGCAAACTATATATATTTTTTATTTATTAAAAAAGATGCATACCTTCTTCAAATAGGGATCATTTTAAAATGCCATTAAACTTCTGAGACCATGTGTTCAGCACTGTAAAAGTGCATTTCATTTTCTCTTTGGGCATATGGGTGTATTAGATATCTAGGTAGTATATGGATTAACCAACAATATTTTGTACTTTTGCCCTACTCAGTCTATAAGACATTTTTTGATTTCCCTTATTTATTTTTTACATTTTCTGTATTGAGTGATTGGTTGAATTAAAGCTGAACAAGCAATGCAATTGCAACAGTGAGTAAACTTAGAGGTCCGTAAATCATCTTTGAATATGAAGGCCAACACTCATTCTAGGTTATTATAAATCAAAGTTTCAATAATTTTAGTTTCTTCTTAGCTTTTTTGTTTTGTTTTTCCTGGTGAAAATGTTATTTAATATTTAGTTTTGTTTTACTTCACAAGTACTGAGACCTTCACTGACTTCCCCACCTCCAAATAAATACATTCATTTGCATCTAATAAGTAGAGAAATAGCTAGACATTGATTGAATACAGTAATTGATACTTTATCAGAATGTAAGTGTGGCACAAGGCGCTTGTTTTAGGGCAGTTGTAGCCTGCTTTTATGTAAACGCAAGAAACCTTTTGTAATGTAACCTATCAAACAGGAAGGAAATATCCAGTTGAAGCTTTCTCCTATTTTCTGTAATGTGTTTATCTAATCGTTTATTACCATACCAGCATGGAAAGGAGCTCATTTTAAAAAAACACATCTACAATTAGAGGGTGTAAAAAAATCCTCTAATTGATTTGCCTTGCTGATTCATTTTTATCTATCATTATTCACCATATATTAAGATTTCAACACATTTCTAATGAATAGAGTCATTAGGACAGGCATGCCTAAGCAAAATTGACGGCTAACAGCGGATGCCAGATGCATTTCAGAGAGAGATGTGGAGCTGTAGAGACCAGTTTAAATAAATTAGCACCTGTACATTCGTTGCACTTGCCGGTAATTTATAAGCGAATCAGTAGAGATGACATTTGTGTAAGTCATTGATCAAATAAACAGCTGCATTCTACTGCCCAGCTGGGAAAGCTAATTAATAAAGACAACAAACATGACCCACTGCTTTTCCCCAGTCGATACCAGAGTCAATTCTGATTCAGTGGCGCACATTAAAAGGAATGGTAAACAGCCTACCTCATGTGTAAAAAGGAAAAGATAACAAACGAAAAACAAAATGAAAAGTGTAACTGTTTCTTCATAGCACTCAGCTATCTCTTCACAGGCAACACTTTGGTTAAATAGTTCAGAAAATTGTCTCTAGTGCTAATCCACTGCTGAGCATCTAATTCAATTGTAAAATGTGCAAACTGATATAATAAGTTATAATAAGATGCAGTGCCTATAGAAAGTTAAAATCAAAATTTCACCTTTTGTTGCCTTATTTAATTAAAATGTAGTTAAAAAAAAATCATAATCATAAAATCTACACATCCTACCCCACAACTTCCAAGTGAAAAAATATTAATGAAATTTGTAGAAAATTGATTAATAATAAAAACTGAAATAGCTTGGTTAGATAAGTGTCCATAGACCCTTTTAATAGCATTCCTAAATTAGCTCCAAGTTAAGTAGCCTCCTCCTGTGAGCACCAAGGAGCTTTTAAAATAACTCTGGGACAAAATTGTTGAAAGGCACAGATCAGGGGATAGGTATTAAAAATAAATGTATGAAAGGCCTTGAATATCTCTTGGAGCATGGTCAAGAGGATTATTAAGAATTGGAAGGTGTATGGTACCTCCAAGACCCTGCCTAGATCAGGTTGTCCCTCCAAACTGGACAACCAAGCAAGAAGGAGACTGATCAGAGAGGCTACCAAGAGGCCAATGGCAAGTTTGCAAGAGCCCACACTGAATCCAATTTGCTGTATGAGATTCTGTAGCCACATGGCAAGAAAGGGAAATTAAATGGGGCAAAATATAGAAAAGTCCTTGAGGAAAATCTGCTGCCCACTGCAAGAAATTAGAACCTGGGATGGAGACTCATCCATCCAATTATTATATTTTTTAATATATTGTATCGATTCTGGAGCCTCACTAAGTGGCCTGGGCCTTTAGTTGTGCTGGAGAACGTGGTTTGAGTCTTGCTGTGCCCAGAACCCCACAGTATTTTACTAATGTGGACTATATATATTCCACAATAAAAGCTTTTTTTCCCCTTGCCAGTATGGAGTATGGTATGTAGATAAGTGGAAAACAATCCTAATTTAAATGCATGAAACACTGAGGCACTGACACAAAATAGTTCAGGGCGGGGTAGACTTACTGTAGGCACTGTATGGTATAACTCGCTTGCTGAATGGATTGAGATACATTACATAATAAAATCTGTGAATACATTACCCTCATTTCCATTCAGCATTATTTTTGTGATCAAGTAGGCCTACAAGATCAGTTGGTAAAATATATAAAATAAATGGTATGAGAATGTAAGGAAAACATTGGTTTCTATATTTCACACCCAAGCAATGGGATCTGAAGTTTTGTTTAGACACATGCATTTATTGATCTATTCATTAAATATTGTAATATCTGTCAACAATTACAATATTTAAAATACATATTAATAAATGTGATTGAATGTAATAAATAAAAGTAATTGTCAAGATTTAAAATGTTTAACCCTTAAATTTATGAAACAATGTTGTTTTAGTAGTGGTTTTAGATTAGTCTGGACATCTAGTGTGAATAAAGGCTTTCTGAAGGCTACATAATGAGCAAAGCCATCCAGTTCTTATTTTATCGTTTTTTATAGTACTTTGCCAACATTTTAAAAACAATCTACAATTCAATACTAGAATGCTGCACTTCAATGACATACTACAATTATATGCAGTATTTGCAACCTCTAAAGGACAAATATTGAATTGTGAATAAAGCAATATAATAAACCATACAAAATACGCAACAAAGAAATAGAAAATATTTTGAGATGTTTTAGTGTGATCATTATGGAAAGTATTAGTGTCCAAAATGAATACAGGGTTACACAAGGCTTTGAACTTTAAGTTAACTTATGGTGTGTATGAAATGAGAAATTAAAATTCTACAAAAGGTACAAATTAATTGTATGTGAGTGAAACCTGTATATTACAATTGTTGCACTTATTTAATTGCAAACTGCAGTCATCCGTTTAGGTATGCTTAGTTTTTTTTTTTTTTACAGTATTTGAAAATGCAGTCATGTCAAATACTAGAGACAACTATGTGCAGGAAGACAACGCCACATGACTTTCTACATCAATGGCAAGATAAGCATTTCTGATATTGCACTGCAGCTCTGGCTGCTTTGCTGAGATCAGGCATCAATGCTAAGGCAGTGTCAAAGGAGGTGTTAAATACCTGCTGTGTAAGGTAATTGCTAATGCAAATGAACCAGAGCTTACACAAACCATTATTCAAACATTGCTGTGTCCTACTGGCATACTCTTGAAACATTAATTGTACTTGTATAGTCACTTTTCTGATTTTCTAAATATGTACATGAAAGTGAATAGAACAATAAGTTCATTAATCATGTCAGACTTTTTTCTTAAGGTATATGTGTGCTTCCAGTCAGACCAGGGATGCAGATATATTTAATAGGCTATATTTAATTTACATAATTGATTTTGTTTGACTGTCTTTTTATAATAATCATAATTATTTTTATTTATTTCTTAGCAGACACCCTTACTACAAAATATAAGAGCAATACAAAAGTCCAATAATACAGTACAGATAAAAATATAATAAAATTACAAGTTCAAAGTGAATAGAAAATAATGAAACCACAGCTGACCTATTGTGTATTAACTATGAGTTAAGTTTAAAGTGTTTTTGGTCATGTGTTACTGTTACTCCTTTCATATTTCACTGTTTTGCTTTACTTGTAGCAACTTTTTAAATGCTTACCTCAATTAATTTGGATAATAATAATAAACTCCTTATTTTAAAGTGACAATTTGCACTCAAACCAACAAGTGTTTGCCAACAGGTTATTTCAGGAATTTAATAACATGAATTTACTAAGGGTCTGTTTTTTCAAGTTTTCTTTGTTTTTGTTTCTTTGGGAAGAACATTAACTCTTCAATGACTACGTCTATCAAATACATGCATATTCAATCTGTGTAATTCTTTAAATGTTTAATTAATTTTGAAGTTCTTCTGTATTGTTTGTTTCTGGGTTGAAGAGTGTGCCCAAAAGGGAAGACACCCAAATTAACAATAGATAGTACCCAGATGCCCTCAGACCACATACTGAAACCACTAGTAGTAGTCCAGATAGTGGTTTCATTGTTTTTGTATTCTCTTTCATGTTTACTGGCTAACGGAATTTAAATACATCCGGAATATAGTGAACACAGTCAAATTAGAAGCACAGGGAGCCTTATTCATGGTCCCAAGGGTGCTGCCATATTGCAGCCTGAGGTATGAACAGGTGCTACATTCATCTGCTGCTGTTGTGCATTTATTTTTTGTCTGGCCCCTTCTTTTATGATTTCTGTTGTTTTGACAACTCGAGAGGCTGGAGTCTGATCCCACTTCAGCATCTGCTGTTTTTAATTGAATACAAGTTAAAGATAAAACCCGCTTCATATCAGTACTGTAATGAAATGGACATACTTTAAGACAAATTGTCATGGTTTGTGACTAGCGTGAAAATTCAGCTTCTTTGCAGCAGCTACCATCTGCATGTTTGCTAATAAACCATTACATTAAAAGGAACTCATTGTTTTCCAGGTTTGTTTGAACCCATTGACTGTCATTCGTAATACAAAAGTGAACATTTTACTCAATTTGACTTTTTTTTTTTTTTTTTTTTTTTTTTTTTTAATTCTCTCTCAGTAAACGTAACTGTCAGCTTGAAATCTAAGCTATTAGTGTGTCCCACCCCAACCCAGCATTCTATATTCAGAGATGCATTTAAATGCAAATACAAATTACTGCCTCTCTTAAATCAAATCATTCCACTGCCAAAACTTAATATTACAAACATTAGTACTTTTTATTTATATTTATATATATATATATATATGTGTGTGTGTGTGTGTATAATAATTTGGAAAAGGCCCTTTGGAGTACAGTTTTTGCAATTGTAGTATACACACAATCAGGCTTTTAAAAAACACAAAAAGTATGAGATTTGTTCTTGAGCCTCATTTATCAATGAGTCAAAATATATTTCCACCCTCAGTTAAGTTATCTATTAATACACATTATTCAAAAAAGCATTACACACTACATATCTAAAATCTATCGTCTTGCATAAATCTTTAATTATCTCTAGCACCAAACCAAAGAGCAAAGGCGTTTTATAGCCATGTCCACTTTTAATATAAGCCTTTATATCTGTCTCTTCCCTATGCAGATATGCTGTGTGTCTTTTGAAGACGGGGGGGTTCGTTCTTAAAGCCGTCATGTGCCTGTAAATCCACAGGACTCGTAGGATTTACTGGAACATTAAAAGTTTATGAACAGATCCCTATGTGTTGTGTTGTGCTGAATATATCCATCAATCAGATTCCAGTCTATAATGGGGAAAAGTTTATTGAATACATGGAGGGGTGAAAAAATGAATATAAGGTGCTGTTATTGTATTTTGTGGTATGTCATGGGGATAGAAATGATAGAAGCAAACAAATCTTAAGTTGTTTTCTGTTTTATTGTCTTTCACAGAGGAGCATTTCCTACCTTTTCCCTTCTGGGCTTTTTGAGAAAAAGGCTAGACCACTTATGAAGGTACAGATGACTTCTTCTTTCTTTATTTGTTTGTTTAATTAACTTAAATATATGTGCCTGCTTTGTAACTTTTATTTTGTTCATTTGCAGCATCCAGACGATATATTTCCAAAGCAGCGAGGTAAATTAATTATTGCACTGTGTTCACTTTGCATAATAATATTCATTACTTATAATGGGTAATTAAAAACATAAACTACTGATTCATATGAACATGTTTAACCTTTTCAAAATAAAATGGAAATATATGACATGGTCCTCTATCATATTATTGTGAACATTTCTCATTTGAATACCCCCCACTCTTAGCAATTCACCAGCTTCATCTGTACTAAATGTCATTCTTTCTGTTTAAGTTACATGCTGACCATATGTTTAGGATTAATATTATGTACATACAGGGCTGGAATGAAATTGTGCCTTTCCGTATCTCCTGGTTGTGCAGAAGCAAAACCTTCCCTTTATCATTTCCATAATTGAATGTAGGAATTCAACATTTATTGCTTTTCACACACTGTTTAGTCTTGCAAGTGAAATATTACAGTATTTGTCCATATAGCTCCTTTACAGTATTGAATACTTTATGATTTAGCTAGTTTTCTGATTGTTTCTGACATATTCCCCATCTCAACAAAACAGACGCAATCACCTTGTCATCTATGAGTTGTGCCCTTTTCACTTGTGTAGAAAGATTTATTTTTGAATTGAAATTGGCAAGTTGAGTGGAAGTTATGATTTGACAACCCTCCAAATTATTAGTCAGTCTGTTTTTCAGCGGTTTCCCTACGGCTTCCTGCTACCACTGGGACAGGGGAGGGACGGTCAAATAACCCTCACATGGTATCCCAGTGACACCCTAACAAAATACATTGATACTAGTTAAACAACAACAAGTCTGTTTAACTGATCCTATTTGGATGAATTCAAAGCCTATTGGGAATTTCACCACCCTTTTTAAATCATGGTTTTGAGGAATTCAAGTAAATTCACTTTCCTCTTTTTCCAGCTGTCCAATGGGGAAAAGATGGGCGTCCTTTTCATTTCCTTTTCTACACCGGAAAGCAGTCTTATTACTCACTCATGCATGTAAGTATTTTATTTATGCATTTCTTTTTACCTCACATAGTCAGTGCTGGGACATTTGTATTAAACAATAAAGACTCCAAATAGCTGGCACAGTACTCTTGACTAATCCGTTAGATGACGACCAGCACACAAAGCCAGTGTAGTAATGTTTAATGACACACCTGCCATTACCCATTTGTTCACTTTAAGATAAATATTTACAGTGTATAGTGTGCACTGCAATGAAGAAAAATAGAAACATCTTTGGTTGAAAAGTTATAACCTAATTGACATTCCTTTCCAGTAGGGCTGGGTGATATGACTTAAAAATAATATCTCAATATTTTTAGAAGTTTGGGCGATACACGATATATCTCGGTATTTCTTGATTTTATCCAATCAAGCCACAAAATAAGACCAAAGACATTCAAACTACAAGTATTTCGTTAATCCTTCAATAAGCAAAACTAACAAATACTACATGCAGGCTGTCATGGTAAATATATGCAGAATGCAACACATCACAGGGCAAGTGTTGTGTGATTACTATTATGTGTGTTATGTTGTTATGGGATATATATATACACGCATAAGTTTAAAAATAGCTGGCGTTACAATAGTTTTAATAAATCTTAAATGCGGGGTGCCTTATCCCAGGGATTTTATATAGAACAATTATCCGTATTATATTAGGATGGTACAGCAGCTCCCGTCTAAAAACTGTCCTAAAAACTGTTCAGCCCGGCGGCGAGGGGCGAGGGGCGCAGCGTGTGCGCTTGCGCATTAAAGTCTCTCTTGGTTGTGTGTTATTGTGTGTCAGGTCTCTCTCCTCATTTCTCTCTGTGTTTCTGATGCTCATGTCTTGACGCATCCGACACGTGTGGAAGCGTCCTAATGACGAAAAATACTGCCGTAAAGATTGCAATTTGTGACATCACGATATAGCATAATATGAAACGTTTTACTATCGTCATACGATATGAAATTCTGGAGACCTGGAAGGAGATTCAACATTAATTTATTTTGCTGATAAATCTAATTTTCTATCGTCATATCGCACAGCCCTACTTTCCAGTAAGTCATTCGTATTTGAATGACGAGGGATATGGGCCTCGGGGTCCACCTCCGAATTTGTGGGTTGTTATTGTTGTTCTACTTTTGGTGAAGTGGTGAAAATATGTGCCTACCAATAACTTGTGAAACTGATCTTGTCCCAATATTCAAAGTATTTAAGTCTTCTTCATGCACGCATTATTATAATATGCTCCTAGCCTGAATGTGTAAGTTATTCTTTACTTTTCTTTGACATAGTGAATTGAAACAACAGAAGTTCCTAGTTCTTAGATTTCTGTGTTACACACTTTGACATACCCTTGTCCAGTACAGCTACACAATTCTGAGGATTTGTACAGTAAGTTATCATGTTTAATAAGAGGTGTTCACACCAGAATGAGAGGACCGATTCTGCACTAACTTGTATTGAGAATATGTTGCATAACACATTACATTCCAGAATCCATCCTATTATTCTCTTAAAACCTGAGTTCATGTTTCGGACAGGATGGATTTCAGAATACTTTTCTAAATATGCCGAGTAAACTTTCTGGAAAGGCTATAGAAAATAGCCTGCAGGCACTGCAAGCAAACCTCACCACACTTTCCATAATTCAATTAAACTTGGATAATTAAATAATATCTAGGCTTGCTCTTTTCAAGTTTATTTTGTATGAAATTTGTCTTGAATACAATTATGCACCAGTTTAACTTTAATAATAAAGCAACCTGTTAAAATAAATCATTTATCTTCCATTATCTGTTTAAAATTGCAACTTTCCAACTGATGAAAATTGTATACATTAAAAATAAATATGGAGCCTACATATTAAAGAAGGTGTTTACTTGCTGTGACAAAATACTGCTTACAACAACCACCAAGGGTGATGTGTTTTTAAGTTATGGTGCTCCATGTTGTCCTTATTTCCACCGTCACATCAGCACAACTTTTCTGTCAAGTGTGCATGCTCTCTGACTCCCGTCCTGAAAACGTGTCTTCTGCTGATTCGCACGAAGTACAAACCCCCCATTCCAGTACAGCACTTTCCTGAATCTTATCAGTATTACGGAACGCGGGCCTTAATGCATCTTTGGTTTTTGTTTTTCTCTTCACACAATACGCTTAATTATTATGAAAACTAAATGTGTTCACAATTCTGGAGACCTGGAAGGAGATTCAACATTAATTTATTTTGCTGATAAATCTAATTTTCGATGGAATAACCCGGCTGTGAGAATATTCGTCTCAGCCGAGTACGAGGTGGTGGAGATGTGATTTGGCAGTAGAGAGCTTACTGAGCAGCTGCCCCCCAGGGAGAAGGGTAAAAATGAGCTCTGTGCTGTGATTATATGTTCTGGTGTATAGTCCCAGCCCGTAGCCTTTTAATGTAGAGGGTTTTCTATTCCCCTACGGCAACCCTGTCAGATCTCATTTCACAGGCTTTGGAACTAAAATAAATAAATAAATAAGAGAATACAAAAAAAACTTGAAAAGAGAATTAACGTGGCAGTCCCCTGTACCCCAAAATCGTATTTCAGGCTTGTATTTTCAACAATTTAAAGCTTGTCATGCTTTGTTGTATTATACCGGTTGCATTTTGCGACAGGGTTAGGAAGAAATAATACACCCAGAGGACTGAAGTCTACCTCCCAGACTTTGTCCAGAGAATTCATTCTCCAGAACCTTCCCCACCCCCCCCGTGCTTTCTGTCGACCTTGGGCAAATGAGCTTCTTGCCCTGGCAGAAATGAAATGAATGATAAATGCAGAAAGTGTCTTTGCTGAGTAATGGAGCTGCTGCTCTGACTATCCACTGTGCTTTGCTGCAGCTCCGCCTGAAGCAGCCCAAGGACCCCTACTGTTCATTTAAATAGGTATGTCAAATCTGCCTTGAAACGCTGCCTGTTTGATCTGTGGTAATATTTGAAAAAGGTTCCATGCGGACTTGAGCCCCCTGCAGTGCAAAGAAATAATGTACAACGCTTCATGGTGCAGATGTGAATTTTCTCTCTATAAGGAGGGGGAAAGAGGAAAACGCACAAGCGCGCGCACACACACACACACACACACACACACACACAGTGCATCACATTTTTGCTGTCAGAAATGGTGATGGAGCCAGAGAGAGGTGGTGCTGTCATTGTAGATAGACTCCTGGCTGAGTGATCTGCAAATAAAAAAATAAAATAAAAAAAAGTGGCCTTTCAACTTTCCCACTAAATCATGCCTCTAGAGTACATGCTACATTAATTCCCTTCTTGCCCCAGTACCCTCTTATTTGTATTTCACAAAGATGGAGAAATATACAAGATTTTGGCATGAGGTGTGAGCTGAAGTCTTGGGTCTTGATGTAGCTCAGCTGGTGGCACCACTGTTCAGAAAATAGCAGAGTGCTGGGAAACCTGAAGGAATTGTTTTTGGTTCAGGATCTTTACAACCAGCAGGCATGAGGTAAACGGCAGAGCGTTTCTCTTTATGCAGTTTTGCTTTTTCTGTGTTTCTTGTTTGAAATAATAGAAAGCATACTTTAGAAATCACATGGAACTGTGAAAGGCCCGTCTGTGGAAAGTGATGTTCTGAGAGAGAGAAGCTCAATACAATGGTCTAATCACACAAATAATTACATTACATTTAACATATGTATTCCAGTATAATTGCTGGTGTGACACTTTTTATTTGTGTGTATGTATATGTATATATCTTATAGCTGTATCACTCTAGCTATACAATGCTTTAAGTAAATAATAGGCTATATTATGGACTTTGAAGTTGAAATTTGTAATGATTAAACCGTATGAATATTTTGTTTCATCTAACAAAACAGTTACAAATGTTCATAGTAGCAGTCCAATGACAAGGGATATCTTGACATTTCTGTCGTTTTACTCTATTTTGCAGGGCTTAAGATAGATGTTTTGATTTAAGGTGTACTACAAAAAGGTGCCAGATTTTTACATTTTAACTGTTTAGTTTTATATAGAGAGAATGCATATTATAAACATAGGGGACTGTGGTGTTATGATGCTTCCAATACACTGTAGTGAAGATATTAGAGAAATATATAAATGTATTTCCAAGAAGGAAAGACCACTTTTTCTCTCGCTCTCTTTTAGACTGGATAGCATCCTTGGATCACTTAGTTATTGATGGACAGCAAATGAGCAGGATGGGTCCAATGGCCTCCTCTCGTTTCTAAACTTTCTTATGTTCTATGTTCTCTCAGGCTACACGTAGCCCAAAAGAAATGGAGTCCGTGCTACACAACTGCTATGACCTGGCTATTCACTTCACATGAACCCCACTGTGCAAATGTGAGCTCAATTCAAACGATCCTAGTAAGCATGAGGGAAATGGGAAAATGAAGGCATACAAAATGTTTAATATAAGGGAGGCTTGTATGGTGTATCGAACTTAAATTGCTGGTGAAAACTGGTTCTTATCAGACCCTGTTCTTCTGGGTATCAGGGTTAAACTATGGCACAGTACCATAGCACAGTAAGACATTGTAGACCGTGACCTTGTTTACACAGACATGCAGGTTTTCAGGTGCTTTTCCATGGTTTTGCTTGGTTGGTTAGTTAGTTAGCTGGTGAACTCTGTCACTTTATTGATTGTCTGTCAAATAAATTACTGAAAAGCTTATTGATACCCACACACGAGTATACACTTTACTCAGACTTTATAGAGTTTAGAAACCATTTCCAGGGAGAATGTTCTCAGTGGCCTTTTGCCAGAACGGAATAGTTTTGTGTAAGATACTGTTTATCGATAAGTACAGTGCCCTTTTAGCCACATTTTTACAGTTTTGATGCATGCATGGAAATAACTGCAGGGGAAGACAAAGATGCCCATCTTAATGTGGATTGATCTGAAGGAAGAACAAGGTCACCATCAAACTATTAATTTGCTAAATCTTCAGTTTCCAAAAACACAATTAACACAACAGGGCATCACCTGTTATATAAACTCGGTTCAGTTTGTGCACATATACTCTATTTTATTATTGTATTGTTGTATAAGTTGGAAGCAGTTGATCAATGCTGTCAAAATAACATTAAAAACAAAAATATCATACAATTTGGGATTCGGTATTGAATATTTGTTTGAATATGCAGTGTGTAACTTAATAAGTGACAGGCTTCTACAAAGGCAGGATCAATTGTGTAAACCATTCAGGTTGTCAGCCCTGTCTGTGGAATCCAAAATCTCATGGGCAAATTTATTGTGAGTACCACACCATGGAATATTAATAACCTTTAAATATAACTTCATAAATATAATACTATCAAACATACTGCTCAGCTCAGCTGCCAAGAAATACCTGTGGAGGAGATTATAAAGAATCTGAACTGCAGACTTGAGTTCCTCACGCTGTTGGACACTTTATAGAGGTCAACAACAGTCAGGTATTCTGTGATGTTCTCATATCGAATCTCCAGTTTTGTGATTTATTGAAAATGTGTCTTCATATTTATTTTGATTATAGAATGTTTAACACTTTTTTAGCAACAGCCAGGAAACTTATATGTATATGTCCTGGAATTCAGTTGACTTCATCTTTGATATCTGTTCACTTGCAACTATGGAATTCTTATGGGGTCTGTAAGTAGAGCTATACAATAGATTTGAGGGGTAGTGTAGGGTTTGTTAGTGCCAACAAGCCTCATAGTTTGTGAACAGTCTTGCAGCACTGACACAGCCTGCTGTACACAAAACTGCTTGGCAGAGACTCTCAGTAGTGTACTCGGAGCAATGCTTGCGTGACGAAGCCATAGAGCTGCAGCAGCTAAGTGTAAAAGCTCATATGATACACTCTGAAATTCCTTCAGGCAAGATATCATTAACATTTCAGTCATGATAAAGAATTTTAACATGTATGCATTGGAAACAAAAGGTGGGGGTTTTCCTTTTGTTCATTCAGAACTTTAAATCTTAAATGCTGAAAAGCATTAGAAGAACAAAGCAAATCCAGTGCTAAGAATACATTTCTCTATGAACCACCTTTTTTCCAATATTGAGGCTATTTGAATTAATTTAGTCACACTGAAATGGCATTTTCAGAAATGTGTTAAATAAACTTTGCTTCCCTGTTTTTTTTTTTTTTTTGTTAGTAGAAAATTGGCTTTTGCTTGATGTTTGCTTTTTGATGACTGTTGGAGGATTAAATGCACACTATCAAGAAAGAATTAAAGCAAACATCTGCAGAATAATTGACAGGGAAATGAATTCTCACACTGGGGTTCACGATTTACAACGTGACAAGCATTCATTTGTAAGGTTGACTAAATGTAATACATGAAATGCACAGTTGATGGGCACTCTAAGCTCAAAGGCTTGATGCCAATTTAGACAAGCATGTCAGCCACTGCAGCCTGCTCTGCATCACAGACTTTGTTAAAAGGGGGGGAATGGCGAGTAGATTGCTCATACAATTCAATTTCTCAGACAATTAAATACATTTAGGTTTTTATAAAAAGATGTAATCTACTTCCATTTGATATGTTTAAGTATATATGATATAGTTTGGTTTTGTGTATATTTGTGTGTTTGTGTCACTAGTATTTACTTCATATATAAAGGATGCATTGCCACTTTTGTATTTTAGTTTTTTTCAAATTTTGTTCATTTTCAACTGAAAGCACAGAAGTGATAACTGTACATTGTGTTCCTGTGTACAGATGAACATTTATAGTACAGTTACAGTTCAGTTAATCTGTGGTTTCTAACAATACTTTTGAATAAGCAGCGTGTGGAACAGATTTTTATTTGACAAAACTGTATTTCAAAATACATTTGCAATGGCCTAACTAAGTAATGATATTCTATAAAATGTGACCATAGCATTTGTTCTAAATCAACCTCCTTGCTTAGCGTCTCTAATCGCATTGGTTAGAAACAAGTGACAACTCTGTGTTCACTTTTGTAAACTATCAATAGTTAGCGTAATTTGCACCACTTCCTGGCTGTCTCTGCTTTCCGAGTCCGCAGTACCTGTGGAGAGATTGCTTCCCTGAAATGGTACCAACACTGTGTTTCTTTGTAGGACACGTATGGAAAGTTCCTAGAAATTGAAAAGTACCAAGATCGAATGAGAGCAAAGGGGCTTTTCTCAGAGGTTACTAAGGAAGTGTAAGTGAAATTCACAGTATATTATTATTATTGGTGTTTTTTTAAGGTTATAAAATATGCATGTTTTTAATGTATATATTTTTTCACCTTCAATAAATCCAGCACCCTTGCTGACAGCCGGTGGCTTTCCAAGGAGGAACTCGAGGAAATTCTTGTGGAACCCATTTCTGATCATGATGTAAGAATATATTTTCCCTTGACGAAAATGTATTGCAGTATATTTCTCTTTCTCATTGTGAATTATACCTGCAAGTGTGCTCCTCAATTTTCTGCAGCATTTCAGGGTCACAACATTATATGCTGAGGTAAAATAAATATAAAAAAGAGTGGTTAGATTCCTTATGGAATAGTGTTTAGTTGATCTGTAGAGACTGCTGTTTTCAATAAGAACAGCAGAGGGTGGTGTTTGTCATTTAAAGTGAGAGAATGAAAATGTATAGTCTTGTCAGGTATATACAATTTTAGTTTTACATATACATCATATGATGTTATTACATATTTGGAGCTGGTGGTTTAGACTATCTAGAACTCATTAAAGAAAATTAAGTAACAACTAACAAAACTACTAAATAAAAGTAGGCTTCAAAGTCCTTTGCATAGCTAAAAATATGATATAAACAGTAGTGAAAATAATCCATAAGCAATGAAAAGGAATTCCAATAAATACAATGAAACCAAAACAAGGACAATAGCATTAACATAATTGTGTTAGTATAATAAAGAGGTCTTAAGTAAACATTGTTTTAATTGCTGCAATCGCTGGAGCATCCCTGACAGAACATTCCATTATTTAGGAAACATTTAATGTGTTGTTAACTAACATCTGTTCTTGTATTAATATGGTTGAAATTTATGTTTTAACTTTAAAAATTAAAATTTAAAATGTTAAGTGTTTTACATTTTTTTGGGCTGTTCCTTTTCCTAAGACAGTGAGTGCCATACAGTGCACTATCTTTCACCAGCTCCCCTATGGCAAGACCCTTTGTTGCCCAACAGATCTATTTTACGGCTTTCAGAGATCTTCCACTTACAGGAGTCAGTCACTGTTACAGAATTGAATTTAGCAGAAATCACTGTCTGAAGAGCAGCACAAACATAAGCCATCAGAAAGACTCTGCTGCTCTCACATGGCCACTGCTAGTGTGACACCTGCTCAAGGCAGCCTCATATATCCTAAGTACATTTGTCCTCATGCAGGTGAAAATGCACTTTATTATATTTGCATACCATCGGATGCATATCTTCCTGTTTATTCGAGATTGGAATTCAGTATTCCAGTAGCAGACGTCCCTTTTTGTTTTTTTTCTTCTTTTTCATTTTTTAACCTTCCATACAAATGAGACCCATACCATTCTGTTGCTTATAATTAGAATTCTTTTGTAAGTTAAGGCAATTTTGATAATGATGGGCCTGTTATTTTAATGGCTTGTTGAAAAAAGACAATTATCCTTGACACTCATTTCCATGTATGTGTGTGTGTGTGTAGTACACTCGTTTTGTCCAGCTGCTGGAGCGGATCCTGGCACAGCCATACTGCTCTATAGAGGAGGAATACATTCACAAGTTCAGGAGGCAATTGGAGGTGCAATCCAAGAAACAGAAGATTGAGCCGCTGCAGTATGACGCTGACGGCATCGCCTTCAGCATGGGAGAAGGTTTCTACTCCGTTTTTACACTTCACGAGCAGTGGTCACTAAGATTCGGATGTCTGAATGTTAATAAACAGTTTAAGAACAAGGTTGCATTACATTTCCTCAGAGATTTTGGGGTTTTGGCATCTATGATCGTGATTGGACAGCTATGGATCGGATTCATAAATATGTTGTGTTCTGTACAACAGTGGACACAATGTTGCAGCCCTCTCCTGTTCATTTCCAAGTTAATATTCATTTTTTTAAATAATTGTAGTTTGCCTATGTGTGATGTGAGCAGGGTTGTGGGTCAATTCCAGTTTTTCCATTTCAATTCGTTTTGTAGTTTTTTCAATTCAATTCCAATTCCAGTAGAGCCTATTATGTCAACGGCACACATGATTGGAATTGGAATTTGGAATTGATCTGAAGAAGGGAATTAGAATTGACCCCGATCCTGGTAGAGTTGTTGTTACATTTACATAATCTTAAGATTTATATCAAGATTTATGTTTGAAATTCAAGCACATTTCTAAGACCTTCTTAACCGCTCTTGCATTGATGTAAAATGGTCTGTTAACTTTTCCTCTTGTAGGCCGAAGAAAGACTGCCACTGCTACCACAGTTGTTCGAGACAATGGCTTAGGGAAAATCTCTATCAATGGAGTTGATTACCTCCAGTATTTCCCAGTTCTCCAGGACAGGTATATTTCTGTTCTTGTGATTATATTTTTTGATGGGCGTTACATGTTATACTAACCAAGCTCTTTGTGAAATCTCAAAGCTTTAAAATTCCAAACATTTATCCAGAACATTACACCTACTTTTCATTGATGAACAGAAACAGAACAGAAATGCTGTTTTTGTTTTGAGAATTGGGCAGCTTCCTGCAGCGCGCATTTAAAACTGGGAACTTCTCTAGTGTTACAAATCTAAAGCAATGATATGCCCTACATTGCTCCTTGAGTAAATTTCATACCAAGATTGATCTTTACAAGTCTACTTCAGGTTTTTGTTCTCCTTCCAGTGGAAGTTGTTGCCCTGAAATTCATTAAACAAAATGTGGATGCACTGTGAACTACAGATTTAACCTAAAATGTTCCTTCATGCAAGTCGTATCTTGAAACCGTTTGTTCAGTGTGCAATCTAGATGGAAAAGCACCAGTACACCTAATAATAACATTCTGTATTACAATATAGCCATCTACTGGCCGATTGTCATTTTTCTTTTCCGATTAAAACAGTTTCAAGTGGATAGTTTATGCGTGCAGAAAGTCATGCAGATGCAGAGTAGTTAATATGATCAAATAAATTATTATAAATATTTAATACTTATTGTGAAATTATTCTAGATGTTCCTTTGGACTTTTTATTCTTTCTCAAAATCTGAATTTGAGTAGCATAGCTATACATAAGTACAACAAATCTGTGCAACATGCCAGTTTTATTGAAATATAATAATTTATAAACTTATATGTGTAAAACATAGATCCTTCATTGGTAAAACGTAAGCATTTACCAGCATGTTTAAACCTTCACTACAGTTATCTAATCTCATTTATTTAAATTCTTTCTTTTAATACTTTGTCATGTCTAGTTGACCATTCCTCCGATAGTACTTTAACTGTCTGCCAACTTCGGTCCAGAATGCTTCTGCACTTTTGATTCAAACCACGTTACATGAGCTAAAATAAAAGTTGAAATTCTGCATTTTTACTCTTAATTGCAGTTTAATCTTTAAAAGTTAATTACACAGTTGAGTGCATAAGGCTTTCTTTGTCACTTGACTTTGCTATGTTTGCAACAAGTTCTTTTTTTTCGTAAAGCCTTGCAGCTTTATCAGTGTCCAAGAAAAGCATTATTAGTGTGACTGGCATAAATAGACTTCACACCATTTATTGCAAGGACAGCAGAATGGCAGCAATAGAAGATGCATTGAAGGACAAACAGGCATGAATGGAGGCGTGCATTGTTACTGCTCACTCCTGTTAAAAAGGGCAAGAATGCTCTCAGAGTTAATCCAGGTATAAAACCAGTGGATACCAAGAATTTAAATAATACTGCTTGGAAAACATCATTGTTGTAGATGTATTTTCATCTATTAGCATGTATTGTGGGTGTGTGTGATTTATATATGTAATGTATTATTGTTATTGAGTCTTTATTTGGCTGATGCCTTTCAAACCTTGAAAACATTGCATTAGCTCATGGGGACCTGCAAAACATTACATAGAGTAAAAGCTAAATAGTGATGGGGAAAGGCTAGAATACAATGCACTACAATGCTAATAAGTTTATAGGTTGCAATGCAGAGAGAAGCATCATATGATGTACAAGGCAGTGGGATAAGATGAGTGTTTGGGAGGTGATCCGACATGCTGCCATCGAGTTATTCTTTGGTAGCTGATTTCACCTCCGTGACGCACAGAAAACAGGAGCAGGAAGGGAAGAAATAACAAAGCTAGCAAAGGATGAGCAGAGAACTAAACTGGGTACAGGGAGAGATGAGGGATTGGAGTCTGAGATGGGAGGGATGGAATTATAGACACCCTCAGGATAAGAGTATAACATTTGATCTGATCAGAGATAAGTGGCCCAAGTCCAGATGAAATTTAATGGCAAAAGCAGAAAACACCTTTGACTTTGAGTTAAAAACATCTACATATTATGTTCATCCTACTTTTTCATGTGAATTAAATACATTGTTTGAGTCTATAAATGTTCTGCTCATTTGCCTTTAAGCAGGCATCTATAAATTACTACTTTTAAGCACTGAATAGGCAGGTCTTTTAGTTTTTATGTGATAGCCTTTCTCTTCTTTCCTAGGGAACAGCTGATGTTCCCCCTGCAGTTTCTGGGCCGGCTGGGCAGACATGACCTACAGTGCACTGTCACTGGGGGTGGGAGGTCTGCCCAGGCAGGGGCCCTGCGATTGGCCATCTCACGAGCTCTGCTGAGCTTTGTGGAGGAGAGTGAGGTGGAGACAATGAGGCAGGGTGAGGGACTGTCTGCTCTGTGGCACTGTGTATTATATTGATGAATGATGTTTCAATATTGCATTTTATTTAATCTTTCTTTTCTTATTGATTGTCTTATTTTAGCAAATTTCATTACATTCATATATATATATATATATAATGTGTGTGTGTGTATATATATATATATATATATAATATACATATTCAAATTAATTTTTCTCTTGCATTTGGCAAGTTTATTTTTTCAGCTAAAATTAGTGAACGATGTTTACAGCAACCTCATAATAATGTGAAGAGAAGGTTAAAGCATAGAAAGAAACTGTATGTTCGACAAAGAATGTTTTGTATTTTTATCATGTTATGGTTAATAAATGATATGTGACTAAGTGCAGGAGTCTCAAACCAGTGTATTTTGCCATCCTATATACAAGAGCAATAGTTTAAAATGTACTAACTATGGAGATGAATATCCCAAAGGTGTTTTTAATGAGAAGTAGTGCAACTCGGTACAACCCTTAGAATGAGATTTTGCGAAGCCTCAAGCAGCCTGTGATTTGATGGAGGCTGTATTATTAAAGCGTCTCTTCTCCCTGTCCTTCCCCAGCTGGGCTGTTGACTTCTGACCCCCGGGTGAAGGAGCGGAAGAAGCCTGGGCAGGAGGGAGCGCGCAAGAAATTCACCTGGAAGAAGCGATAGGGCTGTGTGGACAAGCTGTCAGTCTCGACACTCAAGAGGTCCACATGCCTTCTAACAATCTGTGGAAATAAATATATTTAAATTAATTCTGGATACAGTCTGTTTACTGAAAACGATGCAATGATGAGTTCATTAACCCGTATTCCCCAACGTATGTCACGTGTTTCCAAATCATGAGAATTCACTAGAATAAATGTACGGTGTCTATGGCATTTGCAAGGTAGTTTCTTTTATAAATAAGCCATATGTTTCTTTTCCCTCACAATTTCCCAATTAACAAATGTAAACCTTTTTATCAGTTGGATATGCAAGGAGGGAAAAAGCAGTGTGAACACACTGTGAAGGGGAGGCAGATAATACCGCCAGGTGCCGATGTTTGTAATGACCTCAGTCAGTAGAAATGTTAGTATTAAAGTAGAGTTAAACACATTTTGACATTACAATTTAAAATCGATTCTGTACTGATTGTATTACTGCAGTTTTTTAATAATGTAAAATGTTTCTCATGTAAACTGTAACTTGACCTGGATATGGGTGTCTGCTAACTTACATTACACATAGAAAGATAAATAACCATCAAAAACATAGACAATCAGTGTATTTCATTTGATCATCAAATCATATTTTAATTTTAAATACAAATAATAATCGAAAATTTGTGATTTAGCTTTTAGTTACTTGAGCTTTTTTTCCTCTTTCTTTCTTGTGCAGGGTTTTGAAAGTACCACTAGAGGGCACTAGATTCAGGGTTATTTTGTCCCTGAAACCAGCTTGTCTTTCTACACAAGATTGACTTTGTTTAGTTTATGAGCTTAAACAGACGTATTCATTGTGTGTGATTTTATGCATCCTTTATTAAGGCCAATGAGCATTTGCACAGCTGCAATTACAAGTAGCAGAACTTTTCTTGCAGTTACCAAGAGCAATCAAAATTATCTTCCCTTCACACCAGGTAATATCAGCTGTCCCTTTCTCACATTCATTTCATAGAATGGTTTTAATCAAAAGCTAATATTTAATTTGTTATGTATGATTCAATAAGAGGACTTGGACTTGGTAGTTCATATCATGGAAAATGGTAATGGACTTATTTGGTGTTGCAGTATTTAGTTAGTAGTTTATACATATTTAGTTGTTTGAAGAAATGCCAGCTGTGTGAATCTACACTCCAGCTTTGCCACTTATTATTTATTCATTTATAACTTTCTCATGAAAATTGGAGCGACAGCAGGGTGCAGTGGGGTGGCCTCAGCCCGACCTGGTCCCGCCCTTGACGTCCTGTTGCTCTGCTATCCAAGTAACTAAAATTAGCCAACTGCTCTTGCTATATCAATATGCCTTTCTCTGTGTCTGTCAGCAGCAGACAGCGGTGTATAATTCAGTTGATGAATGATCCATGAAGTTGTCCTGAAGGTTAAAAGAAAAAATATTTTGAATGTAAGCATTTTCTCACCCCAACATATTTTTACCTCCATGTGCCTTACTAAATGTCCTTTTTCATTTTTAACTCCTAACTTTCAATCTGTGTGGGTTATAATATTGAAGATATTGTAATGCAATCTCCCACATTGGCCAAGGCCTCTTATGAATCAGATGCACAGACTTCTACACAACTAAAAGAAACCACTCAAGGTGGGCAAGATCTCGCTGACTTTCCTTTGCTCTTTTTCAGGTTATATTTTGCGTTATAATAGATTAGCTTAATATAGAAGAAATCGGTCACACATTGGAAGGCAACAAGGAAAAATGTCTTCATTTAAAAGAAAGGGGAAGTTAAAGAAAGATGTGCCTTTCAGCAGAAGAAATCTGAAGTGCATTTTCTGTTTGTTCACAGACCTCACAATTTCATGATGAAATGACAGCTTTTAAATCTTAAAGGTTATTATTGTTCTTATACATTACACTTGTTTGCAGTTTGTCTGCCTCCATTTATTTGTACTATTAACCAATGACAAATTGTGTAAATATTGTTCACAATAAGTTAAAAAGTAAAAGCATGCGTAAAGCTAGATTTGATTAATCTGCACAATAAACACAATGTTTTCTACCAAATGAGGGGCTTCCTTAAATTATCCCCATATTCCTTCCAAGCTGCATTACTTAATTCATAAATCCTTTTTGCATGGGGACACATTTTTTTCTTTGTTTTGTAAATTGTGAACAGGAAGATCTAAAAAAATAAATAAATGTGGAAACCTTCCTGATGAAAAGTACAACTTGTAATTGTTTGCACTGTCTATTGGTCTATTATGTGGGATTTGGTCCCGCTCGTTGTCACTGTAGGCAACTGTTGTTTTCTGTTTCTTTATGTAAGACCAAGCTGTTATCATTGTGAACCTATTTTGGAAACCTTATCAGAAATGTCTTTATTTCATTACTGTGACGAGAGGCAAGCTTTTGTCCGGCTACACTTGATACTTCTACGACTGTTTAGTGTATTGACAGAGACAGGTTGATATGTATTCTGCGCTATACATGCATCATTCACACAGAGTGCACTGTATTTCGCCAATTATTGACTGGATTTATGGTCAGTCGATCACTATGGAAACAACTACTCCTGCCCCTACTATAACATACTGTGTTTTTGTCTGCTGTCTTTATTTCCCATCTATTCAGATTGCTTCCAGGTACCTCCTGGTACTGCACATTAAAAGGGAATGCCTGAGAACACATGGCTAATCACCAGTCTGAATTTGTCTTGTTTTATTGTAACTATGTACTGTGTGGCTTTGTACTGTACACAATTTAAATCTGTTTACGCACCGCAGACTATAGATAAAATAATATTATAAAATAAATGATCATGAAAGAGAGGGGATGTTTATCCAGGCTGACAATACCCACAGACTCCTCTGTAGGATAAACCATTTTGGCTCAGAGATCCCTGAGCCACAATATCCCAATGGCCACCACTCCAGCTATTTTCCACCTGTGGCACACAGGTTCAGAAAGGTAAATGTCTCTGAGTCCTGTTTGTATGGTTAGTTTTGTGTATTTAAATGACATTCATACTTATATCCTTCTAAATGGTTGTGATGGAAGATGCATGGAAAATGTTAATTTGAATATTTTTATGTTTTATTAAATTATTTTGAGCTGATTATCTGTGAGGAACTGTCCCTGTATATACCACTGGTCATCTGTTCTAAGAGGGAAAAATCAGCAATGACCTGGACAATCACCAGACCTGAATCCCATTGATTGTAATGCTAATACAGATGATATGGCCATACTTGCACTGCAGTTCTTGAATAAGGCATAGGGTGTCAACACATAGCATTAATCCACTCCTGCTTCACCAGTGGAATGTATAGTCCCAGAATTAACAGCAGTCTTTTCAAATATGAATCTGTTGATTTATGTAAAGTGCTTGTGTTATACAGAGTGGCAATATTGCTGGCTGTTACCCGGCATGATACTGGCAGGTGTCATCCACATTTCAAAAGCAATCCGCAATCTCATTGAGCCCCAGGCTTTTCCAAGGGGACACTGCAGGATGCAAAGGCTAAATTGGGCCACATTGCCTCACCTTATTTGTAATCGTTCTTACAGTCTTCAGACTAATGCATGCTGCATGTTGGTCAGCTAAGAGAACCTCTGTGTTGAATCATGTGTGGCAGCTGTCAGTCTAGGCTGGCTGAGATGAAACCTTTTGAAAACCTACTATTTTACTACCAGCAGTGTGTGTATCAGTTTTATATAAAACATGGGTACGTGTCTTATGTTTATGTGGCACATTAAACACATGTCGTGAAATGTAATTATTACAATTTAAACAATAATAATAATAATAATAATTAATCATAATTATATCATGTAGAACTGCAGTTCCTTTAAATTCGTTTGAGTCGGCCAACAATAAAAGCAACAGTCACTGGTTCCCTTTAAGGAGTCGGTATGGCGGTGTGGCTGCTGCAGCGCATCCTCTGGACAGATTGTGGTGTGAAGAGCAGCATAGCATTGCCTCAGAATAAACTTCATGTCTTTTGCCAGGACACGGGGGAAATGTCGTGAAATGATCTTCAGCATGGGACAAAGGGTTGCTGGAGATGCTGCAAATGTAAATGTGAGTATTTGACACATATGTGGGCTCCAGTCTGAGATTATGTACATAATATGTACATTATGCACTTATGTATTGTAGGTACGGCGATCATTTATGACGAAATATCTATGTGTGTGTATGTATATATATTTAAAACTTATTTTTCTGTTAACGGAATTAGTGTTTTTGTAGCTCGTATATAGATCATTTATAATTAGCGTCATGTTACTGTAAGATTATTATTTAATCCGATTGTCGCTTATCTTGTGTTTTTGCTTATGAAACCCATTATTTCAGTGCTTTAGCTGCAGAGAACAGATTTCATAAGAATCAGTCAGACATGAACCCATTATGAAACCCATGAGAGAAGCGCTGCCCTCAGTGAGCCATTGCCATTGCTGTGTTTCCTAACCTGTTTTCTCCTCTTTGTATAGTTTCGCATTGCTTCTGTGCGGTGTTCATTCATTATATTCATTGGGACCCTACGAAGTGGTCACTTCTTTGGCTGAAGCAATCGGTAAACACATAAACGTGTTACAAAATAAATATCAGTGTATAACGGTGTTCATTGTGAGTAGTCACTGAAATAGAAACACATCCCATCCCTGTGCACAATTAGATACACGCCGATCAGGAGCAGGTGAATTGTGACAGCGGTCACTCTGAGCCAAAGCACTGGCTAGAGGTCTGTGTTACAACATAGCTTCAACTTGTAACACTAGAATGGCTATAATCAGAAAGAACCTACATTGTATATATTATATCATGTTATGCACATCTTAAAACTACCATCATTTAAGTAGGTTATATGTGTTTTTTTTCACCAAGCTTTTATTAATATGCATTTTACAATGTTGCCATTTTCCACACACAATTTATTGATCATCATCAAAGGATGTGTTTTCTAGTTTATACATAGATTTCTGTAAACTTTTACATCACATCTGTTTTGAATTGATGCAACATATTGGACAGCCTAATTGCTTGATCTACCAACATTGAGGGTTAATGGTTCTGAAGCAGGTAAACATATGGTAAGATTGTTCAGCAGTTTGTTCTGGTAAAGAGGGCAGAAAAAGGGAGAGTAGTGCAGGGAGAAGCTAATATCCACTGCAAGCTAAGAATATTAATTTACTATATTTAAGCCTTCTGCTTTTGCACATGCCACGTACCAGACTCTACTTCTTTTACGCCCCAAGAACAAGCAGGAACTGAAGACAGCTGCAGTGCAGGCCTGGCAGAGCATCACCAGGGAAGAAACCCAGCATCTGGTGATGTCTATGGGTTCCCGACTTCAGACAGTCATTGACTGCAAAGGATTTGCAACCAAGTATTGAAACTCACAATTTAATTCATGATTATGTTAGTTCATCAAAATACTTTTGAGTCCCTATAATTGTGGGGACCACATATAAAAATGGGTGTAATTCCTACACCGTTCACTCAATTTGGATGTAATTACCCTCAAATTAAAGACCATTCTACGCTTAAAGCCCATCTTGATTGTTTCCTTTTAAATCCATTGTGGTGGCGTACAGAGCCAAAATGATGACAATTGTGTCACTGTCTAAATATTTATGGACCTAACTGTATATTGAGGGAAATGTTATCTTTCTCTTCAATCCAATGAAACAATACCAACAAACTAAAGACAGAGCTTTTTAATCGGCATTGCTGGCCACACCCAAGGCAGTTAGTAGACTTTGCATCTAAAATCACATTTTATAGTCCTCATTTAATGTTTTGCATATTAATTCTTCAGAAATGTAACTAGAAATTCAAGTCTTACATTGAAGTGTCTATAAGGGTTTGCTGTGTAAAATGTGCTCCTGGGAATACACACATATGTTAATGAAAACTTACCACTGTGGTCTTTAGGCTTCGTGGTCTGATACGAATGAAATGCAGGCGGTTCCTCCTTGTTTGTGCATACATTAAGCCAGTCATTAGCAACTAAAAGCTTTGAAAGAGCCCTTGAGCATCTTAATCACCCATAAGGGTGTATTGTGATCGCAAGTGAAGCTTAGTAATTTATGTTCATTGGAAAGAGAATTCCTCGATCATGTTTCTCAGGATTGACTCTATGCATAGGGCAGTAGCCTTAACATTAGCTTAATGGTCCATGTTTTTTTAAATACATGTGTTTGAACTGTTATTGATAATGCATGGGTGAATATCCTTAACAAGGTAGTGGGCCATCAAGAGAAGTGAAGCCAGGAGAGAGACCATGTTTAAGGACAATCAACAATATTGCTTTAGTCCCTGTAATGAAAAGATAGTAAGGAAACAGTGATGCAGATCTGGAAATGCATACATATTTAAGCATTTGAGCTTGAATGGTTTCAGTAAATATGATCTTTTGTTTGTTTGTTGGATTTTGAACACATTGTAAGATACTGTTTTCCACTGCTTGGTTCTTATGGGTTTTTTGGCCTTGTCCCTCTATGGTATCTTTTTGGAAAAGCAGTGGCAGTTTATGTTGGAAGAAAGATATTTTTCAAGTTCAGAACTGTACATAACAGCTTTACGTAATATTTTCACATTATGGCTTTGTATCATCTCTGTGCTACCCACTCGGAATATTTTTAGTCTTGTATAACAACACTTGCTACTGGCCACACCTATATAAGCTTTGTTTTCTGAATTAAGTAGTACTGAAATGGGATGATGAATGTTAGGAACAATGACAATTTCACCCAAAATGTATAACTGAGAAAAAAGGGGGACCAATAATACTGTTTTCACTCAACATCATTATAAAACAAATCTAACAATTTGGCATTTTCCTGTTGCTATGGAAGTAATGAACTGGTTGCCTAGGCAGCAGAGGAGGAAATGTGAACATCATTCACCATAAGACATGTTTTAAAAGCACAACAATTATATTTCATGAGTATTTATATTTGTTCCTGTTTATATAGCTTATGTAATTTACATCAGTAGTTGAAAAACAAATTACTGCTGACAAAGCAATAATAAATATCATATGTTCAGGCCCAATTATGTAGAAAATAAACAGTTTTTGTTTATACAATATACACATTTTCACACTTGGTCTACTTTTTAATTTGTTTATTTACCAAAAATACCACATTAAAATGGATTGTGTAATACATGTTATTTATGTATGTATGTATGTATGTATGTATGTAATGCCCTTGTCATTTAATGATATTCACAGTTTTGTACTAAGAATTTTATTTATTTTATTTTTGTATTATTTATGTTATATTTATTGTATTCTTTCATTTTATTCATGAAGCATATCTAGTTTGGCTATTTAAGGCCTTACATGTAAAAATGTTTTTCTCAAAAATACAGTTTGAGGTGTATATTTCGGTAAGATACATTTGTGTGAAATACAGATTACTAAGCCTCTCCATGTTTAACTTGAAAGTTAATGCTTTTATAATAGGCATTACTTTCCTTTTACTTAAGACAGGTTATATGAATATGATGAATTCCGACAACCTCTGAGTCTTTGTTGCCAGAGCAAGTGTATTGAACTACATACTCCTAATTTTGCAATAGTCCATTTCTTCCATGTCCATTTCCGCTAACTGGATCGCTGTCAGTTCATGCTCTGGTCCTTCGCTCATTAAGATGTACATTTCCTATTTCAACCAGCAATTTTGCTTTGACCAGGAAGCCTCAGGAAATTGCAATTCCTGTCTTGTTGTGATGCTCCCTCCCTCTGATTCTTCCATCCATCTTCTTCCAGGACTTAATTCTATCCGCAACTGTTAATCTCTTCACTGCATTCAACTTGTCATCACACTTGGCCCTGTCAACGTAACGTTCTATTCCTGGACCTGAACCCAAACCACTGTTGTTGTAAATTTTTTAAATCATACTTGTAGACACCCTGCTGATGAATTGAAAATGTTAGGGGGATACAATTTAATCTTCCTTTCTTTCTTTCTCTTGGAAAAGGCTGATCTCTAGATACCTACATATCAGGATGGAGAACTAAGAAATTCCAATGAATCTACAAGAAGCAGATAGTGTAGCCTCTCTTAAGAATTAAGGAAAATACACTCACAGTAATATTTGATTTTATAGTAAAATGTTGAGTTCTGGTATGCTTCCTTAGTTGCAGGCAAGTATAATACTCTTCAGAGATCATGTGTGTATTTTGCGAAGATATTTATGCCACGTGAGAATTCCTTATTAGCAAAGAATTACATTCTAGAACACTGTCTGCTCCCAGGATGAAAGCTTCAGATTATTTAGTCAGTCATCATCTGATTTAAGCACATACTGTAGAGTGATAACCTGAGTTATGAAACATTATTCTGCTAATACACAATGTACAGTGAGGGAAAAAAGTATTTGATCCCCTGCTGATTTTGTACGTTTGCCCACTGACAAAGAAATGATCAGTCTATAATTTTAGTGGTAGGTGTATTTTAACAGTTAGAGACAGAATAACAGCAAATAAATCCAGAAAAACGCATTTCAAAAGAGTTATACATTGATTTGCATTTTAATGAGGGAAATAAGTATTTGATCCCCTATCAATCAGCAAGATTTCTGGCTCCCAGGTGTCTTTTATACAGGTAACGAGCTGAGATTAGGAGCACTCTCTTAAAGGGACTGCTCCTAATCTCAGCTCGTTACCTGTATAAAAGACACCTGTCCACAAAAGCAATCAATCAATCAGATTCCAAACTCTCCACCATGGCCAAGACCATAGAGCTGTCCAAGGATGTCAGGGACAAGATTGTAGACCTACACAAGGCTGGAATGGGCTACAAGACCATCGCCAAGCAGCTTGGTGAGAAGGTGACAACAGTTGGTGCGATTATTCGCAAATGGAAGAAACACAAAATAACTGTCAGTCTCCCTCGGTCTGGGGCTCCATGCAAGATCTCACCTCGTGGAGTTTCAATGATCATGAGAACGGTGAGGAATCAGCCCAGAACTACACGGGAGGATCTTGTTAATGATCTCAAGGCAGCTGGGACCATAGTCACCAAGAAAACAATTGGTAACACACTACGCCGTGAAGGACTGAAATCCTGCAGCGCCCGCAAGGTCCCCCTGCTCAAGAAAGCACATGTACAGGCCCGTCTGAAGTTTGCCAATGAACATCTGAATGATTCAGAGGAGAACTGGGTGAAAGTGTTGTGGTCAGATGAGACCAAAATCGAGCTCTTTGGCATCAACTCAACTCGCCGTGTTTGGAGGAGGAGGAATGACCCCAAGAACACCATCCCCACCGTCAAACATGGAGGTGGAAACATTATGCTTTGGGGGTGTTTTTCTGCTAAGGGGACAGGACAACTGCACCGCATCAAAGGGACGATGGACGGGGCCATGTACCGTCAAATCTTGGCTGAGAACCTCCTCCTCAGCCAGAGCATTGAAAATGGGTCGTGGATGGGTATTCCAGCATGACAATGACCCAAAACACACAGCCAAGGCATTTTTGAAATGCGTTTTTCTGGATTTTGTTGTTGTTATTCTCTCTCACTGTTAAAATACACCTACCATTAAAATTATAGACTGATCATTTCTTTGTCAGTGGGCAAACGTACAAAATCAGCAGGGGATCAAATACTTTTTTCCCCCACTGTATGCAGTTCATTCTTCAGCACACACTCACTGGAGGTTGTTAGTATTTAAAAGGATGTGACTTCAGAGAGCTCGGGAGTTCAAAAATATAATTGAGTATGTTCCAGAAAAGTGTACATTTGTCAATATAGACAATGAGAAAAATTATAGAGTTGGGTACAGTATATTTTCAAACTTTGACTTTTCTGAGTACTGGAGATCAAAATTAAGTCTTAGAAATAATGTAACCTACAGTGCAATACTTATTAGCATCTCTTCAGCACGTGATACAGTCTTAACCTCAGGCAGCATGTGAAAACAAATGGATGTGTGAAACTCCAGCAGATTTCTTTAGGTTTGGATTTCTGTTAGATGGTTTCAATGTACGGTAGATCCACCAACACCCAGTTTAATGCAGTTACACAGACCCAGAATTGTTTTTGCTAATCTAATCTTCATAGTTTGGAAAGTCCATTTCAATTTGGGTGAAAGGTGGGCAGGATGGACTGAAGATGCTTCAAGATCGTCTAGTTAATTCGGATCTTCAATTTACCTGGTGAACCTAAAAAGTTAATTTAGTCACGCTATTATTAACCCGAAGGAAGGGAACTGAGAAAGTGAGATCTCACAGCACACTGACACGTGTTAACAAATGTGCTCATTAAATCAGAGCGAGGTGCCTTTTCCTCTTCACAGCCTTTGGAAACGTTGAGGCACGTATCATGACATTCTTTGTGGCTTTGCCAAACCGGTTGTCCGCTGACATCACGTATGACACTAATGACCTCTGGCCATGCCAAATATTTACCTGCATTCAAGTATTGAATTGATTATAATCAATGAAAACAGACCTAGCTTTAATAGCATTTTGCTAATTAAACACAGCGCTGCATCAGATATACATTTAACAACATGTACTTTAGATTGTTTCACCATTCTTCTACTAATTTCTTCCTTCTCCTGATTTTTCACAACTTTATATATAGCTTTCCCTGTATTTTCTATAGTATTTTCTAAGCTAATACAAGGTAATAACACGTGGCTTCATATGTATAACATATTGACATATAGAAAAGGTATTGGAATCCTAATGTTTTATTTTAACCTGGTATCATGACATCCTTTATTCACAAGGCAAGCAAACCAGTGAAGGGATGTGTTGATTACTCAGTTTAAATGAAAAGTCCAGCTCTGTTTACACATTGATGTATTGCTATGGAGGCCATGAGGGGAGATCTCTGTTAGTGTGGTACAGCCAGGCGTAGCTATAGCAACGGATACATTTTCTATATTTGCTGCTTTGAACATGAATCACTTTAATCTGAGAACATCAAATGCCTGGAATGCTGGAGCAGTAGAAAGGAGTTCACTGTAGTATTTTATGTGTATAATGGCCATAGGCCTTTGTCCCACCATCATAGAATACCAGGGACAAATGATGCGTAAATGCTATTGATCCTCATAGTCAAGATGTGTTTCTCTTACCTTACACTGTACAAATAATATCTTATATTTTTGCTGTAATTTTTGGCATGATCCCTAACTGTTAACATATTCAAGGGCATGGGATGAAAGCCAACCTCTTAAACAATGCTTATCATTTAGCGTTTAGCTCTCTTATATCTGACATTTACATTTCTGGTGACTTTCAGTAACTTCAGTAAAGTGTTTTTCTCTAGTGTTTTGAAGCAGAGTTAATACACAAGGTCCATCTTTTACTAAAACTATATTGACTATCCATAATAATACTGTATGTTAGGTATGTATATTAGAACATAAGAACATAAGAAGGTGTACAAACGAGAGGAGGCCATTCGACCCATTGTGCTCATTTGGTGTCCATTAATAACTAAGTGATCCAAGAATCCTATCCAGTCTGATTTTAAATGTTCCCAAATTTTCAGCTTCAACCACATTGCTGGGGAGTTTGTTCAGATTGTGAGACTCTCTGTGTGAAGAAGCGTCTCCTGTTTTCAATTTCCATTTGTGTCCCTGGGTGCGTGTGTCCCTGCTGATCTGGAAAAGCTCCTCTGGTTTGATGTGGTCGATGCCTTTCATGATTTTGAAGACTTGGATCAAGTCCCCACGTAGTCTCCTCTGTTCCAGGGTGAAAAGGTTCAGGTCCTCAGTCTCTCAGTAGGACATTCCCTTCAGACCTGGAATAAGTCTGGTTGCTCTCCTCTGAACTGCCTCTAGAGCAGCGATATCTTTCTTGAAGTGTGGAGCCCAGAACTGTCCACAGTATCCAGATGAGCTCTAACTAGTGCATTGTACAGTCTGAACATTACTGCCCTTATTTTAAATGCAATATGTATTTGGTATTGTAATGTTCTCTGCTGGTAGACTGGAGCATCAACAGCTGTATCTGCACATTCCTGGGGCCCGGGGGATCCTGGGAGCGGCCCTGGGGCTCTAGGTGGACTGTGGGGCCAGGGCAACGGTCAGTGCCTGCTGCACATGGTTGCTGTGGGTACTGTGGGGGGTGGATGTGTATTCATTCATTTCCCTGTGTGTTCCTCTGTCTGCCCTGCTTGTGCAGAAGACACAGCTTCTTTCCATCCCCCTCTGTCTGTGAGTGTGGGGTAAGGTCAGTGTCTAGTCTGTAGCTCTTGTAAGATCCGGTTAAGTGTCGTACCTTCATTAAATAGCAGTTCCTGTTTCTGTGTCTGGGAACCCCCACAGTTTGAAACTATTACAATATCCATGTGGATCTCAGTCAGCAGTATATGAGCTGTATGATCACAAATTATTTATCCTTGCAACAGAGACTACAAGACTACAAGTCATGTTCACGTTATAAAATAGTCTTAGATACGGCCACTACAGTTTGCATAAGAGAGACGAATTAAAGTAAGAAATACTAGGATATAAAGATAAATGTTCTGAAAATGATGCTATCTATTTATTTATTTTCCAGATCTTTGTCACAAACATGGCTCAGATGGTGGAGTACTATGCCAAAGAATGACGATTTTCTGCTGCTAATGAAAAACACCTGGTAACAATGACTGGGTGCAACGGCAGCTTGCCTCAGACTTGCATCTTGCAGGACGTGAATGTCTCAGGCGTGCTCACTGCTCAATACACAGTCATGCCCATAACTCTAAGGATATTGTTGGCGGCAGTCATGATATTTATGATTACCATTGGTTTCTTGGGCAACGCGATCGTGTGCTTGATTGTCTACCAGAAGCCGGCCATGCGATCTGCCATCAACCTGCTCTTGGCAACGCTGGCCTTTTCTGACATCATGCTGTCCCTGCTGTGCATGCCCTTCACTGCGGTGACCATCATTACAGTGGACTGGCACTTCGGTGCCCACTTCTGCAGACTGTCCGTCATGCTCTATTGGTTCTTTGTTCTTGAGGGTGTGTCCATACTCCTGATCATCAGCGTGGACCGCTTCCTGATCATAGTGCAGCGTCAGGACAAGCTCAACCCACACCGGGCGAAAATAATGATCACCACCTCCTGGCTGCTCTCATTCTGCATTTCCTTCCCCTCGGTTGTGGGCTGGACGATGGTTGAAGTTCCGACCCGGGCTCCCCAGTGTGTCCTGGGTTACACAGAATCCCTGGCCGACCGGGCCTACGCGGTGTTCCTGGTTGTGGCCGTCTTCTTCATCCCTTTCGGCATCATGTTGTATTCTTACCTCTGTATCCTCAACACGGTGCGCCGCAACGCCGTGCGCATCCACAATCACGCAGACAGCTTGTGCCTGAACCAGGTGAGCAAATTGGGCCTCACCGGCTTGCAGAGGCCCCAGCAGATGAACGTAGACATGAGCTTCAAGACCCGGGCCTTCACTACTATCCTCATCCTCTTCATCGGATTCTCCGTGTGCTGGCTGCCTCACACCGTGGTCAGTCTGCTGGCGGTTTTCAGCCACCGTTTCTACTTCAGCCCCTCGTTCTACGCCGTCAGCGCTGGCGCTCTCTGGCTCAGCTACCTGAAGACGGTCTTCAACCCCATCATCTACTGCTGGAGAATCAAGAAGTTCAGAGAGGCCTGCATGGAGTTCATGCCCAAGACCTTCAAGATCTTCCCGAAAATGCCTGGCAGGAGCCGTAGGAGGATTCGGCCCAGTAACATTTATGTCTGTAGCGAGCTTCAGTCTTCCGTTTGAAACGAGATGGAAATTGAATCAAGCCACAGTTAGGGCTTGTTTTGTACCTGCCCCTGTGATTGAGTTGGAAACTACCTTTCATCTTCATCTGTAGCCCTGATTACTTCTCCTCTCTTCCATTTCCATTGTCTTAGTCTGTCGCCTATTGAATGTACACAATAAAGAACCCTTTTGTTTGTTTCGATAGTGCAACACAAAGTAGTGCTCCACCGAAATGTTTTCAACCAAATACAGAAGACATAGATTACACATTACAACTTGTATAGTGCCTTTCATTACAATAAGGATCCAAATCCATCTTGCCCCAGCAACAATTATACACTGAAGTACGTTTGTGATACCTCAGATTAAAATCATAATAACAATAATTCTGCCGAGCACTATTTGTGCTGCTTTATGTAATAATGCAGAGTTTATCCAATGTTATATCACAGTGTTTTGAATATGTTTTAGGAGCATCTTTTGGTTGTCTTTCATGAGGAACACAAACTATGACTTTTCTTTTAGTAAATTGCAAATTATCATTGATGAACGTGATCAAATGGTTTATTCCTTGGGGAAAATGTTTTCAACATTGTGGCCTGGTTTGGTACTTCCTTCATAATACATTTTGTATGTTTTTTTTCTCGTCAATTTTTAACCCTCACCTGCAGAATACCAGGACCATAAATGTACTGTTCCATCATTAATTACAATGTGTAATTTACATGTACATGTACATTTTCTTTTTTGGTGTTTTGTTTACAAAGGTCATTGAAATCACTTTAAGTAATTAACATGAATGTATGTGTTCATTAAAATAAAGGTGATATTCTCAACTCATCATTATTCATGTAAGTAATGTTGAAGAGGAACAACTTGTAGCATTGTGAGATAAACGCAGATCTTTATTGAAATTTGGTGGAATTGCCAGATAAGGACAATAACCAATCGTAATAATTGACACTTTAAGAAATGATGAGAGTATTGAAATGTATGGTTTGGTTTTTTTGTCATTTAACTGTGACTTCAGTATCCTTGGAATCTGCTTTCAATTACCATGTATCATTACTGTTGAGGACTTGCAGGTCCCTCATTTCATTACCTGATACTTATATTTAATAGGAATACTTCATTATTTATCTAAATAAGGCAATATTTCATTTATAGTGTTCCCATACAGATAAATGAGTTTAAAAAGACTACAAATTCTATGCAAAAATATGTTTTTTAATGACAAATGTCATATCTAACAATATATTATAACTATAGTTATATGTAACTATAAAGAAAATGTGAAACCAGGTCATCACAATAAAACTATTCAGAAAGATACAAATAAAGTTATTTATTAAAATATATTATGATTCGTTATTTTATTGATAATTGTAATATGTATTGTATCTTTTTTAAATATGCAAAATGTTTTACTTCTAGACAAACCACTTCATTTTAATGTAAAAACGTGGTCACTGCAGGACAGTCTTACTGAAATACAAATAAGAAAAACACAAAGAAACATCCCGAGCCAAAACAGAGATAAACTCAGCCTTGTTATCTCTATTGTGTTTACAGTGTGTATTTCACTGTGAGCAGCAGTAGATACGTTGAGTGGTTCGGCACAGTGGAGTAAGACCAGTGAGAGGCGGCCTCTGAGCAGTCACACGATCAAACAATAAACTGTTGCATCTTCTTTATACATTTCATATGAATCAAACATTTAAGCTGATTTTCTTATTTGTACCTACTGTCCTTTTGAGGCAGCATGCATGTGATGCCATATTAGAATTGATGATGTTTCTTGCTATCATCCAGTATTCCTAGATATATTCAATTTTGCCCATACAATATTAACATTGTAGCTAGGATATAATTTATTTTGTAAGCCACATATTTCTTACCTGTGCATTTTTTTACAAATTTATATTGAATGTAAGAGTAAGTTGACTTGTGGATGGCTGATCAAACATCGTTGGTATCTGTATTGTTTAAAGGATTTTGTATTCACAGTTGCTATAAAGGATTTAATTTCCTATGTCTTGTACCTTTCCTTTATACCCTCCGGTTGGTGTATTTTTTAAATGTATGCTAGTTTATACTCACAGAAGTAAATAAATCAATACAACGTAATGACTGAGGACTTAAAATTGTGTAAGGAAAGGGGATGGGAACCTGTTACATAAATCAATATTACAGTTGAAAAATACAATTTAAAGATCCAGCAAATTTCCAAACAAGAACTACAGAGGAAACAGCACCATTACAAAACTGGATAACTCACTGGAGAAGTGGATTTGACAGGAAGATGAAAGATATCAAAGATTAACTGAGATCACCACTGGAAGCAAGTTGTTACCCAAAACAAATGATATATTCTGTTTATAGCGTCTATTTAATTGTGAGGAGCAGTAGATTTGTTTGGTGGTTTAGCACAGTGGAGTAAGACCAGCGAGACACAGCCTCTGACACAAGATGGGCTTGTGAAGTGACGGCAACAAATTGGGAACATAATAAATTGAGGGAAAAAAATCAAGAAATCCTCCAATACACCAATGAGGGACAGCACTGAACTGAAATACAAATTATTTATCATAGAATTGCTCAATCACCACTTTTATGTATAATTAAGTCAAGCTTTACCTAAAGATAATCGAATATAATCATGAGAAAACAGCTGGTAGAATAAACATATTCAAGTTTATTAAAATGGACAACTTTACATTTGTACATTCCACCTACTATGGTTTAGATCTACAAAGTAAGAAACAGTACATACATACATACACTATATATGTCACATACATATGCATATCTATGTATGTATAAAAGTATATACACATATTTATACACACACACATACACATTTATACGTGTGTGTATGTGCATACATATAAGTACTTTAGAGTTTAAACATCCTAATTTGGAAAAGAATAAGGCTTTGAGGAGCAAAGAGTTAAACAAAATGGAAGTCTTAATCTTCATGTCATGATGGGGATGAGAAAATGCCCAATTACCCTGTATAAACCACTGAACAATACTAAGATCATCTCAATTGTAAGAAAATCTCCACTTTGGTTCATGTTTGGTTCTGTAGTGAAATGGCTTTAACATAAATAAAGTCATGCAGGCACTGAAGAAGAAGGTTATGCTTTATGAAGTGTTTTAAATCAGTTATAGATGATGGAAAGTTTATGCAATGGTAGCTTTCCCTGGTCAATGTTTTCTAAACAAATGTAATAATTTATGATTGTAATTAAAAAAAAAAAAAACACAGTATCTCAATGGATTGGTCTTGAAAAGTCTTCAATAGATCTGCCATTCCATATTATACACATTTAAGAAAAGTGTAAATCTGTTATTTGTTTGTTATATCTTTAAATTAGTGTCTTTCGAATAATTCAGAATTGCCAATTGCTATTGAGTTGTCTCTGTTTTGATCCTTGCATCAGCTAGAAAGAGACAATGTCCACATATATGCACTGGCAGGGCATTCACTTCCTTTTCTCTTTCCTTTTATTTTGTACTGGAAAACTCTCCCCCATCCAATGAAAACTGTTACTTTATTAGTTTAAAGAAGGAAAGGAATATGTGCCAAAACCTAGGATATTGTCCGCTGGATTTATTCAGTAGGGTTTTGAAAACAAGCTTAGAGAATTACAAATAAAACAAACAAATATATGAGGGCAATCTCAAAATTCATGAACTAGCTTGACTAAGATTGGTTTAATGCATTTATCATGACGTATTAAATATGCTGTTTTATATTTAATGTAGTGGAACAATGTTTAACAATCCATAAATCATACTCTTCTATTGAGGGGTTCTTAAATAATTCAAAAGCACTGATAGTTTAATTTTTTCAAATTATGTGGACACAGTGGAGGGTGGGTGGCCATGTATTGTGTACTTCTCTGTGACAATATGATCTTTGGTACAGACACGGGCCCCTAAAATACACATTTCAAAAGAATAATAAAACATTTTAAAACACAGTATTATTTTTGGTAGGGAATTCCAGTGAATGTATTATTAACCATGTGTAGACAAACTATAATTGAAATTATGGACATATTTAATTATTGTAAGATTTGTCAAAGGGCTTCTTTAATATTTTAAGATATTTGAATTACTTATATTGAAAGGTTTTAAAAACCTCCTACTTTGCTGATTTTGATGCTAAGCATACCAGACTACAGAAAATCGAAATAAAAAAATGCACAAATTAACACATTCCTTCGATGGCAACCACTGCATCTAAAATCTGTAGCCAGTTATTCTTTCACTCTTGTATTCCTTAGCAGAATTGGAAAGATAATATAAACTGTACAAGGATTAGCAAACAAAAAAGTAACATACAGTTCTGCATACAACGCAGAAAATTAAATGTAAGAGTAATTACAGGCATACTATAATGCATGAATTTTAATCACATGATCTAGGAAAGCAATCCTGTTTATAAAATACAAAGTATGTTGAATTATGATAATTTAATGGCATATAGAGTAGTTTATAAGGCTATTAATAGAAAAAGCTGTTTTGGCTTGAGTGCTTTCCCAATTCTGCGGCGCCGTTACAGTTTTGAAATTTCATATACTTGTCAAAGGTTACGCTGCAAAAATAATCAACTTCAATGCAGCTCAAATCAACACACACAAAAACAATGTTTGGAAACTGGCAGAAAGGTGCAGTGCATGCTGGGTGACAGGTTTTGCACGAACCCCATTTGTGGAATAGTGTACCAAGGAGCCTTCCAACATGCCTTTTCTGTTTGGTGTCTGCTTCATGCACTGCTCATGACTCCATTCGAAAAACAATGAACCAGCTGAACCAGTTAGGCTTGACAATATAATCTTCATATTGCTTTCAGACATATTGTGCTTGTTTATACATCTCCTGAAGTAAACCTATGAGGGGCGAAGCCTCAAAATACTTGTGAATAATAACTTTCTCAAAGAGATGGGTTACAGATGGAATATTGGTTGTCGTTGAATTAAATTGGCAATAAAAAAAAAATGTGCACATAACTGGAATTTTTTATTGAACTTTTTTTATCTTCATGGTATGATCTTTTACTTAAAAAAGATTAGAGAAAGTTAAATTGGGGAAATAACCCTTGATACCCAAACCTTGGTTTTATTTTAATTATTATTAAAAAACAAGTATAAGAATGACAAACTTCTACATGTTTTTTCAGGAAACCCTTCTAAAAGCATCTTTAGGTTTCTGACGTGCACACACATTGATTTTCAGCTTTGATGGAAATAATTCATATCATAAAAGTGTGATGGCCTATAGGTAAAATTTACTTTTTTAGCTTATTCCAGGGTACTATATTTTTATGATATGTATAGCTTTTTAAGCTCATTATCAAAATCCATCAATGGTATTCTACATTGCAGATATAATTTTTGTGTGGAAAACTATTTTTTTAGAATCTGTAAAAGGGCAAAACATATTTTGTCATATTAAAAATTAACTATAAAAACATCAAATTGAGGGCACTATTTTCTGCGTTAAGTGCAAACCAAAAACATTATGATATATTAATGGTGATACAAACTTTGCCAAATACAACATCGTTGATTCTTACTCTGCTTTAATAGCATCCTTAGTTCAAGTGTTTTCCTGTATGTTTTCTGCATTCAAAGCACCAGCACATGGCAGGGATTTGTATTTCAGCAGAAATCTACTAGAGAAGGAATGAACAAGGTTGTACTGTGTCTGTCACCACACCTTTTTAACGTTACTCACAACAGAAAATATGTGGTTCCTACTTTACATGTTTAATGAAAAAGCCAAAGCTCTTCAATAAAGACGAAAAAGGATTCACGTGCTCTGCCTTAACCAAACCCACATTTGTGTTGTGTCAACTGCTATTTGTGTGGCACCAATTCATTTGATGTTGCGCACACGTTCATTCATTGCCTGTGGGGTCAAATCTGATAAGAAATGTTAGTAAAAACACTGTGCCTTTTAGTCAAAAAGCAGAACAGTGCATTTGAAGTTTAAAGACTTGAAACTAAAATCCAAAATGGCTGAAGAATCCAGTAATTTTAGGATGTAAATTGATATCGGTCTTAAAAATAATCTGATAACAGTGGAGTAAAAATGTTTAGTATAATAACAAAATGTTGCCTACAGAACATAATAAACAAAAATATGTGTTATCAGACTAATTTCATATAATGTAGTAATTATCCCTGTAGCTGCCATATTATGGCTTTAGAACCATGTGGAGAGAAAAAAAACTCTTCAGCTTCCCTGGGTTGAGGAAGCAGAACTGGTTTATATTTACTTTGCTGAAGTGAGATATCAGATATAGGATTCAGCATTGAAAACTTCACAGAAATAGGCGAGGCTTGAAGAACACAAACTGCAAGAAACACAAACCACTCTCATATGTAGTTTAAGTGGCAAGTGTCATATTGTATTTCCTTTGTCCCCCATTTTGACAGCTACTGATAGGTGGGGTAGTCAAACAATATGACAAATCTCTGACCGTGATGGCACACAAGGAAGATTATCACTACAGCAGCCACACAGTAACTGGAAGCTCAATTAAGTAATGTTTTATACCAATACTTCACAATCATCTCCCAACTGGAGCTCTGACAGGACCTGTGTCTGGGCTGTCCAGAAAGAGAAATGGCAGAGAAAGACACTCCTATCACAAACCTCATGAAGACGTGGTATCTGGTATCTGAAGGGAAGAATTCAGTACAGAATTGGTACAGCCCTTTATGTTACATCTTTTATCATAAAAGTTTATTTTGCAGTTGCATTTGGATGGAACTGTTGGGAGAAAGAGCAGTGTTCACGGTTATTACGGTTTAAATGGACAGGAACACAGAATAAATAGCTTCAAGTTTTACACAAAAGACTTGTTCATGTAGAAAGGGTGAATGCTCACATTTCACATCCTGACAGCAGTTCTGCTGGACCCCAGCGGGTGTGTGCTTCTCCATGCGTTTAACAAATGCAAATCAAGCACCATTTCTGCACTTCCAGAAGATTTTCAGGAGGGATTACCAGTTTTGAGAGCAATGGCGGTTTCAGGTGTGGTTGCTGGCGTTTGTAAAGTGCCTCTTGCTGGGAGATTCTCTGTTCCTCTTGGCTGCACAGTGAGTGTGGACTGGAATGCCATTGGGGTAACATACAAACTCAGGCTCGCTAAAGGTGTTGTGGCACAGCTGGCATCCCTTCTTCTCCGACAAGAGGACTGGCCCTCCTTTGCACTTCAACTATGAAGATGAAAAGAGTGAGGTTTTGCTTTTCAGAGTGTGTCATGTATAAGAATGGCTCAAACACTTTCACACCCAAGAAATGAGGAAATAATGAAAATGAAAAAATACATGAAGACTGGATACAAACATTTATAAGTATGTGAAATAGTAATGATCTTTCTTTGCAATTGTATTACTTTGGCTACTAATACAATATAGAAATAACCCCACAATAAAACAAACTTATATAGCAATCTATAGGAACAATACATTATACATTACACAAATCAGCTCATAGAGAGCTTAGAAAAATAAAATATTGAATGAGTATTAAAGATTATACCTTTCAAGGTATAAAAGCTTTACTATTAGAAAATATTTTGCAAGCATGTTGACCAAAGCAATTACAGAAAGTGATCAGCAGAGTGATGTAAAGCGATTAACCAATATTTTGTATTTATTAAAACAAAACTATACAAGTAAAGAAAAGCACCTGTACTGTCATTTAATCAAATACAAGCCCAGCCCTTGCTTGACAGAAGAGACGAGCTCACCTTCTCGTATTTATGGATGAGGTTCTCCGATCTGGCCAAGCCCAGTGCGATCTGAGTCATGCGCTTGGAGTGCATGCTCTCCCTCATGGCTCCGCTCAGGAAGGGCCCGAGCAGCTGTATCGACCAGCTCTCCGGGACGAGTCTTAAAACACGGACTGCGTCGAAGACCTCGGCGTGCCGGTTCAGCAGGTCCACGGCAGCCATGACTAAGGCATCGCTGGAGATGGCGGGGTCCATGTACACAGCCAGCAGCATGTGGAAGAGCCGCTGCCTGTAAGACGAGTCCCTGTCCTCAGACGTCCACAGGCAATACCTTTCTGCGGCCTGGAAGTCTTTGAGCTGGTGGACCAGGATGTGCAGGGCCTTGTCGTGCTCCTCCAGCTTTCCGTACAGCGTCGCACACTCCAAGTGAAGACCCGTGTCTTTGATCTTACCTGCAGGGATATCGAGACAGACTGAGCAGAGTCTGCGGACACACCGACATGATCAGAAGCAATGCTCCTTTTAAATCATTGCAATAAGCAGTACAACTTTGCACTTTCACATGCATTATTTCCTTGGTATTTAATAGTGTACACCGGATGCCTTCAGATTGTGTCTTGATAAGCATGGTTGTGTGGTTAGAACTTCAGTGTCATAGTGACATAACATGGATACTATGGTGGCCTATGAGGGGAAGCCATGTCACATGACTTGAGAGGATTCTACAAACTCTGCCAAATGCTTCTTCAAAACAAATCATAAATATCAATTTATTTATTTTGTAATTATTTTTGAGAAGACCATTTCTGTTTTTGTGACATACTCAGGAAAATATTCATAAAATTGAAAATCTGCATTCTAACCACTCAAAAAACTAAAAACTAAAATAATGAGACTGTGTTGAGATTAGAAGCCCTTACCTAGCAGCAGCTGCACTCTACAGATACTGGACTGCCGCAGCAGGTTTTGCAGCTTGGCCCTGGCACAGGTTAAATCCTCTGCAGGCGTGGCGCTCTGAGACTGTAGCTGCAGTACGCTATCGAGGTAGAGCACTGCCAGGTGAGTGTGGAACTTTTCTTTCTAAACAGAAACAAAGCACAGCAAAATCTGACTGGTGTGAGGAGGAATTGTAATCAAGACATCAGCGTTGTTGATATGTAAAGAAAAGGTAGGGCCTTGTCCCGAGGTGAATGCGCTGTTAGCGTAGTCATAACAGTCGGACTCTTTAATCAGTAAAACAGAGAGAGAGGCTCCAAATATTTAGCTGCAGTCACAGACTTCAACAACACCAAACAACTGGATGGATGGAGCAACGTAAAGGCAAATACTAGAAGTAAATTTCACCAAGACTATGTGCAAAGTTGGTAAAGACCTAAAAAGGTGCTTCCAGTTGACGGATCTGAATACTCACACAATCAACAGATTTCAGTTTTTTCTCTTTAGTTCATGATGACATTTAGGGTAACTTATCTCATCCTAGAAATCTTCAGTTTGAGCAATCAATACGTTTTTTTTTGTGATTTCACAAATGGGACACCATAAGAAGGGTCTGAATACTTTTGGAAGGCACAATATATATACATGTATAGATGTATAGAGATTGTGGCTTGCACAATCGTCTGGCCCCAAGGAGGAAACAAATGAACATGAAGAATTTGACCATTTAAGAGACCTATTATATTATATTATATTTTATATATATTTTTTAATTAATACTATGAAGTTAATACATCAAAAGATTGTTATACAAGATCAGTACCTGAATATTTCTTTCCAAAACTAGGTGTTCGAGATACAGTATGATGGCTTGGGAGTATTTGTGTAGGTACTTGATGACATCGTCTGGGTTCAGCTTGCCCGCTTTCTCTTCATCTACTGGCCTCCTTGTAAAAATCTGAACTGCCACCTACAGACACAAATAACAGGGATGAGAATGATATATACATTCTGTTCATGTTTACTATGGTTACTATTTTCATGTCAGACCACATGCAATTGTTTATGACCATCTGATTCAACAGCTACCGCTACAAAGTATACTGCAGGTTCCTGAAGGTATTTATACTAAATACAAAATATAAAAACATAAATCTATGATATGTAAAAGTCTGGGCCTTGGCAGTGCCCTTGCACCAGATTTTGTGGAAACCTCCAAAAACACTGAGTATTTGTATTGTGCTTAAATTAAATGCTTTATTTTCTCTTTAGAGTGTATGCAAAAACAAATACAGTAGGCCTACTAAACCAGAGCTAAAAAAACAGAAACAGCTGCAGAGCTAACATCATACTAAATAATGCTACAGACCTTCTCATTTTTCTTGAGAGCCCAATCTGCATATTTCCAGATCAGGTCTTGGTTGGAGCAGAAACTGAGGAAATCCACGACATAATCATACAGATCAGTCCGGGTACCATCCTGAAGCTCACCGTTTACTATTCGTACCCACAGCTAAAGGATAAAAGAGAGAGGTAAACATGATTGATAAACCAAGTGAAAAGTACATCTCAGCTACACCTTTCCTTGGTTGTCCATTGAATAAATGGCATAAGAGCTATCTGTAATGAAAAGGGAACTACTGCCTTATCTCCCTTTACTAAAATGGGAGATTCAGAAAATAAACACACTTAGTGAAACTACTAAGGGGAACTGTGGCAGCTGAATCTTTGAAATACATATTATTATTGTATTTTTATATACATGCGCTCCCACTATATATACAATTGCATTTTATGTAAATATTGTGCATTGAAACATTAAAAAAAAAGATTAGCACAAAATAGGGGTAGTAACCCATAATCCAGATTGTTTCCTTCCACAAAACCAAATCCTTAAAAAGATTATTGCAAAAGACCTTCTATTTCAGTTATTCAACAGTCATTGTCACATCCAAGACATGGTTTAAGTATATTATGGAAAAGCTTCCATCAGCAAACATTTCAGACATCAAGCTATATGTCTATCAATTATCGAGGATGAATGGCAATGTTCCCAGCAGGGATGAATCAATGAGCAAGAAAGAAAGGCTACATAACATTTCACTTATCCCCAAATATCTCCTCATTACACATTCAGAACAGGATGATCCAGAATAAAGGCTCAGTCTTTCATACAAAAAATAAACTTTAATTATAAGTAATTCAAGTAACATAACAGAATGATGTCAATTTGTATAATGAAAGACAAATGATCTCAGTTCAGTGGTTATAATTATATTTAGTATCACAATGGCACCCTAAGATGAATATTCCACACTTTTACATTCTCTGCTGTTCAAAAGGAATCTTACCTGTAATGCAGCATCATCTTGGGCATTGTAATGATAGAGCAATCCTAGTGCAAAGTATCTGAAAAATCAAAGAAAAAAGAGACACCACTTTAGAGATACAGTGAGGGAAAAAAGTATTTGATCCCCTGCTGATTTTGTACGTTTGCCCACTGACAAAGAAATGATCAGTCTATAATTTTAATGGTAGGTGTATTTTAACAGTGAGAGACAGAAAAACAACAAAAAAATCCAGAAAAATGCATTTCAAAAAAGTTATAAATTGATTTGCATGATAATGAGTGAAATAAGTATTTGATCCCCTATCAATCAGCAAGATTTCTGGCTCCCAGGTGTCTTTTATACAGGTAACGAGCTGAGATTAGGAGCACTCTCTTAAAGGGACACCTGTCCACAGAAGCAATCAATCAATCAGATTCCAAACTCTCCACCATGGCCAAGACCAAAGAGCTGTCCAAGGATGTCAGGGACAAGATTGTAGACCTACACAAGGCTGGAATGGGCTACAAGACCATCGCCAAGCAGCTTGGTGAGAAGGTGACAACAGTTGGTGCGATTATTCGCAAATGGAAGAAACACAAAATAACTGTCAGTCTCCCTCGGTCTGGGGCTCCATGCAAGATCTCACCTCGTGGAGTTTCAATGATCATGAGAACAGTGAGGAATCAGCCCAGAACTACACGGGAGGATCTTGTTAATGATCTCAAGGCAGCTGGGACCATAGTCACCAAGAACAATTGGTAACACACTACGCCGTGAAGGACTGAAATCCTGCAGCGCCCGCAAGGTCCCCCTGCTCAAGAAAGCACATGTACAGGCCCGTCTGAAGTTTGCCAATGAACATCTGAATGATTCAGAGGAGAACTGGGTGAAAGTGTTGTGGTCAGATGAGACCAAAATCGAGCTCTTTGGCATCAACTCAACTCGCCGTGTTTGGAGGAGGAGGAATGACCCCAAGAACACCATCCCCACCGTCAAACATGGAGGTGGAAACATTATGCTTTGGGGGTGTTTTTCTGCTAAGGGGACAGGACAACTGCACCCCATCAAAGGGATGATGGATGGGGCCATGTACCGTCAAATCTTGGCTGAGAACCTCCTTCCCTCAGCCAGGGCATTGAAAATGGGTCGTGGATGGGTATTCCAGCATGACAATGACCCAAAACACACAGCCAAGGCAACAAAGGAGTGGCTCAAGAAGAAGCACATTAAGGTCCTGGAGTGGCCTAGCCAGTCTCCAGACCTTAATCCCATAGAAAATCTGTGGAGGGAGCTGAAGGTTCGAGTTGCCAAACGTCAGCCTCGAAACCTTAATGACTTGGAGAGGATCTGCAAAGAGGAGTGGGACAAAATCCCTCCTGAGATGTGTGCAAACCTGGTGGCCAACTACAAGAAACGTCTGACCTCTGTGATTGCCAACGAGGGTTTTGCCACCAAGTACTAAGTCGAAGGGGTCAAATACTTATTTCCCTCATTAACATGCAAATCAATGTATAACTTTTTTGAAATGCGTTTTTCTGGATTTTTTTGTTGTTATTCTGTCTCTCACTGTTAAAATTCACCTACCATTAAAATTATAGACTGATCATTTCTTTGTCAGTGGGCAAACGTAAAAATCAGCAGGGGATCAAATTCTTTTTTCCCCCACTGTATGTCTGTTTTGCTGCAGGGTCAAAAAAAAAAAAAAAAAAAGTGTATTGAGTTCTCTTGGTTTGTGATCTTATGCTACATAATGATTAACATGCCCTTATACTGAAACTGCCTAGGGTAGTGTAATACTTAAGCCTTGCCTATTTCTTATTTAAAGGTGTATGCAGGAAATCCAGCTTTCACAATTGCTTCCAAGAAAGTTTTACCAAATTAACATTAAATGGGGTTTATGACAACATGTTTTGATATAACTAGGTGGGAATCATTATTTCAACTGGTGTGCTTTTCACATACATGATCACCTGACCAAAATAATTACGCACACTAGCTCAAGTTTTGTATTGTAACACAAGATTTGAAAATAAAAACTTTCTACAAATCTGTTATACCCCTTATTCTACACAGTTACTTTCTGGCACCATAGTACCCTGTATTATCACAGCCCTTGGTGTACAAATACATACTGTGTTCTGGTTTTAGAATGAAACCTGGATTTCTCCTTTAAGAACTGCTCAGTGCCCAAAAAAAGCCCTCAAGGGATTAGAACAAATCCCTGACTCTGCTCAGCTTCATAGAGCTTCTAAGGAGAGGACATCTGATTTACATACTTTTTGTGTTTCTCTAGCCATGGAGCACTATCCAGAAGGAGACACGAATTCTCAGAAACCAACAAGTCCAGCAGGCTTTCATGGTTGGCTTCCGCATACAGCTTCAGCAGGGCCGTGTCGACATCATCCCTGTAGCCGTTGGCCACTTCGGTGCTGCGGATCTCATTCAAGTAACTGATGAGAAACCTCTTGCACTTGAGGATCTTCTCCTGGTCTCCCTGCGTCAGATGGTTGAGATCGGCGAACTCATGGAGTGGAGGGTGGCAGCGTGTGAAGGTGGACGTCGCCGGCAGGAGCAGAGGACACAGGGAAATAAGTTCTCGCACATCCAAATGGCCTTTCCTGCAAGGATCACATCAAGAATGCTGAAAGAAAATACATACATAGACCTAAAATCCTGCTCGCGAGTACTTTACATACATGCAGGTTTGAAGAATGCACTGCTTTGTTAATTAGGAAAGACATATTGAAGTACTTCAAAGTTCTGTCCAATTTTTAAATTATTGAAGTGCACGATCACTGATAAATTACACATAAACCCTATACTGCAAGACATCTAAACCCTCAAAGAGCAAACAACTGGGACTCTGCATTTGATCTGTGATAATGATAAACACTACTTTCAATAATGCAAAATAGCAATTTAAATCTCCATGTTTTTTAGTTTAAATGTGTTGCATTGTAAAAAATAAAATGACACACAATAAGCAGTAGGATCAATTATGTTAGAACCTGAAGTCACCTGAAGTGTTCTTTAGCTTCTAAAAACTGAAGCTGTCCAAACTGTATGAATCCTGCTTGCTGAAGAATTCTTCTGTACATTATCTGGATGAAAAAGGGAAATCTGTGTTAGTATAAGAACACTAAAAGTAAAAACACAATTCAAACCAAATAAAGATCTCCCTTCAGATGTACCATCATGATAAAAATGCATCACATTCAGTAAAAAACATTGGTATAGCATAACCAAACTAATTTAATTGCAACATTGTCTGTTATGTAACTATTTTATATTATTTGTGTAGGCTATATTTGTTTATATTTTCTATCAGGGAGAAATTAAAGTAAACTTTTATTTTATATTCAGGATATTCTGATGCAGTTGACCTACAATGGCTTGTTTTCAGCATATAAGAAAATGTTGGGGGGAAATAAAGTGGCTTCACTTCAACTTAACTTTGTAGTACTGTTAACAAACTTGTTCAAAAAATTACCTGGAATTTGTCTTTAGGAATGTTTCTCCTGGCTCCCTCCGCCAGGACAAGGGCTTCTTCCACTCGGTGACTGGCAAGAAGATCCTGGATTTGTCTTTCCAGAGGTAAGGGCACTAGCATATATACAGCTTTTGTAGTGGCTAAAACCATTTTCCCTGCATTTCAGGAAAGCCAAAGAAAAGCAAAGTGGATGAAAAATAAAGGATGTTATACTTCAATTAGCTTTTTCATGCTCCATTAATTGATTTGTGTTAGGCAATGCCAATTAATAGTATAAACTACCAATTTACTGAACAATGGTTTTGGATTTTGAGCAATGTAGTGCAAGTGAAAAGTAAGTGATGTATCTGCTGTGCACATTATGGGATTTTCTGTAACACACAGCACAATCATGTTTCTGTATATGAAAAAAGACATTTAAAACTGAAATGTATATACATAATGTTTCAATTATGCTACGGTATAAGTGTATACAAGGGATATGCTGACAACTAAAATGCAAAATGTGAGATGGAGCAGTTTTTATAGTACCTTCAAAATCCTGCAGTATGTGGCCATCCCGGAAAGCAAGAGTCTGCTTGAGTTGCTGGTCCAGCATGCTATGCACAGTAACAAAGCCCTCATCCAGAGCCACGACATAGGGAAAGCACACAGCGGCTCCGATCACATTCTCTGACCAGCGCACCGGGGCCCGCTGAGAAATTCCTGCTGCGGTAGCAAACATCCCTGCAAGATGCATCAACAGAGAAAACCCCAAATGACAATCCCTTTCATAATGGGAAATCACACGGTTATCTTGGGTACACTGCAGACATGAAGGATCCACAGTCGGCACTCTGGACTTGCATGTTATCAATGATGTATGACCAGCATTAATTCAGTGTGAGGTTTTGGCATCACCAGCCTAGATGCCCCTCCCTTACACAAAAACACAGTGTGAACATATACATGTATAAACTGACTCACCTAAACCACCAGGAGCAGCTAAGAGAAACTCCTCTCTGCCTATTCTCTTTACTATTGGTTTCTTCTCTTCACTGTCATAGGGAAATAAGTCCTGGGAGGCTCCAGTGTTATAATTCAGGATAATGTACTGTGTTGTTAGTGCCAAGCAGAGGAAATAGCCATCCAGACTGATAGCTGAGGGCTGCTCAGGGGTGGACAACTCCTTGACAATCTGCACTCGATCCTCAAAAACCATGTAGATCTGTATGGTCCTTTTCTTCACAGAGATTATCCCAATTTCCACACAGAAGGGGTCACCATTGACAGGGTTCTCATTCATAGTGAAAGTGACCACACCTTTGATTTTGGCCCCAGACGGAATGGGCTCCAAGTTCAGCATGTTCACAACCATGATAGTGTTGTCACAGAGCACGATTAGGCGGTTCAGGGCAGAGGCGGCCTTCAACTCGTTTACAGGCTTTTTGAGACCTAGGTATTTGTGCAACTGCTTTTGGGCTGAAAAGGTCAGCTTCCCTTTTGCTGTACACTGCTCTTCAAGCAGAAAATGGTGGATGAAGCAGTCATTGGTCCCAATGTAGATGTTTTTGCCGCAGCATTCGATACACTCGATGTTGATCCGCGGTTTGTCTCCCATCAGGAGCTCCCGCTCTACTGCGGGAAGGAGTTCAAAGGCTTTCACGCTCATGTTGACACAGTCATCTAATGGGAGAAAAACAGACAAAACAGTCAGGCACACAGGCTCCAACGCTTCATATCACTGAGAGACCTAGCATCTTTATCACTGTTTGCACATCCTTGAGGACCACATATGTATTAATATGCCTTAATTAATTTATCCAGGGTACATACAGTGAGGGAAAAAAGTATTTGATCCCCTGCTGATTTTGTACGTTTGCCCACTGACAAAGAAATGATCAGTCTATAATTTTAGTGATAGGTGAATTTTAACAGTGAGAGACAGAATAACAACAAAAAAATCCAGAAAAACGCATTTCAAAAAAGTTATAAATTGATTTGCATGTTAATGAGGGAAATAAGTATTTGATCCCCTATCAATCAGCAAGATTTCTGGCTCCCAGGTGTCTTTTATACAGGTAACGAGCTGAGATTAGGAGCACTCTCTTAAAGGGAGTGCTCCTAATCTCAGCTGGTTACCTGTATATAAGACACCTGTCCACAGAAGCAATCAATCAATCAGATTCCAAACTCTCCACCATGGCCAAGACCAAAGAGCTGTCCAAGGATGTCAGGGACAAGATTGTAGACCTACACAAGGCTGGAATGGGCTACAGGACCAGAGGAATCAGTCCAGAACTATGGGAGGATCTTGTTAATGATCTCAAGGCAGTGGAACCATAGTCACCAAGAAAACAATTGGTAACACTCTATGCCGTGAAGGACTTTAAATCCTGCAGCGCCCGCAAGGTGCCCCTGCTCAAGAAAGCACATGTACAGGCCCGTCTGAAGTTTGCCAATGAACATCTGAATGATTCAGAGGTGAAAGTGTTGTGGTCAGATGAGACCAAAATCGAGCACTTTGGCATCAACTCAACTCGCCGTGTTTGGAGGAGGAGGAATGACCCCAAGAACACCATCCCCACCGTCAAACATGGAGGTGGAAACATTATGCTTTGGGGGTGTTTTTCTGCTAAGGGGACAGGACAACTGCACCGCATCGATGGGACGATTGACAGGGCCATGTACTGTCAAATCTTGGGTGAGAACCTCCTTCCCTCAGCCAGGGCATTGAAAATGGGTCGTGGATGGGTATTCCAGCATGACAATGACCCAAAACACACAGCCAAGGCAACAAAGGAGTGGCTCAAGAAGAAGCACATTAAGGTCCTGGAGTGGCCTAGCCAGTCTCCAGACCTTAATCCCATAGAAAATCTGTGGAGGGAGCTGAAGGTTCGAGTTGCCAAACGTCAGCCTCGAAACCTTAATGACTTGGAGAGGATCTGCAAAGAGGAGTGGGACAAAATCCCTCCTGAGATGAGTGCAAACCTGGTGACCAAATACAAGAAACGTCTGACCTCTGTGATTGCCAACAAGGGTTTTGCCACCAAGTACTAAGTCGAAGGGGTCAAATACTTATTTCACTCATTAACATGCAAATCAATTTATAACTTTTTTGAAACGCATTTTCTGGATTTTTTTGTTGTTATTCTGTCTCTCACTGTTAAAATACACCTACCATTAAAATTATAGACTGATCATTTCTTTGTCAGTGGGCAAACATACAAAATCAGCAGGGGATCAAATACTTTTTCCCCTCACTGTACATACATGCACATACATTCCTATACTAATCAAAAGGAATGCAACAACAGAAAGTATAAATGAACACCTGTAAGATGCATTTCACAGAGTGTAGGCCCATCCCTGGCCTTAATGGATGCAACCCTAGGAATGTGATTGACCAACTTCTCATAAATGGCTGACGGAATGCTTTCCTATTACTCAAAGTGAAATTTACAATGGATTGAGACAATTAAGTTTCTCTAGCTTTTTTTCGTGGATTGCCAGTCAAGGTTATCACACAGATTGTAAGAGATGTAGGTAATTACTCTAAAACAATGTGACACATTTATAACACTTTTAACCTTGATCCATTCATTTCAGCTTTGTGACCTGGACATCTTATAATGGGACTCATCCTTCAACAGGAGCCATCACCAATGTGAATGGTCACAAGAACACCCTGACTGACTATGAAATCATTTTGATCAGTGGCTTGTAGGTAGCAGTCCCGAGAAAAAATGAATGCATTGAACCCCCAATGTAAAGAACTAATGCTGGCAGGGAGACCTGTCTGGTCATTGATGGTTTTGAGGTTGGATACCTAGTTTATCTAAACCATATCTCACTGAATTACATTTCCCTTATGATATAGTAGTGGGTATTGGGAACCAGAATGTTCTATAAATGATATGGCAACCTTCTTCCATTCCACACTGAAATGGTGCACATTTCATTTCAAGTGTCATTTCAATAACTACGGTTTATGATTTATTTATATTTTATACCTATGGACTTTAACGTGTGCCATTATCAATATTGTGTGTAAACTATATATATGAGAGTATTTTTTCATTAACATGAATGTGTATAAATATTATTTTTTTTACAAAGCACAAATAATCCACCATCAACTATTCCCACTTTTGTATTTATAAAATGAAACCTCCATCTCAGGCATTAAAACTCCAGAATGGTAATGTAACTGTAACTTTACAACAGGTGTAGTAAGAAAATGTATACATTTTGTACTACAAGCCACAGACTCCTTCCAAAATAAGGAACAAATACAGCCATATAATGTATGTCTTTAATTTTATGATCTTAACATGCTATAGAACATCTTTGTAAGAATTCAATACAAGTACAAGTCTAAGATAGTACCAGATCAAAAACAATATATAAAAATGATAATACAGTAGATATTATTTCATACATAAACATCATCAGTGTATATTGATCCTCTGCTGGATAAAGACCTCCCAAGATATTTTCACTTGCTTCAATCTACAGCTTCTCTTTTCCATAACACAACTGAAGTGTATGATTTAATCTTCACATCTTTTATGTGGTCATCTTTTGGTATCCATTCAATAGCATAATTCGTGCTTCTTTTATATATTCTTCTTGCAATGTGTCCAGCCCATTGCCATTAAACATTTTAATTATTTCAATGAGTGAGCACTGGTAATATGCATTGATCAAATACTATTCTCTTCAGGCAAGTGGGTAGATTTCCTTTCAACAGTCTGCAGTTTCTTCCAAATGCACTCCATCCCATTTTCACTCCTTTTGATTTATTTCATAATATCTCCATGGACTGTTGTCCAAGCTAGACATAACGTTTGACTTATTCAAGTATCTGTAGATCTACTTAAATTTTCTAAGATTTAACAAAGCTGTTTAACATGACTTTTGTTTGTTCATTTTTAAGCCCTTATTGATTCCTTTTTCTTCCCTGTCCAAAGTCTTGACAACTTTTGAGAGTTCTGGAGAGATTGTGTCTCCTTGACTTACTCTTGACCTGGTCAGTGACTTGGTAGAGTCAGATTATTGATGTAGCATTGTTGTACATGTATGTAATAAGTTATATAGGAAATGTAATAATATATCTTATACAAAGTATTTACAAAGATAGTAACACATCACCTTCAAGAACACTGGACTTCGCCCAACCAAGAGAACAAACAGGATTCAGAAGTGAATATAACACAATGGATCAGATACAAGTTAACGACAAACGACCTGACACCATCTGATGCCTTGAGGGTTGCTATCTTTTCTGCTGCGGTTGACAGGCAAGTTATTTCGTCTCTCCATCCTTACAGCTTTACAAAACCATTTGCACCAATTTGAAATGTCCAGGATACCAAACCAAGCGAAGAGGACACATTCAAGGCGTATCTTATAACCACCACCACTTACATGACAATAAGCGTGTCAAGTATGTCTTCCATACACAACCAATCAAAACCCTACACTTAAAACCGAAACGTCACTAGTAGATTTAAGAAATATAACGAAAGCTAAATGCAGTTGACCACATGTGGCACACAATCTAACATTTTATTAATCTATGTGTAACACACATCTGCTGGACTCGTGTTTATGCGACAAGGACACCACAGTGTAACCAGGCAAACTGGAGGAGGACGGCCTGCTTGTATTTGATGTTTTATAAAGGAGATGCTGAAATAGCGACAGGAGGAACAGTTGTTGTCTTTGGACATAAACCCTGTCATCACATCTCTTTACACGGCACTTGTTATTCCCCTGTGCACAATGAATTGGTTAGCCTCAGCCTGATGTGTACAAGCTACGAAAGTTGCATCCGCAGCACATATCTAGCGATTCGATGCGGGCACAGATAACAGAGTGTGGAAATCATTTCTTACCTAAACCATGTATGTTACAATTTGGTTTAAGATGACAACGTCCCTCGGCCTCTGTGCTTCCTCACTTAACTCCCCTGTTTCCAAGCTCAGATCCTGCGCTCTGTTTCCGGCTCCCGTGTCACGCTACATCCGGTCACATGGTCTACTGTACGGCGGTGTTGTGGTGTGGATGTGGAAGCGCATTGGATGAGCGCATGTGTGCCGTACAGCGAGTTATCTTCACTTATCGATGTGGTTATACTGAGTGGTGGTTTTGAGAAGGAAAAGCTATAGATGAGTGTTGTGAACATTGCATGCACAGGAAATAACCTGCACACCAAAATGATCATCATTTCTATTTTATTTAGCGACATTTGAGCGAGAAAACACAGGTATGCACTATTACTAAGTGCACAAGAAGCGAGCTCGTATTGTACCATTTTGTATATTTAAAAAATTGGGATTTCTCGAACTTGTGACAAAGGGTAATCAAGTAATTTATTCTGATAGACAGGACTTAATATCATTTTTATAATGGAGAGAAACATGCATTTTTTTAAGTTTGTTGTTGTTTGATTCAATGTGAAATAGTATGCAGGACATTTTCCAAAAAGCCGCTATTTGGATCTAGTCATGGCAAAGTTTAAAGAGACATCTGACCGGCGCCGCGGAGCATTGTGGGATGTGCGTCTGTGCAGAACCGAAGATGAAAATGGCGGATGGTTGCAATTTGAGTGGAGGGAAAGGTGCACATATCGGCAAAAGCGGGGGTAATCTAGATCTCCTGTTGCACCCCGAATTGCTCTCTCGGGATTTTTTACTTCTTACACTACAAGAGGTCAGTGAGTAGGTTTTTTGTTTTTCCCTTCCCCCGCTATAGATATATCGAGGGACAGGATTAACAACACTACTTCAGCATAATATATATATATTATCTGTAGATATGTAGCAACTGCTTAGTTTTACTCGTTACAAAGTTATATGTTATTATTTATAGCTATGCATACGTTGGTATCTGCTACTGTAGGCCCTACTTGTTTTAAAATGTTTGAAGTGAGTAGTTACTTTATGTCACACAATCTGATGCTACTATACAGCGTTAAAATGTGATTAGCATCGAAGAAATGTGTAACTTTGAAATAATGTATTGTTTTAAGGCAGCTTCTATTGTAATGGGCTATTTTGAAGGTTTAAAGCATCAGGGTTGGCATCAGTCGGTTATATTCCGTGTCAATTCAGTCACTTTTGTATTCTATTTTGGTTTAAATTAGTTATGTACGAGACCTTGAAAACCAGTTGCCTTTTTTATGATGTCATTACCTCTGCTTTATTGAATTTGTATGAAAAAGATTTTGCTTTGAAAACTGCCTTTCCAAATGAAGCTTTATCAGATTCTTCAAATGGGAATTTTACATAGCTCTTGCACTCAGCTCATGCCACCAACCAGCCAAGTACTGAACACAGTCACTGGCCATAATAATGCAAGAACCAGTTTTATAGAAATTAGGGCATAGTTACTTTCAGTAATGTAAATGTTAACGTGGAATATAGCATGTTTTTTCCATTCATAATGCATACTTGTTTGCCTCTTTGTCTTGAAGTGCTGTACTGTGACAGTTGTGGAAATCTGGAGTATTTTTCTGGTGTAGTTATGCTAGCAGAAGATGCTTGTCAAAAACACCCAGCATGATGTCTTGCAATATTTGTGTAGCCACTAAATTACTTTGTATGAACTGCTTGTTTAAGTAACTAGCTGGTATTATGGCTATACCTGGAAACACAACTTAATTTAAATGCAGTGTATAAAACCTTTCCCACAATCAAAAGCAACATTGTGCAAATGCAAGTGTATAGGTTTTTCTTAAATCATGTCAAATGTCATTTCAGAAAAAAATCCCTGTTGAAAATGAGAAGGCTGCCAACAGAGACTGCCTCACAGAGCTGTACCTTCAGCATGTCATTCCTCTGCCTCAAAGGGCCCTGCCCAACAGCCGCTGGGGGAGAAGGATGCAGAAGAGCAGAGCGTGCCAGTCTGCAACAAATTCACAGAAACGCTGGTGCAGTACTGCTTATGCCTGTTTAATGTCTGCATAAATCAGATGTATATATTTTTTGTAATTCGTCCATCTTCTTTAAACTCACAGTGTGCTTTAGAACAAACATTACATGACTGATTCATTGCAGTAGCACTCTCCCTTATTTGTTCAGTTTATTTCTCAGTAGCATAGAATACATTATGACACATTTGCTATTCATTGTGTGGGAAATGTTTGAATTTATGATTAATCATAGTAAACTAATTCTAGGTGAAGAAAGCATTCATATTTTATATGCATTAATACAATTGTTTTAAAGTGCGAATGTAAGATTTTTACGGTATGAAAAGTGTTTACTGTTTTGCCTGAATTGAATTGGTCTGTCTTTTGGGTCTTTGTTTTAGTTCTTGGAGTGAAAGCTCTAGAAAAAGACCCCTGATTGTGTTTGATGGCAGCTCCACAAGCACTAGCATAAAACTAAAGAAGGCAGACGATGGCTCTGGACCGGTGGACCGCTTGAAGCCACCTCCGTCGGGGAACCTTACCAACACCATTCGCAGACTGTCGGGCTCATCGACCAATTCCTCTTCAGATGGCTCCAACAGGAGTGCTGTCGACCTTGTGAGTGGGGCAACAGAAAAGCAATGCAGTGAAGCACCCATTCACAGGAGTCCCTCGGGAAACGGAATGTCGCCCCCACCCACATCTCCCCCAGGAGGCACAGCGGTGGTCAAATTAAAACGACAAGCGCCCAAAGAGGGAGAGTCTGAAGACGCAGTAAGTGAAGTTAATATCCCCACATTCTCGATATGCAATTTTTTAGTTCTGAGGTAGTAACCAGGTTCACATGAATCTTGGGAAAGCTGGGAAATTACTATTTTCACACAAATGCCTGCAAACTTAATGAAAATGGTGAAAATGTGTGCATCAGCATGAGGTTAATAATATGGGATATGATGTGGTGATACGGTTGGTTAAATCTTTTGGTTTTAACTTGTTTTTCTAAGTATATGTATATACACTACTTGGCCAAAAGTTTGATGAGCAGGTGTCCACATCTCATTCCAAAATCCTGGGCATTAATGTGGAGTTGGTCCCCCCTTTGCTGCTATATCAGCCTCTACTCTTCTGTGAAGGCTTTCCACTAGATGTTTTAACATTGCTGGGGGGGGGAATTTGCTCAAATTCATCCCAAAGGTGTTCGATGGGTTTGAGGTCAGGGCTCTGTACAGGCCAATCAAGCTCTTCCACACTGATCTCGACAAACCATTTCTGTATGGACCTCACTTTGTGCATGGGGGCATTGTCATGCTGTAACAAGAAAGGGCCTTCCCCAAACTGTTACCACAAAGTTGGAAGCACAAAATCGTCTATAATGTCATTGTATGCTGTAGCGTTAAGATTTCCCTTCAGGGGAACTCGGGGGGCCAAGCCCTTCCACCAAACTTTACAGTTGGAACTATGCATTATTGCAGGTACTGTTCTCCTGGCATCTGCCAAACCTAGATTTGTTTGTCGGACTGCCACATGGTGAAGTGTGATTCATCACTCCAGAGAACGTGTTTCCAATACTCCATAGTCCAATCACAGCGAGCTTGGTATTGCACATAGTCATCTTAGGCTTGTGTGCTGCTGCTCGGCCATGGAAACCCATTTCATGAAGCTCCCGAAAAAACTTTCTTGTGCAGATATTGCTTCCAGAGGCAGCTTGGAACTCGGTAGTGAGTGTTTCAACCACTACACGCTCAGCACTCGGTGGTCCCGTTCTGTGGCCTACCTCTTCACGCCTGAGCTGATGTTGCTCGTAGATGTTTTCACTTCACAATTACAGCGCTTACATTTCTGCCCTGCAAGAGCTGTCAACTGTATTTGTTGGAAAGGTGGCTTCCTATAACGGTGCCACGTTGAAAGTCACTGAGCTCATCAGTATGGCCCATTCTACTGCCAGTGTTTGTCTATGGAGATTGCATGGCTGTGTGCTTGATTTGTATACACCTGACAGCAATGGGTGTGCTGAAATGGCTGAATCCACTAATTCAAGGGTTTGAAATATCAGCGCATTTGTGAAATTCTGCAGACTTTGAGACCGAATGAAGAGTTTTTCACAAGATGTGAATGCAAAAAGTTGTGATAGAGTGGCAGGAAGGAATCTCACAGTGCAGCTTCGTGCTGAATTACATCTAAAATATTAGGACCTGTGAATGGGGAGGAGACCCGTTTTGCTGGTTTGGCTTCCGCAATGGTCAGGCAGCGCAAGCCAACCACGTTTTTTTGTTATTCAAGATAAAATGGAGGCAGAAGAGCAAGAGCTCCTGTGAGAAGCAGCGATGGCGCATGAAGGGGTATAAACCTGTACTTTGTAGCGGTTGCAAATATAAGTAGAAGAAAAAAATTGTTTATATATACCAAAGTTGCCGTTGATGACAGCTGTGTATTAATTTATTGGCAGACACCCTTATCCAGGCGTTATCTACCAGCAGGTAGATCAATATTGATGTTTGCTTTTTGAAAACCCTGCTATATTAGTAATCTACTGTTAGCCAAGAGGCAATAAAAGTACAATGTTTTGCTGGGTGTCACAAGGGGCAGTACTTCACTTGACAGTAGATCCCTGCAAATATTATTTTCTCCAAATAATGTTTGTACTTTGGCCACACTGACAGTTAATGCAAGAAAGCAGTGTTAAATGTTTAAACATTAAATATGTGACTGTTACACAGGTAGATTTAAAGCCATGGTGTGCAATCCTGAGAAGCCAGCAGTAGCAGCTTGTTTTGAAAGCATAGACCCCGCCCTCACTTCAGAGGCGTCTCCAAAGCCACGCCCCCTCCATCACACATGCGCACACAGAGCAGTGTCTCAGGAGGAGAGACGTGTGGGTGGAATCGATCGCAACAGTTTCAGATTACCACGTCTCATTCATATGTTAGACATTACAATAATAACCGTAAATAAGTTGTATACGTTCGTTATTATGTTTTTAAAAATAGTAGCTGCGGCTCGCCTTCCATTCTCGCGCTCGCTCTGCATAGCGTCAAGGTTCCCGCGCTGATGACGTGTTATTGTCTGCGCGAAGAGGTTGCGCGGCGGTATGCAAATATAGATTGACAGACAGGAAGGACATCCTATCATTACATTCGGACCGAATGCAAAGATTTGTCGATCCTTTTTTAGCCCTGTCCCTTCCACAGAAGATATATATATATATTTTTTTACATTTATACCACTTCAATTATTGGTTTCTATCAGGATGTGAAGAGACTTTCAACCAGTAGAACAAAAAATGATAATGGAAAAGATTGCATACCCTACCTTTAAACGTTTACCATTGTTTAATTTGCATTAAACTGAAGAAACTGATGCTAAAGAAGAGAAGGTAAAACTATGTAGTTATGCCCCCCCCCGCTACATTTTCTTTCACAGAATTTTGGGATTTTCATTTCACACCCCTGCTAATTAGAAGGGTTGTCCACAAACCTTTGGCCATGTAGTGTACATTGTAAATGGAAGAAATACAGGGCTATAACTATCTGTGAGTGGTGACAAAAAGGCAGATATATATATAATCCCCCACAGATCCCAGAAAAGTTCAATTGAAGTGCAATCTCTTGTATTATTTGTTTTAAATAACAGAATTGTTGCCGTATTTCAGTATAATTTATCTTGGAGAAGGCTTTAAATTAAAAGCGTGAAGGAATTTCCTCTACAGTTAAATCACTGCCAAAAGATTAACTGCAAGCTTTAGTTATTCTTGGATTATTTTTGTGTGAATGTGTTTATATTCAAACTGTATGGAGGTATTCTCTTCCCTTGTCTTTTTAAGTATACGGTAACCAAGCAATCCAAAGGCTGAAACAATTAGGCCTACCTTTATCTACCTAGCGAACCATTATAAAATAATTTTTCAATGCCAAAGCATATGTGGCTTGTGAATTGCTTGCTTTTTTGTCATTTTAGCACAATTACAAGTACTAAATAATTTGATCTTCTGTGTTGGCGAAATACACAGTCATCATATCCATATAAGCATGTTCAGTGTTGACCTAATTTCCTCATTAAAGGTTTCTTCATTTTGCAGGCAGACCTGAAGTCATCCGAGCCCAAGAGGAAAATTCAGCATGTAACGTGGCCATGAGTCGATTCTGCTGCAGAAAACCAAAAGAGTAACCTCTTGTCTCTGAAAAGGGCAGGCTAAGCCTACTGCAGTTCATAGTTTGGTGTTTCAGCAACCTGTGGATAACTGGACCTTTAGTCTGGCTGCCTGAAAAGAAAACCTTAGCATTTTTCAGGGACCCGTACTGTTAATTACCTTTCTTTGAAGTGCCCTTAAAGTCCCAAATGTTAATAGATTAATCTAAAAGTCTCTGAGAATTGGATGAGTAGTAATCAATGTCAGAAAAGCAGCTTTTTCAATGACATTGGTGTTTTCGTGTTTCTTTGTGTGTATGTGTTTGTGTGCAATACATTTTTCTGATGTGAAACAATTTTAATTAAAGATGCATTGATGGTTCTCTCCCAGTTTTTAATAAAATGCACTATGAATTGCAAACCATAAATTTCTTATTTCTGCTAATGAAAGACGTCTAGTTTGGAAGTACTCCGTGTGACCCCCTCAACAACCTTTTAATTCCTTTGTTGTTATTATTATTATTATTATTTTTATTTCTTGGCAGACGCCCTTATCCAGGGTGACTTACAACATAAGTGCAAAACAAAGTGCAAAGGAATCATGGCATTGCCAGCTGTTTATGAAGTCTCATAAGATCCTCTATACTAGGGATGGCCAGCCTTGTTTTTGGAGAGCCCCAATCCTGCAGGTTTTAAGATTTCTCTCAATCACCAAGAACTGAATGTCCTGAAAACGGGTACATTGTGCCTAATTAAGATCCGCAATTGGCTCAATTAAGCAATTCATTATCTGGATAAACCAAAAACATTGTAGGCCCTGTGGCTCTTCAGGACCAGGGATACCCACCTCTGCACTATAGAATACCTTTTAAAACAATCAGTTGGTCCCAAATAAATTATAATTACCAGTAAGAAGATGGTATGCTTGGATTTGCTGGACAAAAGCTTTGGAAGTGTGCTTTTGACAACATTTATGAATATGGTGTTTGTTTAGTTATCCCTATCCCTATTGGGTTATGATTTTAATTGTTTTCTGGAAGTCATTGACATACCACACAAATCAAAGGACTAATTAAATCAAAACTTTGACCCACCCGCTAATAGCAAACTAAAAAACTGTACATCATAGCGGTTACATTTATGATTAGAAGAAAGTGGCATCTTACTAAAAATGCAGCTGCAACTGAGTACAGTTCTGTAGATTTCTGTTAGTGGGTGGGTCAAAGTTTTGATTTAATCCCAACCTAAGTGTTCAAGAAGGTATTGCTTGTACTTCAGTTTTAATTTTTGCCTTGCAAATAATCTGGCTTCCCTCAACATTCCCCTCTCAAGGTGTGCTAAAAATGACTTCTCAGAATTGCAGATGGAATGCATTTATTTACTAAGCAAGCTGTAGTTGGGAGGGTAAGTGTTACACCGATCAGCCATAACTTTATGACCACCTGCCTAATACTGTGTAGGTCCCCCTTTTGCCGCCAAAACAGCCCTGACCCATCGAGGCATGGACTCCACTAGACCTCTGAAGGTGTGCTGTGGTATCTGGCACCAAGACGTTAGCAGCAGATCCTTTAAGTCCTGTAAGTTGCGAGGTGGGGCCTCCATGGATCGGACTTGTTTGTCCAGCACATCCCACAGATGTTCGATAGGATTGAGATCTGGGGAATTTGGAGGCCAAGTCAACACCTTGAACTCATGATTCATCAGACCAGGCCACCTTCCTCCATTGCTCCGTGGTCCAGTTCTGATGCTCACATGCCCGTTGTAGGCGCTTTCGGCAGTGGACAGGGGTCAGCATGGGCACCCTGTCTGGTCTGCGGCTACGCAGCCCCATACGCAACAAACTGCGATGCACTGTGTGTTCTGACACCTTTCTATCAGAACCAGCATGAACTTTTTCATCAATTTGAGCTACAGTAGCTCGTCTGTTGGATCGGACCACACGGGCCAGCCTTCGCTCCCCACGTGCATCAATGAGCCTTGGCCGCCCATGACCCTGTCGCCGGTTCACCACTTTTCCTTCCTTGGACCACTTTTGATAGGTAATGACCACTGCAGACCGGGAACACCCTACAAGAGCTGCAGTTTTGGAGATGCTCTGACCCAGTCGTCTAGCCGTCACAATTTGGCCCTTGTCAAAGTCGCTCAGATCCTTACGCTTGCTTATTTTTCCTGCTTCTAACACATCAACTTTGAGGACAAAATGTTCACTTGCTGCCTAATATATCCCACCCACTGACAGGTGCCATGATAACGAGATTATCAGTGTTATTCACTTCACTGTCAGTGGTCATAATGTTACGGCTGATTGGTGTATCTGATGGATCAACTTTGCATGCATTTAGATAAGTTTTCACTCCACATTTGTTTCTTCTACTTGTCAAATATTTTGTAGTATTGTCAATGTTGCTGCAATGTTTTTTTTTGTTTTTGTTTTTTATTGCTTGAATGACCAGAGCAGAGTATCTCCCAATAAATGGTTTTCTTGTCAAAGTTCCTACCAGAAATGATCAGACATTCAGCTTTTCTAGAAAAATAGTAAATCTGATTTACATAAATTCAATGATGCCAACATGATGATAGATGGATTATAGAAGATGGCTTTTAAAGCTTTGCCTGACATGCAATATTGATCCAGACTCATCATGCATAGGTTTAGGTCACTACTTTCTGTGAAGACTCCAAAATCACACCCAAATTCATACTGGTTTTAAGCTTAATTGATATATTGTGCTTTGGGATTTACATTACACATGTCACATATATTAATTTTTTAAATTAAATTAGTACTTCTAAAGTAGAACAGTGTGGATTTTTCAAGCCATACTAAAATGTTCAAATTTAATTTTGCATTTTGATTTAATAATGTAGTAAATGTATATATAAAGTTTGATCTCATCCAGTTGTATTTATTCACCATGCTTATTCATTATTCTTATTCATCAGATGTCTTTTTACTATAATTGATGTCACAGTTTGATCATTCTTCATCTTTTCTACCGGAAAGAGTAGAAAATTAATACTTCATAAATTATATTTTTAATTGTAGAATATCAGAATATAAGATTGTGTTTTTTTATTTATTATTTGTTAGATCATTATCTGTAAAGGACTGAATATTCCTAATGTCTTACTTTTCTAAAGTGTATTTTTAATCTATAATTCAGAATACATTCTTCCAAATATGAAAGCTGTCCGTCTGTTTGTCCGTCCGTCTGTATGTCCCTTCCCCCTGATGGCTGTTGTTCTGTTTTTTGTTTTTTTTTATACACCCATGTCTGTTTGGCCATTTGTAACACATGCTACATGGTATATTTTTGCTTAGTAGTGAACTAATATTCAAAATTGTTCAGCTTGTTAAATGTAGATGTCTTGTGATCAACACACAGTAATTCAGCTTGAATTGACTTAACACTCTACCCTTCATATCATTTCAAAACAGATACAAAGCCATTCACTATACTACTTTGTCATACCTGGAAAAACTGCTAGAATTGTTGTATACTGTGGTATACTTGGTTTTATATATTGACATTTTGAAATAAAACCAACCTTTTGTATGAAATGCCTATTTAAGATAATAAATGTACTTCACTTGCCTTTTATATTGTTATGTTACTAATACTCTATTTTACACACTACTGGCAAACCATTCTGACTGATTTGGTTCCTCTTCAGCAATAAACATCTAATTTACACAGGGGATGGTAAATTTAATCAGAACTTTTAAAATGATGTAACTTTTTCAATTGCACCTTTTTTCCAAATAATTGCATTTGTTTTAATACATTATGTATATTTGTGTCTGTGTGTGTGTGTAATAATGTAATATATATGCATCTGTTTCTTATAGAAATAATTCTTGACTAGTTAACGTACAGCCAGCACACACAGTGAACGTGCTTATTCTTAATTTATGATGTTTTGAAACAACCTATCCCAAAATTAGGGGATTGCTTGCGTCTGGGTTGAGCTGATGATTAGCAGGTTTTAAAACTGCAGCCATGTATTCTACATAAAATTAAATATATGCCTTTAAATTTAAAAAGTAAAAAGGGCTGAGAACAGGCACTTGATAGTTTAGATCCCTTAAAAATTACCTGGATTACCTTAATTTAAGTTTGATTCTCTACTATAAGTGTTGCATGAACTACTCTCATCAATCAGATCATATATTTTGATGTTGCAAACTCACAAATGCACATGAAAATAAAGTGCCCAAAAAGGATAGTTGTGCCTAAGATATATCATTGAATCTCAAGGAAAAAATAAATACACAACCACAACCACATAAATTGATCTGAACCTTCGTCAAATGGATTGCATTTAAAGCAGCAAAGGTTATAAATCATTACCAGAGCACCACAAAAGCGCTACATGGTAGATTGTATAGGAATAACCATTTTTAATTGTGAAGTGAATTGCAGATTTAAAAGCAGTACACCTTGAGTGGTAAAAGAAAACTCAAACACCAAAGACATTTTAAAATATTTCCTGTAATTGTGTCTGAACATACAAGACAAGAAAGATAAAAGCAATACTGGAATCGATTGGTCATGTGTACATGCACACTAGATCCCATAACATCTCACTCTTGTGTCTTATCATTAGTCGTTTTAAGTGTTGGTTCACTTTATATAAAACTCTGTAAAAGGTATTCATAGTATATCAAATTTTGAACTGGAATACCTTTTCCACTTTTAGGTGTACAAAATGTTCATAATCATGATTTGCCTTCATTTGGCACTGGGAGTAATAACTTATATGTTTTTAAATGATGTTTGTTTTCTATATTTTGTTACATTTAATAATCATGCTTACACTTCAAATGCATTCAAAAGGAAATCTCATGTCAGTGCATGCAAACGCTCTTTGTAAAGCATCTATCAGGCCACTAGAGCTCCATGTTAGTTATTTTTTTAATATGAATTCAAATAGTAAGGTTGTTAGTAGAAGTATTAATACTGGTAGTACTTCTTTATAATCAGTATGCATCTGATTAGACATCTTTCCAGATCAAATTCTCTTCACATGTCTTTGCCACATTCAGGGCACAAGATGTCGTCTCTCTCGGTCAGGAATCCTCGGCCGACCAGGGAGACGGAACACTTTTTGCAGTTGAAGCAATCGTTGTGCCACTGGCGTTCCTCAAAGGAGATGTATTTGCTCCCTCCAAGTCCTATGTAGATGAAAGAACAACAAGCATATGAAGGTGTAGAATGCCTAAATAAATCGGGGGATAATGTATGATAGTGTGAGAAGAACTAAAAGACCTTTGTGTGTATTAGGACTATTCGTTTCAAGAGGTTATTCCTGTTCACACTGTATACTTCAGACTCTTGCCAAAGAATTCCTTACAATGGAAGTATAATTTATACCTCGAAAAAAGCATTGGGCATTCAGGAAGTCATTGGAAAGCTGCCATCCTAAGAATAAGTCTTACCGCTAGAGAATTATAATTTAATACAGGCTGTACTATTCACCAACCGAGGCAATTTATCATAAGTGGAGGTGAGATCTGTGGATTTTTCCCACTGGGTAAATTATTATAATCGATTTTTATGGCAGAGTGATTGTAATGTATTTTATCAGCAAAAACAAATAACTAACCAGAGATGGATTTGTTTATCTGTTAATCAAGTAGTATTAGGTGGTTGCACTTTAAAGGGGACTTTGAGAATTCTAAATGACGTGATAAAAAGATCTACTTGATTACAATCCATTACATTTATATTAATAACACTTTTTTGTTGCTTTGTTCTGTGTCAAGGAATGTTTTTCTTGTGGTTCTAAAGAATATTGTTTGAAATTCAACAAGCAACATTAGTAATGGTCTACCAGTTAGGTATACTATGTGAAAAGATTAGTTATTAGTTAGAATTCCCCGAAAATGGTATACTGAGAAGAAAAGGCTCAATCAGCAGGTGAAGATAAATTAAGATCTTTAGATTAAGTCATATTGAGGGGAAAGGATTAATTTATCCTGAGATGAACAGTAATGAAGATGTTAGTTTATTGACTTTATAAAATAGTCTGTGTATTAGTCTTTATTTTTCCATTTAACAAGGCTAATTAGAGTTTGGTAATAATTAGTAAGAAATGACATTATCTAACCAATCAACGTTTTTGATGGTATTGCATTCAGTGGTCGGTTTATTTTTCTCTGTCTAATGTTGAATTTAATTTGGGGGTTGAAAGGCCTTTGAAATTAGATATTCATGAGACACTCTTCTAATGAAATCTTAATGTGTTTTCCAGACACACAAAGAGCGAAAGGATAATAACAGGACATACCGCTGATTGGGTTTGTGCATCCAGCACACTTTTTGGCATACAGATTACAGAAGCAGTTCAGGCAGTATGCAAAATCATCCCGAGACGTGAAGCGTTGTCCAGACAGCTGCTTCTTGCATCCAGTGCACAGAAAGCAGTCCTTGTGCCAGGGCTGCTCACGGTAAGTCACTCCGCCAGTCGTGATGGGCTGTCAGGAAAGAAGGGATCATTTTAAATCTTATGAGGCAAGGTGGCTGTTTAATTATACCTTGACAGAAACATTGGCAAATATGTACAAGACACTTGCAGTTCAAAATACTGGAACACTAGTGGGTGCTACTGCCATTACAATGTCAATTTCAGTTTGTGATTTTATTATATGACACTAATCACAAATAAAGGTAACAACACGAAAGAGCAGCGGTTAATCTGTCAGAGCTAGGAAATAATATTTTAGAGCCTTTGGACCTTGTTTTTTAGAAAAGGTAGGCAAAAATAGTATCATTTTATATTTGGAGACTACAGAGAATGCTTAGAAAAATCCATATCTCTGCTATACACTTTGAGATGCCTACCTTTTTGCACTGCACACATTGCATGGCAAACTGCTTCTCGTAACATGGCACGCAATAATTGTGGGTCTCCTTAGGAATGAAGCTCTTGGTTCCTATGGGCTGCTGGCAGCGGTGGCAGGTGAAGCAGGTCTCATGCCAGCTATTGCCTTTGTGCTCCATCTTACGGGTGCCTGTTGGAGATAAATGCAAGGTTTTCAGTCCTATCATTAAAAAAAAAATGGCAAAGAATGCCTGTTGTGCTCTTAATTGGATTCACTTTAATGAGAGGCTTATTAATTTGGCAGATCCCTTTAAGAAATGAGAGAATCCAAAAGCAGCAAGACCTCATTGTTCAGGCTTGGGGTTTCCTTTTTACTGGTTCTTTTATTTTCATCATTTTTAAAGACATTCACAAATCAGCTCTAATAGCTACTAAATATAAGACATGCTTTGGTCCACCACCTGAATCTCAGTATGATTCCCCAGACTTACATTTTCATTATTGAATACAGCAGAACGAATGTGCCAGTACATCCCACAGCTCTACACAAGCAGACACAGGATTCATACATAACAAACACGACTTATTATATACAAGCAAAGGAAATGAAATAGGTCAAAACAGATGCAATCTACACACAAGCAGGCTGAAGAAGGTCTGTCTTTGATTTAAATCGGTAAGTCACTAAGCATTTTAAACTGGGTAAATAGCATTTCAGAGTTTGGTTGCAAATAAGAGCAGTAGGCCTCTTGGTTTCCCACGCACAAGCTGTTATCATATTTTCACAGCCTTTCTTTTCTTTGCTGCTACTACTTGTAATCTTGATCCTGGTCTTTTAAAGTCATTATGTACTCTTGCAGTAAGACTATGATGACTTATCTCATGGTTATTTCTGAACATCCTAATGAGCCGTATTTCCCTTGACTGATTTAACCATCTCTGTCCATCAGGTAGAGACTCAGTCTACATGTGTCTCTGTCTTTGTGGAGCTGGTTAAACCATTCCAACAAGTACGCCTCTCTAAGTATGTCTCCCTAGAAAAGTAAGACAATCTCGATACCAACCATGATCACATTACTATATCAGACATTTGTGTCTCAGGAGGCATGAACAGTGATCAGTTTCAGTAGTCTGGGTAGAAAGTAGACTCACCAGGCATGATGGTCTTCTTGCACTCGTAGCACTTGGATGAATACTCATTGGAGTAGCACTCGGTGCACAGGAGCTGCTCATCCTTGGTGGAGAAGGGCTTGTCCACCAGGGAGCGCTTGCACTGGAAGCAATGGAAGCATTCTTCATGCCAGTGACGATCCTTGTATGAGAGATCCTGAAATATTGCAAGAGTGGGTTAGTGAACAATGTGCCCCCACACTCTCTCACTATCCATGTCTAAGTAATCCTGTCTGTTTTTGGCTTCTGGTGTTGAACTTCTTATTGGTGTTTCTTTAGTTTATTACCAGTATGAGTGGTGATATTGTTTAATTAGTTCTTGGCTCCGCAAAGCTGACTGTGTGGGAACACCAAGATAATGTGCTGGAGTATTACCCACATATCCATTTCTCTTTTCAATGTTTTGACTCCCATTTAAATCACTGCTGACATTTCAGATCTCATGACAGTAAAAGTTCCTCGGTCACAGGAAGTTGGTGACACTCAAACTGTGATAACCAGATCATGGCTGGAGTGACTGGCATATTCTCTACTGCAAAAACAATTCACAGGAAATGCAACAGTCTGGGGTCAAATGTTTGGTCTTTCCAAACAAAACCGCAAAGCCCAGTTTACAGTAAAGTGCTCTGCAGATGCCAGAACCATTATTAATACCATGTGTTGATATTGCATTTTCAATATCCAAACATACTTTGTTTGATTGAGATTATTTGAGCTGGAAAAGCTCAATACAAATAGTTTTCAGGATTCCTGAGCCATGAGTTAGCAGCCCTGCAGGAAGCCTTTTTTTACAATATGGAAAGTTTCCTCAATCCATTAATAACTCCCATATACCAGACTCCTGTTTCTAGTCTTTAGTAAATGTGCAGTCCCAGCTATGTTAGGCCACTGAACTCCAACTGGGACAAAAGGATGAACTGAACATCACATGTATCTATTTTTCAGACAGAAAAACAAAACAAAACAGCAACAACAGAAATTGTCTTCATATGCCTTGTGTTATTTGAAATGTTCTGAAGCTCAGTAACCTATACTTACAGGATTGAATATGCAGATGGGCAACCACTTATTGCTTTTACAGTCACCTAGGCTCTTGTGAGGGATTATTTATCACAACCACCTAACCTGAATCCTATAACAATGTAGCGGGCCGATTTAAAAGACTTTGTGAATGCCAGGAAATGTGAATATAAAATTTGCAATGAAGAACAAAAAAATAAAATGAAAGCAAAAAAAGCAAGTGGTAGGATAGGCCAATATAAACAAAGTACAGAGTGCAATTAAAATAGTTACTAGTGTTGCAGTTACATAAGAAGAAGAACATAAGAAAGTTTGCAAACGAGAGGAGGCCATTCGCCCCATCGTGCTCGTTTGGTGTCCATTAATAACTAAGTGATCCAAGGATCCTATCCAGTCTGATTTTAAATGTTTCCAAATTTTCAGCTTCTACCACATCACTGGGGAGTTACTTCAGTTACTTCATTTCAGGTCCCAATCAGATTCTACACTTCCAAAATAATCAGGATTCTAGATTAAGTAATATGACTTCTAAAAATGTGTGCGTGTATGTACATACCCCCTGGAAAACAAGCATTTTAAAAGTATTGTCCAGCAGCTGTACATGAGTGAATTAATAAGGAATGCATCTAAGTAAATAAACAAAAATCTAATAAACATCTTAGTTTCTCTCATAATGGCTTAGTCTTTGGATTCATAAAGTGCAGATACACATTTCATTTCTTTCTAGTCTCTGTTTATTGGTAAGCTGACTGAAGTCTTTGCCTGTAGTCAAGTGCATTGTGGGTTTTCTAATTGAGTACTGGAAAGACAGTCATCCTCAGCAAGGGCTCAGAGGGGAAGCCCTGCTGCACAATTCAGTTTCCTTGCCAAGGACAGAGCACTGATCTGACAAACTTTTCCATGTGATACCAAGTCTCATTTGTATGTGGGTATCTCATGTAGCAATACCATACATCTACAGAAGCTTAGTAACCAACAAACTAAATTTAAATAATGTAATATTGTACTCATCTTTCTTCTTCTTGAGATATGCTGAGGAATAATTAATTACATTGATCATAAAGATCTAGTGAAATAGTAATTTGAGCCACTACTTTCTCATATGTATTGGTAGTTTGTTGTACTATTGATTGCAGCTTAGTGTACACCTCTTTATAAAAGCCAGTGATTTCCAAATAATGTTCTTTCCTTGACTTCTGTGGTCATTTGTATGGACATTTAACTATTGCCACAGTTTTAGGACCGATTAGTCATATCATTTTAATCTCTGCTTGCACGGTTTCCTTTATCTTGCTGCAGTCACTCTTTGTAATGTGGAAACTGGATGGATTTTGCAAATTGCTTCTGCCGCATGTTAATTAATTGCAAGTAATTTCATGCTACAGCAGCTCCAGCTAAGGGTTTCTTTTTTATTATTTAGCAGCTACTGGGAAATATGTTGCAGCCCCATGGCCTAGCTGCTCAGTGAAGTGCAATAATAATAATACAAAAAATCTAACACAGATCTGATAGTCTGAGCTCCTGACAGAGCAAGTCCTGCTGTGCTAATTTACACAGTGAGTGATTTCAGCCTGAGGAGCATTCATTCGCATACCAATGACTTCCGTAATTTTTCTGCAGAACCGCTGGATTGTCGTCTCACATTGTAACGCTCTATTTTCACTCGTAAATACATTCGGTGGCTACAAACGCCATGAGTCATCATTACTGTTTGGCCTTCCTGAACAGACCCTTCTACGACTGAGCTGAAGAATCCCAGCCATTCAGATCTGGGCCTCAGCCATGCAAATGATGCAATGATGAGGATTGTAGTGAATTTTATTAATTGTGTGTGTGACGGGGGGGTTAAAGTAATCTTCCCTCAAAATATAGAATTGTTGTTTGAAATCTTTTCAGTATGCTACTATACCTTTCTAGGTGCCTTTGTTCATCACCCTGCAATTACGATATTTGTGAATTTGACTGTGTCCATTAATGAATATATGTTATTCATGCCAGAAAAATAAAAATAAAAATGCATAAAAATGCACTATGAACTAGTAGCCCAAAATCAAGATAATTCTAGCTTAAAACCAGCCCAATATATTTTTTTTATGACAGACCCAAATTAAATCAATATATGTGGTGTTTCCACCCTTATTACATAAATTAATAAACCCACTTTCCCATTATTTCCTTTTTTTATTTTTTAGTGTTGAAACTGTTTACCCATAATTGTATTAAAAATATATATATATAATAAAAAAATAGCAGCCCCTATATTTTTAAAAAGCAATTTGTGGAGAGTGTACAGACTTGCTAAACTATAGCTATAGTGCGAGGCAGGTCTTAAACATAATTTATTTAGTCACACTCTATTGTTGTGGATCATTCTGCGCAGAAACAAAACAATTTAGCCACATGCTCACAGGAATCAGATTTTTTGAGGATGTGACACTGGGGCGTTTAGCAGTGAAAACTTGTTTCTGTCACTTTCGAATTTTGAAAAATAGAATTTAATATAAATAATTTTACATTACATTACATCAACACCTGCGCAATGTAGAAAAAAGTAGCCCAGCTTTAGGTACCCACACAAAGCCATTTTTTCATGCACAATGAAAAACAAACAAGCCCAAATTGAGTGTGAAACCACCCAGTGTGGCAACCCTGCAGCAGGGTTACAGTATGGTGGTGTATTGGCTAGCTGTATTGTAACATTTAGACGCATAATAGTGGCAGGCAGGGGAACAGTTAAAGCCATTCCATATATATTCTAAGCACAGCTCATCGAACCCTTGTATTGTTAGTAAAACAAAATGAAATAAAACAACAATTTCATTTAAAATCCTCTTGGGTTTATTTTATACTTCATTAATAGATTACTGTATAATATTGTTATTCTGCAGGGTTCAGTGACTTTCAAATCTATGCTTTGGAACTAAATTTTCTATTTAAATGAGCAGACTGAATTATCATTTGGTTTCAGCATGAGGAGTAAGTAATGAGGAGTAAGATTTAGTTTTGATTCACAGCTTGAGACTCAAATGGATGGTAATGAAATGCCAACAGGATATGTCAATATAGGATTTTATGAGCACGCGCTAGCGCTGTCTTAATCATTATTATATTGCTACAAAATTCAGGCCCAGACCTCAATAACATCACCTCTGCACCTTCACACCTCACTGGAAAGTGTCAAAGAATGGGAGTAAGTCTAGCGTAATTAAGTCCCAAAGGTGTACGAGCTTCAAAAAGGGGTCTGAATTAATTTGCACACGAGCAGTTCCTGTGGCAATGTTTACACTCAGAGCCAATGAATCTGAAATATGCCTCTGCATTCCTAATGAATCGAACAGGGTGTTTGGAGCAGAAGGTGACACCGTGGATAATTGACAGTAGGCAGGCCCGTCTCCCCTGGTGGGCCAGGTGATGGCTGCCACAGGGTGGAAATGTGACATACTTTGCAGTTGCAGCCGATGGGTTTTTTGCATTCCTCGCAGGCATTGGAGTAGAGGCTCTCATAGCACTTGACACAGTACGGATTCTCCTCTCGAAGGATGTACTTCTTCCCAAACAGGGACTCTTTACAGTAGTGGCAGTCGAACCGCTCAGTCATCTTGACTCCAGGGAGTCGGCTCTCTCCTAATCGTGGAGAAGGAACACGTTAAAGCAGTTTGCTGCTTCATTAGTATTACAGGTAAACATAATTACTTCACAGATTCGTTAACATTGGGACTCTGGAGAAATCCCCTCAAAAGGGTAGAAACATCAGTACCCCCAGAGTATTGCCATTGCAGCTCCTCTTGTTCATTTTGTATTAAATCACATTACATTTAAAATAATTAGTTACAGGCTACTTCAAGACATAAAGACCTAAGAAAGAGTCACAACCTTCAGCATAACCTAAAACTGCCTGCTTTTATCATTTACAAACAGGCAGAAGCACTGATAGGAAACAGTGATTGCAATGAACATGACAGTTGGGGACGATACAGTAACACACATCCATACTGCTGCAGAATATGAACACTTGGAAATATATATATATATATATATACACTCACCTAAAGGATTATTAGGAACACCATACTAATACTGTGTTTGACCCCCTTTCGCCTTCAGAACTGCCTTAATTCTACGTGGCATTGATTCAACAAGGTGCTGAAAGCATTCTTCAGAAATGTTGGCCCATATTGATAGGATAGCATCTTGCAGTTGATGGAGATTAGTGGGATGCACATCCAGGGCACGAAGCTCCCGTTCCACCACATCCCAAAGATGCTCTATTGGGTTGAGATCTGGTGACTGTGGGGGCCAGTTTAGTACAGTGAACTCATTGTCATGTTCAAGAAACCAATTTGAAATGATTCGACCTTTGTGACATGGTGCATTATCCTGCTGGAAGTAGCCATCAGAGGATGGGTACATGGTGGTCATAAAGGGATGGACATGGTCAGAAACAATGCTCAGGTAGGCCGTGGCATTTAAACGATGCCCAATTGGCACTAAGGGGCCTAAAGTGTGCCAAGAAAACATCCCCCACACCATTACACCACCACCACCAGCCTGCACAGTGGTAACAAGGCATGATGGATCCATGTTCTCATTCTGTTTACGCCAAATTCTGACTCTACCATCTGAATGTCTCAACAGAAATCGAGACTCATCAGACCAGTCAACATTTTTCCAGTCTTCAACTGTCCAATTTTGGTGAGCTTGTGCAAATTGTAGCCTCTTTTTCCTATTTGTAGTGGAGATGAGTGGTACCCGGTGGGGTCTTCTGCTGTTGTAGCCCATCCGCCTCAAGGTTGTACGTGTTGTGGCTTCACAAATGCTTTGCTGCATACCTCGGTTGTAACGAGTGGTTATTTCAGTCAAAGTTGCTCTTCTATCAGCTTGAATCAGTCGGCCCATTCTCCTCTGACCTCTAGCATCAACAAGGCATTTTCGCCCACAGGACTGCCGCATACTGGATGTTTTTCCCTTTTCACACCATTCTTTGTAAACCCTAGAAATGGTTGTGCGTGAAAATCCCAGTAACTGAGCAGATTGTGAAATACTCAGACCGGCCCGTCTGGCACCAACAACCATGCCACGCTCAAAATTGCTTAAATCACCTTTCTTTCCCATTCAGACATTCAGTTTGGAGTTCAGGAGATTGTCTTGACCAGGACCACACCCCTAAATGCATTGAAGCAACTGCCATGTGATTGGTTGGTTAGATAATTGCATTAATGAGAAATTGAACAGGTGTTCCTAATAATCCTTTAGGTGAGTGTATATATATAATGCATTTAAGAAGTGCATTAGTTTAGATGTCTAAACCGCATTTATAAAAGTGTGTTCATTAGATAGATTTGTGATGCACACAGCAGAGGAACCAGTCAGACACTGGCAGTTGAGCCTGCCCTGCAAATTTCAAACCCCACTCTGTGTAATTAACACATGCTCTATAAATTACAGAAAACCACTGAAGATGCCCTCGCTCGCTAGCATCCATGCAACAGCAGTTCTCCTGAGATCCTTTCTTGTAATCTATGCTTTTGTTTACTAAAACTTTAAACTTTAAAGTGACTTTTTCCTCTTGAATGTGATTTCATCTTACCACAGCAGTGTTTTGCCTTGAAGACAGAAACATAAACTCAAGTTATTGTATGTAAGAGTGGGACAAGTTTAAATTAGATACATCAATGTTGCCAGATAGAGCAAACAAGTTGAAAAAGGAAGCCACTTAACCTTATAAATAGCCTTATTGTGCCTTAATAACAAGCTCTTTACTGGCCTTCATTTGTATTTGTATAACTCAGATTTTTCTGCAATAATGAGCATAATGGTTGATCCCATTTAATAATAATAAGTCTTGTACAAATATATTAACCTATTATTTAATCATTAAAACAGTTGAACAGTTGTAGACAGGAAACACTACAATAACAGTAAACCATAGTCATTCATCAAAACATTGAGTGCACAACTCCCATGCTGTAGGGCCACAGTCCAATGGGTTGCTTAAAATCTGTAATACCTTAAGAACAGAAATGTTTTTAAATGGCTCCAAATAAACCAGCAATTAGATTAATTAGGTAGTTACAGATCAAGTGGAATTAAACTCCATAAACACTGCAGTTGCAGGCAGGAGTTGTGCATTCTTAGTTTTAGTATCTTTGTTGAAAAATGAAAAAGCTGGGATTAATGTGGAATGCCAGAAAAGTCCTTGTGGCACGGATTTGGAATGTGCCTTCATTTGAAAATGTAAACTGCTGTACTAATTCAGATTTGAAGGGAGACAGGTTTTTATAATTATAGTATACAATATTCCTTGGAATGTAACAGTTTTGCTCTCTATCTGCTACGTGTGGAACAGAACAAGAGGGAATATAAATGTGTACATAAATGCTAAACTATAGACATTTCTGCCTCCATATATGTGTTATTCAAACAAAACAGAATAACCATTCAATCAATCCAGAATGCGATTGTGAGTAGATCATAAAAATGTATAGAAAAGACTGACACTTCATCTAGCACAAGACAAAAATCTGGATGGAAATAAATCCCTCTTAAATTTGCGGTATATTTACTGCTATCTTTATAGTTTAGAGTGAAATATTTATGTAAATGTATTTCTGTATTATTCTTCCATTATACAAAACACCACAATACAGTAAACTACCATATTTACATTAACCTATAGAATAACTAGCAAGAGGACCACACTGGCTATCCATATGAATCTATTATGCACTGACTGCAGGCTTACTATGGGCACACACTGAGCAGCATAAAAACAGTAGTGATGTCATGTCATAGTAAATGGTCAAGCCATTTTTATGTTGACAGATGGAAGGGACAGACACATTCTTTGTATGTGTATATATAAAATATTTAAATATATATTCCCCGTGTGTGTATATATATACTGTGCATATATATATTCAAATAAACACTTGCACTTTGCAATTGTTCAGCCACAGACCAAGACATTCTCTTCGATCTGAAAATAAGAAGCTACTGCTTTAAAAGCAATTGCTGAAATGCTGTGGTAATCACTACTCACAAGTAAGAAGCGAGCTGTGCAATGTCCTCTCCACAAAGCCCAGGTTGTCAAAGCCATGAACCAGTCCAGATCAGGCACTGACGAGTTCCGATGAAAGCATTGTCCACTGAACTGTCTGGAGTCTGCTGTCTGCACGCCTGCGACACCTCCTCTATCTGCTCCACAGCGAGTGCTCACACTGAGGGCTTTGCTGCCTTAAGAAACCCCCTCCACGGTTTTACCATATAAGGATGTAAAAGCTGGGAAATCTCTCTCTTTTCATGCTGACTGCAGCTGGCAGCAGACACCATCTTTTCCAGTGGTTTATTTATCTGTATTTATTTATTTTCCTCCTGTTTTCTTTTCCAAAAACCCTGTCTATCTATTTCTCCTTTCCTTGCTCTTGCCAAATGCCAGAGACACGCTCATTCTGTCAGAACAGCAAGGCCTACATTCACAAGCACAGAAATACTTCACAGGGAGCAGGATCTGTTTGATAGGAGGATGCTTATTTCTGTAATGGGCAAATGTAGAGAAATTAAAAAGGGGAGGTTTACAATTTACAAACATTTATAGTAATGTATGAATTGTGTTTTCAATTCTTAGTGTATATAGAAAATGCTGAATTAATAATAATGAGATTAGACTGTATTTCTTTGTACTGGAGATTATTCTACATATACAATAACTAACCCCCCTGCATAAAATAATAATACATATGCCAACATTAATCTAATTATATACATTTAAAAATTAAATCCAGTTGTTTAGTTTTTCATTATTATTATTTCTAACAAAAATGTACTGACAAATCTATACTTTGTAGTATACATTTGGATGCAAGGATATACATGACAATTAAGGAATTAATTTTTTTGAATATGTGAAGTCTTGTCAGATGTTATAACTATCACAATCCTGCAGATTGATTTGAAATCAATGTCTTTTAAATAGTATTTCTCAGACTATGAGCAACACTTAATGACGCCCTCTCTTGGGCAGCCGGAGGTTATTTCTTTGATCTGTTTAAATCTCATCAACAATTTTGAATTAAGAGTGCCAAATATCTGCAATACAAGAATCCAGCTTTAAATCAGCTGTCTAATTGGCTGTACAGTTCCTTCAGGAGGGAGGCAGCAGATATAATTCCTAGATTTGAAGAAATATGCTCTTCAGAGTCTGGACATTTGCAATACATAAAATACTGCATCAACAATGACCAAGTTAAAATCATGACAAAAAGTCTAAGCAAATAAGTGAAGACTTTATAAAAGCTAACAACAAATATTATAGCAATTGTAACAACAAAAATATGCAGATGGGTGACTCAAAATAAATGAGTGGAGGAACGAATGCAGATGCCTCCAAAGAGGTGTTTTGCATGATACAATTAAGCAATTAATTGATTGATGTTTGTGGTAGGTAAAAGCTAAATAAATAAATACATAAAATCACCATTGTAGTGGTATACACTACCTATTTTTCTCCAGCAGCTTGTTACAAAGTAGAAAAGACAGATAAATTACCAATTAGCAGGTTACACTACGAAGCACATTTTCTGTTGGCTAAATTGGGTAAGTTCGAATTCATCATCGTTTTATCATCTATGCTATGTGAGATAGTTCCACGGGAAGATCTAAATATCACAAGTTGTCAGGACCTTGGTCTGAGCAACTCTTTTGCATGATTGCACTACTGTTCCCTATATCAGGACATTCCTGGACCACCTATTGGTCTGCCAACACCTCTACTGACATCTGATTTTCCTGGTAAGATCAGCTCTTAAAATAGTATAATTAGAGGGCTTGTAGCTGGAGGTGATTTGAATCACACAGTTTCCTTTTTGCCCATTTGTAGAGAAATATAGATGGTGTTTCTTGAATTGAATAATAAATAAATCAAGTAGAAAAGGAAAATTTAAATATAACTTTAAATCCTGTGGGAGAATTGCAGTTTATAATGTAAAGAATAACATATGTTTAAGCTGTCATCCTTTTCTCATGCTAGACAATCTTCATTAGTAGCATGAGGTCTGCATCCCAGAAACCCTTTTCAAGGAACAAATCTAATTTTCCTCCTTCTTAATACAATTTTGAAGGCAAATTGGTAGAAAAGAATCAAGTTTCTACATCATTTGTCAATTAACATTCTTTCTGAGAGCAAGAAAAGGGGAATTCCACAAAATTATGTGAGGTTTAGTCACAGGAGCTTTTTTATTTTATTTTGGTTCAGGGATCTGTTTTGACAGAAACTATTGAGCAGGACTTTTTAATTCTGTTTGAGGTCAACAGTTATTTCCATGAGAGCATTTCATAAAATATGTAATGACATGGGAACTGAGCTAATTTATTTTTCATTCAAAGAAAAAAAAAAAAGATTCTGGAGCTGGTTTATTGATATTTACCTTTGAGGATATAATGTATACCCAGTATCAACAGGAATACAAAATTCCCAATTAAACACTGACCGTAATTCAGACCCTTGATGAAATGAGCAAAATGTATTTAGCAAGAAAATGCAGATATACTCTTTCTGTATTTTAGTTACAGACAAATCATCAAGTAGAGCATGATCTGACTATCAATATTGTACATCAACAACAAATCTATCAAAACCATCTACTCAGTTATTTAGATATTATCCAGTCTCCAGTAATCAGCATTTTGTGAATCAACTTAGGCTTTGAGAACATGGAAGAGTAGTAGCACTTCAGTTTGTTCTACACTACTATGCAGAACCTCACTAGTTCCTCCTGGTTGCACCACTTGTGGTTGTGGATAGTTTTTTGGTTCATACCATGAATATTACAAACAACTTGTTTATATGGTACGTAACAATAGTTTCACATAGTGGTATTGATGTTTACCATAGGCAGGTGGAGCAAAAAGTATTGCACTGAAATTATATTTTGCCTCAGGGCTCCATTAAAGACACAGGCATGAAAAAGCCATAGGTACCAACACACACATCCTCTCAATCACTTTCTAATTTAAATTGTTGGCAAGGGGTTCAATCTCTAATCCCTGTTGTCTCTCAACACTCAAGCAAATGCTCTTCAATAGATATCCTAACAATACAGTGATCTAATTAAGGAACAAACGTTCCACTGTCGTCCTCCTGGGGGAATGCTGGTTTGGTTATGACAGGGAAGGCTGCCAAAGCATGGAAACAGCGTGCCATTAGCCAAAAGTCACCAGATCATAGTGTCAGTGATAATAAAGGCACACAGTCCATAACACTTTCCATCTGAAGAAGAGGCATAGAAGTAAGAGTCTCACAGGTGATGCTACTTAGTGGAACATTTTTAGATGTAAGCTTGTCATAACTATCAAAAAGCAAGTATATATAGTGTTATTTGCAAAGTGTTGTATGTGGCAATAAGTTTATGTTGTAAACATGGTTTATAACGCTATTTCTTGGTCTAAGGTACATGCCTTGCTTATCTGGTTCTTTTTACTACTGATCATGATTCCTGACACCCTTTGGCAGGGGCTATACACTCAGGTCTGTATAACTTTGTTTAAGTTGCTTAGCCTTTCAAAGTCACAAGGTTGCCAAAATCAAAGAGTGTCCTCCTATCTCACTGTCTGAAGACCTCTTCTTTAACACCGGATTTTATCAAGAAAACACTGAGTTCAGTCTCAGTTCACTCTGGTCCTGTGAAGCACATTAACTCTTCCCGAATGCCCGAACTATCCTGTTCGCTTTGCCAATTTAATTCGACACTGCCAATGTGATTTGGCTCTAGGACAGAGGAAGATGTGTGTTGAATGCATGGCATTTACATTTAAATGTTAAACTGTTTTAAGTACAAATTAAGTTCTCAAGAGAAAATCAGGCATAAAGCAGTACCAATATGGATTGAAAGTTAAAACAAAGTAAGTAAAATAAATCATTTTTATTGTAATTAAGGATGATATGAAATTAAGATTATACAATGTCAGTCAAAAGCATTTGGCAGTTCTAAAGGGAGGGCTTATTATTTTATGGGGGATATCTGCTTTCAATAACACATTAATGATATCCCCTCAGAGAGCATACAATGAGTTTATTAAAATAATAATAATCTACTTAAAATACTGGTGTACAAATATAACACAAGCTTTAAAAGTCAACCTTATTTGCAAATATACTATTACAACTACAACTACAAAGAACATTTACTCGGATAATATCACAGAACTTTGCCTACAGATTCAGCCACATGCTATAAAACATATATATTCTCCACTTTAACAAAAGCCTGTTTTAATCCATGCAATAATAAATTAACAGCCTGTGGTGAGAAATTGCAACTTCATAAATATGCTACCATCCATTTCAGAAGAAGGAGAAAACAAATGCCCTGCACAAGCATCTGTTTGCATATTCTGCAGTGGCAAGTCTGTAGGAAGTGGGGAGGTCCTTACCTTCCAGTAACGATGTGCTGCCTTCCTGAGCCCCGTCGAGAGAATGAACTGGTTGAGAGAGTGCCTCTGAAGTTCTCTATTGGATTACTTAAAATATGGATCTGGTAATTGGAGGGACGGGCTTTCGTTATCCAGATGAGCTATAAATACTGTGTCTCCAAAGCACCCGACGTCCACAACAGATAAGTCCACTTTCACTTGTGTGCCACACTGGCCATTTAAGGCTTCGTATTGTAGTCCAGCATACCCCTGAATGGAAAACCTGCAGCCTGATCTGAGAAATTGTATCCTGCTGTCCCCCACGTCAAGGACAACCATTTATTAAAAAAAAAAAAAAGCTCACTGCAGCTGTGACAGCTTGCAGATGAATTCTAAAAAACAAAATCTTTCCTGTAAAACACCCATTTCTCATTTTTAAAAACTTGAATATTGTATTATCTTATGATAACTCCTGCAGTATTATATATACAATAGTAATAATGATGATGATGTACTATTACTATTAATAATAACAACTCTTATGAGTTCTTAAAGATTAGGGTCTGTTGTTGTATGTCCCTAGGCTATAGTCATCTTAAAATTTGTGAGAGATTAAACATTTTCAAGAAATGTGATTAAAGAAACAGCACTGAGATGCCTGAAGGAACGTCTGTGCACTACTTTCTGCAAGAAGATCACACTGTACTTTTCTGTTTCTCCTTACACTGGAAGCATGTCCTATGTTGCCATCTGAATTGCATGTTAAGATAAGTGTAAAAAGTCTTATTTAAGTTGGAGGAGTTAAAAGATGGAAGATGTATATGTTATTTGTGTGTGGACAGGGTATTTGGTTTTGTGTAGGTATTTTAATGCACTTGGCAATGGTGGCATTGTCATCAACTAACTTTATTGAGGGTCAGTAAATCTTAAGTGGATACAGGTTATGTAGTGAGAAGCATGTTTGCCATAACAAATGGATTAATGAAGTGACTCCTGGGAAGCCTAGCATTGAAAACACCTGTTGCTATTACATTTAATATTGAATAACGAGGTTCATATATCATTCTTAGAAGTCAGTGAATTTCCACTCAATGTACAGAGGAGAATTGTGGTTTTAGAAGTCATATATCATCAAGAAACACAAGGTTTCCACAGATAGAGTAACAAAATATACTGTATTTTATTCGTTTCAATATGGATATTGACGATACACTGAAATTACTTTAATACAACACCAGCTCTTTGAACTAAACTGATTCCTCTTACATGTGCACAGAATTTAGAAGCATTTTTCTAAAATATATGCACTGATTTGAGTAGGTAAAGACAATAAAATAAAATAAAACAAATCTACGTAGGCCTTACAATGTTCAACCTAAGGATGCACTTATCCCCAATACATGTGATTATGTGATCATCTTCTCTGGTGTACAAATGGACTAATTAAGTTACATGTCAAATTTGCAAAATTTATTGTAACTCCACTTGTAAAAAAACATTCCCCTCATTTAAGACACAACTTGAACATTTTCATTAGGAAATTGAAGTCAGATGAGTGTTCGCAGTTCATACCAGCTGTGAAAGCATCATTCAGTATGCATTACATAATCCATGAGCACGCACCATGTCCCGCTTCTTTTTCCTTTTATATGAACAGGCAAACCTTTTTTTTCCATCTTTTATGCCCCAATTTAGGGTAACTGATTCTAATGCAATCTTGCCACGTGGTAGCAGGTTATTTACGTCTTTTTGCACATCTGAACAATAATGGAAACAGCTGAGCTTGTCAGTCGGAGGATAAGCACAGTTTACATTGGCCCCATACCATCTTCCAGCAAGAATAATCATTTAATAGAAATGTAATTACTCGTTATCCAGAGTGACCAATGGAGGTGATAAATTGGACCTGAATAACCCCTGCTGAATCATGAGAACATAATAAAGGTAACATGGTAGGATGTAATTTGGTTCATCTGACTTGTTTGTTTTTTAGCTGCTAATTGAACCCAGGGACCCTGATCACTTACGTCTTCTATGACGAGAATAGGACCCAGACTAACATAAGAACATAAGAACATAAGAAAGTTTACAAACGAGAGGAGGCCATTTGACCCATCGTGCTCATTTGGTGTCCATTAATAACTAAGTGATCCAAGGATCCTATCCAGTCTATTTTTAAATGTTCACAAATTTTCAGCTTCAACCACATTGCTGGGGAGTTTGTTCAGATTGTGACGACTCTCTGTGTGAAGAAGTGTCTCCTGTTTTCTGTTTTGAATGCCTTGAAGCCCAATTTCCATTTGTGTCCCTGGGTGCGTGTGTCCCTGCTGATCTGGAAAAGCTCCTCTGGTTTGATGTGATCGATGCCTTTCATGATTTTGAAGACTTGGATCAAGTCCCCACGTAGTCTCCTCTGTTCCAGGGTGAAAAGGTTCAGTTCCCTCAGTCTCTCCGAGGGTTGTGAATGCACAGGTTCATCCTCTTTTGCTGGGAGACAGGACTCCCACGCGACCTTGCAACCCTTGGGCAGTGCTTCCTTTTTCAGATATCCGGGGTTGCATTTGCAATTTGTCGTTATCTTTCAAGCATTGCCCAAGGGGGAGGGGTTACTATATAATAAAACCATCGCCAGGCAGGAGGCAGTGAGTTGATAAGAGAGCCTGCACCGAGGCGTACTGCTAGGGGGCCTCGGCAACACAACTCCAGGCCACAGAAGCCCCTTGTAGCCAACCTGGGCTGTCCAGGAGCGTATACAACAGCGGGGCTACAGAGGTCTTACTCCCAGAACTCTTACGCCCTCCGCTTACAATTGCAAGGCCAACTGCTCTAGTGCATCTAGCAGCGAGGCCGTATATCTACTTGCACAATATATGTCGCGGACAATCAAGCAACTTGTGCGTCCTCCACGCATTAACGTGGAAGTGAACCCCTGATCCTGCAGGAGCGGGGCCACAGACCCACTGAATAACATACAGCTGGCTAGTCAACTGAGTAGCCACAGCTGGACATAACAGTATGAATGGTACAGAGTGGCCAGCTCCACTGTGCTGTCGTAACAGCTATACACATTGCGGGGTGCAGGAAGCAGATCATGCACCACCATGAAACATTGGAGCAGTTGACCAAGCGCCTAATGTCCTTAGTGTGTTCCAAATAGCACCTGAGGGCCCGCACAGGGCAGAGCAGGTGAAGCCGACTCTCTTGCTCTGAAGTGAAGGGAGAAGGATGAAAAGCCATCAACTCAATAGGCCTGTTGACATGTAATGGAGACAGCACTTTCGGGAGGAACACAAGGTTAGGCCGTAGTGTGACCCTGGAGCCATCTCCAACGAAATGGACACACGATGGGTGTACGGACAGGGCGTGTAACTCGCTCACGCATATTGCCAGCAATAACGCAGTCTTACACCAGCTTCAGCTCAGCTGAGTTCAGTGGTTCAAATGGGGCTTGGGAAAGTGCATCCAGCACTACATCAAAGCGCCATGCGGGCAGTGAAGGGGTGCGAGGAGACTGCAGCCGTCCAACTCCCTTTAAAAACTGCACAGCCAGGAAATCCTGATCCTGGTAGTGGCTACTACCGCGTCTGACAGACCCCAGGCAATCAAACGCTCCAGCTAAGGGGCTAGGCCCAAAGCTTGAGGAGGCCCGGATTGGGGTGCCAAAGCGTGCCCTGCATCTGGGACAATGAGTCCATTCTCATTGGGAGTTGCCAAGGCTCTCCATGGAGGAGGCGATCAGGTCTGCAAACCAGAATCTGCGAGGCCACCGTGGGGCTATCAGCAGAACTGCCGCTCGTTCTCTCCTGACCTTCTCTAGGACCACCGGGGGAATGGTGGGAACGTGTAAAGGACACAGCGCGGCCACGCTTGGGCTAGAGCGTCGATCACCAGGGTTCCTGAGCGGTCTTGGACGGAGAACCATAGTGGGCAGTGGGTGGACTCTGCCTAGGCAAAGAGATCCACTTCTGCTCTGCCAAAACCAGGGGGCCTCCCCAAGAGAGGAGTTTCACCGCTGTGTTGGATAGGCCAGGGAACTGATCTTCTCTGATGGAGCGGAGCTGTGCCCACAGAAGCAGACAGCGTGCTGGCCATACAGTCTGTGTGACCGGAGACCTCCTTGCCTGTTGATCTTAGCAACCACTGCTGTGTTGTCCGTCTGAACCAGCATATGTCTGTCCCGCAGGACTGGCAGGAAATTACACAGTCCGAGGAGCAATGCTTGTAACTCCAGGACATTGATATGGAGGGCCCATGCGGGTTCCGTCCACCTGCCTCGGACAACACGTCCTTCGCAGACTGCTCCCCAACCTTGTTTGGAGACATCTGTCATCATCACCACTCGGTGGCAGACTGGTCCCAGTGGCACACCGAGGGTCAAAGTGTAAGGGCTCCACCATCAATGGAGTGCCTTCCAGCACACCGGAGTGACTGAGACTCGGGATGCTTGATCACGGTGAGGATGAGCCCTAGGAGAGGATCTCTCCATCAGCCCAACCCCAGACACATCCAGTATGATAAGCACTGCCTCCCAGCAGATCAGTCAGTGGCCAGCAGTTGATTTTTAACAACATATCAAGCTCTGATCCTGCATTCCTTATGAACATGTTAACCTTATAAGTCACTTGTGAGTTGCTACATGTAGCTTTTCGATCTTGTAAGGATCATTCAGGAAAAAAGATTTTGTTAATCAGGGTACACAACCCCCGCCCTGTCTTTCTGATTTACATTTGAAATAAAAGCCACAGTTCACAGTTAGATATTCAAATGGACTGATTAGGATAAAAGATTTGTTTGTAGAAAATACACAACCTCCAACGTAGGGGGTGTTAACCATGCCGCTATCGAAAGATACAGAGAGAAACATGTATGCCAGTTCTCAACAGTTTGAGGTGGGAATCCACAAATGGTTACCTGAGATACTAGAAAAAAACAGTGATGGACTGAAGTTATCACTCATTGGCATTTGGCTGGCTTCACTGACGTCAGTTTAGAGAGGAGCATTAGTAAATGCTACTCTGACAAGTTCACACTTCAATATGTGTGCTGAAGTTAGGCATCACTCCTCTACTTAGCTGTTAGATATCATTGCCAGTCGGTCAGAGATGGTAGTAACAGCTGTCAAGCTTACAGTAAGAGGTGGGCGGGTACAAATCAGGTTCTTACAGCCACTTCAAAAACAGATACCGCTAAAGGTCATGCAAAATCCTCTTATCACTGTAACATTATATTAAGTATCCAGGGTTTTGAAATAGACTCTCTGTGGTTGTGGCAAGAATAAATATTGTCTAGTAAGGCATAACAAATATTATACTATTATAGGGTAAATTATATATTTTTCATAGAGCAGACTTTGTAGGCATCTCCCATTTTTAAGACACACTTCTCACAGGCAGAGGGTGGGAATAGTCTTAATCAGAAAGAATAAATATCTTGGAATACTGCTACTAAACATGTCAGCCATTATTTATTTAGTCATATATAGGTAAATTGTTTAATTAAGTTAGCTGTTCATGTTATCTATTATCTTCCTTTGCTATACATTCAGAGACTGAAAATGGATTTGAAGATGCAACGTGGCAAAATAAATCAAAGCGGAAAAGGAAAACAAACAGTCCTTTTACATAAAGAAAGACCTTGTCCATTATTAAATAAAGTGTAGGATGTCTCTTGGGTCAGTTAAAGTGCATCATTCATTTAGTCTCATTAAGTACAAGTTATGTGGCCTCATTACCTCCAAAAAAGAAACACAGTTAGGCGTATTTTTATCATTGAGGCACCAGCAAATTTCCAAGACAGACGGACAATGTTTTTGTGGCAAGCATTGCATTTCAGATAAACCCCCAAATCACTCCCAAAGGGTCATTTTCAGTTGTAAAATCCACGTTGTAATGATGCTATTTGACAAACCTAATGTGTCAAAAGCACTGTGTTCTTGTGTCGGAAATCTGTAAAGTAGTTCTGTAAGAGGCAGTGATTTTGTTTCATTAAGCAATAACTCCACCGGAGAATCATTTTTGTACAGATAAATGTTTGTGATTTATGCCTATTCCCTGTAAGTATCAGAAAAGTGTGCCTTCATGCAGCGATGTACAGACAAATGCAGACCTGTTATTGTGCCTGGTTTACAGCTCTGGCCCCTTCACACAGCTCAGTGTAATGAAGATGAAAAAACATCACTGACTGGAGTGACCGTGGGTCACCAAAAATCCTACATTTGAGTAATTCAAAGTGAAACTAACAAGGTAAGATAAAAAATAATAATAAACATTAAAAGTAATGGAGAAAAACACACCCCTAATACAAAATGTGAAATATCCTTTCATTTTCCAAAGCTTCTTGTTTGTTAGCTTGTGTTTCTTTATCTTTATTTGCAGCAATTCCCTTTTGAGTATTCCCCAAACTAATAAACTGGAGCAGAACATCCTCCTGTGTGACTGCTTTCCCCTCAGTTAATCTCAATTGGCTTGCCCGTACAACATGGCACAGCACAAAGTAATAGAGAAAGCCTCACTTCACGGTAACACTAAATACAGCGTTTTAGCCGAAAAGATTGGCCAGTGACATGTGCTCAGAATAATTAACTGAGTTTTATTTAGGAGAGTATGACAGCAGGAAAAGCGCTCGCAATTTGAATCTTCTTTGTCCACTAATCCCTAAATCCTCCCAAATATTGGCCAAATAGTTTAGAGGCTTTGTAACTCACAACAGTTGTCTTTTATTTTGGTGCCCAGAGCTGCTTGTCAAAACTTTATCACAGTAAAAAACGCATACCAGACCACTTTGACGTTTTGACTAATGTGTGCATTGGAAGGCCAGTAATAGAATTGCTGGTACAGTTGGCTGTGTGGGACTCCCTGAGATGTTTTGATGTTTAAATGTGTTAGAGACCTGGGCTTTCCATTCTCCATATGACAAATAGTGTATGAAAGTCCTTATGGCTCATTTGAATAGAACATAAAGTGTACTGCCTTAAACTGTAGGAACTACCACACTTTATTATCAGATTATATTGAACTCTCTAAATTGTGAAGGAATTGGTTCAGGGTGCATCTGGAGTTTTGAAAACAAAAATGTTTCTTTAAACATTCTTTTATAGTTACATCCTGTCAGACTGCACAAAACAATAGCATTATACATTTACAACAATAAAAAAGAATAAAAGAAAGAAACAGAGACCAGGACTCGTCTATCTGTGAAGATTTATTGTCCATTGAATTTTCTTGGGGACCACAGTGACTCTTGGTATGAGAAAACAGAACTATGCAGCTCTTCTGAAGTACTTTTTCCATTCAGCGAGACAAAAAATCAAGAGGGTGTAAACTGAAAGTCAAATTGTGAAGAGACTTTCTTCTATTTTCCAGGTGAAAAAGATCAGTCTTCAAGGAACACTTCTTCTGTCTGTATTTTCTGCAGGAAAAGTAGGGCAGTGGGGAGATATAACTGTACTGTATAATAATAGTCTTGTTTAAATTTACATGTCAGCAACAAATACTAGCTTGGTTTTAACTATTTATATTGCCTCTCTTAAGAAACCCATTCTTTCACACATTGTTAAACGTGCACAGGCGACAGAGACTAATTTAAGTGAGGGATTCCCTCTCACAATGAAGTAATATCCCTATTACATATTTATACATCCAACACGGAATTAGAACATTAGTCTACAACCAATGAGAGGCAGTCTGACATGATAATAATGGGCCATAATAAAGAAACAGGAACCACACCCTCTGCAAGACTACCCAGGAGAAATATGTACTTGTTACATATCTGAAGTCCATGGGATATGCTAAGCTGACATCTAGATCATTAAACCCTCACCCAGGAAGGAAGATTAAGATCTTTGAAATTATATTTTTATTGTCTTAACAATGCATTTACTTTAATCTCCCAAACCAACCTGGATGAGGGTCCACCAGTAATTTCCTTTTTTAATTTTGAAAAGCTGGACACAGCCCCAATAGTTGTGTAATGCAGACAGCTGTGCATTTGGCATGGGGCTAAGAGCAATGCTACTGAGTTCACAAAGCTGCTCAGCAGGTCATCAGATTAAAAAGATTGGGACTGTCGTCTTATCATATTTCCATTCCACATAGTTTCTAATATGCTATTTTGGGGTTCCAGTCCTACCTCTAAAGTACCACAATCCCCAGGCAGCTATTGTTTGCAGAGAATAAAGGACTCATAAGTGCCAAGATTTTCTCCCTAAAAAACTAAGCAGAACTTTGAAGAATTTGGGAAATCTTCCGACTGCCCTTGCTGTTGCTATACAGGGATGTGCTGATTTAGTGCATGAAATGTTTCAGTTGGACAGACAATCTTTCCTGTAAGACTGGGGTTATAAAAATAAACTTGGATTAATCCCAATTCAATTGAAAGCATTTGCAGTTATCATACACACCCCTAATAAATAATATAATTGTTCTTTATGTATCATTATTAGGTTATAGATTCTGGAGAACAATGTCAGACTATCTGACACACCCTTTGTGTTATGCAAAGTACCCTTGTGTATCTGGGACTACAGTGTCTGCTCATGCAGATAAAGATCAAATGAACATCACCTTAGTACAGTTTCATAAAACACATTTACTTTGAATATAATAGATCTGTAGATTTAAAGTGGAAATTGTTAATACTTATGCAGCTGCAATATTCCAAAATAGCATTAATCTCGAGCAGTTGCCAGTAGTTCACCATGGGAGTTCCCTTCTCCAGTATTCACAGATGGAGGGTTCATCCTGGGACTTGCCAATGTACTTTATGCAAAGGACTGTGGGGTGGAGGAAAGGGATGTTGAATTGATTGAGATGCAATTGCTCCAATGTTGTATGCGTGCTAGTTAGTGTTTAGTTGTGTGGTATGTGGTGGGCCACCCTGCTTTTTTCCCCTTCTGTTGCCTTTACCTCTCCCTGTTATCCTTTGCTTGTTTTTGAAGGTAATACAAAGAACAGGGCTTCTTTCCATTAGCCAGCATTATTGAATGTTTACATGCTTTGTAATTGTTTTGTTTCAACTTCATATTGTCAAGTGTATGAATGCTTCAAACTTACAAATGTACCAATGCAACAGTCAATCTAACAGGGACGATCACAGCACGGTGTCTGTTCTACAGACCATGAAACGTAATTCATAATAATACAAAAAGTGCAGGTATGTTTTCATATATGAACAGTTTTTAAATCCCTGATGACAAAAAAGACAATAAAACCCTACAGCAATACACTGTTTCTCATAAAAAGAGATTAAATATCTTACCAATTGCTTACACTTGGATTTCCTTGAACAGTTATTCAGAATTCAATTCAATTGGGCAGTAATATATTCTACATAAATGTCTATCTATCAACGATAGACATTTTCTTGGTAAAATATAGACTGTATTATTAGGTTTGTCATATGTAAACACTAGGAACAAGCTTATTAAGATTCAAGGAAAGACTTTCATCAACCAAGTGACATTAACTTAAGTAACTGTACCAGTAATTTAATTATTCAGCAATAATGTAGAAACTAAGACAAATACAATACATCTTAAATCTACTTAGAAGTTTCAGGGTAATTTAATTACATTTGTCTTTAGAAGTTAGTGAAGTAGCCCTTGTAGGCACTGTGGGAAAATGTAGATGATCTTAAAATGAAAAATAAATGAAGGTACTATAGACTGCATTATATCATGAAACATTGCCTTCATTTAGATTGGAGGATAACTGTAGGAACAAAAATCATCACAAGCAAGTCATTCCTCATTATGTGGTAAACTTAATTATCATTTGCTGAAAAAAGATACATATCAAAGATATCTTTCAGATTTTGTTGAACACTCAGCCCAGAAAACTGTTAAAATTCCATCTCAGTCATCTGAGTAAAAGCAGGCCTGTGTCACAGTTACCCCTTAAAATGTCAGTTTAGCCAGCTGGAATTATTAGTTTAGGCTAATTTAGGCTGAATCAGAGCTCAACCAACTCTAAAAATATATCATTGATAAATATGTGTTGTGTACTTAAATACTTTAGACTGCAGCTGTATTTATATATGTATCAAGATATTTATAAGATGCATACTCTAGAATGTGTGAACACAAATGTCAAATACCATGATCAGCATGTAATGAAACATAAGGTACTAATGTTAACCATATTTTCCTCAGCGAATCTTCATATGAATAATAACAGGCAATGCAAAGACAGATTTTCTGCTCTTCTTTATGTTAAATACTAATTATATTAGTGACAAAACATGATTGATGTGTGTTTCTGATAATAAAATATAGAAACTAATGGTATCACGCTGTGATTGCCAATTCAAAATCACAAACACAGAAATAAGGAAAGGGTCAGCAGATGAAACTGCTTGTTAAGATGTGTTTACATTACTACAAAAGCTTTAAATTATACCATTTAATTTTGAAGTCCTTACCCAGCCATTTCAGAGTTTATAAAAAACAATGCATGATTCTCATTAAGTCTTTAAACCAAAATACAACCACAAGATTTAACAAATATTTATATCAAAACTCATGATTCCAAGCTTTGCTGAACTGAACCAGATGAAACCACTTAAGCAGTTTCTGTGACCTTCATTCTCTCCATATTGAAGTGTACTTTTGCTCATGATGATGTGCATGCTGTCACACACAATGTATTTCATATTCCCCCCAAATTCCATTTACCACCTTTCTCAAGACTCACATTTAAAGCTTGTTTTTCAAAAAGAAGCAAATACAAACTAAGCTGGAAACTGATTTCTGAAGTCATTTTATAAAACAATTTACACTTACTCACACATTGAGGCTTCCTAGATTAGGTTACTTTGTTCAGATATTAATTATTATTATTATTATTATTATTATTATTATTATTATAGCAACTACAAGAGGTGATAGCATGGTTTCCAGATGAGATAGTAATATTGCCTGAGCAACCCTCTCATTTAAGGGTCCTGTAATTAAGAACTCTCTATTGAGGTCATAAAGGTTCTCTTAATTCTGAAAGGCATTTCTTTACAATTATTTTTTAAATGGGACAAATATAAATCATGACTTATACCTTTCTTTTACTTCAAATCTGTGGTATTTGCCCTGTGTTTTGTAACACAGTATTATGTATTATGCTGCAATTATTTTGTTTTGGTATCTATTGTGTCATTGTGTAAAAGATTTCAGATATATTATGTCGGTTGGATGGATATGTATTGGTGCAGTGAGTTTTAGTTGTATTTTAGGCTATTTACAGTATTTTCGCTTTATTAGTTTTATTACAACATTTTAAACAAATAAGGTTTATATGGGCTGTTGTTTCAATTATATTGCACTTAAGTTCTGCATTGTATTTTGTGTTTTCATGTGTCCAGGGACTGCTGATGTAAATTAGGTTGTTTCTGAATTATGATGCACTATATTGATGTTTAAAAATGTGCAGTGTCCCTGGTAAATAAATAAACAAAATGAATAAACAAAATGCAATGGGAGTCTCAGCTATCTAAACAATCAAGAAAGGCCTTAGTTGACTTATACAGTGGAAGGCTGCTATGAACACGATCAGAAACAATGCGCACATTTCTTTGTTCGCCCACATTTGCCAAACGTTGTGCAAACTAGCCTAACTTTTGCAAAACATCAGATTATGTAATAGGACTTAATTAGTTACATATTCATCATTTGGTACTGATTTACATTTCAGGAGAGTCTCTTCATGGATTTTTAATGAAAATACGATTATTTGCCAGCAGATGTTAATGACGTTACGGTCCTGCAATCTATGGAGGGCACAAATTCCCCACACTTCTTATGGCGAAGTCACCAAGTTGCTCTTCTCGGCTGTAAGGCTTGGTTCTCAGAAATGTGTTTATGCAACCATTTTATTGTATAATAAGAACATGCCATACCAATGAAGCAATTAGCAAAAACACCTGAAATATACTCTATATAAATCTCAAAACTGAATGAACTGAAAAAGAAATATCTGCAAACATTACATGCCAAATACTTCTACTCAGAATTGACATTGTTAAATTCCCCTTATTTATTTAGTTTTGAATATGTGGATTTGCAGCTAGGAAGGGAAATGATAGGGTTCCTGTGATACACTTTCCCCCATTCTAACCCAGAGAAACACATACCCTAATCTAGCCATCATCACCGGTCCCCAGACAGGACTGGAAACTGAAGCCGGTGACAAACACAAGGGCTCAGTGATGTGCTGTTTTGGACAGGTGTAGAGTACCACATAGGTCCCAGGCTATAGAGCTTCATAAGAAAATATTTAACAGCTTTAAAAATATATCGATTTACTTTGCATGCACTTTAAGCAGATCGAGAGTGGAAAAAAGCCTCAAGGGGTATTGTCATGAAACCTCCCCTGCGTGATACACTTCGGAGTAGATCGCTTCCAGATAAAAATGTTCCGGCTTCCCTACATCCATCAAGCCGGGTGAGGAAACTTGGGACCTCACTGCAGGTGCTGCTGGGGCCCATTTCAGCACAACAGGCAGCTGAAATGGCATTATTTAAGAGCAGCACAGTAACATTATAGGCCTTGGCAGAATTACAGTAAGGAAACACGGTTATCAGATCTTTCTGCTTTTCCAAACTAGGGAACTGCAGCAAATGGAAGTCATGCATCCCGAGTCACTGCGTTCGCTTTATCGTCATAACAATATTAAAGGGTCAAGGACAGCCTAAATCAGATGCCTTTTACAATACTTATAATTTTGTTGTTGGCGTGCTTTTTAACAGTTACTTCTAGATTCAGGACAGGCTGCAAACCTCAGAAAAAAAGTGAGGGAATAATTTTTTCAAGGTTTTATTCATTACAGCACTTGGAAAGGGGTTCCTAAAATACAGGTGTGTTGCAGTGAATATTCTCTCCATACGCCATAGAGATGTTGAACTTTGACCTACCCTGAAATCACAAACTTGTACCCTACATAGCTGAACCTCCTGACAATACACTGCAGTAGGGTATAACTTTGTAATTTGCAATTTGTGGGCAGGTTCAACTTTTTAATTGGTCTAGGCCTTAATCATCCTCTTGAATTACCAACTTACATTTGAAGGCAAAATGAAAAGTGAACTTAAATGAAATCAAAAACCGGGGTTTTAAAAGTTGAAGTTATCTCAGAGGATGAATATAAAATACTAAATATTTGAAATATACCATTATTGAATTTATCATATCATCTTTTAAAAATAAAAATGAAATGTCCCTTTCCTTCTAACAGAACAAGCAAATTGAATTAAATACGTAATGCTGTAACTTTCAAACATTAAACTCTGCAAAAATCCAAACGTATTTATGTGGGTATGTTTACTACTCCTTTGATGTGGGTTTATTTGAATTCCTAGAATTCGTTACTGGAAATGTAATGAAAGGCTAATGTTATAAGTGATACTAATTGACTCTGGTCCAATTAATCCAACACTGTAGGTTCCATGAACTCATTTTCCCATTACAAGTTTGTCTCTCTCTTTAAGTGGCAATACTGCAATCCCTGGAAATAGTCAACCCTAAGGCCACAATGCTCCCTTATTCAATAACCTCTTTACTAGGTCTGAGGTACACAATTCACATTAAGGCTCACAGAGATCTGGGTCTAATGTAGTCCCAGAAATGTAGCACTGATTTTTTGTAACTAAGTGCTCACATGAAGTCCTTTGAGCCTAAAAGTAAAATTAGATGCAGCTGCTGCACAGAATTCTGGAAGTCTTCGAATGTTCGCTAGTTTTTGAGAGATGAAATACAACTAGACATTAAGCGCCTGTAAAGTGAAAAGCTGAAAGGTAGCATCTGTTTGACTATTACTTTACATCCATACATAAAATCTTTTTCAAGTGGTTTAATTCAATAGCTGTAAGTTCGGTCCACAGTCGCCACACAAAACCAAAGGAACGCACTAACCTCCTGAATTAATCGCTCTGCCTCCTTTGGCAGCTCTCACTCCAAATAACTATCAAACGAGTGGATAAAAGATCCTGTCATTGATGTTTTGCTATTAATAATTTTGGACCTGTTCTGTATCTAATTGTAATATGAGACCGTGTGAAGGGACTCAGCTGCCCCTCTGCCTCATGGTTGTGTGAGGCTGTTTTATTAGATGGTAATATTATGGACTGTTGAGATGGAATTGAAATTTAGCGGCATACAGATATATATTTGTGTGTGTTTTTACATGATGATAAATTGATAGTAAAGACAGACCTTCATTGGTCAAACAATGAATGAAGCCATGTGACCTTTTTTACGGACCTATTTTCAGAAACGCCCCTTGGACTGAAATCAATGTTTGTATCCTAAACGAGGGATTCCCAGACTCTAGTCTCCGAACGTCTAGTAGTACACAGACAGTCTGCTGGTGATGAGAGAGCAGTTTGCCAGTGAGCATCTGTGGATGAACCTCCCACATTATAGTCGTGGCACCATCTAGCCATTGTCACAGAATCTAACAAATGTCACATCTGAACACCTGGTTGAAAAACTCATAGAGAGCATTAGTGGGTTATCGGAATAGATGTAACAATCTTGCCAGTATTGTTCTGGGTTTCAGGGACATTTCAAAGCGACCAATACATTTTAACAATTGGTTTAATAGGTGATGTTTTTTGTTTTCTTGTCAAGGACCTGATCTCGAGTCAGGTTTAGTGCATCTCTTTGAATCACTATTGTGTCACGGACGCAACGTTATATATGTACTGCATATCAGCATACTGTCAAAGAGGATAGGTACATCTATTCAGAAATGTAGAGTACCAAACTACCAAGATTCTTATTTGTAGTGTAAAACTTCTGTCCTTCCTATATGAGTATCACTATAAGCACCCTATGTATATCCTCGCTTTTGGCAGTTCACAACTGCTTCACAATAAAAACAAAAAGCATGCAAATTCTCATGACTGAGGACTGAGGGCCCAAACATTGTTACATTAGGAATACAGTTCCACCATGTGGTAGTTTAGGGGTAATACAATTATATAACATTTCTATGCTTATACACCAATTTTTAAGGAACACAAAACCTGGTATAAATTGAAAATGAAAAATGTAAAAGAAAAGTATACATCTCATCATCATCCTATAATCGATCCACAGCTGGATGTAGGCCTCCCTAAGATGTTTCTACTTGTGTCAATCTATAGCTTCCACGTCATGCCTGCAAAGTTTATTATTTAATTGTCCCATCTTCTAGCTATTTTTTTTATCTCTTGGGATTTGATAGCTACCTTTGTCCATCTTTGATCTGTTCTTCTTGCAATGTGTCCATGCAGTGCAGTGTGGCCCATTGCCATTTTAATATTTTAACTCTTTTTCTCTTTTTTAATTCAAGCTTCTTTCCATGCTTCTTTGCGTCGTCTGCAGTTTCTGTATCATTTTTGCATTAAGTAACCAGGTTTCACGGTCATAAGTGAGCACTGGTAGTATGCACTGATCAGATACTTTTCTTTTCAGGCAAATTACTAGATTTCCAAATGCACTCCATCCCATTTTCACTATTCTTTTGATTTGATTCGTAATATCTAAAACTGTGCTGATTTTTGTGCAAGTTAGAAATGCATCTTGATTTCTTCCAGTACCCATTGATCTACCTCAACTTTCTTAAGATTTAACAAAGCTGTTAAACATGACTTTGATTTTATCCAAGGTCATTTTCAGTCCAGTTATCTTGCTTTCATTCGAGAGTTCTTGAATTTGAAGCTGCAGGTCTTCGGGTGTTTTTTGTTAAGATGACGAACTCATCGGGAAATAGTAAGTTGAGAGAGATTCGGAGAGTAGTTTCCTACACATACTCTTTTGCAAGCATGGTAGCTAAACCAGCCATGGGCCAATATGTTTTTTTCTTGTCATCTGCAACTTGACTGCCGTGGTCAGTTCAGAGAGCACAGAGTGTGCTGGGCCCCTCTAATTCTGAGATTATTCACAGTAAACAAATTACTTCTATTCGTGACTAGTTTCCATTAACTTAGCAAACTGGCTTAAGTTAATTAAAATGAGATAGTTGAACCAAGTTACAGTAATGCCAGTCATGCCATTCCAAAGCAGGTTTAATTACAATTTCCTTTTAGCTTCAATATTTATATTTAATCTCCCTATAATGTGAAGAACTACTGACACACTTGGAACAGAATGTTTTGCTCACAATTGTAAAAAAAATTGTTAATGCAAGAAAATACTTGCAAAGAAGTACTGCAGATGATTTTCCCATGCAATCATAAACAAAACAAGTAAGTTTTGCATATTTTAATTGCTTTACTCGTTAAATAAATTATGGTAAAAAAAGCTTAAAGCAACACTCAATTGTTTCTCCAATTGATTGGCATGTATTGTCCTCTATAGTGTCTGGGATAGCAGTTCTGATGATTTATACATCTTCTGTCCATCAAGCCAAGGATATTTAATGTTCCTGCTTTACAGTCTGTGAGATCAGGTCTACAGAGATGTAGCATCTGTCCCCTGCTGATCCAAAGCAATCGGAGAGGATTGCCTCCGGGAGTGTAAGTATTTCGTCAGTGACGGTTCGCTGTACGCCATCAGCTCTTCACGAGCTCTTCACGAGCTCCACTTTGTTTGTTGCAGGAGCTTCTACGATTTCCCCAGACATGAATTCCTCCTGTGGAAACAGAAGTCAATAACTAATGAAAATCATTCTCACTCAGTTTGAGCAATTCCTAACTAGTTTAAATCTATAACAAAGCACTACTTTACACCACACTGTAAACTTCAAATTCCAGTTAAAATATGAAGAAACATTCAGAAACAGTTTCAGTCTTTTGATATTCAGAAACTTGATTTTTTTTGAGCTGTGCTTTGTAAGTTGCAAACCAGTAAGGCTGTGTCTGGGAAACTTTATTCTAAATCTTATACAAGATGAATATTCAACTTACCTTATCATAAATTACTTTGACTATCAATGAACAGCTTGGGCAGGTGGCTACTTCCTCCCCATTTTCTAGGTCTTCCTGGGGGAGTTAAAAAAGTTATATAATTGACTCTAATATTTTTTGTGTCAGGTATCTCAACAAGTCTTATTAGGCTACACGCTAGGATAGCAAACTAGTAATAAGCAATTCATGTAGTTTTCGCGTTTCAGTGACTTTTGTTATCTGTTCAGATTTATAATTAACTTAATTTATCACGATCTCTATTACTTTATTAAGTAATTAATCATTCAGTAATACCTGAAATCATGTATGACAGCCCCTCCACACCCACACCCGTCCATAGGCAAGCTGATCTATGTTGAAACACAATTGCTTTTATTTTTAGACACTTAAAAGATTAAAACAACATCAGATACCACTTTCAAAAAGACCTTGCTGCCTCCACGATTATAGTAGGCTACCACGCTTCTACACACGACACAAATCACGCAATTCGTTTTATGTACTAGTTGAAATATTTCCATTAAAGCGACAAAAGGCCTAAGATAAGATAAGATACCACTTACTTTAGTTATAGCAAATTTATCCCCACACGGACAGGGAAAATAGTAAGTCTCCGTTTCTTCGTCATATTCAAAATCTTCTATCTCTACTTCGTCGTGAAACACGGACATTGTAATGTTTATATTCTAAATATATTTACAAAAAGCACATGCCAGAAACACGAGCTCCGCCGTCGCACGGATTCCACGTGTGCCTTCTTACGACGTGTAGTTCGTTTGGCCGGCATTTCGCAGTGCATTGTGGGACTTGTGGTTTTTCCTGACCCGGTGAGAGCATGTTCCCTTTCCAATCAATCATTCAATTCTAGTTTAGTACCGTATAGAGTCGTTCGCAGGGATGCCACAGAGCGTTTTACAGATTGAAAACAGACCAACTAACAAACAAAAAAACGAACAGTAAAATTAAATAAACAAATTGCCATTTAAACTAATACTCTTTTAAAATGTGAACAGGTATTGAAACACCACACTGTAATGTAATGCAGTTTTAAACACTTTGACAAAAATCAGTTTCAATCAATTAATCAGTCAATTAATCTTAAATTAATATCTTGCCCTTCACAACTAATTATTAATGCAATAATACTATATTTTGTCTCTAACTACTTAAGGCTATACACCGATGTATCTCTTGCAATGTATGAAGAACAATCTGTGCAGACAAGAGATAAGGGTTTTTCTTTAACACACAGATGTGTGATATTAATGGTTGATAAAATGAATGCTGTAGATTATTCATATACAATTTATGGATTTATAGAATATTGTAAAATGCAAAGGGGAGCCACTTTCAAAAGAGGTTTAGTCTGTATGGAAAAGGTCACACATGAATTTTATTATCAACAAAAATAAATGCTGTGCCAGTAGTGTTTTGCACGTAGTTAAGATAACAGCAGGGGGAGCTTGTTGGACAGCAATACCTGAGTCAGTTCTCAGAGAAAGGAACATTTTATCCAGACCGATGAACAGTCAAGTGATAGACAACTGTGATTACAACAGCTTTTCAAGGGAGCAAAAGCCTTGATGAGTCATGGGCCATTTCCTCTTGTGCTTTTGATCTCTGCAAAGCCATCATTAAAGAAATAAAAAAAACATTTGGCACTTTCCTTTAGATACACGTTTGTGTAAATGTCATCATCATAGATTAAAACTAATAAAAAAAAAAACATTTCCATGTGTACCAAATTTTAGAAATCATGATGGGTTAGATAGAGATAGAGAAAGAGAAAGTCCCATTAGAAACCCTTTCACTGAACAGCAAAATCTAAAAGGCAGTGGTATTCATGGCATGGATTATCAGGCTTTACTCTCAGGTTTTTCCAACCCCAACAGCCCTTTACCAAAATCAATTAATATAATACATAGAAAATGTAATATATGTGTGCAGTTTGCAGCAGGTGCATCAAATACTTCCTCTTTGTGTTTTTTCAACAATATTCTAATCACAGGGCCCACTCAGTGCTGTTTCATGTGCAATATTCTGATCAAATCTGTGGTGTCAGAAGAACCCTCTCAGCTATACGCCTGGGACATTAAATTGTTAAATGACATCTGGCTGGTCACACTGAAGAGTACTGTTGGTAATAAAGTAAGTTACTCTGTGAATATTTTTTATATATTTGCATGCATTAACTTTTTGCCTCACTGATTTGCATAATACATGTATTGTTAATATTATATAAGGATATCTCCGCGATCTATATTTCCAAACATCTGTGGAAGCTCAACGGAATGTTACCATTTCAAAATGAAGCTGTAATATACACTCACCTAAAGGATTATTAGGAACACCTGTTCAATTTCTCATGAATGCAATTATCTAACCAACCAATCACATGGCAGTTGCTTCAATGCATTTAGGGGTGTGGTCCTGGTCAAGACAATCTCCTGAACTCCAAACTGAATGTCTGAATGGGAAAGAAAGGTGATTTAAGCAATTTTGAGCGTGGCATGGTTGTTGGTGCCAGACGGGCCGGTCTGAGTATTTCACAATCTGCTCAGTTACTGGGATTTTCACGCACAACCATTTCTAGGGTTTACAAAGAATGGTGTGAAAAGGTAAAAACATCCAGTATGCGGCAGTCCTGTGGGCGAAAATGCCTTGTTGATGCTAGAGGTCAGAGGAGAATGGGCCGACTGATTCAAGCTGATAGAAGAGCAACTTTGACTGAAATAACCACTCGTTACAACCGAGGTATGCAGCAAAGCATTTGTGAAGCCATAACACGTACAACCTTGAGGCGGATGGGCTACAACAGCAGAAGACCCCACCGGGTACCACTCATCTCCACTACAAATAGGAAAAAGAGGCTACAATTTGCACAAGCTCACCAAAATTGGACAGTTGAAGACTGGAAAAATGTTGCCTGGTCTGATGAGTCTCGATTTCTGTTGAGACATTCAGATGGTAGAGTCAGAATTTGGCGTAAACAGAATGAGAACATGGATCCATCATGCCTTGTTACCACTGTGCAGGCTGGTGGTGGTGGTGTAATGGTGTGGGGGATGTTTTCTTGGCACACTTTAGGCCCCTTAGTGCCAATTGGGCATCGTTTAAATGCCACGGCCTACCTGAGCATTGTTTCTGACCATGTCCATCCCTTTATGACCACCATGTACCCATCCTCTGATGGCTACTTCCAGCAGGATAATGCACCATGTCACAAAGGTCGAATCATTTCAAATTGGTTTCTTGAACATGACAATGAGTTCACTGTACTAAACTGGCCCCCACAGTCACCAGATCTCAACCCAATAGAGCATCTTTGGGATGTGGTGGAACGGGAGCTTCGTGCCCTGGATGTGCATCCCACAAATCTCCATCAACTGCAAGATGCTATCCTATCAATATGGGCCAACATTTCTAAAGAATGCTTTCAGCACCTTGTTGAATCAATGCCACGTAGAATTAAGGCAGTTCTGAAGGCGAAAGGGGGTCAAACACAGTATTAGTATGGTGTTCCTAATAATCCTTTAGGTGAGTGTAATGTCATATAGGCTGAATAGGTCAGGGTTTAACAAACAGTGCACCGTGGCCTATTGGTTTACGTTCAGGCATCAACAGGATTTCCACAGCATATTTGAAACACAAAAGTAATTTTAAAAAATCATTTTTTTTTTTTAAATAAGAACAAACTCATAAATGAATGGAAAATAAATAAGTTCCTCACAGAATATAATGAACAAGGGATATGGAATTTGTAATTTGAGAAAATACTGATTACATTTGTTATAATCTAAATATATTTTCAACACCCGTGGGTATGAATTAAGATACTGGACACTGGAATCTTAAAGCAAGTATCTGCCATTTCATTTTGAAATTCATATTGATTAAATATTTATTAAGTACACGATCTGCCAAAGCTACATCTCCACAGGAAACGACCAATGAAACTGCACAACTGCATCATCTGATCTGCTGAGCTGACCAATCACATCGATATATATTTAATTATTTTAAGATCCTCGTGGTCGAAAAGATATCTGCAATAATCATCTTTTGCTAGGATTAGGAACACAGCATGCAATATTTCAAGCTGTGTCATAAAATGAATGGCTCATGTTGCCTAGTCATGAATAATTGCATTTCTGGTTTTCTTAAACTTTCTATTGAACCATGACTAATTCCATTCATGTCAACATTGCAGAAAGTTTTAATTCCTGACATTCACTTGTTTCACATCTTTTAACTTACATCAATCATGAAGCAGGAAATAAAGTTTTCCAAAGTAAGTGTAATAAAGCAATTACATTTGTATAAGACAGAGCTTCCATTCACGTTGTATGCTGAATATTATTATTTTATTCCTTGTTCCTTGTTCAGCAGCACAACAACACCCAATTAAACCTGTACTGTCTGCACAAACAATTTCTCTATGTAGCATGTCCATCAGCTTAGTACAGGTAATGACTGTGAATGTCATGCCTGAGACTCAGTGAATATCAATTTGATTGCTTTCTGCTCAAGAAGAAAACTGGTGTTCTTTGAATCATTGTTTTTCATTGCATCTGGAGTGCCCAATTACTTTATTAGTCTAGTTACTCTATCAGTTACAAATATTTAACATTGTATCAAGTTCTTTTCCAGTTGATGGATTAAAAAAAAAAAATTGATTCAAGGTGCAACTATCTATACATTCAGGAGTTCAGACAACCCCAACAGACATAGAATAGATGTAGAAAAAAGGGAAATAGAGTTTATTGTGGGCTAGCCTTGCTTGACTAAGGGAATGATGACCTGCCATAAGAATGAGGTCATAGGACCCCCCAATTACATGGAATGAGTCAAGGAGCCGCTGCAAAGGGTAAAGGTGGAATGCAAAGTGATGACTAAGTGCATATGTTGCCAGATATGTATGCTTAGGATGTCAGACTTGAGATGGAGGTTGTCTTCCTCCTGAACCTCAGTATAAAACTCCATATAATTTACAGCTATGATTTTGGTTCAAAGTGGTACCACCTCTAAATGAATCTGCCTTAGGAAAACTGTTAAATGTTAAAGTAATATGTAAATCAGACTAATTCAATAAGTAAGGGATGTTGCAGCACTCCTGGAGTTGAGTTAGATACCCATGCCTTAAGTCCATGTACATAATACATGTATTATCAAACTACTGTGAATAATAGAGGTCTGAGTATATTAAATAAGATGAAGGCCGATCCTTGATTAATAACTGATGAAATCCTTTTGACAGGTGCTTGGAGGAAAACTGTCCCATTCATCCTGCTGTGCATTATTCTAGCCTAGCAAGAAAAGTTGTTTTCTGCAGTCTATAGTTCGCCACCAGAAGTGTTCAGAGAGAAAGTGACTGGAGCTTTTAAACTTGCAATGAAATGTTTCTCACACTACTTTTGCTGAACATAGCATTACGCCCCCACATTAGTTATTCTGTTGGCAGAAGTATGGGGCCTCACCATAATCTATCATTGCTGGCAGTACACTGCGGTCCAAAATATTACATTACGCACTGGCCAGAGTCCTTAAAAAATCATTTTCTACAGAACTTGACCTGCAGAGGGAGACTTTTCCCATTACTCTTTCCTCATTACATTATATCTGAGAAACAAATCTTACTCTCCTTTAATCTTTACCTTGTAATTTTGTTTTTGCCATAATATTGCAGCTTGTATTAAAACTAAATATGCAAAACCCAAAACAACTATTCATTTCTTGCCAATTATATAATCCCCTGTGGGTTTAATCATTTAGGTGTTATTTTAATACATGATCCATTGCTCTACGATAAGTAGCATAATTTGGATATTATTCGGAATCCATTTTAGACATCTATTGCTCATCAGTAATTATTGAAAATCTGAGAAACCTGAGATAGTTCAGTGAGAAGGGTTAAATAACAACTAAATACATTGTGTTTCATCAGTTATTGATTCATTTATCTATTACTACTACTACTACTACTACTACTACTACTATTACTATTGCTGCGACTATTACTAATAATTATAACAAAATACCAACATATAAGTTTTTTGAAACCTTGTTATTAAATTAACCAGTCATGTATGGAAGAGCTTTTTTGTGAACTATTAAATTAATGAATGTATAACATGTATCACTGCTAAATTGCTTGATTATTATCTGAGAGGTTTTAAATACAAAAACAACGAATTATTTGCATACATTTAACAGTATTTATGGTGACCTAAAATCTGTTTCTCAGTCCATGATATGAGCTGAAAATGTATCATCTGTTTCTTTGCTGAGGAGGTCATTAAAAAGCAATGTGAATGACTTAAACTCACCATCATGCTTTGAAAATTGACAGGCTGAAACAAAGCAATCATGTCCGATATGCATTACCTAACATGAGTCACTACTGAGTCATTGGAATTAAATTAGCGTGCAATTGTAACATTGATCATCTTTACAAATGCAAAGCTATTTGAGGACCAGAGTTTATCTCATCTTTGAGGTAAAGTTCCTCTGGTTTATTATATTTATACAGAAAGGACTCAATGTTTTTACAGTTGACAATAATTTCAACTCCTTATTTTGAAGGACTTGCAGGTTTCACATCCAGAAAAGAAAGGAAAAAATACAAATGGTGTACTATACATCATAAGCAGTTTATTGAATCGATTCATCCTTCTTTATTCCTAAGGCTACGGCTTTACAAGAGAATAAGATATCAGTTTGGTCCTACTTCATCCATTGACTCCAATATGATTCTCTATTATCTGTTCTCCATGAACGACCTCGACTGAAATATACTGTATCTGCAGACAGGGCTCTTGGATTCTACTGTAATTATATCAACTTTTACAATATCTAAGGTCTAGCTTGTGAAGGTTTTCTCCTATTGCAAGTCTGTCAGCCCCTTGTGAGCAGGTTTTATTTATTTTCTCCCTAAGTCATAGTTCTTGACATGTATTGCTGTCAATTTTCATCATTATATGGATATATGTCTGCGGGATTGTGGGGAGCAAGTACCCAAGAGCATATTATGTACTGAATGTTTGTAATATATGTTAGCATTATGAGAGTCGATAATGGATGCCACTGTAAATGCTAGGTTTTTCTTTTCATTATAAAGCAGCATTTACAATTTAAAACCATCCAATTATCTTTAAACTTTCAAATGAGATGATCAAAGTAAAGCAAATATAGTCCATAAACAAAACCAAATGAAGGTTTGCTATTTAATTGAAGGATTTTGGGTAGTTTGAAAACACATTTGTTACATTTTTGAGAATATATAAAATACAAATTAATACAAAAATGAAAGGGGGAATAATGCATATATTAAATAAAATAGTGGATGAGCAGGGATAACCTAAGTTATCCTAATAGCCCATAGCTATTATGCATTATTTAATCTGTTTTCTTAATAAAATCCATATTTTTGCACATATAGTTGTATTGCACATGTACAAAGGCATTTCATTTTACAAGTGGTTTGACAATCAAAAAAGCTTTCAAACAAAACAGATTGGTTTATGTATTTTAGTGCCTAGATCTAAATTAAAAGCATTTTATATGGTTTCTGTAGTAGGGGAATATTATGTAAAATTATTATACATTTTTTTATAATATTATGGAAAATATTATGGAAACTTGAACCAGCACAGAGTCCTTGTTGATCTACACAATACTATCACAAATGTTCATCTAAATCCCCCAGTAGGGAAAGCAAGTGAATGTGATAGTCCCTAACATAAATATATTCATAAAGGTACAGTATTTAGTGATGAACTGGGTTGTTCTGCACTGGTTATTGAATCCTGTCTGTTGAAATCCCACTGAACTAGTATCCATATAATATGTGTTGATACATATGAGGACATCACATCAATTAGGAGGTGGTGTGCGGTCAGCAAGGGATGGCTAATCTGAAGAAGTCAGGATATTGTCCCATTTCATAACCTGGAATGATGCCTGAAGCACAGATAGGACAGACACAAAAACATTTGTTCTGAAGGAGGAACGGTTCACTGGCTTAGCAGAATTGTTGTCATCGAGTCTGTGTCCCTTTCCAAATGATCTGCTGCCAGTACAGTGCCTAGACTGTACAATTAAATGAAAGTCCTAGTTACTGTTCATACTTCTTTACTTACTACCTCTGTTAGTTTATCTATCACCAATATATATATATATATATATATATATATATACACCGATCAGCCATAACATTATGACCACTGACAGGTGAAGTGAATAACACTGATAATCTCGTTATCATGGCACCTGTCAGTGGGTGGGATATATTAGGCAGCAAGTGAACATTTTGTCCTCAAAGTTGATGTGTTAGAAGCAGGAAAAATGGGCAAGTGTAAGGATCTGAGCGACTTTGACAAGGGCCAAATTGTGATGGCTAGATGACTGGGCCAGAGCATCTCCAAAACTGCGGCTCTTGTGGGGTGTTCCTATATATATATATATATATATATAATTAAACCCACAGATATCATTTGAGACTTTAGATGAAAAAAAAAACACAAGCAAGGAACTGCAGGTAAATATTTTATTATATATATTTTTATACAATAAACATAACATTTTAATCACAACACACAGTCGATTCCATAAGGGGCATTCATTCTTCAAAATATAATATACTTTAACAATTGACCATGTCTGGATTGAGCAGATTGAATAATTTATATTTATGAACTATGCTGCATAGCTTAATTATACTAGAACTGCCATTTTGAAAGAAACAAACACCATCATTATCATGAAGTCAGACTGTCTCTGTATCTCTGTTAAACCACAATATATGTATTTTAAACACTGCTGCGGGTCTGTACTATGGCAGGGAGATTCATTATTAACATTAGATATATTCATTTTCAATTTTACAGACCTGCTGGGAGCAGGGGACTGTGGAATAAACTGGCATTGTCTGGGTATAGTAAACATGCTGGGCTTAGTCGATATATTAAATTCAATCAGCTGCTTGATTGTTCATTGCAGAATGGAGCAATTGGTAAAAACACCTCTGAGGGACACGGCATGAAGAACTCCAATGAGTGGAAATAAGCTTTTAGAAGTCAACTATATAATCTGTGACTGGAGCAAGAAAAGTTTCAGGAGGGATATATAAGATTATAGGTATTTTGTGGGCTGCCAATATAACAGAATGAAGAGGGGATACTTCAGAAGTCCATATGCCAACAATGGAGACTCAAAGTAACAGACTCTCATGAAATAGCTTTACCTTTCTATTGATGCTGTACATTCATAACCCCAATTCCATTAAATTTAAAATACTTTAACTGTATTTGTTGTATTAATGCCTTAAACATGCATATTCAAAATATCATCAGATGCATTATATTAAAAACACAATCAAACATTCACAGCATAAAAAATGCTGTACAACATGAAAATGTAACGACTTCAGTTACTCACAAAATACAATTCCTTATGTATATGAATTGTTAATTTAATAATTGAGGTTTTAAATTCCTATATGTGGGTATTTTCTTATTTATATAAATAATAATAATAATAGTCCCATTTATAACAGCTGTAAGTAGCACTGTAGGCTACAAAAAAGAACAACCAAATCGCTTTGCAACAAAATGGCATCACAGTTCTGCTGAGAAGTCATCAGCCGAGGTCCTGGACTAGTGTCCCTGCTGCTGTGTTGTGTCAGAGCCTCACAGACAAAACTAACCTGGCAGAGCAGCTGTTAAGTCTTGTGACAGCGCTGCCATGCACACCGAGATGACATTAGGACGGTGTAGCATGGGACAGGCCGCCCATCATAGTACCAGTCATGACACCCTGTCATGAAGCAGCTTGTCACAAAGGTACAGTACAGCTGCAGGAATCTGCATCTGTCCTGTATCAGTCCTAGGCACCAGCAGGGGTTCCATATCTAGTAAATCATGAGATTGAGTGGGGAGGAAATGAAAAACAAAAAAACACCACTCTCCTTTATGGTGAAGCATGAGCTGATGACTTTCAAATACAACCTCGCTGATATGCCAATTCCATTCTATCAGGACTTCCCATTGCAGTTTTTCCCCCCTCGAAAAAAGCATCACAGGTGTGTCATGTGGTGTTCCTGCACTTCATATTGAAAATATGTCTGGGTACATTAACATCTTATCATAAGCTCCTGAGAATAAGAAATAATTAAATCCTGAGTCTCAAATCACATCCCATTCCTTCAAGTAGTGCATTTCTCTGATCATCCCCCATGTAGTAGAGGTGTCCCAGTTCTTAGAGGAAAAATCATGTTAGTAAATACAGATTGATTTGAATGCGCCATTAGATAATTCATACTGTGAGGGGTATTAGCGACATCCACTTCAAACACTGTTGAAATTTAAAAATAGCTATACAATGGCATTCTGCCAGTGGTCTCACAAAAGGATCCACACAATTTCACATGTAGATAGAGCGAAGAAGTGCAAACAGAGGTAATCAGACTATTGAATGCTTTTGGCAGATTGAGGTGTAAATGTAAAGGCATAAAGTTTCATACAAACAATGCCTATTGTCTTCTGTCAAATTGCAATTAACAGGCACTACTAGAAGCATCTTTACTTGGTATCCTTATTTCATCTGCAGTAACTGCAGTATAGCACTGGGGAATGCAATGTATGCAATAGCTCTTTCAGTTGTTTTAACCTTACCTTTTATAAAAGGTGGGTGGCAGAAGTTTAAATTTGGTCAGGTGTTACAATGGGCCTTGATCAGATAGCCTATGACATCTGATGGTTTTATTCTAAATTATTTGGTAAGCAGGTGTGTGTGTGTGTGGTGATAGTTCTGAATGTGTATGCAATACTACAGTCTACCATCCAGTAACCACAAAACTTATCTTGCAAGTGTTTAAAGAAGTATAGCTGTCTACCAAAAAATGCAGAATGCCCATGGATGTGTACCGCGACCCCCTAGTGAAGCCCCCTAGAAAGCGTCACAAATGTCACAATCAACAAGGAGAGAAATCCAAACTTCCCAAAGTGAAATCAGTGAAATCCAACTTTTCTGTTCTCACGATGTAAGGCATCAGAAAACTGCCCCAACTTTGCATCTCAAAGTTTTTTGGAGCCTCACCAACCTAACTATCAGGTACAGGTGTAGCACATCGTGGCAGGAGTGTGTATTTTTGAAATTACATCTTCCACGGTTATTAAGACAACACGCCAGGTGCAACTTATTCAACCTACTGCACACCTCTGCACTGTTTAAAGTTGCACTTGTTTCCCTTAAGCCCATGCACTCAGATAGTTTAGCTGAAACCCAATGATCTCTCTCTCTCTCTCTCTCTCTCTCTCTCTCTCAGGCTTCCCAGCCCAGCTCGCAGTCCTTGGGCAGCGCTGACGTCACCGAGCCAGCTAGTGGGCTGAGCTGAAGGTAGGGAGAGAGAAAACGCGAGTGGAGTTGCGGGGCCTGCAAAGAAAGGACATGAAATAAAATCGTTTTTTTTTGTCAAGTATTTCACGTCAACTCACTGAACTGCAAAAACGGTTATTCGCCTTGCCGTCTCCTCCCCGCCCGATCCGACCGAAGTTACACCAAGGTAAGGAGGGATGAATATTACGGGGGAACTGAGTGCATTACAAAGTTGGTGCGGTGGCCCCGGGAGGTGAGGCAGAGCCGGCTCCGCTTCATTCACGCATCGTCCCGAGCTGCTGGGGCTCCAGCTGGGGGTTTAAAACGCAAATATGATCCCGGGACTAGAGGCCTACCCTGCCGGGAAAGTAGAAACCCGGTGGTTAGGTGCCCATGCCGCTGATCTGTGGGTTTGCACAGTTGCTTTGTTGTGTGTAGCTATAGTGCACGGCAGTACAATAGATGGGCTTGGATATGATGATGGCGTTTCGTGGCTGTTGTCTTTATTTTTTCTCCCCCTTCCTGACAACATTTGCTCCCAAGAAATATCGCCCTAATAATGCACGACTGATATAGGTGCTGGTCTGTTGATGTGAGATTTGAAATGAAATTGCGGCTTTTGGCATCTTGTGCGCGTTGTCATTGTCTGCACAGTCGTATTGTTTAACGTGCAATATTGGTGTGAATGCAGAAAAAGCACACGTTGACACAAATGATACGTATAGGCAAGTTGGACGTATTTATATAACTGTTTTTTCTTGCCAAATGTTGTATGTTGATGTTATTTTCTGTTTGTTCAGTGACGCTGATAGAAATGGGCTAACTCCATATTTATTACGACTAGGAGGTATAGGCTGATTTGCACATAGTGATGCATAAAGCATCAACTACAGTTTTCATTAGCGTTTATAGCATCTCTATATAAATACATAGTGCTAGTTTAAACAGTGTGATTCTCTGTCACATCGGTGTGATTTTGGGACTGTAGTGTAATTTTCTAAGTAGCTTCCCTCTTCATTGGATGCAAACCAATCCTTTGTTAACTAATATACACATACTGTATGTCATTTTAATCCAGAAAACGGCATATTGTGTAAATTGATATCTTGAGATGTGGAGAACTTGTTTTTCTGGTACATATTCTCAATAGAGAGATTTCATTGTCTATCAACAGAGTATAGGCGCAACACATCTGTATTAAAATCTGTTTTTTAAGGTCGTGCTGGCTATTAATAATGAATGGAAACGTTGCTCAGATCCGATTTCAGCAAAGGACAATGTGGCAATCTTCAGTTGAAGTGTTTTGGGCTGTATCAGTTATGCCTCCCCCCAAAAAAGATAACTAGATTCACTGCCTTGTGTTAGACTAGATTTCTCTGTAATTGGTCCTTTAGCATTTTTAAAACATTACTGTATCTGTGGATACTGGAAAGGGAAACTAAATAGAATTGAATTCACAAGAGGTTATTTGCCTTATTATTTGGATACATGTTTGTAAGCATCCAGAATAAAGCTGGATAAACCTATAAAAACACAGGTGCTATTGTTCAGCACTTACCTGTCTGACAAAACAATACAGCACCTTTAGTTTGCGATTGGCTAAGGATTGCAGGGGCAGGGGTAAGTTAGCAGGCTTATGGAAGAGATGTCACACCTCAGCTACCAGCAACACACATTGTTAATGTCACATGCACACAAGATGTGGGTCATGTCTGAAGTGCAATACCAGGTATTTCTGTGTGCCAGGAATTATGTGAAAAGTCCCTTTCACTCACTGTAATTTCTGCATTACCTATCTTTAACGGTTTGTAAAAAAAAAAAGAAAAGCAACAACGTTTGATTAGCTTAAGGAAATGCATGACTTTTTTAATTTCATGACTCACGTTTGAATTGCCTGAAGCTTGTGCAGTCATTTTTTTCTTTATCTTTCTTTTGTGGTTATAAATTGAGCATTCAAGTCTTTGCATTTATTTTAATTGTGAGATCTTTATTTATTTTTATTCACAGCCCTGTATGGTACTGTTTCCCCCATTTTTCTCTCCTGCTTTACAGAGAGGAACTCCTGGTCTCATCACCTCCTGAACATCTGCACATTAACAAACAAGCACAAGGTTTTTTCCCACATGTGCTGCTGTCAAGCTGGTGATGAGACAGGCGCTGCTGAGCTCTGAAATGCAGGACGAATAGAGAATTTGATTCACAATACAGATTGTAGTGCTTTATACTGTTAGTGCAAAGCTTTACCGTAAGACTATAGCCTTCTATGTACGGATCCAATGCTGTCAACATTTAGTGACTCCTAATCGTGCATTGATCTTAAAAGAAATCATCAGAAATGCATGTCTTGTACCCTGCATTCACATTTAGATTATATATATTCTTGGTTTTGGTACTCTTGTAATAGAATAAGAACAGCTGTCTATGAAGGATTGTGTTTAGGCTGCTAGTGTACTGTTACAAACTTGCAAAAATATATAGTTTGCCAGTTCTGTATTTTGGAGATTTTTGACTACAAACATTTTTTTTTTATTATTTTTCCGATTTTTTTATAGGAATTGTATAAGTTAACATCCATCATTGCATTGTACATGTCTTCTTTTGCCCATGTAACCTATGGACTCCTGTTGTCAGTAGATAAGCCCTTTACAGGAAACATGGAATGGAGCTTCTGATTTAAATTAACAAACACTACCCACGTTCCAGAGGACATTTAAAGCCATTCATCCAAAAAAGTCTTTTTTTTTTTATTTGATTATGATTTTTTTTTTTTGGATAACATAAGTCATATTCTTTTCCCGATTTGGGTAGACATTTCTTTATTGGTAGGCTACTTGGTTTAGCAGTCAATACATGTTATTTTAGATAGTTTTGTGAAATCTAATTTGAAATCCTGTTAATGTACTTGAAAAAATAAAGATGATAAATGTCATTTATAGCCATATAGCCATAGTCATTTATGTTTTTGCTTCTATGTAACTTTGAACATTTTGGAAAAATTGTGGATTGATTGATTGATTAGATTGTGTTGCCTAGACCACTTGACAAAAGGCATCAAAACCAAATTGACAGTTAAATGCAGGGAACAAGACCTAATTTAATTTGGGCCACACGTTAAGAGTTGATTTGAAGGGCTCTGGCCAATACATTTGCATCATGCCCCACCAGACGATGACTTTGCTTTTGGGGCAATGCCCCCAACCAGCAGGAAAAACAAAAGTGCATCCATTCTATGTTTAGTATCTTGGAACAAAATGGAAAAGCAAGCGGTGAAGAAATAAGATTCTTAGATTATAATAACCATTTACCACTGTTTGAAGTTGTTATATAATTTCCAAAGGCTTACAGAGCAGAGGCATGTTGGGCCTCCACTGGGAGTGGACTGCTTTTCTAAGACATTAGCCAGCAGAAACATACCTTAGGGAGAAGACATTTGCTTAGTCTGTAGGTTATGTGGTAGGCACACCGGGATATGTGTAGCATCTTTACATTTTGAAGAGGTTGCAGTAACACAATATGGTGAACACATCCTGAGTTTTCTGCTGCAGCCCTTGTGATGCAATTATTGTCCTGCTGTGGCTTGGTATTGTTGGAAGTCAGACTGGACTCTTTTTCAAATGTGAGACATTTAAGTAGGGTGGAATAGAGAGATCTGTAATTCAAATCGAACCAGCCTACTTCCTAAGCATCCGATTGACTGAGGTGTATCATTTTTCATACGTTACTGTATTCTGTAGCTCCTGTCTCTCAGAATTATAATGTTTGATGATGCTGTTGGCTAGTATACAAAGCCATGCTCTTTTAATGCACTCTGTGTGAAGCAGGGTTTCTGTCATGATTTTGTTCACTTTTATTTGTGCTTGTAAATATGTGGAAGAAGAGGTACACTTTTTATCTGTGGGTAGGTTTTATACTGTATGACAGCCCCCTCTGTCTTTGACTACCTGAGTATTTTATACATTTCACATTTTCCTCATCATGTTTTAAGCATTTACTAAAGAAACACATTTCCTTCCTTGATGCCTCTTGCATTGTGTAAATGAAGGTAGCTCATGATTCATTTACTGACTGAATTTATTTAATACCTTCAGCAGTTGATCCGCTGGAATGGAGTCAAAAGCATTTTTTTTTATAATGTCATTTGCATAGCACCCATACATTAATATTTATCCATTTTATGGAGCCTTTAACATTTTCCAGAATTGACTTATTTTTTAACAAAACTACATGCAGTTTATTTTATTGCAACAACAGTTAGGAGATTTTGAATAAAGCAGTTTTCATAATTCATAACTTGAAATGTTTGCCTTTCCTCAGAAATAGAGAGCAATCTAAACAAGAATATGTCTCCGGAAAGAACGTAGATGACTTCACTTTTGCTTTTTTTGGGGACATAGGTATTTTCACGTATGAATTATACAGATTTTTCAGTCAGCACAAGGGGTTGGGGAAGTTTGAAGATCAATAATCTTGTAGTGGATTAGTGTCAGTCATTTCTGCATAAATATGGGATGTTTGGGGTAAAATCATTAACATTTTAGTGCTGTTAGTTTTACAGATAAATAATGGTACATGCATGCCCGCCTTTTCTCTTTCCAATAAGACCTCTGGACAGTTTACTTTATCTATCAATAGCCATCTAAAAATAGTTTTCATTGACATTTCAGTTGCTTAAACTGATTAGAGGAAACCTGTTGTGTTAACCTGTCGCCATTCTAACAAACACTGTAATTAGGAAGGCTTTTTGCCCTATATTTTCTGTCTGCACCTTTAACCAGCAGGTTGAGTCCCTTGAACACAGCAGCATATAAAACATGCATGCCAAATAAATTCTTTCTCTGCACCCGGGCACTTTGTAGTTTTAAGGATTTAATAGAATACAAGTCCTTATCCCCTTGAGTTTTTTTTTTTTTCTTCCCCTTTCAAAAGACTAATCGAATTTATTGCTGGTAGGGTGAAAAGTTAATGCATTTAATTGTTTATTTTGTGTTATTTATATCTAGTGAGGCATTTTTTATGAAAATACATTGTATTGTATATTGCAGTTTGTACAGCATAGCCTACAGTTTTATGAAAGGAATCCTAAACTAAGAATAGCAAAACAAATTATGAATGCCAAGAGTACTAATGCCACAGTGCACAATTTATTACCACAAAGAAGCTTTTCCACCATTAATAATCATAGGAGCTCTTATTGCAAACTGTAAAAGGGACTGAGAAATGAGCAGCAGCATAGTATTACAAAAACACATGCTCTGTCAAAGGTGTAAGATAAGCTCTGCATTTGTTTGTTCAGGGCAAGGCTGGGCATAGTATACTGCTTATTGGTAAAGAGGTTAGACTAACGTGTGATTTGTGAAGGTGATGCTAAAACTTTAATTTAAGTCATACTTTAAGTTAAAGGTTAAATTTGAAAGTGAGAAATCCTCTGAAAAGCTAAAAAGGACCATTCCCCAAATCACCAAGTTACATGTGATGAATTTCATCTTGTATATATTTCCCCCATTTTATAGATGCTCACAGTTATAGAGACCTAATCTGCCACCATCTAGACTATTGTGAAAAAAATAACCTTTTTGCTGTCACCGAAGCCCAAGCAAAACATAGTACCGGAAGTAGAGAGAGTGAGAGAGAAAATAAAAGTGTGGTTTGGAGCTGAAGATTAATTTCCACAGTGTGTCCTCCCACTAAGACTCTGAATGTGGAAAAACAAAGATGAATGATACTTTTTCATCTGCCTTTAAACATTTTTCAATAACATTTTTGAATCCTCCTTCATAGAAATGAAACAGAGGGGCTGAGAAAAGTTACTACCCCTTAACTAAACTAAAATATTAATGCGGTATGAATGGAAAGTGGTTGCTTTTATGTTGTTATTACATGTTCAATGGCCTGTGGATTGGTTTATGAGTGTCTTTTTTTAGAGGACCTTTCCATTTTAATTTCTATTTTTACAGGGTGCAAAGTGATACATTAATTAGTGTTATAACCTGTTTCCTGCCGTCCTTCCCTCTTCACACCATCAGTTGGTCAGACCTGTGTGTGGTCTGCTTATATACAGGCTGCATTTGCACTTCTACTGATCTGTTGAGACTGAGAGACTGACTTGACGACCAGACCTATGAAGAAACTGAAAAGATAAGTGCAGAGGCTGAATGTAAATCCCGTAAGGCAGTTATATAAACAGGAAACAGCCTCTATGGTTAACTGTTTTCTTATTAGCAGTATAAGGAGTTGTTCAGTTTAAATTTCTTATAGAATATATAGACCAAATGTATTTTTATCATCTTGCACAACAAGTATCATAAATTAGGTATTTTGTTGATACTCAACATAAGAAACTGATTTCTCATGCATTACTGATTTATGGTAGTGCAGCAATCAAATCATTAAAAAAAAAAAAAACACTGTATAAATTAAACCTCTACTTATTTTGAAACTGTACTTGCCTTTCCATTTTTTGCATACTATATAACTGCACAGTCTCATATCAACATATGAACTATTCTCCCAGACAGGAATCTGCAATATCTTTTCCTCCATGATATTTTTTATAGTTTATCTTTGTTCTAGAGTTAGATATAGGCCGTGGTGGTCAACCCTCTTTTGATCAAAGTCCAAGTAGGTCTCAGTTCTGCTGCTAATCTTACTTTAAACATTTCTGTGGTAAGGTATCTGTAACTGCATCAAAGAAACTCCATCAACAATGTTACATTTTGTCTTTTTTTTATATAACCTTGAAGCCAATAATTTTGTATGTAAAAGTTTAAAAGTCTGACTAAAAGAAAACTAATACTTGTATGTGATGTCTTTTCCTGATTTGTTGTATAGTCAGATGTGGGTGTTTGGCCAGTCTTAGTAATTGATTATTCAACACGATGTGATAATTAAGTGTGAAACAAGCCATAAGCCATTTTAAAATGTGTACGTCAACATTTTTAAAAATGGGAAAATGCAGATTATTGGAGAAGCCTGCATTGGACCAACAGTAATGAATAATTAGTCTGCATGTGAGTACATGCAGTCTAGTTCTCTTGCATTACCTTCAATATTATTGTTCTTCTGTTCCGATAAACACTAACTCACCAAAATGATTGATGTATAACAGAGAAATTATGGTTTTGGGTTTGTATGTAGTAATGCGATATGTCCAAAAAATTTCATTGGTAGCATAAAATGTCACAGGAGAGCAAAAAGTATCTTACTCGATTATAAAATGTTTATAACACTTTAATGACTGAATGCCTGACACACTAGCAGATTGTAACTTACGTACACTACTATTACTAAACTACGTACTATAATATCACCACTTTTGACCACTATAGCCTACTTCTACAGTGCTAGCATGGACACTAACCTACATGCTACTATACTGTCAGACGCATAATCACACCCTGTCAATGATGCATGCATTACTACTCCTAACCTACTGCTAACACTTAGTAAAATGTCCTTATTAGTCTTGTATTTGCATAAAGGGGTTAATATGTAATGACAGCTTAATTACTCTGGGCGGTATATCCATTGTATGATTAATAATAATCCTTCCTATACTATGGTAAGTTGCATACTATATCATACCTGGCACCTGCTGTTATACTACAGCTACTAACCTACTGGATGATACATAATATTACTAATGCACACTAATTACATCATACAATACAGTCACATGCATAAACAATTATCTTCAGGCAGTTTTAATTCTAGTTACTGCAGGGGAGGTGCTATACTTGTATCTGTGATGCTCTTTTGAGGTTTTTAAGTGAGCATATTTGATACTCTCAAATAGTGTCAGAATAATGTAATATTTATAAAATATTAAAATGTGTTTAAACTATCACATTTATGGGTTGCTGTGTGCCTGGACTTGCCCTGTACAACAGTTTCTATTCAGTCCTGAAAGGTTTTACATTTTCCACTGGTGGTGTTTGGTGACAAACACAATGATCGTGTTTTTGGGAACATGGAAACCTCAGTGCTTATTGATGCAAATAATGGGACCATTAATAAAGCATTGAAATTTGTCCCTAGATGTGTTGTTTATTAATTAGTTTATTGACAAATATTGCTGATTGAGATCCCAGATGACCAACATTATAGGTTGTCCATAATCCCACAACTATAGAAGAAATAAAATGCTACACTTTATTATAACTTCTATGCAAACATACCACTATAATAATTAAAATGTTCATACATCTATATCTATATATCAATATAAACCACATTTATTTACATGTCATTCTTGAAACGGGTTGTCACAATGTTTACTTTGACTTCAGATGTTCTGTTTGTGATGTAATTTGTGATGTATGTAAATGTCCAGTGAACCACACCCAGCCACTTTACTGAGAGATGGCTGTAAAACGCTTACCATTATGGCTTCTGTGGTTTACACTATCTCAGGGAGTGAGAGTTAATAAGACAACCACTGCATTGCATTTTGAGCCATTATGTTTTTTTGCCAGCTGCATGCTGTGCTCTGCCAATACAAGGGAGTGCCAGTGTGAATCATCTGCAGTGGTACTCACTCAGATGAGTAAGTTCAGAAAAGATGCAGTGGCCATTTTTACCTCCATCTCAGATGGCTGTTTCTATGTTGGTGTAGCAGATCAGAATGAGTAGAAATGAGCCATTGTGAACTCATGGAGATAGACAGGAAACTGCTAGTGCATCACCAAAGGGGTCTGGAAAGCAATTCTTCAAGGTTTTGAGCTTCAGGCAAACACTGAAGGCTGTTCACTCCACTTGGAAAGAAACAGTCTAACTTAAAAAGAGAGAACGAAAGTCCACTTGATTATGAACCAGTTGTATTCTACTATACCTTTTCACGATTACACAAGAAGCTAAAGCTGTTAACCATGCATCAAGATTTGAATAGAAATGTGCTTTTTTAGCACAGGCATTCAGTATCAGAAGAGCAGATGTATGCAAAGGCCTTTCTCTACATTGATTTGCATGTCAGTTTGGATGTCTCCATAATGCTTTGCAAAATCATGACGTTAGACTTAATGTTTTGATAGTAAAACAAAAAAGCTTGAACAAACAAAACTGTTTTATCTGACTGTGGCAGTCATTTAATAGTTTCCTCAAGATATAAATCTGACCCAGACAAGTATTATTAAGCAGAAAAAAACGGAATGTATTTCTAATGATAACCGCACGGTATTAGTCTCTGAAATGTAACTTATGTGGGCTACAGCTTAAGGCTGTGTGAGCTGCCAGCTCTCTCTTATTGCTCACCAAGTATAAAAGTAATTAACTGCTGTAATTAGCTGAACTATTTCTTCTGCTGGTCATCATGACACATTTTCCTCACGTCGCAGCCCGCAGCACGGCTCTAAGTGTGCTGCTGCACATTGAGGAAATCCACGGAGAGACCTGCCAGTTGATTTTATGTTTTAAAACTGCCAGGCAAGTAAAGAAACCTTAATTGACTAATGACTAATGTTCAGTAGGGAGAAAAATCAGCTCTGAAGAACCATAATATCCCCTTTGTCCTATTTATGTATTTTCAGTATCGGTTACATATAGAGAGGAAGAAATTTAATTCAGGAAGTTTATAGACCAAACATTTGTCTTCTTTTCAATGCAAAATTTATTGTATTTTTATGACATGCAATTAACTTCTGACCTTATTACTTAGGGGATGTATATAGCCAGATATGTATACTTTTGTCCTGGAAGCTTAATTTAGAAGTTTTTGTTTTGTTGTGGTTACAAATTATTAATAGATTTATTTATCTGGATTCAGTGAATTCTGGAAAAACTGTCTGTTCTTTTTTTTTTCAGAATTATTAAACATGGGATATGGTTATTTGGATAACAAGCTGCTTGCTATCTGGTGTCTTTTCTTATAGGTTACAAAGACTGTCATTCTTTATGATGCCATCAATAAAGTCCAATTGTCTAAAGCCTCTAGGAACCATTCATACCCCAGATTATCATGCCATCAGCTTCACAGGAGAATAGAAAAGAATCCAAACAAGGTTGCTTTTCCATGACTTTCTGTTGGTACATCTGAAAATGTTTCTTGGGAAGGACATTACCTGATAGTACTCAAATAAAATACAATTGTAATATGACAGGATCAGCTTTTTTTTTCCAGTAAAAGCTGAAGCAGAATTCCTTTAAATGACAAGCATTTCCAGTTTCCATTGTCTTAAATAATTTCTGTAGGTTGCAATGGCTGCAGGGTTAGCAAAGGGCTTTTCTTTTCCCTGAAAGCTTGCCAGTAGTTGTAACTATGGGGGACAAAGGTTCACAATGAATTGGTGGTATCTTACGCTGAGCAAAACTATAAATTTAACATGCAACAATTTCAAAGATTTTATTGAGTTACAGTTTGTATAAGGAAATCCGTAAATTTAAATGAATTTATTATGCCCTAATTTATGGATTTCAGATGACTGGGACTACAGATATGCTTCTGTTGGTCCCACTGAAGTCGGTTATAATACCCAACTGCACTCAGTTCAAGACCCTATTGAGGACGCAGATGAGCTTCCCTGACGGTTTGTGCAGAAATTCTTTGGTTGCGCAAACCCTCAGTTTCATCAGCTGTCCGGGTGGCTGGTCTCCGACGATCCCGCAAGTGAAGAAGCGGGATGTGGATGTCCTGGGCCGGCCTGGTTACACGTGGTCTGTGGTTGTGAGGCCGGTGGACGTAAAACCAATTTCTCTAAAATGTCGTTGGAGCCGGATTATGGTAGAGAATTGAACATTAAATTCTCTGCCAACAGCTCCAGTGGACATTCCTGTAGTCAGCATGCCAATTGCACACTCCCTCAAAAGTGGAGACATCTGTGGCATTGTGTCATGTGCACATTTTAGAGTGGCCTTTGTTGTCCCCAGTACAAGGTGCACCTGTGTAATGATCATGCTGTTTAATCAGCTTCTTGATATGCCACACCTATCAGGTGGATGGATTATCTTGGCAAAGGACAATTGTTCACTAACAGGGATGCAAACAAATCTGTGAACAAAATTTCTGAGAAATAAGCATTGTGTATGTATGGAAAATGTTTGGGATCTTTAATTTCAGCTCATGAAACACGGGACCAACACTTTCCATATTGCGATTCTATTTTTGTTCAGTATATTTACTGCAGCTATTGTAGTCGAATCATAGTTATCAGTCTGTCAGTCCCCAAAATGATCATTATGTATGCTTTTGCACTGTTATGCATACACTAAAATGACTGTCCATGTCATTAACGTGCTCTAATAAAACATGCACAAGGTAAAACCAGTTTAATTTGCCGTGATGCAAAACTTAAAATGCAATCTGTAGATATAGTCACTCAAACAATGTTGTCTTTCCTCCTCTTCTATTTGCTTTAGAATCTATTATTCTAAAAGTAATACAATCACTTGCTCTGTGAGTTCTTAATACAATTACCTGGCTTTTGAAGAGTGGAAGAAAGGCAGTGGTACAGTTGAGAGCAGTGTTGTTGGTGCACATTCTGGAAAATTGAAAACTTTGTTATACTACAGAAAAGTCTTGGGAAGAATATGACACAATTTGACAGAATTACATTGATATGGTGTGCTAAAATGTGTTATTATGGGAGCCTTCTAGATGTATTTCAGGAAATTAAATAACAGGTATGAAGTTTGAACATGAACTGGTGGTATTGAAAATATCATGCATTTTTCATCTTTGTTTGAAAGCAATGGCAAAAAATCGTACATATTAGATCTCCCAAAATCCAATTTAAACTTATAGGTTTAGTGAAATTGTTGTAGGCAATTACAATTTAACATGTAGGCATATAACATCCCCTGGTAATATTGTTTGTATTGTCACAACTTAAATGTGGAAATTATTTTCTTGATTAGAATGCAGGCGGAAACTTGCCTGCAGCTGCATTTGCCAAATTTGTCAATATCTTATTTAGGCCAACATCTTAGGCTGCATAAAGTGGTTTCCCATGGTTAAATTAAAAAAAAAAAATATCTGAAGGTATTTATGCATCGTGACTGCAGGTAGCTGTTTCTTTCAAGTTGATCCTTGTGACAGGAAGTTTATTCAAGGCTCCTAATTTGTGTTCTACCGCATCAGCAGAATGTTATGGTGAGCATACAGTGAAAAGTAGAACAGCAGCAAACAATGACTGAAGGATTCAATGCAAATCTTCTCAAAAAAACAATTCTGCTAGGTAACAATAAACCTCAGTCCTTCTCAGTAATTGTGCAGTAGAATTAAGAAGCATGCTTGATGCGTGTTATTATTGCTGCTTGGCTGTTATGGTCAGCAGGAGCCGTGGAATGAACGTTAATTGAATATTAACTGTCTCTGAATAGTGTAATAAAAGATACCTTAGAGGGTGAGTTTTGGAGGGATGCCCAATAGACATGTTGCTCTAAGGTTGACTGGGCTGATTGTTGTGTTTCTGGGTTATAAGTAGCACATTTGCCACACATTACCTCCCTAACTGCTTTCAAGGAGAATGAATCAATCATGCAAATCCTATTCTAGATATGTTTATATGTATTTTTACATTCACATGTTTACAACATAGTCCTTTTTTTTCTCTTCCAACATTTCTCTTGAATTTTCAGTTCTTTGTTCAGTGTTCCACACCATTTCAGCACCACATTACCGTTGAAGTGAAATAGTATTTTAAAATTGTATATAATTATTGGAATATCGTACTGCTCAGAAGCTCAGACTGCATGCTAAACTCGTCCCAGGTAAGAGTTCTCTTATGAAGAACCAAAATTAAAACGGCCCTTTAGATAGGAAGAAAATAAAAGCTTTCATGGGAGTATGTGTATTCCTCGAGCGGTACGGCACACTTGCTGTGGACTGCTTTTTTTCCTCTGGTTGTGTTTTCATGACGTGGCTCTATGGAATAAGTGATATTTGAATTTTCTGTCTAATGAAAGGACCCCATTTTGTTTGCCAGTGTCTTGGTTTTCTTGGTTAAATGTGTTTTGGAATCGCTTTCGAACTGGCATTAAAAGCTTTTTATTTTCTTTCCTCCTCTCTTGCATTATATTTATTATGCTCTGGACTGCACAGTGGCCACTAACTGTTAAGTGGTCTTAAAAGATTACAGAAGTGCTGCATTCTTTGGTGGCCTCATGCATAATTTTGCTTCCACTGGGGTTTTACAATTAGGACTTCAGGTCAGTGTGGTATTTTATTTGAGAGCATGACCAGAGCAGCACGTGTCCTGTTTTGAAACTGTTCACAGGAAGCTGCTATAGTTTTTCCTTCTGGTTATTGTTTTTCTCATATTTTACAGAGCCCCTAGAATTAGGACCTGTGGGGTGCAGGGGGTTTCAGAGATCATACATGGTGAACAGATGCATTGCAAACATTTCATACTGTTAAGGGCTAATTTAAAACATTCTTCAGAGAACTCTATGGCTCTTTAATGTTATTGAATGTAGGTAACTGCATCTTCTAAGTGTTCTAGTGCTTTAGAATCTGTTGTGCATTTTTCTTAATTTAGTAGTGATGTGGAGTTGTACATCCAGGGACATTTTTGTTGTGTGATTTGTCAGTGTCGAGAGCATGCCTTCTGTTGAAAACTGGATTTTTTTTGTTTGTAGCTGGTTAAATGATGCAATAGTACCTTGCATAACTGAAAATGAGCACTGTGGGCTAAACTGTTCTTGAATGTGTGATTATAGGGCAGAGCTTGGGTTCAAGTTAACATCCTACTTCTCAAGAAGTTATTTAGAAACCTCTGTAAAACAACAAGTTTAAAGATCATCAGAGTAGTCTTCTAGTCTCATGACCTCCTCTACAAGTGCTGGGGGAAAAAAAGCAACGTCTTTCGAGACTAAGTTATGAATCGCATGCACTCCAACACCATACATTTATCTGAAATCACGGTTCATCACACAGCAGAGCTGCCATTAGACAAAATCAGTTCTCTCTGTTATTAAACATCAGTCAATGCCGAATAAACCATTGTTTAATTTCACCTGTAGCACCTTATGAACTGTGGGTTCATATTAAAAGATGTTTTCCTATTCTCTCAAATGAAATGCAGATAACAGTGCAAAATAGTAACTGAAACATTTACTTAAGAACAGGATTTTTAATGCTGTAACAGACTAGGCTATAGCTTGGCTTACTGAAGCCTGGTTTTGAAAATGTTGTGGGCTATATTAAGAGGGGCTTCTTTTTCCCACTGCACAGTGCCGGATTAGTGGATGAACTGTACACTGTGCCGAGCTTATAAAAACAGACCTTTCCTTTTTTAGGTTTATTATCTTAGCTCAATTCTAAACAGACATCAAATAACCCTGGGGGAGTGTCCACATTTGACAGACTGTGTACTTGGAATCAGGGTGGACGGTGATGAATAAATTATGATAGAAGGCTCCTTAGATGCCTCTTGACACATAATTTGATCTTAACTATTTCCCTTCTTTACCCCAATATTATGAACCATGAAATTCAAATGTTGTAAGCAACTAAATAAAATGTTCTTTGCTATCCAGCTTATCTGTGTAAACTGGCAGAGAGTCATATGAGGGCCAGCCCTGGATATGTGTTGTTTGGCTATGCTTAATTTAGAAATTGGGTACATAAACTGTGCCAGTAGTCTGTGGTTTGCCAGCCAGCTATTGCTAAAATACCATCATATAGGCTAATGTGGGGGGAGTAATGGGGGAATGCCTAGCAGTGGATGTGTTTGTGTCCTAGATGTGCAATACGGAGGCATGACAGATCACTTAGTTTGGACGATTGGCTTAATTATGCTCGTCTTCCCCAGTAAACTTTCTGTGACACGTGTTGGAGCAGATTATGTAAAGAGTGATTTATGGAGTCTTCTGTTCGGGCAGTGACTTGCTGCCTGTGTTCCCACGTATTCTGCAACATTAGGACTGCTATAAAAACAACAGCTGGAAATCGCTCGTGGGAGGAAATAAATCAATAAAGGACAGGAAAGAACAAGTTAATAAATGTGAAATATTATATTTAAATATGTGACCCTCCACCACAAAATGAGGCTTACTCTGTTACTTTGTAATGGTCTTCCAGAGCAATACCCCTTTTTTCTATGGACTACAAAATTGTTTGTAAGTTTTTCTATTGATTTGTGGTGAAAATTCCAAACCGAGAGATAGGGCTGCCTACTTTTTAGTTCAATCAGAGATCTGATTATAAAACCTGCATTTATTTATAATTACTCCAAATTTAAAGGACCCTGTATAAGCTGCAATTAGTGATACAAAGCAATGCACCTGTTAGAGGTATTAACTAGCCAGCATGCTGTCATGTCATTTTCAATGTGAAGAGGATTGGTTGAGATCAAATCCTATTAGTTGAGATGTTTTTAAAAACTACAAAAACAATGGGCTCCCGACCAGTCTTTTCACTTGAAGAATTAGGCAAAACATGAACACACTGACAATGTGACATGAACAGTGTCCACTGGTTGTAGTTTAAAGAATGTCATTTTAATTGAAAGTAATGATCAATTAATGTACAATTCTAAATCAGATTTCTGTGTTTAACTTATGACTCAGACATGGAGTAAATAAAAAAAGTTTAAAATGGCATATTTGACTTCTAAATATTGTAAACATATGGTGAAGGGGTCACATTACATACATTTTGTAAGTTGCCATGGACAAGGGCGTCTGCTAAGAAATTAATAATTTGTTACTGTCAATAATCAGTTCCGTTTGTTGTTTGATTCTGTTGTCAGCTAAAGCCAGTAAAAGGACAGAGAAAAAAGGATTATGAATAAATTGGCATAATAATAAGCATTCACTGTGGGGATTGTTGATGGCTTCTGCATTTTGCTCTCCACATCAGTTGATATGGGCTTCTGTAATGAAAAAACAAACAGCTGTTGACATGTCACCTGTAGAAGGTCAAATGAAACTTTAGTTATAAATATTTTGACATGTTGTCTTTTACTGAAATCAGAATGAGGAAGCATGTATATAATGTGAAACAGGAATAGTATCTCCCAGCAGGAATGCAACCTGAATGTGCCAAATAAATAACACCTTTATGAAAAAATGTACTCCCTGTCCATCAAAGTGACATAGTCTTGAAACACAGAAGATGCCTTCAAATGGGAAATACATGCTGAATGGTTAGCTCTTAGAGGTCGAATAGGAGAAAAGTATTTTAAAATATGCTAAATGAATAAATCAAAATGTATGAAAGAAAATACATAAATACAGAAATTGTGATGTGATTTTGACATAACTAAGACATCTGCATAATATACCATTTTTTTTTGTTTAGAATTGGCTTTGTTTTGAGGAAGGGAGACTGCATCAAACTATGATTTGCCTTATTTTGAAGGTGAAGAAATCTAGTTAAGAAGTCAGTCTAGGAGTAATTAAAATTAGTGTAGATTTTGCATGTGTAACCAATGCCTTTAGACATTCTGCATGTTTATTATTTATTGCGGTGGGGGGGGAAATGTTCATTACTTCATGTTGAATAGGCAGGTTGCAAGTAATTAACATGTACATAAATCTCCCTCTTCTGATGTAGGACTATTTAGTTTCCAGGTTCTTCAGTTTGCTCAATGGATGTTTCTAGACTAATCCCACAAAGTGATCCAAGTTCCCTCAGAAGCCTGTTGCTCTGATATTTGTGTTCCATAGGTGGTAGAAAATGTGCCATTCACTACAAACACTTACAGATACAAAGATAACTTCCAGTATCAGCACTTAAAAGCAGCACCTGTCAACCTTTGTTAGAAAACGTACAGAAGATTTTTAGTTTGTGAGTGTTGAAACATATTATTTTATGTGTTTTAGGATCTGTTCCTGTTCAGAATAGTCTGTTTATTTACTGGTCTAGTAAACTTATGTTTTAAGACAGATTGAGTAGTTGTCTGGATTTTATTATTTTTTGTTTTAGTCTATCATTTTCTTATGTCATTCCCCCATGGACAAGGGCTGTAACAGTTTGGGGTTTTACATTTATTCTGAGGACCAAAATTAATATATCAAACTACTTTTGGCCACAAAAAGGTTAACTCATCATTCTTTTTAGTCCAATACATAGTGTCATAATAAAACTAGCAACTATGGTAGAACATAATGATAACAACAGTGATCTGAATGTCTACTTTAAAATTTATAGTGGTGTCTTTATTATAGTAATTACAATTTCCTCCAAAATGGTGTGGTAAGCTACTGTAGTATTTTGATTTCTTTATGTATTATTGCCATGTAGGTAAGTTACAATGTACAGCATTTGTGTAATTTAAGAAGAGTTGCCCATGGAATGTAAGTAGAAGGTTTTGCAGTTGTTCCTAAAGCCCTGTTAGTCTGTATTTGTGCTAGTGTGTCTATTGATTGAGTGATGTAACATTCGCTTACTAATTCTCACCATTGTCTTAGTGCAAGGTGAGGTTTTCTCTCATTCTGCTTCTGCTGTCTTTCTTTGTAGTTGAGTGGTTTATTCTGAGATTTTGAGCCAGTATTAAGAGCTTTTTCTCCTTTTCTTTTTTCCGTCCCCCCCCTTTCTTTTATCCACATCGGCTTCTGAGTGGGTTTTTGAATGTCCTTATCTCCTGGTAAATCTTTGGATTGATTAGTGCTGTACCTGAAAAAGTCCACTCCTCGCTCTGTGATCTGGCACTTGATAGAGAAAGGACAAGGAAAGCTCCTCTGTCGAGATGGGGATCTAGCTTGGAGATTAAAGTTAGTGCAGTCCATTTGCCTTACACAGGTTTGTTATAAAAAAGGGATTTTGTAGGTAGTTTTTACCATATTTCTTAATGCAGCATTGCAGGATCTAGCTTATAATATTTCATCTAGGCTGTTTTAACATCCTACAATGTGGTTTTGTGTAAAATGGTTTCTAAGAACTCATAATACATTTAATTTATTGTATTATGATCCCCCAAGATTGTCCCCCACAGCCATGAAGAGTATTTAATTTTAGAGTTGGCCTAAAAATAAATGTAGTAATATCTCTCGTCTCAGAAACTGAGCTCCAGCCGGATGAGAAACCATTGAAAATGATTCCTCTGCAACAGTAAACCCATGATCAACGTGGACGAGCATTGAGAATTAATTTTGCAGCCAAGTGCAGAATGTGTTTGTACACAGACTTCCTGGAAAAACAGATGAGAGAAAATAGTGTTGTTGTTTTCTGTCTCTGAAACCTGCTGCAGAGATGTGTTTTTTATACAATGTAAATGAGTGAAACTTTTAACTTTTTTTTTTAATTCACTAGTTAAACATCATGATCAAATATGGGTAAACCTGACAGCAGCGAATGTTAATCCACACTTGCAGAGGGAGTGAAGGGAAAAATAAGTCTACACACTGACACAGATCAACTCTAGCTATCGTTTATATTCTCTATTTTATGTAGTGAATATGTAGAGACTTAGGCTACATACTCTGCAGATAAATGTACTGGTCCCCTTCATTTGAATGTAATGTGGATTCCTTCAGTTGAATATAAACTTGAATGATAAAACATATTGAAGGAAGAGTTGTATCAGTAATGCCAGTTACCTTCAAAAGTCAGACGTAATCCTAGTCAGTGATGTAATCGGACTTATATCACGATTAAACAAGTTTTATGCCTTTGTACAGGAGCATATTTATTAATTATCCAACACTGTGCTTATGAGTTGGTGCTTAAATCCTTAAAGATAATGAATAAGTTAGTAATATTGAGTTAATTAGAAAAGTGGCCATTGCTTTACAGTTTTTCCAATGTTTTTCTTATGTTAAGATGGGCTTTTTCTAATCTTTTTTGGGAAAGAAGTATTTCTGCTGAATTATTTGTAAAGATGGAATGAAGTATTATTGTTTGCCTCTCTAATATAGTAAACAAGAGACCTGTAACATTTTGTATCCACATGAGTTACTAGTGACTAACAGCTGCTTTTATTATTATTGTTGTTATTATCATTGGAGGTCTTCCAAATAAAATGTCTTCAATAAATATAAAAAATAGACTTAACTCAAGGGATAAAAGTTGTGCTGTTTTAGCTTTTGTACAGAACATATCTTGGTCCTTCAGGAAAAAAAAATTCTCAGAGGTTCATAGGGATATGCATGTTAGCAGGATAAATTAGCCATAACTGCAAATGAAGTGGAAAGCACTTATTGCACATTACTGACTGACAAGGCAATAAAAAACATTCTGTCTCAGAGTTTGATTAGAATTTGCTTTGGAACAATTATTTCAGCGTTGCGCATTAAACTTCACCAGTTTGTGATGGTTTAATCTGCCATTTAGTGCCAAGCCTTCAAGACTCATTTATTGATTAATGTATTTTATTATTAAAACACTATTGATAATGTTTTTGTTCTATAGTAAATTCTCTGCTACATCGGATGGTGATTCAATTCAGCTATGTTTTAGTTCAAATTATCATTTTTTTCGTTTTTTAAAATTTGTGGTAGCAGAGAATTTCACTTGTATCCTGCTAGTGTGGACCTCCTTGTAGGCAAAAAACATAAAGTTGAAGGGCTGTACCAGTGGGCTAAAAACATTCCCTAGTCTGCAATATGTCAAACAGAGTTACAGAGAAGGCTCTTTCATCTGGCTGACATCACCAGGGCTGCTCCGAGTTTATTGACTTGCTCTCAACTTTAGTTTCTGCAATGTCCTTCCTTGAAGCCAAGGCTCTGTCTTTTATAGTCATATACTCTATATTCAGACAGTCTTTTAACTTAAATTCTGCAAGCATATTTAAAAAAAAAAAAGTCTTAAGTGTTCAAAAATCAGTTTTGAAGTCACAATAAAATGTGTATGCATGACCTTTCTCAATCCAGTGTATTTCCTTAAGAGCATATATATTTTGAAACGTGGCCTAAGTTTGATTATGCATTACTGTATAGTCCATCCGCATGCTTGTGCTTTGTGTCAGGGCGACTCACGTCACCGACGGACGAATCATCATCACTAATGCAACATTCATCAATTCCACACTCCTCCTTTAATTTCCACTGCAGCTTCAAATGTCACACGGCCTGTAACATTTGAGTAATGTCGTGACTGCATGACTAACAGTTTTTGTAGCCTGGAGATGAACTGGCTTCGTTCTAGCACCCCGGACCTGCCTGCACACCAGCCCTCTGCAGCTAAGTAGTCATGATAAAGCTGGTGTCTTTTGACTGGGGAATTCATCACCTCGTAACAGGATGTTATATAAATCATGCTCTGTTACACATTTAATAAAATGCTGTTATTTTGAACTACAAATGTGCACATCCATTCCATTATTTGTAACGAGTAATTTGACACTGTAGCCACAGGTGGAATTGTTACTGCTCAGAAAGCTCGGGTTTACCAATTAAAGTTGAATGGCTGATTTAACATATGTGCTTCAGTTGACCTAAGGGTTTCTCTGGTTCTGTAACACCCTACTGTACATTTCCTGTACAATTACCGGTCATATTATTTGTAACAGGTTTAGGCTAAATGATCAAGTTCACTTATATTTTTAAGGCTGGTGATTTATTGGTGTTTTTGGTTCAGCCAATGAATAATTCAGAAAAGAAGCAAACATTAATAATGTTGAAGGAGCTTGCCAATACCCTCTCAGTTTCTTACTTTTGTGTAGATGAACCGCACGTTGTGAATGGTGATATGCAGCTGAATTTTAGTAGTGCAACTAAGTACTTTTTATTTCTCACTAATAATAAGCCATAATGAAAAAATTCCCTAGGTTATTAAGTTGTCAGTAGCTAATTGAACAATCATTCCGACTTCCCTGTCAGACCATTTTCAAGCCCCCCCCTCACCCATCATTACAGCTAATTAGCCATGTATATTTGGATCCAAAACATGTCTTCAGGCCTTTTATTTATTTTTTTAAGATGCAGATAGGAATATTTAAGTGTTTTTATGGATCAGTGCCACAGTGACAAAATTCAGATTAAACCATTATTCCTGAGTTTGTGCCCTCTGAAGTAATATTTTCTTTGAAAAGACATAACTTGTCAAAATCTTCCTTCTTCAATGTTCACACAATTTCTCCCTTAATTTAATTTAAGAATAATAATAACCAAGTCAAATTTTTGGGAGATAAGATTAGTTTTATCTGTAAAAATAGCCTTGATGTGTGTGTTTATTTCACCCTTTAAAATCGCATAAAGAAGGAAGTGTATTTGCAACACAGCGATTAAGTAGTCTTTGGGATCTCACCATATGCTGTGATTTTTTTTTTTTTTTTTCCAAAATGTAAATTTTCTGTTCCTGCCCTTAATGTATAAATTTTTGGCACACATTCTAATTAGAGCCCCTATTAATTACCAGAATATGCTGACAACGCAGAGGATGAGAACAGCCCTGCGGGTAAGAGCAAAGTTTGGTCAGGAGAAGAAAGCCGACGGTGAGTGCGGTGTCATGAAGACTGTCTTGACACTGGTCTGTGCAGCAGGGCATTAATGCACATCAAAGGGAATAATTCAGCGGACTACAGGAGTGTATACATTTTGAGGACATTTTTGTATGACTGGATCTACTTCTACTCTTTCCTTATTACCCATGAACATTTCAGGAAAGCTCTTTGTTGTTGTGGTTTTTGTTCGAACAAATACTTGTTTCCAGTGTAAAATGAATTTGGAAGCCTTTTATTGTTTAACCTATAGAAACCCAGATTTGTAACAACATATAGCTGCTTGAAGGGGAAAAGGAGAACAAAAACATGTCTGTGGGGAAAAAATAAATAAATTCATATTTTATTCATGTTATTAGCGAGTGCTGTTCTTTTACCAGCAAACGCAGTGCTTTTCAGTTTTTAGCTGAATTTTGCACACATTTTCCTTGACATTGTCAGCAATGTTTGGCCGGTCACAATCCCCAGTGCCAAGCAGTTTTCGAGTGGCCTTTGGCAGTGGTCGAGTTTCCATGTGTGGTTGTTTACACGGGAAATGGTATTGAGTGTTAAGCTTTGGCTGAAATGCTTGAGAAAATGTGGTTTGTGCCTGCAATAAGCAGGATAAGGTACATTTAGATTTGACAATGATGTAAAACATGGAAAACCTAATGAAAATATGAAGCACTTTGATATAAACTGGAAATTTCATGTGTAGAGGCTTTGTGTTGTGAAACAAGTTAAAATCCTATATCAGATCAATACAGCCATGATGCCATATATGGAACGTAGCTCACTCTACAATCTTAAAACTGCTGTTTTTTACACATTGCTTAATCTGCAAATCCTGCACAGTTCCGTTGCATAACCCTGGGTCAATTTTTATAACTTTAAATTAATTAATATAATTTTAAATTAACTGAAATACGTTCACTGCTAATAACGTGTCACCCCACCAATTAAGTTTTAGAAACCATTTGAACAAGAGCAGTAAACGCTACTTATCCAAGCTTTATAGTTATTGTGTTCAACAGTTATTGTGTTGAACCCATGTGTGAATGTTGCTATGCTCATTTGAAGGTTTTTCAATATATGACAAAGAACAGACTCCAAGGTTTATGAACCCTGAGTTAGATATTAAAAAAAAAAAAAAAAAAAAAGATAAATACCTTGGCTACATATCTAGAGCCATCATCTAGGTTTAATACTGAATACTTTTTAAATAAAATGAGATTAATACAGTGTGTGGGAGTGTCCCACTTGTTCTTGATTCCTGCATAAATTGAAAATACTGGATAGATTATTAACATGGCAGCGCACCAATATACTCAGTAATCTGTAGTGCAAGAAATAGTGTAAGAAGTAAGATGTATTCAATTTTCTATTGATTATTATTGCTGATTATGTCCAGTGCACCTGTACCAAGACTGACCAGATGTTTTACAATTGACTTCCTCTGTGTTTTTTGAATAAATAATTCTCTCCTCTTGCATCTGATGAAAACATTTTGTGTCAGTCTCCATTATGGCACTGAACCATGCTCTGTTTGGCTTAGCTGCATATAAATAAGTATTTTTTAAGTATTCATGATCTGAATGCATAAACACTTTACTTCAATAAATGTATTCATAATTAAAAAAAGGTGAGTTTAGGTGTTTAAGGTGAGTGCAGAACACCTGACTATGGTGCACTACAGATACTAAAGTATAATTTAACAAAATCCAGGCATAAATCCGTATGTAAAACAAACCAAAATCTGCTAAGAAAGCCATATGCAAAAGCATTCAGGTTGTTGGCTCGGATATATGTATGCCTTTCTGGGGTAGGCTGTGGTTTATTGACCATGTTTAAAAATAACCTGCTTCGGCAGAACAGTTAGTAACAGAAAGGACGTCTTGAAAGATTTTCCTAGAAAGGCAACGTGTTTTGAAAGTGGATTTGACCTTAACTGACTACCGGGGGAAGATGCAAAGATTTGGAAATCAACTGTCTGTTCGTTGCCTGCTGTGGCGAGTAATAACCTTTAGCCACTGCTGATGGGCATGTCATGAAATGTCTCTGCAGTAATCATGTCTGCAGTAATGATAAAGTGGGACCACTTAGTCATGGAGTGTGAACAGCTTTTGATTTTCCCCATCATCTGCAGACCTCCCTTTATCTCATCTCAGCCCATACCATTTCGTCAGAGCATCTCGAGGGAGAACTGGAAGGTGCACAATTGGATACAGCAGCCGATCCAAATTATAATTCGCTATGAAAAAACAAACAACAAAAAACTGCCAATTTTAAGGACACATTTGGAAATTTTCAGCTATTTTCTCATTCTGTAGAATGTCAACATTCAAATCAATTGCTATGAGAACTGTATTTTTTTCATTATATGTCATCATGGCCACATTGATACATGGTTTGAAAAGGTTATACCATACAGTGTGTAATGTTATATGCAGTTCTGCTTAAGAATTATGAAGATTGCCTTATTTTTAATTCAATACTTGTACTCCAAAGAACTCTTGAATAATTGGTTTGAGCTTTCATTCAGATACTTCATTGCTTTCATTAATCCTTTGGCTTAAATTAAGCATCAACAAGTTTCTCCCACGCTTCCTTATTAACAAGAAGTGAACATGATTCACAAATTCAGTGATGATTACACATAATAGCACAGATGGGAAGGCTAGCACTGTTATTGAATACCATTACCCGTAGTCGTATGATAGGATCGAAATGCTAAAATGTGTTCATCCTGTGGAAAATACTGCATCAAATGGCAGCAGGATATTGAGTTGATTTTATCTGCATTGACATACAGAATGTGATTATATCTAAAATACACAAGAAATAAAAGATACAGAAGAATACGAGACATTACGTTTGCGTGTATAACATAGGTTACACTAGATCCATCTTCCAGTGCATCTTCAGATTTTATGTTTCCTAAATAAGATCTTCCAGCCAAACATAATTATACAGGATACACACACACATATTGATTTATTTTAGTTCCCTGATCTAGAAATTTCAAATTCCTATTTCTAGCTTTGTATTCCTCAGAACTCCTAGTGGAATTATTTCAAAATACAGGGTATAAACCATCATGCCTCATTTAAGGATCAGTATAAATCATAAAATTACAACATTAAAGAAATACTCGACTGTAATCATCTTATAACTGGCACATAAGATACAGTGAGGGAAAAAAGTATTTGATCCCCTGCTGATTTTGTACGTTTGCCCACTGACAAAGAAATGATCAGTCTATAATTTTAATGGTAGGTGTATTTTAACCGTGAGAGACAGAATAACAACAACAAAATCCAGAAAAACGCATTTCAAAAAAGTTATACATTGATTTGCATGTTAATGAGGGAAATAAGTATTTGACCCCTTCGACATAGTACTTGGTGGCAAAACCCTTGTTGGCAATCACAGAGGTCAGACGTTTCTTGTAGTTGGCCACCAGGTTTGCACACATCTCAGGAGGGATTTTGTCCCACTCCTCTTTGCAGATCCTCTCCAAGTCATTAAGGTTTCGAGGCTGACGTTTGGCAACTCGAACCTTCAGCTCCCTCCACAGATTTTCTATGGGATTAAGGTCTGGAGACTGGCTAGGCCACTCCAGGACCTTAATGTGCTTCTTCTTGAGCCACTCCTTTGTTGCCTTGGCTGTGTGTTTTGGGTCATTGTCATGCTGGAATACCCATCCACGACCCATTTTCAATGCCCTGGCTGAGGGAAGGTGGTTCTCACCCAAGATTTGACGGTACATGGCCCCATCCATCATCCCTTTGATGGGGTGCAGTTGTCCTGTCCCCTTAGCAGAAAAACACCCCCAAAGCATAATGTTTCCACCTCCATGTTTGACTGTGGGGATGGTGTTCTTGGGGTCATTCCTCCTCCTCCAAACACGGCGAGTTGAGTTGATGCCAAAGAGCTCGATTTTGGTCTCATCTGCCCACAACACTTTCACCCAGTTCTCCTCTGAATCATTCAGATGTTCATTGGCAAACTTCAGACGGTCCTGTACATGTGCTTTCTTGAGCAGGGGCACCTTGCGGGCGCTGCAGGATTTCAGTCCTTCACGGCGTAGTGTGTTACCAATTGTTCTTGGTGACTATGGTCCCAGCTGCCTTGAGATCATTAACAAGATCCTCCCGTGTTGTTCTGGGCTGATTCCTCACCGTTCTCATGATCATTGAAACTCCACAAGGTGAGATCTTGCATGGAGCCCCAGACCGAGGGAGACTGACAGTTATTTTGTGTTTCTTCCATTTGCGAATAATCGCACCAACTGTTGTCACCTTCTCACCAAGCTGCTTGGCGATGGTCTTGTAGCCCATTCCAGCCTTGTGTAGGTCTACAATCTTGTCCCTGACATCCTTGGACAGCTCTTTGGTCTTGGCCATGGTGGAGAGTTTGGAATCTGATTGATTGATTGCTTCTGTGGACAGGTGTCTTTTATACAGGTAACAAGCTGAGATTAGGAGCAGTCCCTTTAAGAGAGTGCTCCTAATCTCAGCTCGTTACCTTTATAAAAGACAGCTGGGAGCCAGAAATCTAGCTGATTGATAGGGGATCAAATACTTATTTCCCTCATTAACATGCAAATCAATGTATAACTTTTTTGAAATGCGTTTTTCTGGATTTTTTGGTTGTTATTCTGTCTCTCACTGTTAAAATACACCTACCATTAAAATTATAGACTGATCATTTATTTGTCAGTGGGCAAACGTACAAAATCAGCAGGGGATCAAATACTTTTTTCCCTCACTGTACCTGTATTCAGCATTCTGGTTCAGACTTGTTGATTTTTGGAAATCAAGCTGTTTAACAAACAAACAAACAAATAATATATTATACAAATAAAGGAGATTAACTTAAGTATGATATCATAAGATTCCAGAGTTGGCTTGGATATAAGGTGTTCAGCAAAAGCACCTTCCATGTTTGGAAAATATATATTATATGAAAACCTAAACTTTACTAAAATTATACTCTTGTCATAAAATGTAATTTGCAAAGTTGCTAAAAACAACTATTGTTTATAAATTATGAAGCTCACAATCTTTTCAATATCACTAGACCTTTAAACCATTTCTATGACTGAAATATCCCTTAATCCATTAACAGGTTGGTTGTGCTAAATGTGTGAAATTAAGTGAAGTGGAAAGTTGTATCTGGGCATACCTACTGTGCTTGATGCCCCTGCAAAGATAAAAGCACCTTTTTAGTCACTTATGCAGATTATGCTCATTGTCTTTTTCTTTTTATAGATATGGTTTTATGTAGAAAAGCCTAAAGTGGGTCATACTTAATGCATGCTGTAAACCAAGATTGTTCCAAATCCAGTGTGGTTTCACTCCCAAAATAATTGTTAAAACAGGGTTTTGAATAGATACTTAAGAAAATATACAGATTATGTACACTTATGAAGTTCAGCCTTATCTTAGTATTTGAATATAATCTACTTTTTTTTTTCAAGTGAATGTGTTTATTGCTAGAAATCATACATGTTTAGTGCAACACAGATACAAAGTGAATTTCTTATTTTGCCATTTTCCCAGTTCATGCTTTTTCCTTTATGTCCAACTGAAAAGCTCTGGAGGTCTGATGGCTCTTTCTGACCGACCCGACTCTTCAGATTATAATAATGTAGCTCAGGATGCATTACAAATTTAAAAACTTAATAAGACTTAAACTGGATTCCATATTTTCACACCTCCCCCAGAAAATGTTTTTTAAGGAGTCATTTTTATGTTAAAATCTTCTAAATGTGTACATTCAAGCTATGTTTATACATTTATACCAACTATGGACTATGAAAATCCGCTTATGTAAATAATTAGTAAATCCGAGTGGTTCATGGTCCCAGCTGGTTTGAATGATGAAATCTGTGTAATCTACAGTGCCAATGCATCCTGTACCACACTGTACAGGATTATTGTGGAAGCACAGCATGAAAGGCAGTACTGTACACTGGAAATTAAGATGTATTCTAAAGAATCTTTTTCTTTTTTAGTTTTATGGCTATTGGATTCTGGTCTCGACTGTTCTCAGATTCATTGGATATGTGCAGCAGCAACAATTACCCAGTTGTTTCTCAGTGCTGTGGCATTGGCAGTATTTTTTTGCCAGCAATGAAAGTACAGGAGCTCCAAAGTGTTTGACTGCTTTTTGTGAATTAAACGCCATTAAATATTAAGTTGGAAAGAAGTCATCAACATGGTTAAGTGCAGATCACACTAGAGCATTTATTCTCTGTGTTTGTAGCACTGACGTTTTGCTGCTATTTTTGTATCGAGACTAATACATCAACCTCAGGGTTTTTTTATGCCCATGCTATATGTCACATGGTATGTCTGACTTTGGCAGTGATAAGCAGCACACAAATGACAATTTAAGTGACTCAACTACTAAACAAATTGGTAGCTATAGTTTGCTATGCCAGTCATATGTATTATGATATGTATTTTTCACCATGTAACAAAATGTGAAGCACAGTACTTGCTCTAATTTTAACTAATTTGCTTCCCGACTGCTGACGAAATGCGTTTGGGTTGACAGTCCCATCTATAGTACCAGCCTTTATATATTATTAATTATCGGCTTCAGCAGCTTGCATCTGATCAATATTTCCACCACTGGGCAAGATAGAGATGTTTTTTTTTTCTTCTCCCTTTTGCAATTTCTCAGTGTGACTGGTAGTCTAGCTGCTACACATTTAACCAGTTGTAAGTATTCGTAGATATATATGGTCTATGGTATATAAGTTTGGACAATCGGCTTTGAATGGACAAACTGTTAACCTGGTTGGAGTCGTTCTCAAGCTGTGAAGGGTGAGGGTTATAGTGATAACGTGGAGTAATTGAAATCCCTCTCTCTGCTTAACTGCCGCATTGACTTGCCTTGATTTACAGGCTGTGCTTTTCACAGAGGGGTCATGGAGGTCAGACATGATACCTGAGCTGCACTGACTGGATGGGTTGGGTGAACAGTTATTATTGACAGCAAGCCATGCTCTGATCTCTCTTCGGAGAGACATGGAGAGACACGGAGACGTTCTCATTGGGCATTACAGAAATGATCACCATTCGTCAGACTGCAGCTGGCCTTAGGGCAGGGCTTTCTTACAGGACGGCTGCATTTCGGAGACCAAGAGCAACCAAGCAAGCTGATCTGCCAAAAGCATTACCATTACATTAAGAAATTAAACATTGAAAAGTGCTTCTATATGATTCCAGTTTGATTTTAAATCATTTTACATGTGGCCCATAGATTAATTGTGCCATAGTAAGCTAATGCTCCTAGAGTGTTTTACAATATTATCCCCCAAAAAGTAATGTAGGCCTATATGTTTTTCACTGTCTAAGTAACAGAAAATCATGCTCATGCATGTTAGAGAGGCTTTGTAAACTGCTCTGTGACCATACAAATCTAGCCCATCAATGTACAGCGACCTTTTTGTGTCAGTAATTGCATTTATTTTTGTTTCTCCTTCCAAGTACTTCGTACAATTGGGTTCATTCAGCTTGACCACGGAGAGATCAACCTTGTCCATTTAACAGCAAGCCAGAAAAATAAATACATCTTTGTGCAAGCATTGAAAGCCTTTTTTATTTTTATATTCCTGTGAGTTGATGAGCTGCAGTAGGGCCATCCCAGGAGCATTTCATTGAGTAACGAGGGCACAGAATCCATGGCTCTTTTATCCCATTACCTACAGGTTCTCTGCCCCTCATGCTGCAAGGGCTGCAGCTCGACTTCTCATTAAAATGGCCAATCAGGATGCCAAGACTCTGGGCAATCTAGGACTATGTGATCACTTTGTTCATGTTGATTACTTGCAGAGTTCCTAAAATAAAACATTTTATTTCCCATCTTATTTTGGCATCATGTCCTGGAAAGCTTTTAGCAAGAAGATTTATTTTAGATTTATTTTTTATTTAATTTATACAATACAGAAAATGAGGAGGACAGTAGAGATCATTGGTGATTTCAGTCCATACCCTGCTTTTAAAAAACAAACCATCTGTCACTTTGTACTTGATTTGAATTTAAACAGTCACCATGCTGTTGTTTGTGGAAAGAGAAAAAGCCTTCTTCACATTCCAGCACTCATTGCAAAGGAATGCCTTGCAAATTACCAAATCCTTTTGGTTTCTTTGGAGAATCCCCCTCCTTATGAATGAGGCTGGTGACATAATGCATTTGAATATAGCCTGGATGTTAATCTTTATCATCTATGTAGTCTTTTCAGTCTTTGTGCGATAGAAATGCAAAAAGAAACTGGTGTGGCCACTTTCAGATAATACCAAATCATTTTTTTTTAAACATTTTATACTTTGAATGAAAATGCTTGTGTTTTAAATGGTAAGAAACTAATACTTTTAAACTTAAAAAAATAAGCACCAATGAAAAACGTACTTTACGAATGCAATTGAGAATGGATTTATCTATTAAGTTAGTTGAGAACGCATGTACAAATGAGCTCACTGGCAGTTGGTAAAGTATGTGTGATTATCTAGGACTGGAAAACTGAGCGGGCAGGTTTGTCCGGGTTCCATTCTTACAGCAAAATATTCCTGTCAGACACAAATATCAGTGATCATGCACGGTGAGTGCTGTTTTCAGAGGAACATGACAGGGAGCACAGGGGCCGCATGCAGTTTACAGTGACTCCATGGGGAGATTTAATATCGGCTTACACTTTCAGGTGAACACACATCTCCAATGTATGTAATATTTTTAATTTGTTCGAGTTCCATAATGCAGTTTGAATAATGATTGTGCTTTTCCCCTTGCACTTATAACATAAAAGGATAGAGGGGGATGGGTAAAAGCCAGTGCATTTCAGTCTTTACTGGACGTTTTACTTAATGTCACTGTGTTTAACGGGTTTATACGTATTCCTTTTTTGAGGGTTCTGTCTTGCATTATGTGGTATGGGTTCCAATTTATTAATGATATATTAGTACTGGACTAGAGCTTGGCTATGGCTATTGACCTGAACTGGTACAAATAGCAATATGTGATTAAGTCATTAATAGATTGCTTTTTGGAAAGTGTTTTTCAAAAGACCATTTTACTGTGCAATCCTGCCTGTCTGCTATATACTAATGAGTATGGAAAAATACACGGAGTATTGGGAGTACCTGTAAAAATGTACCAAAGATCAATGTTTTAGATGTACCTGACTATTGAAAGCAGCTGATTCACATAAATATATTACCAAACCTTAAACTAAAAAGAAGTAAAGCAATGAACAAAGTATTGGCAAAACCCAATTAAATAAACTCATAATTTATATTTGTATATAGTACATTGCACATTTAAATAACTGAAATAGTTTCTAGTTAATGCTGTGTATTCAAATGCATATTAGAAATATTGAAAGTAATTACAAACAGTTCAGATTTGTTTGTTTTTAAGCCAAAGCAACAATTTGAACCTAAGCTGGCCAACACCACAATTTGAAGCTAGGCCCATTCAAACATACTCCCATATGAGCTTAATTGGAAGAAATGCAATCCTAATCTTATTTTAAGTATCTGTTTAATGGGCACTCTTACCCTATTCCAATGTAACTCTAATTTGATCAATTAACTTACTGTTGGTGGACTTATAAGTTGTATAATTCAAAGAAATACAAACCACCTAAATGTAACTGTTAGACCAATTCTTCAGTCAGTAGAGTGAAAAACAATGAATTACCTATACACCTACGTGATATAGATTCTTTATTCTAAACTGTGATAAGTAATAAATTCATAATTTAATTTTTCAATGTCAAAGGTGGTCTTTGGGAATGACAATTTCAGAACAGAAAGCTTACAACTGCATCCACCATCGATCAAGGTCATTTCATTTACGCACATGCTTCCTGAAGTATGAGACTTTATTGCTTGGAAAGAGAGAAGGAATGTAGAATAAATGGCTAATTTAAGAAGCAATTGCCTTTCCTATTTATTTTGACAAGTGGTTTGTAGCTACTGTAGTAAGGTAATTTGTCTAGTATAATTGAAACCAGCAGTCAGCTAAAATACCTAGAGGACAAGTGATTGCCTTATCTAGCACCACCAGCTAAGCACAATTCAGACGTATTTACTTGGGTGAAGGTTGACCTATTATAATGAAGGCCAAGTTGATGTGGTTCCAAAGGTTTTGAGGGGATCAGTGAATTATACCTCCTATAAACCTTAGTTTTATTACTAACCACACTTTAACCATTCAATAAAGTAACAGTTTCCACTTCTTGTTCAGTCTATATTGGAGTCACTCTGCATGAATACTGGATAGTTCTCAATAAAGGTTTAAATTCTTCCATTTATTAAAACATAACATGTCTAGATTGAAAAAATGTGCACATGCAAATGGAAATCATGAGTTACCTGTTTTTAAGCAGTTTTAGTGATTTCTTCTATATTTCGCCTTATGAACAGAGTAGTTTAGGTTATGAATTATGCTACATGTTATGATACAATGGGTAATTTAACAATCTAATTTGAATATATGGGAAAATATCATCATAATTAATTAGGCCTACTACTTGTATTTTAACGAACAACATCAGAGGTTCAAAACCAAGGATAATGCTAAAATGGTGAAAGGGCTAAGTCTGTTTAATAAAATGTGGTATGTTTGTGTGGGAGACACTATTTATTAATAACTGACTGTAGCAGATCTAAAGAACATGTAAATAATACAGCAGTTCACTTGCAGTTTTTGATTTTGCTTTATGGATGCTCAGGGCTATCAATTTAAATCTTTGCAGTACTTCTGAAGTGGCAGAAAGCTTTCCCACTGATTGTGCTGTAGCCTATATGTTTGTTAATCTCCAGTCTGAGGAAAGGATGTTGTAACCTCCATGTGTGGGGTTTCATTCACTCAGGATAGCACTTGACCCGGGGATATTGGTGGTTTTGAACATTTGAAGGCGTTTAAGACTGCTTCATACAGTAGAGCACATTTGCTTTCACGTCTTTTCATGTTACATTGTGCTTTTGAATTAAAATGCAGACCAAAACTTAACAAAATATCAGTGAATTATTCTCTATCTTCACATATAATTGAGATGGGACAACTTTCCCAAACTTGACTATATAGTTTTCAAATAAATCACTTTATTGTTTAAATCACCAAATGAAAGACAATGTGGACATGTACAAACCCTACCTCACACCCAGTGGCAGATCATAGAAACCTGAAACATGAGCTGAGACATCAGAAAACTGTAAAAACACAATGATATGAATATAGTTTAGATGTTTTAACCATCAACCAGAAAAAGCACTATTACCAAACATTGTCGAAGAGGTCGACCCTAAACTGCCATCCTGATATGTAATCCATGCGCATCAGGTTTTAATTTTAATTTTGTTGAATTGGTGGTTATCAATCTATTCTAAGGTACATTAAATTAATAACTTAAGCCTTCATTTGTTTTAGGACAAGCTCAGAGGGATTTCTTCACAACCTGCAGGGTTTAGTGTTTGGATTAATGTTACAGAGCTAGTTTTCCAGCTGCTTTCATGCAATAATGTAATTTTATTTCCCTAATCTGTCTTTGTCATGCTGTGCTGCATAAATGTTAATGAAGAAACTGAGATAATATTTTCTGGAACAAGATAATGGAAAAGTAAATTTGCATTATGCAGTGTGTACCATCATAACAACGGAAAGCATATAGTATGGCTATACATGAATAAGACGGGGTGGCTTCACTTTCAGGGCAATACAGTGATGTCAAGTGTTTTTTGTTTTGTTTTGTTTTTTATACTACCACTACATATCTGGTGGTTGTTAGTGATCTTTTATCAGCTTGAACTGAAGGTACTTTGAGGTTCCTCCTTTAATTGGAGAAAACGTTTCAGTTGAGCTTTAAAGGTCTACAAGAATGCAAGTCTAGAATAAGGTAATTTGTTCGAAAACTCTGCCTCAGAAGGGCAATTTTTCACCTTGAAGGGATTACTGTTTTTTAAGTGCTGTCTGTTATTTTTGGTAGGCCTCGTCTCCTTATTTTTCAAGGCTGGACAAATGTAGCAAATATTAATAAGAGCACTTCCTAAAAATATTAAACTGGTTTAATACATACAGCATTCAGTAAATGGGTTTAATCTCTCTGACTTGACTAGGGGGAAACTCGTACTTTTACCTCTAATCAATAATTAATGCACAGTTAAATAATCTAATAATGAGTCTCAGTGCCTCAGCCTTATTAATTTAAGGGTTTCACTGATAATTAGAAGAACATTGAAGAACATGAAATCAAATTCTCAGGCACTATAAAGACTTACTGTTTTTCCATGTGTTTAATGCTGGCAGATTCATATAGTTAGTGGTTCAATGCAAATAATATATAATTTTAACCAAGGGTGAGGAACTCTCGAAGTATAACTCTTATCTGTTAGTCTGAAACACAACATGCTTTTTAATGATCACTTTTTGCACTAGAGAGTGATCATTAATTGATGTATAGTAATATGTGAGAAACCTAATGGGAGTCACTGGTAGTTATGAAATGATAATTAAGGGAGATCTTTGAGCATCATTATAGAGCTGTACATAAGTTCCTGTAGTTATAGTTTATATGTTTGATGTACCTCCTCCTACTTCATAGATCATTTCTAATTGAAGCAATTAGGGGCGAGAGCAGTGCACTCTGGGTCGTCTAGGGTTTTCCATATTTAAAGCTATAAATACAGTGTTAGAGTTGCGCAGGAACAATTATTTTACTATGTTACTTACCATTTCCATTAGTGCTCTTCAACCTAGAATTACACTACATTGAGAATCGTGAAATGTATATCAGTTATAACCTTCTGTAGTTCATTATAGACGTGTGTTTTTTACTCTTGTCTAATCTGTAATTTCCAAAGATACAGGGCCAGGATTGTATGATTTGTAATCTTCTCTGTCAACCGCAAGGCATTTGTTTCTGTTCTGTGTGCTTCAGCTGTAAAGGGATAGGACTGGATATTGTGCAGCAGTGGATAATTCTGTGGCCTTCTATCTCTGGAGGCCTGAGTTCAAATCCAGCTCAGTTTAACTCCCTATGGACATTGCAGTATTTTATATTAAAGAAGAAGAAAAAAATTGAAGATATCCACAGGATTGCATGCAGTTTGACATCGCTTGACAGCTGGTCTCAGCAGGGTTCCAGGCCTGAATGGTGTGGAGCACGAGGGAGAGGAACATGCACTTCCAGAGCTGTAATATTGTCTTGGTACCTCACCTTCTTTGAACCCTAGATAAAGAATCTGATCAATTCCCAGCCCTGAGAATTGGCCTATTTTTCTGAGCTTCTTAACATTTATATAATGGAGCAAAATGACAGTAAATGACTGCAGTGGTCTCTTATAAATTTGTTCCATCAAAATATTGGTTTCATCGATGGATACTTGTGACTTTTTATATTTTATATTTAGGCCTATTTGCCACTTCAGCTTTAGAATATAAATTAGCTTTTTTCCTGCAGTGGAAGAGTTATTTTTTTTCCACAAACATCATTCTTGTAGTTGAAACCTCAAATACAAAGACAACAAAGCCGAAAAAATGAATTGAGTAGGGTTTAATGAGAAGCCCTAAAAATACAATGCTTTTCACCCAGGAAACAGCACAGCCCTAAGCACATCATAGTCCTCTGAGCTGTGCATTTTGAGACCAAGTGGAAATAACTCAGCTTGAGCTCCTTGTTTCACTGCTTAATATGACACAACATGTAGTTTATTTTCTTCAAGAGAAAAGGATTAAAGTAGGTGTTCATTTTGAAGGCAGTGGATCAGCCTGCATTGTAACTGTGACAACACTTTTTAAATGGACACAGAAAAGCTGCAACTGTACTGCTCCAATTAATTTGAAGAACACTGTTTAAAGGGGGAGAGTGCAAACTTTCTATCATTTCATATGCAAGTGACCATCTGCTGCTTCGCCTTGTAGCTATAGTGCTCTTCAGGATACTCTGAGCCTTTAGTAGGAATAACGGAAAAGGAAAAGTGACACAGGAATGCTGAGAAACACTTACCCTGGAAACGGAATTATCTGAAACCCCAACCAGTCTTTTCAGCAAAATAATGATGGTATTCAGAGACGAGACTTGTATTTAAATAGCTGCTAAGGTTTTCGAAGGCAATGGAGGCTGACAAATGTCTCAATTTGTAAAAAGCAGGGAAAATGTGTTGTCAGGATATACCCAGACCAGTTGGAAGATTTGAATAATTGGAGCTCCTCTGCCTGCAGCCGATTTACTGCCTACTTACCGCGCTTAGTCTTTTGATAACATTTAATAAAATAATTGCTTTTACAGAAGCATCCACTTAAGCTTTCGGATGATACAGGCAGGCCTGAGGACTTTTCTAATGATGGTACAATACAGTGTGGCTAGATCAGGATGTTATTAAGTGTGGCAGAACATGATAAAACTACTGCTTCTACTTCCACTACTTGTTCGTGTATAAAAAGATGCAGAACCTGAAGCAGCAGTTGACGTAGACTTGAAACCTTGTCTGGATTGATAGGATTTGCATTCCCCCTGAACAGAAACATCAGTTAGAGTTTGATTGACATCAATTTATCAATTTATCAATACTGTTTTCAGTTCAGAGAAATTACAAAATCAGTATTTTGTTTATTATTTATGTATTCAATAGCAGACACCCTTGATACAGAGGGCGATTTCAAAACATTACAAAGTACAGTAGTACAATCGGTACAAAGCACAATAAGCATACATCCTAGTACAATGAGGTAACAAGTGCAGATATCATAGTTACATCCTGTGATAAAGGGAGGGATAGGCATAGGATAATTTGCAGTAAAACAAAAGGCGTGTTAACAATACATAAGTGGGCAGAAGTTATCTTCCAAATTGACAAATAATGTCCACACTACAGTAGGCAGTATAAGGTTCCCCATCATTAAAAGGCTGAGTTTTTAATATAAAGTCTTCTGTCACCCAGCATAATAGCAATCTGAAATTGTTCTGTATATGTGTGTATATATATATACTTAGTATACCTTGGTGGACTATACAGATTATACGAATTCCTTGGTGGAATAAGAGAGAGTAAAAAAACGTAAAAGGTTGTCCCACTCAAGGACTTCTGTAAATTACATCACTTCCCCCCCCCCCCACCTGATTTCCACTTGAGAGAGTTCATATAAAGATATTTTTTTAATTTTCAGTTTCACTTTTTGAATCTAAATGTAATTGATGTGCCACAAAACTTTACATCAAAGATAGTAACTCTGGGTTTAAAACACTGGAAAGTCTTCTGAAAAAAAGTTTCACATGACCTGATGTGTTGATCCTTTTGGCTTTATAGGTATGTTGGGACTACTTTATCATCCTTTTTTTGTGCCTCCAGCTCTGTTAAGTCTTGAAAGTATTTTTTCAACCACCTTTTTTTTTGGTACATATTTTGTCAAGATGTATTAAGGTTTATAGACACTGTTTTTGTTCTATTCATTTTTAATCTAAAGAGTACAAACCACTTACACACCATGTGATAGATTATGCAGTTTTGACCGGTTTGACCCCGCTCTTCATCTCTTTCTGTCCATCTCTATAATCCCTCCCCTGTTTCCATTTTTCAAAGTTAACAAAAATGAGTGTCGCATTTAAGGAAGATGAAGCTAAAATTCCAATGACTAAAAGAGCATGGCATAAGTCAAAACTCAGTTAATGGACCACATAGAATCACAGGAATCTATGATCATAACTGTCCAAATTTCAGCTCTTATTCCCTGTTGTCTGACACCAACACCCGCCAATTGATTTAAAAATAATAGAAAAGCACCACCACTGGACTCTGTTTAGCTTTATTTTAGCTTTACGCACATGCCTACCATAGCCAGAGTGGTCTCTCCGACTCTTTTTCCCCAAAGAGAAAATCGGAGAACTGTGGGATTTGTTTTAAAAATCCTTTTGTGGTCGGTTGCAGCTCTTGGTCTGAAAATAGTTTTCAGTGTGAGGAAGAAGGAAGGTCTACCGTGCTTCGAAACATTGCATCAGAACATGACTGGTGAATTCTGCTTCACTTCACAGAGTTTTAAAGTTAGCGTACAGTTCATGGCTTTCTGCTGTTCTGTGGGTTTTATATCTACATCTTATGTTCTGCTCGTAGCCTTGCCGTGCCGATAAAGATAGTTTTTGAATTTGAATTTGAAAAAGCACTTGTGTTTTCCCAGGAGGGAGAAATGTGTCTCAGTTTTTGTTTTGCTTTGTTGATGAAATTCTGAATTCTGGCATCTGGAGGATTTGAATAGCATAACCATCACTTGAACTAGTCAATGTGGCTATATGATTATCATTCCAGAAACTTTCATAGTGTTTTGGGGGGTGGGGGGGAATGCTCTGCGGTGGAGGGTTTTAATCAAATAACGTGGGGTGGAAATGCACTGAATGGAAAGAATACCACTCAATGGGAAATCATTTACATTCTTTGGAAGGACACCCTGTTTATACTAACATTATTCATGATACAGATCAGATCAAATCTTTGATAGCATCATTCACAGGGCAATCGGAATGATGGTTTATGCTCCTGCCACTTTGGCGTGAAGTGTACTTAAGGTTTCATTAAAAAAAAAAAAATTGCACTGGTATTATACAAGACTGTAAGTCGCAAGTTCGTTTCCTACCGATGATCCGATTTCAAAGTTTCAGAGGTAGAAGATATTAGTGAGGCAAAAAGGAGGAAGCTTACAGACTACTTCAAAAGGTAGGCTAGGTCTGCGTTAGTCACCACTGAGTCAGTACTTAACATGTACAGTAGGCTGGCTACCTGTTTGTTGCCACAGGGTGAGATTTGTGAAGCAAAAGCCTATGCTTTCGAAACGTTTTTATTCGTGAAAATAAATCACGAAATTTGGAACTGGACTCCTAGGTCTTTTGAACACTTAATTTGTTCTCAGGTACGCCAGCTTACTAGCATGTTCTAGCACCTACACGCCTGCTGTTCTGGAGTCCCGTTTCATATCGTATGGCAGCATTCGGCAACAGGCCGCCATCCAATTGTTTTGGCCTGTGGGTCGTGAAACACCCCCCCGCTCTTACCGGCGAAAATGCCGCCAGCACCCCCCGCTTTGCACGCTGCCAGCATCTAGAATGATTTTGATCAGAATTTTAGTGTTCATAGCAGAGGGCTCTCTCAACTTGTTATATTTTACAGTTTGTCAATTGATATGATTTTGTAGGCTTTGCATACACATGTGCACCCCTCGAAAGCCTGAAACCACAGAGCCCTCCCACATAACAAATCCCAATTTAACCCATGATATAGATGATATATTCTGGTGCACACTAGTGCAGTACTGTATCAGCATTCCTGGTCTTAGGGATTGCTGCCCGTTACTGGCAAATAAAGTATATGAGAGGTTCCCAGATAATGATTTTACTGGGATTCCATTTTGCTGGGATTGGTTGTAAATAGTTCACACATGCTCAATTGTGGCAGAGTGGTGGCATCACAGAAATCAGTGGATTGACAGTCAGAAGTATACACAATCCTTCTGTCTGAACTCGGTCCACTGGAATCTTTACGGTTTTCTTTGTAGATATCACTGATTAAATAAGCATAACTGATTCTGCCCAAATCCTAGCGCTTACCCTGAATCTGTTAAGTAACTCCTTTTCCAAAACCAACTGCAAAATATTGTGATTTTGCTATTTCTCTCTTACTGCAGATCAGTCACTAAACCAATTAAATGAGAAAAGCCCCAAATGCTGCCTCCCTAATCCCTAGCCTTAAAATCTACTATATTTCTGAAGACGCAATCATAGGAGATCAAGCTGGTACTATACCTCTTTAGACTCTGTAACTGTGCTGTATTATTTGTGGTTGAGATTGGGCCAGTGTTTTGTACTTCAGAAAAAAGACTGAAGATGTGTTGTTGGTGCTGTATTGTTAATTTACTCCTACTTGAGAAAGGAAATCTGTCAAAAAATATCTTTAAAGGGTTAGGGCCCTGCCCGTAGAAGTCATATCTGACCAATAGACTTGTACTGTTGAATGTTTCCTGGTATGGTATGCAAAGAGTTGCAAGTAGGAGGAATAAAGTTCACTTCAGTGTTGTTAAAGAAGCAAAGGCATTGTTGTAATCTTATATCCAAACACTGCAGAGATGGATGTGAACAGGAGAATTCCTTTGAGTTTTCTTTGTTTATTGGTAATTAACATTTCAAGGTACTGTTTATGATGAATATAAGACGTTTACACTTTTGTCTGAAATGAGTGAGTGAGCATTAACTATGTCTATTACACCTTGATTGCGAAGCTTAGTTTTATCGATTTAATTAAGGCTGGGCTGTTCTGCCCTTCTCTTTACCTTAGAAATTCGATTAGTACTGTACTACCTTTTGAATTCGAATTCTACTGTTGATCAATTAGACCCCGTTCACATTTATTAGGCCGGCCCTTTTTTTTTGACACCCCGTTCACATTTGTGGTTTTAGGAGGCCTAAGTGCGTTCACATAGGCGGGTGAAAAGGAGTCCTAAACGAAATGCATGGCGGGAATTAAACACATCTGCTCAACAAACCAGTGACGCATGACATTAAGTCTGCTTACAGGTGTATGCAATGTATTTATAATCACAACTTATTAAAATATATACACCGATCAGCCATAACATTATGACCACCTGCCTAATATTGTGTAGGTCCCCCTTTTGCCCCCAAAACAGCCCTGACCCATCGAGGCATGGACTCCACTAGACCTCTGCAACAATGCTTAGGTAGGTGGTACGTGTCAAAGTAACATCCACATGAATGGCAGGACCCAAGGTTTCCCAGCAGAACATTGCCCAAAGCATCACACTGCCTCCGCCAGCTTGCCTTCTTCCCATAGTGCATCCTGGTGCCATGTGTTCTCCAGCGACGCACATGCACCCAGCCATCCACGTGATGTAAAAGAAAACGTGATTCATCAGACCAGGCCACCTTCTTCCATTGCTCCGTGATCCAGTTCTGATGCTCACGTGCCCATTGTAGCCACTTTCGGCAGTGGACAGGGGTCAGCATGGGCACCCTGACTGGTCTGCGGCTACGTAGCCCCATACGCAACAAACTTAACTTTATTCTGCATACATACATACATACATACATACATACATACATACATACATACATACATACATACATACATACACAGACACGTCAAGCAATCCAGAAAAAATACATTTGTAAAGTGGATTTTTAAAATCCCTTTTTTAACCATATGCATCTATTTGTTTCCTTTTCAAAACCAAACTTCATGGTTACAATTCAAAAATGCTTACATAGCCAAACTGGCAGCCACAATTATTTCCAGTTTTAACTCTGGCTGGGACATTAGACTTCCGAGCAGATATGATGTGAATTTGGAGCAAGGCCTAGTAGTTTCTGTATGTAAATGGTATTAAGGATGTTTGTTAGGTATCTGTCAGTTACCATAATAAGCCCTCTGGTCCTCGCAGTCATTTTCTGCAGGCCTCCCCTGTTTGAAGCCATAACTCTTCCACTCTCCGTTCTTCCCTTGGGATCAGAATTACTTTGTAAGAATTTGAGGAGGATTAACATTGTCTGATGCATTAAATAGTGGTCAACCAGCTTTTAGGTTTACAGTTTTAAGTGGTGGATTTCAGATTTGGATTTTTATTTATATATTTGTTTTAGAACATGTGTAAAAACTATTTAAAACCATGATATAACCTACTGTTTACTGTGACTGTTTACATGCAATCAGTTTTTAGCTGAATACTCAGTACTGTAAATTTTATCAATCATGTTAACAGCTTATTCAAATATGATCAGTACCAGTAAGACTTTGCATATTCAGATAAGATATGATAAGATATGTAGTGGATTATTACAGAAATTTTAGATGTAAACATCTTATTCTCTCACTCACTCACACATATATTATATATTATATATTTTGTAGGAAATTGGCCTTGTTCTGTCCACTTTTATTTTGTTGAAACAGCAATACTAGATGGTTTGTCATGACAAGCATAAGTCAATCTAAACCAGCAATAATGCATACAAAACAAAGCACAGGATTACTTGTAACTCCTAAACTCCCTCACCAAACTAAAGCCCATCACTTTCTAATATAGGAACCTCACACAATCAGCAACAAGTGTTTGACATTATCCTGCTGAGTGACTTACCTGTGCAGACCCAGCTCTGTCCTGAGACCTGTTGTGTTAAGTATCCGCCTTTATTATATAATATGTAATGTGTGTGCGTTTTAATAACGAAAGAGACAGTTATCTGAGGTTCTCACACTTATAGATTTCTCCATGGTGGGTTTACTCAGGATTTAATTGCTGGTCCTTACATGTTTTTTTTTCTTTTGAGAAAATCCTTATTTTGAATAATTCATATGCACACCTTCAGTTTAGAAATTCACTGTTTGACCACCTAAACACCACATTTTGGCATGCGTACGATATTTTTCATGGTTAGATGTATGTGACTGTCTAGCTGCCTGCTCATTTTTCATGTTTAATGTAGCAACCTTGTAGCTCTTGCCAAAGAGTATTGTAATCCCTAAGAGCATGCTGTCGAACTTCCTCAAATAACTAGTGTTTGTAAATCTGAATAGTATATAGAAATAAACCCATTTGGATAATTGGAAACGTGTTGTGGCAGCTAACCAGTATGTAAAACATGAATCAATCAAATAAAAAATTAAATGTTATTAATTAAAAGTATTTATCTAGAAAAGTCAGTTACAGAGCATCCAGAGGCAGGCAGGGAAATCAAAACTATATATCTGTCAGTTTATAGGCCTCATGTGTGTTTTTATAATGATCAGTCATGGGTCTAAAAAATTATTTATCAAGAAATCAGTCTCGGTTACAGAACATCCAGAGACCGCAAGAGAAATCACAACTAGCTATTGATCTGACTGAAGATCATTCCCTAATTAATATCATGTATTTGTATCCCCATCCGCGTCAGTCTGAGAAATTCTATACATGCCTCAGTAGTGTCTGCAGCTGGAGGGACTGCTTCCCTCAAGCATATTCTTCATTTTGTGGTGGAGCTTGAAGTCCTTCTCCAAAAGGCACACATCTCTGAGGAATTGCATCAGAGTTATATAAAAAAAACATCATTACTATGTCTTGACAGTTTCACTGTTGCATGGGCAGATGATGAATGCAATGTATGTTTCTGTGAAGCGTAACTCGTGTCTTATTGAAAAATCTTCAAGTTAAGTTTAAAATACAGTTACTGGAGTGGATGGCTGGGTTGTCTTTGTGACTAAGGCATTTGACACCAATGCTGTTGACATGAGAATATTCCTGTCTGCACTACAAATGCTAGTTAAATGGAAAAAGAACATCCACCAGGTTGATGGTGATTGGATTCCCTGGTGATTTAAAATAAATGTGGATAGTTTAAAACGTTTTTGATAATTTTGTTAATGAAAATACTTTTTTTTTTTTTCTTGAAATAACATTTAAATACTTTTTTGTCTCTGTGATATACACTCACCTAAAGTATTATTAGGAACACCTGTTCAATTTCTCATTAATGCAATTATCTAACCAACCAATCACATGGCAGTTGCTTCAATGCATTTAGGGGTGTGGTCCTGGTCAAGACAATCTCCTGAACTCCAAACTGAATGTCTGAATGGGAAAGAAAGGTGATTTAAGCAATTTTGAGCGTGGCATGGTTGTTGGTGCCAGACGGGCCGGTCTGAGTATTTCACAATCTGCTCAGTTACTGGGATTTTCACGCACAACCATTTCTAGGGTTTACAAAGAATGGTGTGAAAAGGGAAAAACATCCAGTATGCGGCAGTCCTGTGGGCGAAAATGCCTTGTTGATGCTAGAGGTCAGAGGAGAATGGGCCGACTGATTCAAGCTGATAGAAGAGCAACTTTGACTGAAATAACCACTCGTTACAACCGAGGTATGCAGCAAAGCATTTGTGAAGCCACAACACGTACAACCTTGAGGCGGATGGGCTACAACAGCAGAAGACCCCACCGGGTACCACTCATCTCCACTACAAATAGGAAAAAGAGGCTACAATTTGCACAAGCTCACCAAAATTGGACAGTTGAAAACTGGAAAAATGTTGCCTGGTCTGATGAGTCTCGATTTCTGTTGAGACATTCAGATGGTAGAGTCAGAATTTGACGTAAACAGAATGAGAACATGGATCCATCATGCCTTGTTACCACTGTGCAGGCTGGTGGTGGTGGTGTAATGGTGTGGGGGATGTTTTCTTGGCACACTTTAGGCCCCTTAGTGCCAATTGGGCATCGTTTAAATGCCACGGCCTACCTGAGCATTGTTTCTGACCATGTCCATCACTTTACGACCACCATGTACCCATCCTCTGATGGCTACTTCCAGCAGGATAATGCACCATGTCACAAAGGTCGAATCATTTCAAATTGGTTTCTTGAACATGACAATGAGTTCACTGTACTAAACTGGCCCCCACAGTCACCAGATCTCAACCCAATAGAGCATCTTTGGGATGTGGTGGAACGGGAGCTTCGTGCCCTGGATGTGCATCCCACAAATCTCCATCAACTACAAGATGCTATCCTATCAATATGGGCCAACATTTCTAAAGAATGCTTTCAGCACCTTGTTGAATCAATGCCACGTAGAATTAAGGCAGTTCTGAAGGCGAAAGGGGGTCAAACACAGTATTAGTATGGTGTTCCTAATAATCCTTTAGGCGAGTGTATACCAGGACAGAGAGATACAAGTTTTCAACTTTGAAGGGAACTTACTTTCAGTTTGGCTCTCTTGTGTGGGGAAATATGCAAGTGCTTAATTTCCTCTTGGCAGCAGACAAACTGTACTTCCTTAAGTTTCACATTTGCCAGTGGAAACCACGACAGGTTCTTAATGTGTCCCACTTGAAAGCAGGTCTCTCATAGTCATGCACGGGTAACTTTACAGTGGTTAAGAAACATAAATACATTCCCGTACAGGGTACAGTTAAGCCTTCCCCAATACAACATTTGTAATAGACCTTGCTTCTCTGCATGGTTACTTGTGTTTGAAGTCACAATAAAACTGTGCACTGGAATCAAAAGGCAGTTTGTGAAAATGGTCGACTAAGCAATCTCATTTTACTGCCTCATTCCACAAAAGTGTTTTGATGTAATTACACAAAACCATAACATGGAAGCTGTTTTTTTTGCACACTGAATAATTAGCAGTCCTGCATTTAGATCATCCTTCTGACAGTCTACACAATACAAACATGGCTTACAATTGCAAATCTCTTCTGTCCAGTCTAGCATATTTATTACCATATTACATAATATGTTACAGCCTCTTGAAATGTTTTAAATCTGTCAATGCTCTACTTTAATGTGAGCGCATACTTTCCAGCATCGGTTCAGAGGCAGTGTAACAATTTTTGCAGGTTTCATTAATTCTTCGTGCTTGTGTGTAACCCTACTTTATTCTCAGAGAAACATGCCATGATATTCATAATGCAATCAATGTAAGTCTTCAACTGATTTGGCTGATTTTAATAAATAAATGTATGCATAAAATAATGCATATCATAGAAAAATACAGCTACATGACTAAATATTCTTTAAATACTCTTTGATACAACACATTGATCAACATTAATATTAGTCAGATATTTTTAATTAGGCCTCTTTATCCAAGTCACCTTTTGAGATACATTAGCAATATGAACTCTGTATGGATAATTATAGTGTAGTTATGTAATATTTTCTAGGTATGTAGGAATAAAACATCTAGTCTTTATTTACTTACTTTATTTACTTATAAATGATCCAGTGCCGTATCTGGGATCACAGAATTACAAGTACTTCACAACTTTATTAGACGTATGACTAATGTCTATTCTATGTCATGTATTAGACTGTACTGTCTAGGCTTCTATAATATAGGCAGTTTTGCCTACTTTTTTAATTACATTTTCTTAACAGCTATATTTACTCAGAGGAACTAACCATCTATTTTATATCATAATAGTACAAGATGAAATTAAATGCTTTATTTTGAAAAATTATGTTCATGTGTACCTCAGAGATTTAGAAGATAATGCATATGTTAATTGGATTGAATTTAATGCTTTGTAGAGGTGTGAGGAGTAGGTGTTATTTCGGTAATACAGCAGTCACACATCCGCATTACAACTCTTATTTGAACACTTGTAAATGCATTTGTGATATGTATGAAGTTGATACATTATTAAATACAATACAAAGGCCTGCATGTCACTTTAAAGCCTTTTACTGAAATGCATTTTCTTTTGACCTGGAGTCTGTTAGTCATGTGGGATTCTGCTTCAGCACACTCATTTGCTTCTTGGTGCTGTTCTGTAAATGTAAATATTTAATCAGTGTGATGCGTTTGGCGACATTCTCAAAACGAACTTGATTGTTCAGGCGGTTTTAATGGCTCCACGGTCTTCTGTTGTCAGAGAATATTGTTCATAGGCCCCCGAAGGCAAGAGGTGCCGGTTAGTCACTGTGTTTGTGTCAGTGCGGGTTGCGCTGTGCATGTGACTGTTCTGCAGTGAAGGCCCTTAACATTGCTACAGTCTAGACGAGTCCAGAGCAGATCTCAGACCTACTGTGTGTGAGGGTCACAGCAACATGCCGCCTTAGCCATCTCTCTGCCCTTACATGTGATTCTTTGTGTGTTGGGTCAGGTCCTTCTCACAGGTTGGGTCACAAGTGTCAGGTGTCAGAAGCATCATCCAGACTGAGTACATTGAGAACTGACATTCAGGATCTTGGAACTCGTGGGACCAGATGTCTCTTGCGGTCTTTATTTACGGGTGCAGGAGCAGAACTTTTGTAAATGTCTTAAACTGGGAATGTTTCAGCAGACAAATAATAGAATAATAATAATAATAATCCCCAATAAATAGACAGAAGCTACAAACACTAGCTTTTGCATTTTTGACACATATGTTGAGACTTTGCTGTTTGACATATAGCCTATGGGCCCTTGACTTGCATTGTATTGCATTCCTGATATTAATTTCAGCTTCATAGTATTGCATCTCCTTTGCCATATGCTAAACCAACTAGGGAACTTTATTGCATAATGTGTGTAATAGGCCTATATATTCAGGTTTGTCAGTGTAAGAATAAAAAAGCAAAAAACACTTGGGTTTGAAGGGAAAAACACTTTGAATTTTTCATGCTGTTCAGAAATTAGTTTTTAGTCTTTGCCAGCTCTTGCACCAGAATTTCAAGAATATTTTCATCATGTGATTTTACAGCTTTCCGTTTTTTCTCATTTTTAATTATAGTGGACCCTCTTAATGTAATTGAACCCTTTGAAATTTATTTGAGGTACAGTTTTATGGCATTTTGACTTGTTTGCTTTATAATTATAATATTTTAGTTGAACCTTAATTAATGTACCATTCAGGGGCAGACAGAGCAATCTAGAAGGTTTACGGCAAACACACAGTCTAAGTTTAACTCACAATAATTGTATGTCAGTCATACAAAAGTAGAAACGTGTGAAAAGATTGTTTCCACTGCTGCCTGTCCAGCAAATGAAACGAATTACATAATAGTAATACATTTTTTAACCCCAAAACTTAAATTAGCTTTTCAGCATCATGCTTCTTTTATGTCATCTGTTCTTTTGAGATCCACACCAAACTGCAAAGTGGATTTCACTGTAGAGTTTTCTAAATCCTCATTTGGAATCTGTCATTTTCATGGTGGGGAGTTCAAGGTTTTTCCACAGTGTGGGCACCCTTCCCAGCTATGGGATTTTTAGCAGCTGCTCATCCATCTGACAATTTCATCGCATCAGGCTTGGTTATATCTTAAGGTCAGATTGTTGAGCTGCAATTCTACTGCTAAAATAATAGCCAACTTTCTGAAATATAGAAAAGGCTTTTAAAGGAAGTGATGAATAGTGATGAACACTAGACTATACGTTTCCATATGTCCTGAGGTCCTAGTTTTTTCCCCCATTTTGGGCTTATCGATCAAAGTCTCTTGCAGGATTTTAATCATTTTCTCTATATTTCCTACAAAGTTGCTTTATTTGAGCAGAAATATGTGTATTCATCACAGTTTTGCTTGAGTTTTTGCTGTATAATGTTCTTACGGTTATACAGATAAAGAAAAATGAGAATGTAACCTACAGCTTTCGAAAGGAACACAAGACACTATGACTGTTAATGACCCCACTTGATCTGGTCTGTTCAAGTGTTATTATGAACACAATCGAGCAGCTCACTCATATCAATACTAAATATAATATTTTGTATTTCCTTTTTTTTCCTTCTTATTTATAGTTTGTCCTCTTAATATTCTTGGCTTTCCAAGTGAAATGCAATTTATTTTCCATTAAATCCTCTGGCAATCCTAATTCCATAGATTAAACAGTATGCTTAGTTTATGATAAATGTAAGTACAGGCTGGTCTTTTTCCCAGGAAACTATAGACATGAACTGGTCACATTCTAAAGCTGATGTAATGGATTTTCTGGATTTTCAGCTTGTTTATTTTTGGTTCCTCTATTTCCAGATGAGATGTACTGTGAATCAGAAGGACTGACCGTGGACATCAAACATTATCTGGCAAACTTTCATAAAATCTGAGATGTTAACCCTAGAGACAGTCCACTAAAGTGCAGATTAGTCTTTTCTGAATTCCTGCTGTCATTATAATACTTAAGTAATAATCCTCTCTCCTGCTCCGTTGGTCCCTTTTTGTGTATTGAAGTGGCATGATACAGGTTGTACTGGCACTGAGTGACTTAGTGGCTCATTGCAGTTCAGTGTAGATTGGTTATTCTGGGTCTTTTTTCCAGGGCCCTTAACACCCTTACGGCAGTTACAAGGAAATCTGTACATGTATGTATTTGTGCTTTTAAACATTACTCCGTGAGAGTCATTTTCATAAACTTCTACCATTGTGCTAATCAAAAACCTGTTTTCATAATGACGACAAAAACACAAAGAATTGCTGAAAGGAAATGAATACATTTTTCAAAATTGCCCCATAAGTCAGTTATTTTTCATCTTTTGCAAAAAAAATTTCAGTAACACTTCAAGAATTTGAAAAAATATGTATTCATCGATTTATGTTGTACTGAATAGGTTGTATTTGGCTACTGTATTTTGTAGACTTAAGTCTAAATGTAGTTGTCTTTCTGAACCTTATTTTTTGAAATACTACATCAAATGCTTTCTGAAGTGAGTGTTAGCCAACAGCATCAGTCAGGTTACCAAACCTGGTTCGGCCTCGTCACTGACTTCCTCAAAAAGGAACCAAAAGGAAATGCCTGCTTCATGTTTTGCAGCACAACACAGCTTGCTTGCAGAAATTGAATTGTGGCATTTTCTGCCAAGTATATCTGTGCCACATGATTCAAGTTAAAGTGATTGCCTTAATTTTGTAACACCCACATTTTATGCAATTTGAAACTCCTACAGACCAAATAACAGAGACCAAATTCTAGTTTAGCTGTAAGTATATTACCTGTGCTGTTCAGATTTCTTGTCTTAATTGTTTTTGTAAAGTTTAAATGTGTTTCGATGGGTAAAAACAACCAAAAAGGAACAGTGGGGTGTATAATCTATGAATGCAGTGATTTGTCTGATGAAAAAATGGATTAAAAAAATGATGTGACATCAGATCATACTGTCTATGAACTCCCCTCCCCCCTTTTTTTTGTCTTTTACTATTGGTAGATGAGAAATTATTCTCTTCCATCAGTTTCTTTTATCTTTTTTCCTGTTATTGAGGTTGCGCATAGATGTTACATCTAGCTAAAAAAAAGTGCATTTGCTTCACTCTCTCCTCGCAAAAACAACCAAAACCGTTAACCTTATTTACGTCAACACATTTAAATTAAACGCCCACACATACAGTTTTCATATATAGAAAGGTAAGTCTTTAACAAGTTGCGTATTGGACCGGAGGTCAGGTGGTGTCTGGAGATTGTCTTGTATTGTAATTTTGAACAGCAGTGCTCTACCAGCATTGATGCATTTCTTTAATGGTTAGGGCCTCTACATTCAGAATTAAATGCTGTGGTTCAAAGCGGAAAGCCCATTTCATGGTGTGCCTAGAGTCCTGACCCTAATCCTGTGGAACACCTCTGGGATGAACTGAAACAGCGATACTCTTTCGCTACACTGAAAACTGTGCTGTCAGAGGAGTGTCGCACCATTCCTTCAGCCAATCAAAAGCTGGTGGAAAGTTTCACTTCTAGGAATGTAGGTGGGCCAACACCCTGTTCAAAACATGAACACCTGCCTAGTTGTTTTGTCTGTTGTACCCCATGTAGATGTGTGTACGCAGTATAGCTTACAGACCGAAAGCTGTAGCTCTATAAAAGTGGATGTGCAATTGGGCTGAGTAGAGTACAGGCTGTTTTGAAATCAGTAGTAATCAAGCAATCCTTACAGATCACCTCCGAGACTGCGTACAGTTGCTGTAGCTCTGTTAAATTCTGTGGCAACCTCCGTTGAGGGTTTCTCTTGGCAAACTTGTCAGGCTATAAAATTCACAAGTACCTGAACACATCAGCGCACACACACCCTGCCTTTTTACATGCAAATAAAGACACGGCATGAGCTTTCATCTCCCAGTCGGCTGACTGAGAGCGTGGCAGGCAGTCAGGTTTGTTTAAAATGAAGATCTCGGCACGTAGACGATTGTGTATTGTGACTAGATGACAGTATAACCCAGCTCTGTTTATTATACTCTAGTAAATCCATGCTGAGATGAATCTTAGATATTGCGTTTTGAGGATAGTTGTCAGAGTGTTAAAATTTTAACTGTGATGTTGGTTTCAGATTCTGTGTAGTGTTTCAGTTATAATGGTACAATTTTACATTCTTATGAATGGAGTTAACATGGCTCAAGTAATCCACACACTCCTACTTCCCTTCCTGTTTTCTTTTCATTACCTTGATAAGGTTCATCTCAAACCATCGCAATATCAGGGGGTTAGCTCAATGGCGTTCCATTAGGTATTAAATATTTACATTTGAAAAACGTTTACTTGACAGAAAAATAATAACAAATTAAATACTCCTGCAAAGTTATTTGCTCTGCCATGAAACATTTCAGAGCGTTACAGTGCTGGTTGTAGCATACATAACGAAGGAGGAAATTTAAGTAATGACTTGCTAGCCATTTAAGCTAGACATTAGACTCTGGACTGTTGGAATTGCTACTTCATTTGAAAATGCTTTTATCTGGAAATGAATCTGACTCATTACAGAATGAAAGAAGGTTTGACTGGATGTTTTACTGTGCTTAACTCACTGGCCATGGCATTGGTGAAAGTGTCAGGTGTCATATCTTTAGGGCTATGTTGTTATGTCTCCTTCTAAAAGTCCCACTTAATTCTCTACTTTGAATGCAGTTGTGTGGGATGAGATGACGGGTGAATGTGTAACCTTTTCACAATCGTATTAGAGCAGCATCTGGAGGTATTCACTTGGCTTATAAATTCTGCCAACTTTACCTGTTTTTGAAGTTCCACAGAAATATAAAACAAATAAGGCTTCATATTTTCTTCTGATTGAAAAATCGTGTTTGACTCCCTTTTTCAGTGTTTACAGATGCTTTTGCTTGCTGTGCTTCTAAGAATAGTTCATGCACTGTTTGAGGGAGAAAAAATACAATACATCTCCACAGGTGGTGTTGTCCATATGTTTATTCATAAAAGATTTATTTAACCGCAGTTCCACAAGCTCAACTCTACTTCCACTTTATCACAGACCGTGTCTCACCAAAGCACTTTGACTTTCACTACGACAGAATTTTGTATAAAACTGATATTGGCTCATTTTTAATGACTTACATGTCTGACATGGTGAGTGGTATTATTTTAGAGATCTTGAAATGGTACTGTGTGGAAATTCCTCACAACCTTTTTACTACATGTTGTTGGTCTTAAGGCTAGCTTCTGCACACTCTTGCAAAACATTAAAGTCTAAATTATTTATTCCCCCTGGGTAATAGTACTGAAGGAATATAGCTTTAGGACAGAGTATCTTACATATAAAAAAATTAAATCCCTTTCTGTCGGTTTTCCTCCAGAGTCATGAACAGTGGATTAAATGAGCAGTTTCTTTACTACATCCCCATACAATCCAGCATGGTGAAACATTTGGAGCTACTTTGCTCTATAAAAACAGGGATTTGAATGTGATTTGCTATCCAATTGGCTTTGGGTTTGGGATTGGAAGAACTGTCTTCAAATGGTGCTTTTTTTTCAGACAGCTGAGCAGCTCTCCAGATGGGATTACAGTACTCAGTAAGATTTGTAGCTGGGTATGTTTTGTCTGATTAAGCTTTATCAGCAGCTATAAACTGAGCTCAGACACATTTATGCAATTACATTAATCTGAGAAACAGTATGCAGCTTGACTTCCTAGAGGGTGGTACTAAATCCCCAGGAATCGAACTAGGGGTATGACAGTATTGTGTCCTTGAAACCATCCCCTTTAGTTTTGTTTGTGTCTTTTATTTCAATCAAAGAGTTTCATTATTAATGTTGGTTGATGTCTACCAATGTAAATATTTAATTATATTTGTACCGAATAGCCTTTGCATTGTATTACTTATTATCGATGTGGAGGTGTGTAACTGCATGTGAATTTATATTTATAACAAAACTGTTCCAACACAACATTCATCCTTCTCTTTACTATTCCTCTGCAAATTTCCATTTTTAACTATGCTCATGAGATGAGATCGTTTTGCCAAATATTGAATATTTAACATTTGATTCATGTATTAACACCCAATTTTGAAAAATAAATAAATGAAAAACACCGGTTGTATTTAATTTTGGGCCACCACGTTCCCTGATGGCAGGTTTAATGTGCTGCAAAATGGTTTCCACAAAGAAGAAAGGGTGGAGAAGTCAATTTTATGAAACTATGCAATCATTTTCTAAATAAATTGAAGGTAGACTGAACATTGAACAAATCCCTGAATGGAGTAAGTTTTTACTGGACTCTTGCTTTCTCTGCTGATATCTCCCTCTCACCCTCGCTCTCTCCCTTTTAAAAAAAAAATAACCTAGAGCTACATGCATTTCTCCAAAGTAGTTATTTGGCATCTGTGCTTTGCAGCTGTTTTGCATCTATTTATTCCAAACGTGCATATGTGAAATCCTGTAACACTGCAGTTGTCAGTCCCTAGCAGTGCATTGTAATCAGGCAGATGTACTGGTACGCATCTCCTGTTTACATGCTTCATAAAATAGCAAGGGCTTGTGAAATTTGAATATCTTTGCAATTTCAGTGTACCTAGTTTTATAGGAGTGGCTTGATTGACATATTGCGATTTTCCTGTCATGTTGGTAATTCAAATGTACCTGTCATGATGGACTGTCACCTTCAAACAATTGATGCACATTGATACTTATTTACCTGTAATACTTTCTACATTCCCTAATATGAATACTACATAAAAACCATTAAACTTCTAACAAAAGTGGCTTTTATTTAGAGTTCAGCATTGTTGCATCTTTCTTGTGCTTCTTTGGAACTGTGAGAGCAAACCGACCAAGATCACAAAATCAGAATGAGGTGTGTTCTTTCTTTATGCATAATTAGTATTATCTGATGAAAACAGAAGGTACTCTGATAAGCAGGTTTTAGGTATTTTCTGCCATCCCCCCTGATCAAGTCAAGAAAAAGTGAAAAGGAACAGTGGCACACATTCTGCTTTACCCAAAACAGACAGCTTGATTTATCCCGACTGGTACCTACACCTCAGTGGCATTAATATGATTAAGCCCCTTTTCCATATTTCATATGCTACCTCATTGCCTGGAGCGGATTACTTAGCACTCTGTCTCCGGTGGTGTCAGAACAATTGGGGAGCAGTCCACTGACTGGCCCTGGAACTGAAAACTTCCTGTCACAGCAGTATTCACTAGTGACATGGAAGCCCACAACACACAGGTCCAAGTAAGCACTTTTGAAGGGCATTGTCTTGCTCTTTCTCCCTCGCTTTCTCTCCCTCCTTTGCGAACATGGCTCTCTAGAATACATTACTAAACCTTCTGGTGTCTGCCCACTGAAAAGCTGTACAGCATATTTCCCTGGCACTATTTTATTTATTTATTATTAGGATTGCTTGACCATATGGACGTGGCTGATACTGGGACTACAAAGTATTTCAAGATGTAGTAAAGTGCAAGTGCAGTGAGGATCTGAAGTATCACTCTTACAACATCCTTCTCTTTACTCTATTTTTGCTTACATTTAAAATTATTCTTCATGTCAACAGCTACGTCTGAAAGTGAACCTTGCATGCCAGTCAAACCACAGCTAAAAACATACTCAGTCTTTTATATGAATTCATGTTTAGAGAAGAAGTTGGTGGCATTGAACATCTCAAATGAAATGCAGAATGCCTAAGCAGTCAAAGGAGTCAAAAATCCACTTTTTAAAAATGATACATTTATGTATTTATCCTGTAACTTAATGCCAGTATCCGGAAAGGCCCCATCAACAATCTGCCCATTATCTACTATAGCAGATCCAAGCCCCTTAGTATGCATTTGTGTCAGAGAAGAAGTATGGGTATATAAATAATATTCTCTGTAGATCGGTGTAAGCCAGGAAGCCGTCTCTCTATAGGACTCTATAGGATTTATTTTGATTTGTTTTTGTCTTTTGCCTTTTCAGAAGGACTCCATGAAAGATGACAGAAGAGGTTATTGTTATAGCCAAGTGGGACTACACGGCGCAACAGGACCAAGAACTTGACATCAAGAAAAATGAACGTCTGTGGCTCCTGGATGACTCCAAAACGTGGTGGAGGGTAAGAAATGCATCCAATAAGACGGGCTACGTTCCGTCTAACTATGTGGAACGCAAGAACAGCCTGAAGAAAGGATCCCTTGTAAAAAACCTTAAAGACACACTAGGTAAGCGTTTTCACTTCCCCAGTACTCTGCACTGTCATATCTGGATCATTCAGTCACAATAAATCAGTATAATACGTGTGTGCATCTGGAACATAGCATGCTGAGTCAAATGCTTTTGAAGTTTAGATGTATTTATTTGTTTATTTCGATAGCGTTAATACACATTTTAAACCATCATCCATTCTGGTTTATGAAAAATGACAGTACAATACCCGCTGTTTGCCTGGTCTAGAATAAGGTGTTTTTTTTTTTTAATTGTCTGATAAGGATATGTTTGGAAACGACAAGAAGCCAATTGCCCGTCTTTTAGTATTTGTCTTTCTCTGTGACTTTTATTTTTGCCAAACACACACACACACACACACACAGACATACACAAGATTTTTCTGTTTCTGCTGCATCTGTCAAGCGTGGCGTGGTAGGGAAGCTGCCCTGGGGGCTAGTCTGAAGAGGATATTACACTGATAGCAGTGTGTTAAAACTAGTCATTCAAGTGAAAGAGGAGTATTAGAAAGATGTCTGATATGACAAATGCCGCAATGTCTGTAATGCACTTTTTCCCCCTTGTCACACATCATCAGACTGCTGATGTTGAACCAGCACTTCCCAAAGTTTGCATTAAACCACAAGTGCGCAATCCCATTCTCTTCGCGGATGCAAAAGTTATAATATTACCCCATTGCCAGTGTACAAATAAAATCTGATGGTGCATACTAAAAATGCCTGTTAGTTTAATACATTACAAAAAATTGAAGGTGAGCACTACTTTTATCAATAGTATCCTTGTGAATGGGCATGATTAGTTGTTCCATCCAGATATAGGGTACCTGTATTATTTCTCTTTTGAAAATGGAGATGCATTTGAGAACTTTTTTCCTATATAGCACATGATTTCAAAGATGATTAACAGAACAACTGGATGAGAAATATGGATAGAAATATATAAGTTCCCCATCTCTGTTCCACACCTTTCCCTGTTTTATATGTTTCTTTGTAGTAAAAATAGTTGATGACACCACACTATAGATAACCTGGTTGTAAATGCTTCTCTGAACAGTACATACAACCACAACTTAACAGAGAAACTTGAAATATATTGTGGCAGTGTTCTTCAAGAAAAACAACCTAAAGCAGTTTCAGTTTTTTCTTCTGTGTGGCTAGAATCAAAAGCTAAATAGCAAATGTAAGCTTTGTTCTTCAAAAACACTGCTGCAGGTTATGCACTTTGATTTTTGTCATTGAGTGACATTTCCATCTGTAAAATAAACAAGAATGAACGATTTTATGTGTGTAACAACTCTATTTTGTATTAATGATTTATATTCCTTGTCATCAAGTTATCAATATCAATTAGTTTTGAGCTACAAAACAATAAAGCTACACTTTGAAGGAACAACCCTTCAAGCTAGTTGTTCAGTGGAAATGCTGAAAAACACTGACACAAGTACTACCAAAAAAGTCTTGCCTATTAACCAGAGATCTTTTACCATTCAAACCGCAGTATAAATGTGTGCTTTTGTTTGCACAAAATGTGGACCCCACAGAGATTGATTGATATTAAGTGTAGTTTGTCACAGTTCTGACTTTAATTAATGGAAAGGCCTGAAGTCTGTGTAAAGTTATTAATTATTAATTAAAATTTGCTTGAGCTTTTGTGTTTAATTATCCTTTTGGGTCATTAATCATGAGAAATGCATGCGCAAAAGACCACATCGATCTGAACTGCAGTGGTTGATAAAGCATTTCCATACCTGCGATGGGAATAATGACCTGTAATCTTGATTTTTGTCAACTGTACTTCAGCAGGGCAAGTGGCAAGAGAATTGTGCTGTATTAGAATTAATAGGCTGCTCTGCCATTTCTGCCTGGTAGTTTGACCTTGTAATGAAATATCAGTGTTCCACTCAACAAGTTTCCCATTTAGAGCTTTGTTGACCTGAAAAGAGCATTAAGGTCACTATAATAGAAATGTTTGTGCCGTCTATTATTCACTTTAACTCAGATGGCTGAGAGAATTATATACTGTACAGATTCATTGACAGATCCAGCACATATTTTACAAAAAGAACCGGCATGCATCTGACATAATTGAAAATATTAATATCAGTGAATAATGTCGAATTAACCATTTGGTCTGTTCAGGCTGAGGTTTCAGGTTTTTGTAATTGAAAAAGGTGTTCCCTTATTATAAACCTACAGGTAGTGGACAAAAAAATGTTAAACACCTAGGTAAATGAGGGTCACCAAGTATACTGAACGCAAAGGCTTCCACACAGGGGTGTTTCATGTGTTAATTAAGCAAATAACAATCCAGCATGCTTAGGGGTCATGTATTAAAATTCTGTACAAAATTCCTCTTGCCTCAAATTGTCTGAAATGGCTAAAAGAGGAGCTCTCAGTGACTTTAAAAGAGGGGTGTTTGTTGGGGTACATTTGGCAGGAGCTTCAATGACCAAGATAGCTCAACTGATGTTTCATGAGCAACGGTGTCTAAGGTGTTAGCATGGAACTCCTTGGGAATGACATAATCGGCAAAGGGCAACAGTGGGCGGAGATAAATACTCCAGGATCGTGATATCTGTGCATTCACTTTAAGTGAGAGTCCAGTGGCACAAAGAGCACAGGTTATGAACTACCAAGCAGTGAAGAGGTGTGTTATGGTCAGATTAATCATCATGACCCTGAATTATAGCTAAGAGAAACTTACTAGGCACAATTGTTTAGCATTTTCATGGGTACCTCAATAAGAGATGTCAATTGCCAGCTGTCCTATTGATTGCCTCTTATACCGGTCCTATTACACATTTCAAACTATTAGTGTAAACACACTGAGAGGTATAGGGGTACAAGACACAGCATCTTATTTGGTAGTGTATATTTAGAAAAAGATCTGCTGACAGTAATTGCTTTGAAAGACAAGACAAAGCTGAATTATGCAGTGACCTAGGAAAACAGAAACCTGCGGTGAGTGCAAAGTTTTAAAAGACTGAAACAAGGCAAGCAATTAAATGCCACACAAAAGTGCATTGAGTACATATTTGTATTCCAGCCTAATCTTCACAGAGATTAATTGCCTGCATTATTGCTTAATCCTGAATGGAGATTTCCAGAGCATGATTTCCCTTTAAAACAAAGTAGGCTTTACAAGTCCGACAAAGGGAAAATCCCATCATTGTTAAATCATGTGAATATTCATAAAATGCTTAACATCTTGCTGAGCTCATCCCATATAAATGAATGGGATCTGAATAAATGTTTACAATCAAAATAAAGAAAGAAATAATAAGACATTCCAAATGGTACAAACTCACTTATATTATTCTTGTGTACAAACAAGAACACTACCAATCTGAAGAAAATAATTCCTGGTGTCATCCCTTTAAAAATGAAAACACAGTAGCTGGCAGCACTGTGAACAAGCACAATAAGAATCTGAAAGTCAAATACACACCAACAATACATCTATAATGAAATGAGCGATAATTGTGGAGGCAACTAAACCCTGCTTTATGACGATCAAACCAAAAACATTAATAAACTGCATGGAACTTACATGGAAGTGATATAGGCTACAAATCATTTTGGGGATCCTTTAAAAAACAAATGATTATCATTGCCTTAGCTAGTGGTGTAACAACTCATAAGCCAAACCCTGAAACGTACTATTTGACTGCACGGATATTGGCTATCTTCACAAAAGAGGCGCACAGAGGAGCTGAAGGAGTTTGCAAGATCAGTTGCTCTTTCAATTTGTTAAATATACCTCTACAGAGATAATTCATCTAATGTGTTTGGATATAAAGCCTTACAGCTGTCATTCAAACAGCGTTGACTTTAGTTGAGGTCATTGTAAAACAAAAAATGCAAATAATAAGCTATATATTTCTGTTCATTTTGTACTTTGTGAGGATGATCCAACCCTGATCATACAAAGCTTAGGGGTTCGTTTCTGTTTTTGGCTATTTACCTCATTGTGCAAACCTTTACAAACACTTGTGTAGGGAAGAGGAATGCTGGCACATTCTGCATCATTTTCAGTTTCATAATCTGTGTTTGTGTCATAATAGATCAACACGATCATCAGAGCAGCAGGAACGACCGCACCTAAGTATAATCAATAAGCTTTGTTTGTACACTAACTGTGGTATTTAACGTTTCATTCATATTGTACTTTTTATCGTACACTGTTTGTATTTCAGGTTGTACTAGTTATTCCATCATGCATTTGTCTGTGTTTTATTATTGTTTTTGTGTACTCACGTCCGTTTAAGAAATGTATATAGTATAATTTATTAAATTAAGTAGAATACAATGGTCCACCAGGGTGTAATTCAACTGGATAACATGTCTCAAAGTCTATTGCTATAGCAACTAGCTTTATGTACTTAAGTCTTGGCGAAGCTCAAGTGAACTTGATTTTGCAGGTCTCTTATATCAGCACAAGATGCCGACCTGATATCTAGACAGGTAAATGATTACTTTCTAAGAAAAATATCACTAGGACAGTTTTCATTGAATCCCTAACACATTCCTCATAGTGACTTTAACCTAGAGATTAGATTTAAATCCATAAAAAACAGTGTATACAATATTTCCCCTGGCAGGAATAATAAATAACTTGCTTAATAACTCTGCCTTTTAAACTTGACTGTCAGACTCTTATCTGCAGTACTCTTAAGTATTCATAGAAGCTGTAAAAGGTAGAAAATGTAGATTGAAATTTCTGTTGTACATCAGAAACACATTTATGAATGGTTACTTTCAAATATTTGCAATTTATTAATGTTTTTATCAATCACGTATTTGTATTCACTCCATAGTTTGCGGTGTCCAATTCAGTCGACACATTAACCACAGCATCCAGAAAACACATTGAAAGGCTGAAGTGAATATTTTGATCTTGCCCTTTTCTCAGCCAGCATCCCTCTGTCATTGACATTTCATGTTAGAATAAAGAAAGCCAGTTCCAAGCTTTTCCACCTAGCTTCATTGGACACCTGGTCAGTAGGAGACGAATCACTCCTGGCATGTCTGCCCTCCCCTGGGCTTCCCTGCCAAGCCTGCCAAATCGGACATGATTTTATCCTTTCCAGTTTCCCTGCTATTTCAGCTGTGCTGCTACCTACAGTTGCAGAAGGCTGTCGTTAGACCTTCCATTAAATTAACCTTATTGATGTTTGAAGGTTTGCTCTTTTTGCATTTTGTGTTCTTCCATTAAGATCAGCTAATTCCCAGATGAATAGTTATGAAACTGTATAGCCTGACCAAAAAGTAAACCACTATTTTAGCTGGAACTTTGTCAACTAATGATAGATTTCAGATTATTATTTTTATTGAAGTGTGTTCAGCTGGGACCTCTAGAGAACCGATGAGAGAGCTAGGACCTTTTTACCATGTTTTATTGAACCATTAATGTAGCAAATTATGTCTTGTTTTATTTTTAATGGTATATATGATTTAGATGGTAGGGATTTTATTTATTTTTAGTTATTGATTTATTTTGTGCTATCAAACAATTTACCACAAGACTGAAAATAAATCTTCATACCAATATAAACACCTTTTAATTTCCGGATTGAAATTCTGTTACCAATTCAATATGGCTGCTGTATATAATCCTGAATCCTTACTGGCCTTGAGCACAACATGTAACAGTAACGCGTTGTTCCCTATTGAACAAAGTATTGATCTGGACCCAAGCTAGCAGTCAAATAGCGATCTGGAGAAAACAAAATAAAAACGCTTCACATGGCATTGTACCAGAAGTGTGTGTGTGTGTGTGTGTGTGTGTGTGTGTGTGTGTGTAATATATATATTGGACCAATGTACTTTAATTTCAGTCACAAACTAAAAATGATCCAGTAGATCAAGTAGATATTCTGCATTATTCAATGGTAAACATCGTTTTAGGGAATTGCTTTAAAACAGACATATATTTATAAGTTCCTGTCATACATTGTTGCTTTTTCAGATATTTTTATATTATTCCTGCCTCAAACTCCAAATCAAATAAGACCAAAAAGAGCATGAATGACCGGTTTCCTCCATGTGGTGTCATGATGGAGTCAGTGAATCGTTTGTTGTTGCATTGCCGATCTGTCTGTCTGCTATCCTGTGATGCCCCAAGAGCCATGTCTTTTGGCCATGTCTGCGATGTTCAATAAAACACTGGGCAGCTTTTCAAACTCTCCGTCTAACACCAAATTACAATCTACTATTTCTGCTCTTCCTTCCTACTAATTAAGAATCTTAAATGTGAACACAAAGACAGCATAACACTGCAGTCCAGCATCCTAATTGATTACCAATGAAGTAAGGGAACCAGTGATTGAATATTCTTCTGTAAAGAAAACAAAAAATCAATTAAAATACAAAATTACATAGTTGTTCTTGTAAAATCCATAGTATCAAATGCACACAGAAATGTACTGGTAGATACAAAAATCCAAACCAGTTAATTTCAGATAATTCAAGAAATAGTTAGTGTTTTTATCAGCTTTATTTGTACATGGGCTTCATGCTGAATCCTTTGCCGGCCCATGGCGTAATAGTGCATCTGTCTGCCTTTTACCCTGTTTCGCATCCTTCTTTACATTTCTTGAGATAAGCTGAAATGTAAGAATACACTGGGAGGGAAAATGTGATTAAAAAAGAATATCAGCTTTATTTTCCAGGAGAAACCCAGTACACTAATTGCATAAGCAGGTGGATGTTTATAGATAATATCCTCCCCCCATTCTTAGGCTATAATAAAATGGGTCTAAGCCAAACGATTCAGAAGAAGTTAAAATAAAATCATACAGCTGTACACTAAAAAAACATGCTTTTCATAAGCACATAATTGTAATGAACTTGGCAACACAATTAATTGAACTGCCCTAAATAAATCCTGTTGGCCACCTGGGAAGCATTTATTTCACATTGTGTGCATTTCTCTATAAATAAATATAATTTAAGCAGAGGTTTTCTTCTAATGAGTTTTTTCATTGATTGGCTACATTCATAAATCAGGTATGTTAATAGACAATTTAAGATGTTCCATTTCCTTCCACAGTTAAAAAACAAAACAAAGTCTCTCAGGAGCCTACTAATAGATATTAATGCAGTGGCTTGATGTTGCTTGTACACATGTGTGCCATGGGATTATTTTCCTGCAGTAACAGTATTTTGATTTGGTGCCAGTTTTTTTTAATTTCCTCAGCTTTTTAAACCAATTTAAGCTGTAAAGTATTTCAACATTAACTTCTGTAGTAGTTCAAGCAGAGATATATTGGGGGATAATTTTCCAATTTCGTTCATTGCTTTTATTTTGGTGCTCTTTAGTTTCAGCCTCCTGTTGTCAAGGGAACAGTTACTGGGGCAGTCGGGTTAATGTACGTTTAATAAAATTCTCGAAGTCGTGGTAGCTTTGATGCACCCTTTTTACTGTGTTCTAAATTATACGAGGTCTTTTCACTTTTATAGTTTATCATTTGCAGTGTGTAAATCAGAGCTGGATACCTGATTTATACATCATGTAGACGATTGATTTGTGTAACAGTTTATCATGTTTACATATTAATTAATTTTTACATACATGCATTCACATATACAGATGCAATGATTGAATACAATTTGAAGTGCTTTACTGTCATCTTATTCCTAATTTTCAAATACACTTGATTCAGCGTGTCCTTTCATTATGTCGTTACATTTTGCATCATCCTCTGTTTCAGTCTCCCTTCTTCCCAGAATGCTGTTGGACAACAGCCATCAGACTTTTCATCTGCTCCACCAAATGCAGCTTAAGTGGTTAACACATGATGCAAACACTGAGCTGTTGTTTTTGTACAGAATAAAATCATTTACAGGCACAGTAAGTAAAGTAAGGACTTTAATGCTTAATACACAATTCATAATTAATTCCTGTCCAACGGTTCCTATTCATTTCACATTTCTTCTTTCTCCCCATTCCCAAATTGTTTTTTTAATTCAAGACATACGAAAAAAATAAATAAACCTGCAAACCGTTTTTAAATTTCCTGCTTTGTTCACACTGATTTTACTAGTTTCTATAAGTGACTTATAAAAACAGAACTGTTCCTGAATAATTCACCTTGTACTCCTTCCTGTCACATAAGCATAAAACGAATGAATTAAAATTAGATGTGAGACCCGCTTCAGTTCAACTACAAACAAGTATTATACAAATACACCACAAAAAATCCAAAGAATTACATAATAAGAAACCTCTGGTTTTAGATACTCATTATGTGAGCAGAACTTTGGTTTTGATCTGAAACAGACTAAAACTATCTTTCTCATCTCTCCTTAAATAAAATAAGTGTGTATTTTCATATGTGTACATTTTCAGCCAGTTTCTCTTCCTTGTTGCCATCTACTGGGATATAAATAAGTTGCCTTCTTCGCGCCTGAATTGACTGACTGTTGAAGACTGTAGGTGGTAGCATACTTGGCAGGGACTCATGCTGAAAACATCCCCTGTATGAGGCCAACAGTCACTTAGAAGTCGACTGTATGTTTGCCAGCACCGTTCTTTCAAATGACAGCCCTTGAAATGTAAATCCATTAAAAAAATTAAATAAAGAACAAACCGAGTATGTCCCCTTTCTTTTGTACACTGGTTACTGTGGAAATTTGAAAAACTACAGATTATATGTTTAAATTGGCATACCAAAGCCTCCTTTTACTTCAGAAATGGCTCCAGTGTCATTACCCAGAGCTCCTCTCAAACCTTGCAGCTTGTCAGCAGGGGACAAACTGCTGCAAGTCAAAATGTCTTTCTATCAAAGCAGATGCTGCCCTCAGCTGACTGCATGGTAGTTATTCTTTGACCACACGTTCGTTATACTGTAGGCAGCTCCAAGATAAATGCACAGCCTGAAGAGGGGAAAAAAACAATGTGGCAGCCCATGTTTCCTGCAGAATAAATGTCACTTTACTACATCAAAGGACACATTTTCTTAGTTTATGCTCAGCTACAAAAATCACCTTGTTTATTTCTTTTGAAAGGGTAAGGACCTGTAAGTGTGGTAGATGAAAGTGTAAACAGTAGGGGATTTTATCTCAGATCTATGACCTGCATGTAAGTTGGGCATTTTCAGTTTGCTCTCAGTATTTTTATTTCTCTCCTTTTGGCCATTTGTCTTTCTTCTGCCGTAAAAGCTTGGAAACTTGCTCCCACTGGCCCCTATTTTTCATTTCTTAGCTTCAGTACCTTATTTACACTGTAATTGTCCTGAGGAATAAACATGACAACTGGAAGAGCTGCACTCTGGACTACTGAACAAATATGTTCTTACACTTCACTTGAAATTTGATATTAAATACATATGGAATTATTCTTCTGTGAAGAGATTCAAATATTGATTTGTATGCAGTATGCCAATTCAACACGCCTTCATAACCGACCTTCACCGGATGTCCTTAATGGAATTATTTACCATACATTGATGATTTTGATATCGAGAACAAGCATTTAGACTTCCTAGTGGCTTAATAATCAACTTCAGGCATTTATTTTGTTACCTTAGTTCATGTGATCCTGAGTTTTGGAGCCATTTTTATAATAAAAAAGTATATGGTTAAACAAATTCTGGGTTTTACCCAAGGTACATTTTTTTTAATTGTTGTTATATCAATTTAATTATTAATTATTTAATTATGCCTGTTATGCTTAGGAGAAGTTAAATCTAAGTTCTGAAAATTACATCTTTGCGAAAGTTAGAAAGTTTTATATTATTAAATTATATTCCTTGAGCATTAGAACTGCAGTCTCTTATAACCTTTCAAGGCCTCCTTAGTATGCATCTGTGTAAATTCACCATTTTAATTGGATACTTTTATTTTATTCACTGTAATGTTTAGATTAAATTGTATAGTGATATTACCTTTGTAGTCTTGTGTTAAACATTGTATGTTAGTGATTATTAATAAATGGATGAAGGCAACTGCTAAATAGCAATATAATAGCAATACACATAGAAAATTTAAAAAAATAATACATTTATCCAGGGTGTATATTAATATATTATCTAAACAACCTTGATAAACTTGGTTTCACCTCAAAAGGAGTTAAAAATACATCTATGTTTGAATGTAATCTGTCTCATGTTCTCTCGATCATGAAATTGATGTTTCATTGAATTTCTGTCTTGGCTGCTTAGCTGTTGTCTCAGGGGCTTAAGGAGTCACTAGTGAGTACGAATAATAATTTTACAGAGGGTGGAAATGCACAGAGGTATTTAAATTAAGCCTTTTAAGATAAGTTGGGCCCGATTTAATTTCCTATTGATTAGTTAATTTGCTGTGTTGGCTGGGCCCTGCTCTTTTAGAAGAAGTGATAAAATCTGTTACCTTCATGAGACAAACTTATTTTCATAGATGTGGTCAAAAAACTAATTTAGTTTCACTTGTAGAGTAAAAACAAGAAAGCAAATCTCTTCAATCTTGCTTCTTACTGAGCACCAAACAAAGTGTTTTGTTTTTTGTGGCTCATGTTTTACATCACCACTAAAGATAACGGTGCCGTGCAGCCACAGCAAAGTTTTACTAATATGACCCAACAAAGCCTATTAACTCAGACAGTCCCAGAATCCCCTGCATGGGCTCAGTATTTTGACTCGAATGGTTCGGTTTTCAGACTTTCTAAATCTCTACAAATTGACAACAGGCTATATTTGTACCAATGCAGGTTTGTAAAAAGAACAATAAATAAAAATAAAATAAATTAATATTTTTTCCTCACTCTCACTTTGCAGCATTTCCAGTTTCTAGAAACACATTTTAAATTGAGGACCCTACATTCCCTAGATCTGTCTAATCTTACTTACAATGTATCTTATATACAATGTGCCAATGTGTTGAAGTCTGTCAATCATAGTCCCCTGTGTTATTTGTGAATCTAAATGGCATTCACTTAATAAAAATAAGTAAGCGTTATGGATTCTTTTTCTAGTCATTGCCACTGAAATGATGGTTTTACAAAAAAAAAGAAAAAGCTAATGAGAACTATAAATGAAGACAATTTTAGGGTTTGTAGTCTAAAGTAAAAACTATCATAAAAAACTAAGGGTCATGTTATTTGAATTTCACATTCAGTGCAAAATGTGAACAAGAGGGTGCCACTTTCAATTTCAATATTCCATGAACTATATAAGGTTCTCTCAACTGTAACATAAGCTAACTACATTTTGCACAGTATCATAGTGTTGCTGTATTGAGGAAACCACCTTAAAACAATCTGAAGACTTACATTATTGCAAAAACTTGGTTAAAATACTAAACAAACAAACAAAAAAACCAATTGTCCGATATCCTGAAACCCAGACATGGCAGACTACAATTCAACCATTAACTATTTAAATTATACTGCATTGCACATGTTTACTGTAATGCATTCTTAATAAAGCATTTACAAAATAAAAGAATAAGATACAGAAAGGGGATAAAACACATAATGTGTTTTAAGTTTGCAGTATGAACATCCCATTATCATTAAGTGATGGAATGCAACTTCTATCTCATCATAAAATCCTAATACACTACAATTGTTATGCTGAGTTTGTGATTCATATACACATCATTAAAAATAATACATCATGTTTTAAATTATAGGTTTCTTCTTTATTGGCTTTTCAATCCTCTTAACAAGTAAAGTGTTGTGGTCAGCTGTAGACATTGATTAATGTTTCTTCTGCATTATTTTTTATATGCTGCTTGAGATTTCCCTTGCTAAACATTATATCCTCTGCAAAGATGCTTTCTTATTCTTGTAGGATTTTTCTAAGTGAAACAAGTGCAAAGGATAATTGCCTCTTTGTTCGATAATTTGAGGACATGCTGCTATGGTTCATTGAGTTCTCTATTTTCCATCAGACAAGCTGCTTAAACAAAGCCTGGTATGCACTCTAATTAACAGGGACATAGATAACCAAGTCTTAACACCCTGGAGAAAAATGTACATTGCTGTTATAGGGACAGATTTGGCACTAGAGTGATTATATTTTGTACCAAAAGGATACTCTGCAAATGCAGTGTCATTTTAGTTTTTCCTGGGTATAGCATTTCTTGAAGTGTAAAGTTGTAGTCAAAGGGAGTTATTTCCTGATTCTTCAAGTGTAATAAATATTGTTCATTAAGGTATTTATTTACCAAGTATATAGTTTGAGATTGTTGAATAGTGATTCAGCCTAGAGAAGCTGTAAAGATAAAACTCCCATCAATTTAGTGTTTTTGTGTTGGTGTATTTTTGGGGTGCGGCGAAGAGCCCAAAATGAATGTTTTGTGTGTGTTCGTGGTGTTTTACTTAACTTTTCCTACATCTTTAACCAAAACCTAATATTAGATAAAGGTACCCTGAGTGAACAAAAAAAGCAAAATATTGATACGTATTTCATCAGGCCTGATTGTTAACCAGAGTACACAAACAGGTGACCCTTATTATTGGGTTGAGTCAACTAGGGGGAACAATATCTTTCTCACACCTGAAGATTGTGTGTTTGATTACCTTGCACTCTAATAAAATGAAACAAGCAATCTTTGGTGTATTTTTTTGTCTCAGACCCCCTCTATATACTACTACAACCCACAAAAAGATCGGATTAAATTCAATGTGAAAAGGGTGCAGAAAATGCAGACAATCAGATACTTTTTTACTATATATGTGGACATCTTATGGCCATACTCTGGAAAATCATGATGCTGCCTAATAGTTTCTGCCTCTGTGTAGTACTAATACAGTGAATGAATTTCACAACACCCCAAAAAAGTTATTGCACCTGAACTCACCCTGAAAGTGAACTGCAAAAATGTAGGCAAAGCTCTGTACATGTCAAGCCTGTGACGGTTCTTGTCACCGAAGCAGCTTTCTTACCTCATTGTTCGTGATAAGGAGAAAAGATGTGCCAAACCTGACAGCTGTGAAGGTTGCTCAACAAAGGAGTTGTTATCTTACAGTTGAATGTGTTTTTGGGTACCCAGAGAATGCGCTGAGATGATTGCTTTTAAGATATTGCAAGAATCTGCCTTGTTGCTCGTGGCTGATGAATACATATGAAAGACATTTATCTTCATTATCTCTGTGGAATATAAATCTACTGTCAGACTGTTCTCTGCATAAGGTGAGTGCTTCTACAATATGCTATTAAATTGCCATGCCTGCAAACAACTTCACTTTGGTCTTGTATGGGTATCATAAAATGCAAAAAAATCCCATTCTAGCTGTCATTCTGACTTTCTGCAAGCCATATTTTATTAGAATCTAAAGGAAACTATATATAGCACCATCTTTTTCTGTATGTGGGCTTGAACTTTGAAGATGTTGACAGACCAAACAAAAAACTTTTTTCTCCCTAGAAAAAATAAATAAATCTCCTGCCTCATTCTCAGGGTCGCAGCATTCAATACTGTTCTATATTTTTTCACAACCTTCTTAAATAAAGAACTTTAAATGTCTGAAAAAAAAAATTGACCTATAATCCCCTCTTATCGAATAATAATGAGGTAAATTCTTGGGTGTTTTTCTGTGTCAAAAGAAAGGCACTTGACTGCGCCAGGGTGTTTGTTTTTAAGAACAAACTTACAGCTTCAATTCAATAAGTGAATCAGGGATAACATAATTGTTTTCTGTGTTTTGCTTACTACAGACACCTGCAGTTTAATTTGTTTTGGTTAAGGGGAGATGTAGGCAGTTTAGATCCCAAAATCAGCATCCTTCTAGTCAAAGAAAGAAAATGAGGTCAGCACCTTCATCCCCTGCCTACGATGTAGCCAATTCACTCATTCCTTCAGGACCTCATTGTTGTAGCTTGCATGGTTAGACTATGGCTGAAAAATACCATTTGAATTATTTCTTAGAGTTGCATTCATTATTGTTTATTGGTACGATCATGTCCCCATGAAGGTCTTACAGTATGCAAAATATGTCTAAATAATGGTTTGCCCATGTATTCCGTGTCAGACTGCTGAAGGCACTTAGTCATCCTTAAAGGACAGGTAAGGTAAGGAGTAGGTCTTATTATGTGCTGTTTTCACTGCAGGCAATACTTGATCTCTTCTTGTTCATTTTTGGTGACCTTTAAGCATTCCTCTTCCTCGCCTGCTGCGAAATAGAAGATGTTTCCAGTGTTGGAAAGAACGTTGAACAGATACACTGATGGGAAGTGACAGTTGCCTCTCTTCTTGCAGGCAGCAGTTATAAATGATCAAGTAGCCAAATCTGTGCATTCAAAGTCAGTGGGGCAAATAAAGTCTGTTATGTGAGTTCTGTGAGATGCTCAGTTATTGTTTGGTTTGAGTGTATTTGCCATGCTAGCAAAATGGTCGTACAACAATGGCTGCTGAAAAGTCTACTTAAAGATGATATTGGATATTTTACAAAGTAGATGAATGAAATACTATGCTTTAACTCTTTAACACCATTGTAATTTTCTGTTTATACATGAAGCATTTGATCACATTTTGCACTTTCTCATAAAGTCCTGTATAAAACCTGATGAACATGTTTCAGGTCTACTTCATTACCGAAGCATCTGTAGACAAACAACTAAAGCAACCCCAGATATAAACAATATATGTATTTTTTTTTATTATTTCCGTTACTGTTATAGGAATTAAGTTGATGTTGTTCCAGAGTTCTTGGAAAGACCCTGGTTTTAATGCTCTTGGGTTGTCCTTCTGTGTCCTTGGACAGGCCTGGGCAAGACGAAGAGGAAGACAAGCACCCGCGATGCCTCGCCCACCCCCAGCACAGACGCTGAGTATCCGTCCAACGGCAGCAGCGCCGACCGAATTTACGACCTCAGCATCCCCGCCTACGTCAAGTTTGCCTACGTGGCAGAGCGCGAAGACGAGCTGACGCTGGTGAAGGGCACCCGCGTGACAGTGATGGAGAAGTGCAGCGACGGGTGGTGGAGGGGCGGCTACTCGGGGCAGGTGGGCTGGTTCCCCTCAAACTACGTTGTGGAGGAGGGGGAGGAGGCCTCCGCTGACTCGCCTAGTTTCCACTCCTCCCGACAAGGAGCCTCTGTCAGCAACGGCCAGAGCACCAAGGTCCTCCACATTGTCCAGACACTGTACCCCTTCAGCTCAGTCACCGAGGAGGAGCTGAACTTTGAGAAGGGAGAGACCATGGAGGTGGTGGAGAAGCCTGAGAACGACCCGGAGTGGTGGAAATGTAAAAACTCCAGGGGACAGGTGGGCCTGGTGCCCAAAAACTATGTGGTCATCTTCAGCGATGGCTTGGCCTCCAGCAGTTCCCACTCCCCTCAGATAAGCTACACCGGACCCTCCCCCACGGGCAAGTTCGCGGGGAAGGATTGGTACTACGGCAACATCACGCGGCACCAGGCCGAGTGTGCCCTCAACGAACGAGGCGTGGAGGGAGACTTTCTGGTCAGAGACAGCGAATCATCGGTAAGTGCTGCTCCTGAGCCCACAGGGCAGTGATGCTCAGACTGAGGCTCCCGAGTTCCAGGAGTCTTTTTAACATGTCTGTGGCAGCTCATTATTAATAACCCTGAATGTGAAATTCAATTAGCAGCCCTGTAAAGCAATGTAAAGTTTGAAATGTAAATTTCCCCACATGTACTTCCAACAGGCCTGCTAATATACATAATAAAAAATCCTATTATACTATATAAATATTAATATACATTACTGTAATTAATGAAACCATGCACTACTGTAGCTCTTTTGGGTAATGGTGATCTCTAATTTGTCTCCTGAACCACCAAGGTCTGAGTACCATTGCCTTAGGTGGAAAGGCGAATGGAGAGCATACTGCAGTGAAGTCAGGGGTAAAGTGTCAATTCTCTGCTTGTAGAGAATAATATATAATTCTCCTTAAGCATGGCACAAAAATCAACATGTCACAAGTCACACGATTAAGCAACTTTTCTGAATGCAGTACAAACTTAATAAATAGGCCTCTTAGATTGTTTCACATACATGCAGTTTGAGTTACATGACCATGTCATAATTAAAATGCCATGATTCCTTCCTATATATCATTTTCTGTTGTTCATGCTCAAGCCAGTCCCAGAATAGTTATGCAGGTCACATGAATGAAATGGTTTTAATTCACATCTGTTGAAGGTTATGCTTGAGGCCACTTAACTGGGATCACAAGATTGACCATATTGTGAGCATGCAAAACATTTACACGGCAAACCGAGAAAGAGAACTGCATGGCAACCAGCAGTTGCCAGACCTGAATTTATGATAAATGTTATAGCACTCCACTCTGCCCCCCAACGCACACACGCACGCACACACGCATGCATGCACGCATACACTCTCACACACACACACACACTCACACGTGCTGAATTTTCCTGGTTCATAATTCATTAGTGCATTATATTTAACTGGCCCTTTCAGTATTGTGTGCATGGCAATAGAGCAGGTCCAAGCCCCATGTAAACTTGCTAATAGATTTCAGCAGGAAGTGTAACTAACATGAATTAAACATGTTTTTAAATGGTGGATGAGAACTAATATGCCCTACAGTAGAATTGATGTTTGCTCAGTGTCTGTTGCTCTAGAATCCAGAATCCAACCAAGCAGCCAAGAAATAAAAACAAATCTGACCAAATCTAATTTCTCTCCCAATGACATAAAAATAACCTCAGTCTAGATTCTTTCTACATGCTATTATATTCTTCCGTTCAGACACACATGCACCTAAACCAGGAGGGCAAATCGGTAGAAAACATACCAATTATCCTTCAGGGGACCTTGCTCTGATATTGTTGTTCTTAAAGGTTCAAATAATCAAAAGGCAAAACTGACAACGCATCCAGCACTCAACAAAACACATAATCGATTCACACAACACTAGATTGAGATGTCTCATAAATTGAGATGCCAGTAGAAAATGACCCTGATTTGACCTACTGTGCGCACAGGAGCCGGGTACAGCAGGCCAATTTAATGCTAGCCAGCCAGCAGAGGTTATTTCACTGGTCCTGTTTGGAGAGATAAGCTTTCAAATGAGATTTAAAAACTAGGACAGTGTTGGAAATTGCTAGTTGAAAACCCTTTCCCCTTTAGCAGGCAGTGGAATAGAACAAAATGTTTCCAGCAAAACGTGGACCACTTACTTGTGACAAGATGTCGCCCTCTGCAGGCTAGAGAGGGAATTGCTGCTATAAATGCAACTCTGCAAAAAATAAATGTTAGTGCTGTCATTTCCAACAAAATGATTAGTTGGATTAACTAAGATTATCTTTGTTATCTTTCTGATGTTAGACACACAGACAAATAGATTGAAAATGTACCATATAGATAAATAAAAACTTAAAAAGCTCCCCCCCACCCGCTACACTCAAATTCAATGAGACACACTAACAATTAAACCTTTCAAAGCCCTCCTATCCCCCGCCTGCCACATACTGCTGACTGTATACAAGCAAAGCAAAGAATAAAGGAAATTATATCATAGGGGGAGTTTACGTTCATTGTTTTTAACTCCCGAAAAACGGCTCTAGAGGACAGGGTCAATCCCAAATGCTCGAGTAAATGATGTAAAAATGAGGAAAACGCAGGAAAAACATGCCCATTTCCACACGTAAACCCACATTTCACTTGTAAGTGCTATTGAGAAAATCGTATTTATCCTTAAATGACCAAATTGATAACTGGTCAATTTATTGGGGGTTTTAAGGTAAATGTAGGTGCTGATGGTTTCATGGTTAGCAATGGTGTATGTCAGGTTAATGGCAGAAAGCAGTTTTTATTTTTTATTGTTTCCTGTTATCATATGCTCTCTATATTGTTGTGTTCTGTTGTACAGTATTGAGCAGTGAACATCGTGTTGTAATCCTAACTTTCTAAAATACTTCTATTCACGGCTTGCTAACTCCATCAGTGATGTGACCCTCGGGTAAGATCAGTCAAACAAACTATTAAACGATACAATGCACAGACCACAGTGTCTCGTGTTCTTGTGCGTGTAAACCATTTTTCCCTGCAAGAACAGCACTGTATGTAGAGGTAATTTACATATTAATTCACTTCTTTGCCCTTAATTTGCATGACGCAGGGTAAACAGCAGCTCTTCTCGAGTGCAATAAACTAAAACCATGTAAACCCCGAGAGTGAGAGGGTAATTTCGAGCTTATTGTCTCAAGGAAGGTCAAAACACAAGTAAACTCTGCCATAGATGCATCACTACTTCACACAACACTCTGTACACACCACATCAGCTCAAACCTGTCAAAATCCTGCATTTCTCTTGAGAATTGAAACTCTATTCTGATTTTTTGATAGCACTATCATTCTGAAAATATGCACATAGAATAGGATAAAAAAATAAATAAATCTGTTTTTTCAAATTGCAAAAGTAAACTTGACCAGCTGAATAGTAGTTTGCTTCGTCCTTCTATATTGAAAACCCAAAATAAATCAACCCAGACCCTCAATCGGAGTCAGTCTCACACAGGACAGAAAGCAATGACACACTTTTTCTCGCAGGGAACAAAACAGAGAGTTGTCTGTAACCCCAGGCTTAATGATGGACACAAAAGGGTTAATGGCAATAATGGACTAGATAGATTTATACAATTGAAGTCTGTCGAACCGTGATTCAGCCTGAACAAAACTGTAAAGACTGGGTGGTGATCTATGAAATTTGCAAATTTTAAATACCAGTTATGAACTATGAATTCAGCATCTCACTGTCAGGCTATTCTTTTTGCTCCAGTACTTGGTACTAGTAGTCGAATAATAGCATCTTCCAGCTTCAGCTGTGTTGTTCTGTCAAAATTATTTGTCTAAGGTTTTTGCACTAGATGGCGCACATACATTTCACTTTGTATCACGTCTTCATTCTGTGTTGACAAGGTGTTTATAACACGTCTAACAAACAATTGTTTGCACCACTAGAGGGCATAATTTGCAGGGACCTGTGATTTTAAGGTTTTAACTTTCAGGTTCATATCTTACATCTCTTTGTAATTTGTGTTTTCACCTCCGCAGCCTAGCGATTTCTCTGTGTCGCTGAAAGCGTCAGGAAAGAACAAGCATTTCAAGGTGCAGCTGGCAGAAGGAGTTTACTGCATTGGCCAGCGGCGCTTTAGCACCATGGACGAGCTGGTTGAACACTACAAAAAAGCTCCCATCTTCACCAGCGAGCACGGAGAAAAACTATACCTGATCAAACCTCTGCAGTGACCCCGGCTCTGGAGTGGCCTACGGCAGACCTATCACAACTAGAAGCCTTAGTTTTGGACTTTCACTTTTACAGAGCAGAGCCATTTCTAAACACTTTAATTCAGTTTTTTTTTATTATTATTATTATTATTATTATTATTATTATTATTATTTAAACCAATAAACAACCAGTCAGAAAAAAAATGTACAAACATGAAAAAAATAAATGAACTGTGGGGCTCGTATGGATTTATTTAGCTCTGTTGGTGGCTGTTTTTGTCCTTTTTTTATTGTTTGTATGCCTGTTGTCTTTTAGTTCTTTTGAACTCATTTAACCTTTCCTAAGGTTGGAAGAAAAAATGAAGTCTTCACTAAGTGACCATTTTAAGCACTCGCTTTATGCCTTGGCTGAAAGCTCCCTCACTGTAGATGTTTTACTTGGTTTGGAAGTACTACGAAAACAGGGAGGAGTCCTTTCCAATTACAATAAGACAGTGTTAATCAATTTCAATTTGCTCTCACGCAAGCAGATCTCCTTAGAATCCATCGTGTGGCACTGACTGCACTGCAACGAATCAAAAAGAAAATCTATAGGCGTAGCAGTTGTTGCTGTGAATTCTGTAGCTTTTGCTTCACAGGCAGTTGCAAATATCTCCTAGGGTCTCGAAGCACTCTGATACCAGTGACCAGTACACATGTATTACAGTCCAAAGTTATGATAGAACTGCTTTCATACACAGAAAGATTGTAGGGAGAATTTACTTATTGATCAGTTGAGAAGAAAAGTGATTTGTAAGAGAGAGAGGGATCTCTCGTAGACATTTAGGAAAGAAAACAACTCAAGCCGAGTTGGGAGTTGAATGTTTGTTGATGTACAAACCAAATGTGCCACCACATACTGCTCGTCTCTTTTGCCCTACTGCTCGTTTCAATTAAAGACAATATTATGTATTTAATTCTCAGAGTAACATGTACCTGTAGCTGATTGTGAACACTAATTCATACGATTCATAAAAACGTATCATTTTTGTTATTATTTACCTTGGAAATGTCTGTTTGTTTACCAATGAAAGTCTATTGATCATAAGATTTTTCAGCTGTTTAACAAAAAAAAGAAAAAAGGTATAATATGTCTGAATGTTATTGAGCATCGTTATTTAATTATTTCCACTGTATGTATATTTAAAAAAGGTGCATATATAAATCGTTTAGATCAAGAACAATGTACTGTACTTATGACAGTGTGTTGAAAATTGAAATACTTTTGTTCGATTAAAAGTTTTGCAAAATACCACCTTTAGTCTATTCTTCTTGAAGTGTGTCCAGCCATTGCAACCATTTTGCCATTTTAACAATTTAACTCCTATAACGATGTCAAATACTTTTTTGTTCTCTTCTTGGTATTCCCAGCATTCAGCTTCCCAAGCTTCTTTTTGTAGTTTGTAGTTTCGGGATCATCTTTGCAAATATATATGCAAATCTTTCCAGATGTAATAAGGTAATAATGTACTTTTACTGTTAATAAATTAGGACAAATATGGGAATAGAAATATGTTTGCTTGAGGCTGAGATTTATAAATGTATGTGTGTAATTAGAAAAGAGAACAATTTGCCCTTTAAGCATGTTATCTCCCTTTCTCTCAGTAGATGGCGCTCATACTGCAAGCAAATTGAAAACAAGCCATCTGCATGCAAACACAAACACACACACATATATAGTAAATACCAGCATATCAATACCATTTTTTTTGTCTGTAGAATTCAAATAAGCAAAAGCAATTGTACTTAGACGCATGTAATATGATGACTATTCTGGTGGCATTTGGCAACCACCTATATATACATACACAGCAAAATGGCAAAGCCTCAGTTGTGAACTAAAGTATTATTAAAGAGCCATAGGCCAAAATCCTTTTCCGAAATCAGTTGAGGTCTGTGGCATTTGAGATAACCCAGCCGTGTGTGGGAATCTGGGCCTCTGAGGATGTCAGCTGGTAAAGGCATGTGAAAAACTGTGTCAGCAGACAGATAGGTGAAAGGCTCAAAATCCCATTCATTGCCTGAAAACTGGTCATATGTTTTAAAGCCATAAACACTTCGAAGAATGTGGTTTCTCTGAGGCTTAAAACTCTGTTTCTCACCATGGCTACCTAAAACATTTATTCTCAGACCAATCTCGGTACTGTAAAGAATTTCAGGATCACTTATTCTTTCACTGCACTTCTGAAATGTATCATGTTTGTATTATCATAGGAAATATTGCACTGTGCATACCCATCGATCTAGTTCTTCATCTGATGTTGACCTTTCAATCTATCACACTCTCCCTATGTGTAATTTTTGTGTGATTTATCAGTTTACCTATACTGGAGGTCAACATGCTAAATGTATTTGAAATGCAAGTAAGAAAGGAAACGTCATGGTAAGTTAATGTGGATGAGATTGTATAGCATAAAAGTATGAAGCATTAATGCATAAAAACATTGAACGATAATGGAGCAGTGGTTTTCTTATGCTTGCAATTTCCTGCAAACCTTTCTTCTCAAAATATTGTAAGATAACATTGCAATGGGGTTTAAATTAGGCACAATTAGTTAGTTTAAAATGAGTTTAAATTAGAGCAGGGCATTTACTGCTTTTACTTTCTTCCAAGTTTAGTGATCATTACAAAAAGATTAATAATGTATTCATCATTTTGCCTTTGTCACCTTTGTTTGCATAGCTACCAGCTTTTCTGTTTGTGTTCATCGTGGGTTAACAGTTCCAAGGGAATAACTGAAGTAAAGAGCCACTAAGCGGTATCCTGATTTAATTTCCTTTTGCATTGGATAATAAGCCAATTGCTTACGAATAGATTCCAGTTCTCTGGAGGATTTCAGTTAATTTTCTAGGTGATCCTTCTGTTAATTCAAGTTGCTCTGTCTTTAACAGACAATTGCATAAATGGTGCATCCTGTGGTCTCAAACAGGTTAAAAGCTTGCATACTGAAGTTAAAGAATATGACGTTTTTAAAGGTGTATAATGTAAATCGTAAAACTAGGATTTATAGGATGTCACAGTGCAGGATTTCCTATAAGTGTCCCTGTATTTGTGTTTTCACCATTAATTAAATCATCTTAATTACTTTGGATTTACTTTACTGTTTGATGCTACTTTATATCGGAATTGCTTGCCAATATGTAATAATAATGAATCTTACTGTTAAAAAAAGCTACCGCGTTAATGACTCTTATTTATAGTCAACACTAACCATTTGGATATGGATATTACTCTGCAAAGTCTTCAGGTATAAGACATTTACATTTTCAATTTAGAATCATATTGCTGTAGGTTTATTTTATTATTTCAGTGCTAGAAGAGTTAAAGAAATCTGACTAATGTAAAATTGCTGTTATATATATTTAAATGCCACTTACTTGGCATAAATCAGTGTGAAACTCTGCATTAATGCTTCCAGATGTAACTGGGAGGCTCATATTATTCAAGGTTTAACTCCCAGTGATCCTCTACAGCTAAATCCTAAAGTGAGTTTAGCTGAAATGATGAAAATAGCCATTTGTTACATTGCCTTTGCCTTTGATTCTGTTTTTTGAATATTTGTTTTGCCCACTCCGGTGCTAGAACTCAAGATGCGCTAGGAAAAGGGGCAGCAAATTATTACATATGGAGTAAGCCTGAGAAAAGTAAATAGATATGATACTGCTGTTAGCTTCTCACTGGAGGGATTAGAGTTTCCAACCTCTTGGACGAAGAAGGAGCCTCCAACAGGTATAGTAGACCATTAAAACAAAAAACAATATTACATGCATACCATCAAGTTTCAGTCTTAAACCTCATGTCATCTCGCTTTCCTTTTTGTTTCCTTTTTCGAAGATCCTTTGAGGAAACCAAATTAATTTCAGTTAGGATTGTTACTTCGGCACAAGCCTTTGGGAAATCATGAGTCGCCTGCGTGTCTTCCTGCTGGTCTGCACTGTCCTCCTCGGCCTCTTATCTCTAATAGGTATGTGAACTATTTACTTGCACACTAATTAGGTTGAAGAAGATAATCCTCAGCTGGGGGAAAGAGACATTAAAGGGGAGATAAAATTGCTAGTTTGCCGTCTACCTGTGTCTCCCTGATATCCTTGAGGGATGCGTTTAGTAATCACACCTTGCATGATACTGATGTTGTCTGTAATTACTTTCCTAGAGATAATAGGAGCAAATCCATTCATCAGATAAGTTCTTTGAATTAAATATAAGAGAAAAAGGAACAGACCTGCTTTACCAATGTGGAAATAAATCCTTGGAATCGTGTTCAGTGTGGGACAGTAGCTTTCTCTACAACCATGGGTAGACTTACTGCAATTGTGAAATCTGAACTGTCTCTTGCTTCGGCATAGTATAGTTCCTTATTTTAAAATCAAATTGAATAATACGCAAACTAACTAGTCAAAACTACAATCTGGGTTCCAAATCGTCTCTTCATTGTTTTTCACTGAAGTTTAAATGTCCTTGTCTTGGTTACAGTAGGCTGCTGTCGGAAATCCTAAGGTTATGAGATAGAAGCATGTATCTTTTTTGGGATGACAGTGTGTCTGCAGGCATGTGGCGGGATGCTGCAGCTGCTACATGAATGTCCTCCAACAAAACATGATTGAGTCGTGGCGTGAGACAAGCTGCTGCTTTAAAAAAACCGAATAAAAATAAAACGCCACGGCGGGCTGATTATCAGAAGTGCCACTATGTCAACACTTACTTCACACACACACACACACACACACACACACACACACACACACACACACACACACACACACAAAGACTCTCACTCTCATTCTTGTTAATTTCATTGCTTTAAACTGATCTCGCTCAAATACTTAAAAAGCAGTTTGAAAACCTGAAGGCATCATTAGTCCGACTTCTTCTTTTAAGAATGGCAGGAGGGGCAAACAATATACTCCCAAATATTAGATTTGAGTCCTAGCAGTTGCTGTGTACCTGTTTAAATTGTCATAAAATATATTTGGTGGAGTTTGTGAGATTAGATAAGAACTGTTGGACATTCACCACATAAAACATACTAGGGACACCTAATGTGACCTAATGTTAAGACTATGCACTTTATATGTTTAGAGAGGAGCTCCACAAACATGGCTTCAGTAGATAAACCATGTGCCTTAATTAGGGTTATCAGGTGTAAAAACATCTGAACTGGTATTGAGATGGGTGGACACTGCTGGATCTTCATGTCTTACTGACATAACCATTGTTTTTATTAGAAATGTGTTTAGCAGATTGAGTCTTTATGTTTGAACAAGCCTGACTGATGAGAGGCTGTTGTGACACTACAAAGAGCAATGTCAGCTCAAACTGGACTAAATCAGTTCGTTTTCACCTCAGTCAAACTACTGTGTCATGGATCTAGTTTTTTATTTTGTAAATCTACAAATGTTTTAGCAGTCTTCACTCTATTTTGCATTCACATCTTTTTTAATCAAATTAATTATGTTTGACTGACAAAATGATCATGCCCAATGTGGTCTAGGATTTAAAAACACTAGGACTTTTTCCAAATTTCCAACTGTGGTACATTACATGACTGTGTTTTAAACTAAAAAAAAACTAAGCCCAATATACGTATCGTGTCTTTATTTACACATTTAATTAAAAATGTTGTCAAATATCTCAGTTTAGTTGGCCATTTGAGAATCAGATAGTACTGGACCAAAAAATTGCACAGAAATGTATCAGAAGGGTGTCACATTCTCCTTGATATAGTATCTGCCTATTCACCAATACTATTTTAACATTTATCATATGATCCAAATTATTATTTTGAAAAGATGGTATTCATTCATGTTATTTCTATATGACAGATTTATAAAAAGTAAATGAATAAATAAGACTCTGGCCACCTGAATCTAAATCGGAGTCTTTAGACTGTGATTCAATTGCAGCAATATGCAGGAAAACAATCCACCCCCCCGGGGAAATCATAGCTTTTCTCAGCAGGTTGCCCTACTAGTAGATCAGTACCTCAAAATAAAATCTTTGCATCTTTAGATTTAAAATTAAATTAAAATCGTTACTTCATAACCATATGCTGTAAAAACTGATGTTTTAATTTCCCCCTTTTCTAAATTTAGAAGCAGAAGCAAAGACAGAAGACAAAGGTGAGTGTTTTTATAAGAATTATATTGGCAGTGATTTATGTGACAATGTAGCTTTCAAATAGCATTGACTGCAAAAAATAGAAAACTCTGACTGACCAGACATTCATTTGATCGTAACTTAGGCAGTTCTCTGTGGCTCTTGAATAAATAAGGTAAATGTGATTTATTCTGTTTTTGTCCTAACAGAAGCCCGGGAAAAGCGCAGCATGCCAAACTGGGGTTACAGTGCCTCTGATTTCTTTGGCTGGGTGGAGAACCTGCGTGCCCATGGCGGCTATGAGAGGATTGATGAGCTCGCCAGAACCTTCTGGGCTCATTTCCCCTCAGCCTCCAGGCTAGGCTATGACACCCCTGAACCTGAGGAGTGAATTAAGTGCAAAAACATCTGTGACCACGTGTGGAAAACAACTCGAAGATTTAACCCTGCACACCCCCAGTTCCCTTACAGGCTCTTCCTCAGATACCAAGGATTCTCAAACCGACGATTCTCGTGTACTGCGACTGATTTAGTAGAAAAGACTAAATACTCAATGTTTGTGAATTACATGCTAAAACAGTTTCCCACATTATTTGTCTTTGGGATATTCACAGCAGTTTTTGATGCTCAATAAAATGTACTTAATTTGGTGTTTTGTGCTTTTGAAGTCCTTTTGAAGTCCTTCAAGTATGAGGTATGAATGAACCATGTGCAATGGGTTTGTTAGTCTGAAGTCTGAGCTATTCAATCATAAAAATTGATGCACACAAAACCAGGAATTTCAATATGATCAAATAAATGTTCTATAAACATCATTTCAGAATCAATATCTGCATATAGATTTCCATTACTGTCAAGTGAACTTGGTCTATATAAGCAAGTGGGTAAATTATTAAGTTACTTCATAATTTATACATGGTATTTTGTTTATGGTATATTTATACATTGCTATTATGCCTATGAAAAGTGTCTCGTATACAGTACAGTACACTGTTAATTCCACTGCAACATGGTGTGCTAGTAGATCAGACTGTCATAGCATGTTTTTCTTAAATGTCATTGCTGAAACTTTGGAATACTTGAAATGGAAAATAATAGTAAGTCTTCACTGTTTTAATTATGTTCTAAAATTGGCTTTATGGTTGGTTGTATTTAAAACTGGGATTTGTAATAGTATAAGGAAGGTAGGGATTACTGAATACACTAGACCCAGCATGCAAATGTCAGCCCACATTGATGTTGTTTAATCATGTTAATCAATTAAAAAAGCAAAGAGTCACAGGATCAATTTTGAAATGAACTCATACATCCCCTCTCCTAAAGCACAATATGCACGTGTGGGGGTATTTATCTGGGAGAGTGCAGAATCTATCACTCATATTGAAAGACAACTAAGAAAATCTGAATGCATTACTGATTTGAACAAAAACGTGTTCATTTGATCAAGATCCAACGCAGCACATGGTTTTATACTGTATACATTTCTTGTTGAAATACCATAACATTTCTGTGAGTGACAGAGAAGGCCAGTGCATTGATTTCATTTTGGGGGAAAATACAAAAGAACAGCTGTTCACCTACCTGTCTCCTAACTGGGCACATTGCATGAGGATGAGGGATAGATAAGTGCCTTCATCACATTTCCTATTTGTGCACCAACAAAATAATGCCAAACCGCCACATCACCACTTCAGTTGCTCCCTGTATGCAATATTGTTACCAACCTGGGCCAGTTTTTAATCTCGCATTCTCTTTTCTCTGGGAGCTGAAAAATGTCCACAAATTGGATGTGTCCATAACACTTCAATCCAATAGTTTTAATCAATCTTCATGGTTCACAAACCATCCTAAGCATTTTTCTATATTCTCTTCATCTCAACAAGCCATCTCTTGAGTGTTTCCTTTGCTATGAACAGATTTATGCAGAACATTACCGTCAAATTAACTGATTCTAAGAAAGCTTTCTGTGACTCTTTCAGTCTTCTTTTCCTTTTTTGCATAGCTTTACATTTTTTGATTATTTGTAGTATGTAAATGATGTATCCTTATGAATTGTGTATCCACTGTTATTTAAGTCTGTATTTTATGCACATTATAGTTGGCATATGCAGCACATGTGAGGTACACGGCTATTTAACTTATAACAATCTGTAATGTTGAGTGCCTTCTGTTTTTTTTTTTTTTATCCAAATTGAAATGAATTGAGTCAATTATCGGGCTTAATCAGTCAAACCTCCCATATATTCAAGGTATCCAGTGATTTATGATTTAGAGAGATCTGTAAAACCTGCAGGATTGTGGCTTTTCAGAAACAGGATTGATCATCCTTGCTATATAGGACCCAGAATTCCATAACATCCATATTAAATAAGGACTTGTTATTTGCTAACTATGTTACTGCTTCTTAGCCAGTTTCTTATATTTTCTTATTATGTTTTTGTTTTTGAAGGTGATGTTAAACTCTGGGCCGTGTGGATAGTGAATTAAAACCATGAAAACGGTAAGCAACTTTTCTACGCCAACTTAAAAATACATTAATGGTATATAAATGATTCTTACCATCTCCTGTTCCTATAATAAAATAATAGCTGAAGAAACGAGAGATTGTTCTGAGAAGAATAAAAGGTAACTCCGCTCGTTTTATTTTTAATCAGTTTTTAAGGCATTTAATTGCCCTTTTTAAATGAAATATAGGGTACAGTTTTCCCACTTTTTAAATATTATTAATACAGCATCTGTACAGATCATATTTAGGAACATATCTTGCACACTGTATGTAACCCCTTTTATTGTTCCTTTGCAGCTGAGAGCACTTTACACTGACCTTGATAATAGACATTCACAAGGTTTTAGTGTTTTCAAGTAATCTGCCATAAAATCTTTCTCGTCTGCTGAGAAGGTCACCACTCAGCCTGGGGCACAGAGGTTTCCCGCCTGCACCGACTTCACTTCGTCTCCAGAAATCTCAAGGTGTGATTGAAGGTGCTACAGACATATCATTTAGAAAGGGTATAATAACCGACAGAGACTATTGACCATGCCAGACAGTGCCTTACAAGCCACACAACTTTGTAGGTGTTACTAAGAGTGGATCGCTCTGAAGTAATAAGAGAGCATCTGAAAGCCAAGCTATGTCATGTTAACTACAGTGGCTATAGAAAGTCTACACCCCCTTTCAAAATGCTCACATTTTGTTGCCTTATAGCCTGGGATTAAAATGCATTGAAATATAGATTTTCCATTTATCTACACATCCTACCCTACAACTTCCAAATGAAAATATTCTAATATTTGTAGAAGATAATTTAAAATAAAAACTGAAATAGCATGGCTGAATAAATGTAATGGCAATATTTCAGTTTTGTATTAGTAATATATATATATTAGTTTTTCACAATTAAAACCTTAACAGTGTGGAGTATGTTGTGTAGTTGAGTGGAAACAAATCCTAATTTAAATGCAAAATGTGAAAAAAAGGGAATGTAGACTTTCTATAGACACTGCGATCAGCCATAACATTATGACCACTGACAGGTGAAGTGAATAACACTGATAATCTCGTTATCATGGCACCTGTCAGTGGGTGGGATATATTAGGCAGTAAGTGAACATTTTGTCCTCAGAGTTGATGTGTTAGAAGCTGGAAAAATGGGCAGCGTAAGGATCTGAGAGACTTTGACAAGGGCCATATTGTGATGGCTAGATGACTGGGTCAGAGCATCTCCAAAATTGCAGCTCTTGTGGGGTGTTCCCGGTCTGCAATGGTCAGTACCTATCAAAGGTCCAAGGAAGGAAAAGCAGTGAACCGGCGACAGGGTCATGGGCGGCCAAGGCTCATTGATGCACGTGGGGAGCAAAGGCTGGCCCGTGTGGTCCGATCCAACAGACGAGCTACTGTAGCTCAAATTGCTGAAAAAGTTAATGCTGGTTCTGATAGAAAGGTGTCAGAACACACAGTGCATCGCAGTTTGTTGCATATGGGGCTGCGTAGCTGCAGACCAGTCAGGGTGCCCATGCTGACCCCTGTCCACTGCCGAAAGCGCCTACAATGGGCATGTGAGCATCGGAACTGGACCATGGAGCAATGGAAGAAGGTGGCCTGGTCTGATAAATCACGAGTTCAAGGTGTTGACTTGGCCTCCAAATTCCCCAGATCTCAATCCAATCGAGCATCTGTGGGATGTGCTGGACAAACAAGTCCGATCCATGGAGGCCCCACCTCGCAACTTACAGGACTTAAAGGATCTGCTGCTAACGTCTTGGTGCCAGATACCACAGCACACCTTCAGAGGTCTAATGGAGTCCATGGCTCGACGGGTCAGGGCTGTTTTGGCGACAAAAGGAGGACCTACACAATATTAGGCAGGTCATAATCTTATGGCTGATCGGTGTATGTATATGAAATATAATACTCCTATATGCAAAAAATGATGTATCAGCAAATGTTCAAATGTTACCAACTTTGTCCAAGAAATTGATCCCCATTGCTAAATATCTATCCAACGTCTTGCATACATTCTAGGTCCTGTTACTTTCCTGGTAATACTCCTTTTGTCACCAGTACATCCCCTGTAGAAGATGAATGCTTCCTTTTCTCTCACCCTCTCTCTCTCTCTCACACACACGCACACGTACATGCACACGCACACACACAAAATCAGATGAGTACCAACAAGCAGTAAGATACTGTTAACCTCAAGTTAAACTAAAATGACATTGTCCAAAGAGATCATGGCTGCAATATCAGGACTTGTCAAAATGCTGTTAACGTGTTCGACTCTGAGACAGTACTCTAAATCACAAGGAGTGTTTAAAGATCTCTGAAGTCTGGTGTCAGTAATTACTCTGCATTATGTTTGTAAAAACAAATATTATAAAATGTTTTCAGGCAGACAAACAAAATCGCAAAATAGATATTTGATATCTGATTAACCTAAAACTCGAAGGTATAATATTTAACATGCCCTAGGAATACTTCTCTTTAAAGTAATGTGAGATGATTGGTAACTCTATATTTGTTATAATTATATTAGTACTCCCAGATATGATAACAAATAAAGTAGTTGTAGCTATATTAATAGTAGCAGTCTAATTTTCCATCAGTTGAAAAGTTACAAAGTAAAGAATTAATGTGTAATTAAATTACAATAAAAAGCCTCCTGCTCCTCCCGCTCCTAATGATATCTCCCATATGAATGAGGCTTTTTCCATGGTGCAGTACTTATCAAATTCTTTATGCTTGAGTCACAGAAAACTCATAAAGGTTTCCTGTATATTACTTTGCCTAGGCAGACTGGCTCAGGATTCAGACAACCTGCCTGTTCGACTCTCGCTGACCTACTTTCACGAACAGAGCTGTGGCTTCACAGAGGGAGAGTTTAATCCTGCAGAGATCAACACTGCTTTTTTTTTTTTTTTGGTCACTTACAGGGGACACAGGAAAACTTTCACTTTAAGGTAAACTAGCATATTTTTAAAATTCCAGGCCCAAAATAGAAAATTCTGTTACTGCTTTTACTGTTTTGCTCTGTGTTGCTGAAATGTGCAGATCAAAACTGATGCATTGCTTCACAGTGTTTGTTTATATATATATATATATATATAAAAACCTACAAGAAAAGGGTCTTCTCTGTTTGCAGTCTGCGGTTTATCCCAAGGGAGTACAAACACAGTTTTATCTCTGGAAGAATGTCACAGCAAAGTGCAGAATGCTAAAGGTATTAGCTCAGATTTAACCACGTTCTTGCCGAGATAAGAAATACTTATATTTATACCTCTCAAGGGATTTCAGAAAGGCTTCTAGGTACTAGGCTATTGCTGGATTTTTTTTTTCTTTTCAATTTTAAGTTATTTTGAATAATTGTTTGCCCCAAGTTATTTGTTCCTCATGCATGGAAAGATACGCTTTCCGTAATACTCAACTTAAGCACATCAGAAATAAGTCTTGTTCTATTACTGCATTCTGGGTATATTCAAGTATTCTGGGAGCATAACATACTTTTCCTATTTTGTTTGATTTAACTAGGTGGTTGAATAATTGTTCCTGACCATGTCATTTGGAATATATGTTCATAAATATTCTGAAATCATTGACTTCAGGAATGCCCTGGGAGCACATGTTTTCACAATTAGCAGCACAGCAGGGCAGTAAGGTTTTCTTTTGTATTTTTATATCTTTATCATATGTGCACTCCAGTTTTCCACTGCTCTGTTTTTACTTTATTATGTATTATTTTAAATAGTTTTCTGAATTAAAACCATGAATCAGTTTCACAAACCACTGAACACAAAGAACTATAGACACAATTATATCTTCACAAATGTTTTTTTTTAAGTTTGCACAGGAATCTTCCATTTAAAACAGCTGAATGGACACATTCACTGAAGGGTTTGCCTGTACAGTCCTGCATGTAGCTTAGCAGTGAAATTGGATACTTTTGCAAGAAAGGCAGAAAACCCAGATCCATATTACCACAATCTGGCAAAACATTGTGCTGCTGTGGAAACTACTGAAAACAGATTTCATAGATATTGAGCCCATAATTGCTTCAATACTGCAATCAGTATAAACACAAAAACATTGACTTTTTCTTCATGGGGTTTCCTGTCAACTGAGAAATGCAGTGACATCCATCACTCAATATCTAGCATGGAGATTAATAACAGCTTCACAGCTGGCAATTCTACTGGAAGAAACCATTTTTTCCACCAAGCATAAACGTATTGTGTCAGCCCATGAGCAATATTAAGGCAAGTTACTAAGGTACACAGAGTAATAATTTGATATTTTACAAGTCTGTTAGTTTCCAACATAATTTACTTTTTTCTTAAATGAAAAGACCCTGTATTGTAATTTGAATGTGAAACCTGCACCACCCATCTGTATTTAAGTCATAAGACAGACCCAAAAAAAGTTACATATTTATATAAGTGTTGCTCTTAATGCTGTAATATTAGCTCTTAACTAGAAACCTTCACTGTAAACGTAAAGACTGTTACCTGAAAACTGAAACAAAGTGTAATTGTTACTTTGCTTGAAACCAGAGGCCAATGAAAATTGCATTACAAGTTGAGTCCTAAAGTGGACGGTGCAAAGCATGATGGGATCGAGCATAATGGCATTGTTTCAAATAATTAATTTATGATTCCAAGCATAACTAAAGAGTTTTACTGGAAGTAGAAATTATAGTAATTCATGTTTTATTGTACCTCCATATAAAGCCAAGTATTGCTGTTTGATTAAAAATAGGCTTCATGACAGCAGCTGGCACTTTCAAGGCCACAGGCTTTCATTTTGAAGGAACTCCTTATTCACAAGACTGTACCTCCATTCATAGAGCCCCCGAGGGGGCAATCTTGCCACACTGCCTTCCACTGTGACAACATCCTGTGTACCAATTAAATGCGGTGCAGTATATAAACATCTTCATTAAACACTGAAAGAAAAAAGAAAAATTGAAAGAAAAACATGATGCCAGGAAAATAGAATAGTTCTGTGAAGGGTCTCTCCTCTTCATGCAGAAATAGAGATGGGGAAAATGTACAGATTGAAGTAAACCCTCAATTAAACTGGCCTGGCAATGAGGATCTTTTATATCAGCCCGTGTAACTTAATCAGCTCTGTGTCCAACCTCCTCCCAGTTTTACCTCACTAACAGTCCAGGCTTCTTACAGCTGATTCCCAGCAAGGATGTGGGGAGGGGGGGCACTCATTATGGTGGCAAAAAGCTGAAAAGTCACCTGGAGAAAATGATTAACCTTAATCATTTAAAGTAGTAATTTAGTAATTTAAAACTAGTATAGCACTCCCCTCATGTCCTTCGCTTGTGAGGTAGTAATTCATTTCCCCTGGCTTAAAGATATGAATTAAAGATATGAACTAACTACCATCGGAAATACTTGCTTATCATGGCAAATAACAAGGAAGAAATCAAATCACATGATACACAGGTGATAATACATTGCTTCTTTAATTTACGTGATAGAAAAACATTCAACCATTTCTGCATTTCTGCTGCATGGCTTTGCATTTACCACATTCCTCAGGAAACAACATTTCCTGCAGGAATGTTTGCTTGGTCTCACTTAAAGCTTTTTTCTCTTTGGTCCGAAGGCACGCAGAGGGGCCCACACTGAAAGACGATGGCTTTCAAAAATCTCCATCTGCAGCTAGTGATTTTAGCTGGGCTTCTTGCTGTACTCGCATTCTCAGGTAAATCACTTTCTTTGATACTTTTAAAGTAATGTATAGGAACACATCTGAAGTCAACACATCTGCTATCAATAATAATATAATAATAATAATAATATACAAGAACTGACAAACTTTAGCAAAAAGCATGAGGGTTCTCCAATCAAGCTTCATTAATTCCTGTAACAATGTAATTTCAGCACAGACTTAATCATTAGTGTCTTATTTTTGTGAAAGCAGAATTTTTTTTTAGTATTGTTGAGGCACAGCAGTCAGTTATGCAAAACAAATCAACACAGATATCAAACACCTTCAAATTGAAATGTGTTTGTTGACGTAAAATGTATTTTTGTATCAAGCCGTAAGACATTGCATAGTCTTTAAAGCAGAGGTAAACAAAGTTCCTCCAATATAGAATAGAATATCAATTTGAAGATAAATGATCTTCATGTGCATATAAGATTACTTTTTTTGCTTTTCAATTAAGAGTTATTGGATATAAATTAATCCACTTTTTTGCCAGTACGTTCAGAGTTGTATGGTATTGGAAACAGTACATTTCTATTGCACCATAAGGAACAGTGTTAGAAAAATGAAAATGTGTAAATAGCTGAAAATAACTGCTTTGAATCTGACAACAGGGAAATCAACTTGTTCCTCCAAAGTCTTGTGTTTGTACTTGTGCCTCAAACCCTGGACATTGACCCCATTAAACTAATATGAGAAAATCTTGTATAGTACAAGTCAAAGCAATTACAGCCACCTAATGTGACCACTGTTAAAAAAAATACTCGCATAGCAATTAAGAAAGTGGTAATCGATATTTCCAACATTTGTATTGGTATCTGCTGCCATATATAACCTGCTGGAATCGCAGAACAACTAATTTTGGTTTTTGAAAGTGAAATAAGAGAACATATTACAGATTAGTGGATCTATACATCTTTTCTTGTATGCTATAGCATGAAAACTCATTATTGTTTGGTGAGCATTTTCTATTTCTTTATCAATACATGATCACTTAGACAGTATTTCTAAGACCTAACTTAATATCATGATCTCCTTATTTATCCTTTCAGATGTTTTGAGTGAAAGCAAACTGCAGAAGATTCTTAAAAAGAGAGAAGGTATATATATATATATGTGTGTGTGTGTATTATATTTATATATGTGTATTATATTTATATAATAGTTCTATATATTATTTCTCCATGCTTAAGATAATACCTGCTGAATAGTTACAGATTGGTAATTAATTCATGTCTGGATTTACCTGCAAATGTAACTTTAATGGTTAAAAATACTTTTGTTGCCTCCTGTAGGCAGTATTACTGCAGTTTATTTACTACCACACTACATAAGATTGGTGTGCTAAGCCTTTATCATGCTTTCACCTCTCCATTATTGCAGTGACCAAAGCCGAGCGACGAGCCCCTGCCATATCACCGTCCGAGGCGAAAACATTTCTGACGTCTCTAAAACGACACAAAAGAAACCTGTGGGACCGCAGCCGTCCAGATGTCCAGCAGTGGCTTCAGCAGTTCATGTACATGGGCTTTGATGAAACTGTGAGTACTGACCCAATATGCATGCACTGGACAAGGCAGTTGGCCTTTCGGGATCTTAATTGAAGAGTTTTCAAAGCTCACAACTTTAACAACCACAGTATTGATTTTACACAAGCATTCCCAGGTGGGCATGTGTACCCTGAATGATGAAACGACTCATTTTGTTTAATTTGAAATGTCTGTTTACTGCTTGAGCCGGAAATGAGGGACTATTTTGAAAGCTGCTGGCATTCTGCTACATACGCACAACAGAACAATTGGAGATGTATTTAAAAAGGAGAGAGATGCAGCATTGACCCACAACATTGCATTAGCAATCTTTGGATGGTAGGACCTCCTTAAATTAATACTCAAAGGGGCTCAGGTCACACAGTGTGGATGCCTGATTTTCTGAAAGTCTGATGCACCCCTGTCTTAACTCAAATAATTGACCTGGAATTGTATTTACTACACGTAGTAAAGATTAATAAGTGTTAAATAGACGATTGAGAAGTTTTAATAACAAATACGTTAGTCGACTGATTAATCCAGAAATTACATTATTAATTCAAGATGCCAATAATTTGTCTGTGACTGTATACAATTCTCAAATTTGAATCATAAAACACATCTCTGTTAAATATACTATTCATTTCAATGTAAGGAGGCGGCAACATGCTGTTAAAGATTCTTCATCTGTCTGGAAAGGAACATAAAACTGAGCGCAGTTCTGAAACCCATGTAAATATAGTCAATTTTCTTTCATGTGGTAGAGATTTGAAGCTGATCTGACCTACTGGATGGATCGATCAAGGCAAAATGACTACTATGGGCATCAACACCATTATGACGAGAATGCGCCCATTGGCCCTCGTGACCCGGGTTCCTTCAGGCACGGAGCCAACGTCAACTACGATGACTATTAAACAGCCTCTCGTTCTCAAATACCAGATCTGTACTCAGAAGTCTGTGACTGAAAGTGCAACACCGCATGAGCAAGCACAAAATTGCCATTTTTGTTTTCTAATATTCTTTGATTAGAGCATTCCACAGTAATTTTGTCCCTGAATGAAAGTATTAGGAATGCATCTCATAGTTACTTCTGTCTGTGAACTCTATTATAGAATGTGTGTATAGCACTGTATGTCTAACAATATCCTGCTTGTTGTGTATAACCTTGAATTTGCTATGAATAAAATTGATTTTCAAATTATTGACTTTTGCTTCATTTAGTGCATTTCTAGGTTTGCAATTATGACACTATACATTTAAGACACAATACACCAATCTCTGAGACACATTTTACATGGGATAATGCTACAAATTATAAGCCTCTCGCTATAGTTTTATGAAATATCAAAACGAACACCAAATTCACAAGAAATAAGGGTCTTTGTCAATATTTTATTAAAATAGCATATTCAATCCCGTCTGTAATACAGTAATTTTCATCTGAAGCTCACAGAGTAACATAATAGTTATTCAGAACCACTTTAGTCATGGTTACAAAGAAACCATCATTCAGTTTGACTTTTTAAACGTACCTATAAAAACATTTGTGAAAGGTATTCAAAGTGGGCAATTGTTTCAGAAGTTCATCATTAATGTTTCACACCCATGACTGAACTGTGAGCTCGTTTAAAGCCTCTATATGCATAGGAAAGCCACGTCGTTTATAGCACTCTGTAGACATTTTAAATAAACTCTTTTCATTTCAATAAGAATGACAGAAAGTAAAATCTTTCCAAAAAAAGAAACAAAAAACAAAATCACATCAAATGAAACACAACATGAACATAAAACACTTGACATCAGTTCTCACTCTATTCTTAAATAAAAAAGGGACAGGTGACAAAAGTGCAAGGCAAGGTTCGCATTGTTGTAGGCACATCCATCTTTGTAAAGCAAGCTTGATTGAGGAGAAACGTCCAGTTTGCTTTTCACAACACAGCAAAGAATTAATGTCTCTCTCGATGTTCTTGATTGTGATTTCACATTTCGAACATCCACTATACTCTTGCAAACGGTTTCAGCAGGTCTACCATTCCCTTTTTAGATGTGCTCTTTAATTGTGTCTTGGTCTGCCTTTCTTGATTTTTGCAGGTTTGGGTTTGGGGATGTACTGGTTGTTTGCTTGGTATTCCAGTTCTTTGCTGAAGTAGTGAATTGTTTTATTTAAGCCTTCCTCCAGGGGCACCTATTAACATAGATAATTCATGGTATTAACAGCAACACGAACCATACAAATCCAAAGAGCAAAACAGTTCAATCCAATTATTCTCAGATAAACTCAAAAGGGGGAAATGCACTTTGATACAGGACAGTAGTACTTTAATAGAATACAAACCAGACATCAACAAAAATCTAGATATAGAAGTAGCATTCAGCCTTTAAAATACTGAACTACAGTGACTGTTTCTATACAATAACTTAAAACTATTTCATTTTTCACATCAATACATAAAATGCATAAATAGGGTTTGAGCAAATCACAATTTAGCGAATGTTCTACTAGATCTCGATTGGAATTAAAGACCTACATTTCAATTACAGTGAGGGAAAAAAGTATTTGATCCCCTGCTGATTTTGTACGTTTGCCCACTGACAAAGAAATGATCAGTCTATAATTTTAATGGTAGGTGTATTTTAACAGTGAGAGACAGAATAACAACAAAAGAATCCAGAAAAACGCATTTCAAAAAAGTTATACATTGATTTGCATGTTAATGAGGGAAATAAGTATTTGATCCCCTATCAATCAGCAAGATTTCTGGCTCCCAGGTGTCTTTTATACAGGTAACGAGCTGAGATTAGGAGCACTCTCTTAAAGGGAGTGTTCCTAATCTCAGCTCATTACCTGTATAAAAGACACCTGTCCACAGAAGCAATCAATCAATCAGATTCCAAACTCTCCATCATGGCCAAGACCAAAGAGCTGTCCAAGGATGTCAGGGACAAGATTGTAGACCTACACAAGGCTGGAATGGGCTACAAGACCATCGCCAAGCAGCTTGGTGAGAAGGTGACAACAGTTGGTGCGATTATTTGCAAATGGAAGAAACACAAAATAACTGTCAGTCTCCCTCGGTCTGGGGCTCCATGCAAGATCTCACCTCGTGGAGTTTCAATGATCATGAGGACGGTGAGGAATCAGCCCAGAACTACACAGGAGGATCTTGTTAATGATCTCAAGACAGCTGGGACCATAGTCACCAAGAAAACAATTGGTAACACACTACGCCGTGAAGGACTGAAATCCTTCAGCGCCCGCAAGGCCCCCCTGCTCAAGAAAGCACATGTATAGGCCCGTCTGAAGTTTGCCAATGAACATCTGAATGATTCAGAGGAGAACTGGGTGAAAGTGTTGTGGTCAGATGAGACCAAAATCGAGCTCTTTGCCATCAACTCAACTCACCGTGTTTGGAGGAGGAGGAATGACCCCAAGAACACCATCCCCACCGTCAAACATGGAGGTGGAAACATTATGCTTTGGGGGTGTTTTTCTGCTAAGGGGACAGGACAACTGCACCGCATCAAAGGGACGATGGACGGGGCCATGTACCGTCAAATCTTGGCTGAGAACCTCCTTCCCTCAGCCAGGGCATTGAAAATGGGTCGTGGATGGGTATTCCAGCATGACAATGACCCAAAACCCACAGCCAAGGCAACAAAGGAGTGGCTCAAGAAGAAGCACATTAAGGTCCTGGAGTGGCCTAGCCAGTCTCCAGACCTTAATCCCATAGAAAATCTGTGGAGGGAGCTGAAGGTTCGAGTTGCCAAACGTCAGCCTCGAAACCTTAATGACTTGGAGAGGATCTGCAAAGAGGAGTGGGACAAAATCCCTCCTGAGATGTGTGCAAACCTGGTGGCCAACTACAAGAAACGTCTGACCTCTGTGATTGCCAACAAGGGTTTTGCCACCAAGTACTAAGTCGAAGGGGTCAAATACTTATTTCCCTCATTAACATGCAAATCAATGTATAACTTTTTTTAAATGCATTTTTCTGCATTTTTTTGTTGTTATTCTGTCTCTCACTGTTAAAATACACCTACCATTAAAATTATAGACTGATCATTTCTTTGTCAGTGGGCAAACATACAAAATCAGCAGGGGATCAAATACTTTTTTCCCCCACTGTACATTACATTAAATGTCACATTCAATCTCAGCTTAGATCTAAACATACATTCTTAACACGATACACAATGGTGACACGACAGAATCAGTGTAACCACAGACACACGACTGGAACTGATGAATTGTGGGGATGAGAGCGACCTCGCGCTTCATAGTTCAGCCAGTTGGTTCTCCCCTTCCAAACTGCTTTACCTGGGCTGCTGAATTTGAATGAGCGTTGCCTTTCCTTCACTGGTTGGTAAATAAACTGCAACCTCTTTATCTAACCATATTTGTTGGTGCAGAAATATCAGTCTGGGTAATGCTGGGCTTCAGTCATCTCTACTCACCACAGGCTCCCATCCCAACATAGTCTTCGCTTTCCTGATGTCAGGCCTCCTCCTTTGTGGATCATCCTGTGCTTCTGGGAGAAACTGGATCTGACTCTTGCTATCTAAGGGAGAAAATACAATTCATACATAGACAAACACCCATATATTTATATCCGTTATTTTGCCTTTGCAATGCTTAACAATATTCACATGGAAGCAATTTGTTTCCACCCTAAAGGATTCCTCCATTGTAATCAGATCAACACTTGGCATTTAGAGTGAGTGCTGATGTCATTGGTAGGTTGCTTGTTTGTGGCATGAATAGAACTGAGTGTTAAAAACAAACCAACAAAGTACCTTAACTGTTGACTTTGCTTTCTGTATTCACAAAAATATATATTTAGCATGATTGTGGTTGTTGAATGAATTACTTTGACTCAGAATCAACATTCAGCAACAAAATCTATTCCTAGAATACACTGGCTGGCATTCCTACAGGAGGCATACATCCCCTGCAGCACATGATTGTTAACGATAGATTAATAAGATGACCTCCGACCCCTTACCTACTTCAAGGGCAGGGGCGGGTCGCTGCTAGATTGGAGAACGGTCATGTTTGAGCACATCTCCCTTCAGAAAACAAACCAAAAAAGCAGGAATACTCAAAGAAAGTTAATAGTTAAGGTACAAACTATGGTTTGGCGAGCGCTCCAGACTGATGTGTGGTTTGAAGGACATGGCCACTTATAAAACATTCCTCTAAAGAAAGAAGAATCCCCAAGCTACACTGCAGTCGTTTTCCATTTGTTGGATGCCACTATCCTCACAATGAGTAACAGATTGTTATAAACGTTCAATTATTAGCCTCTGGGGAACTAAAGCACTCAACCTTCAGATGTCACTTCTAAGCCATGTGTGGGTCAGGTGTCAGTGTATAGTTTTTACACCAGGTTTTTCCATTATATAGAGTGGAACTATGCTTTCTTTTTTAAACGGCAACAGATGTTCACAAATGTGAATCTTTTTCAAATGCTTACAGTCACAGTTGGTAACCTTGTACGAGTTATTCTCAATGTATTATTATTATCGAATCTCTCCCGTTTTAATTTGAAAGTGCTCTAGTAAGGTTAATCATAACTCTCCCCCAAGTGACGGTCTCTCTTGACTTACCAACCAGACTCTTGATTAGTCGTGCAAACTCTAAGATTGTGTGTTCTTCTGGATTCCCCTGCAACATAAATAACAACAGGGAAATCAGACCATTAGCAATATATTGAAAACAATGTGCAAGTTCTCTCAATATTAGACCTATTTGTCTTGTTTCCTTATGATCGATAACTGAGTTGATTCATACTGAAGCCACAGATCAATACACTAGATTAATTGAGATTAATTAAACATGAGACTTGTTAGTTAACAACCTTAAGTCATAGATGTTTACAAATACTTGGGTCCAAGTTCAAATAGCAAAGGTCAAGGCATGATAGCTTCTTTGTTATTGCATGCAAACCTCTCAAATATAGCTGCCAACACTTACACTTAATAATTAGTGAACAGGAAATGATCACATATTTATGACTGTATATGTCTCTGTGGCAGTTTTTATTTTGAAACAATACATTTATAATCAACAATCATGAAGAAATGAGCACTTCATAATGGTATAAACAAAGACAGGCATACAGGGCTGGATTAAAAAATAATAAAAATGAGTGTGCTGCATAGTGTTCACAGAAGCATTAGCACTACTAAATCAAAGTCTTCTTGAACAGAAATAGCTTAGTTTCAGTTCAAACGGAACAAGGCATTATCAGTCAGTAGTTTTTTCAGGTTTGACACACAATTATTTTACTAATGGGTTGAACAATGGCACAAAGTCATGGTATAATAACCTGGGTGGCTGATGTTTGTGCTAACTAAGGTCTCATATTTCAATCTATAATCTATATCTATTATTATTATGAATCATAATGAGGTTCATGTTTATTATCAATTGTAATTTTGTATTAGACTTTGGCACAAACTGGTCCCTACTAAAGCGATGGCTGGGCCATCATATGCATTCACATGGATGCTGAAGAAAATCATCTCTACCATGCTGATGTATTTCAATTACAGCGAGAAGAGAAACTACTAAATTCAGATCTGCAAAATTCTCCCGCCATCTCCTTTATTCTGAGCGCAAACATTTTCTCACCCCCATTTAATCCAGCCCAAGATATCAACACTGCCTGACAACATTTGAAAAGGAGGCGTACAGATCTCTCAATTACAGACAGATTGTATGTAAGCATGTTTCTCTTGCCACCGTGCTTCAGAGCGTTCAACACAAATAAGAACCCGCGGAACACGCTCTTGTTCAATGTGAACAGGACTCGCTGCTTCAAATGATACGATTGCATGAACACACTTTAATCTGTGCTTTGTAATGCGAGACTGGAGACTCTGTAGACCCTGAAGAAATAGGATTCAATATGGTGAAAAATAACCGATCAGAAGGATGATGAATTTCAGACAGCTTGTTATTACTTTGAAATCCCCGACTTAAATCTCGATCAAAAGCAATAACAGCTATTTAATCATTTAAGTTTATCCAGTATTGTCTTGCGGGGATGTTGTTAGAAAGCCTGTAATGTTGAACCTCTATCTATATATAGATATAGGCACAGGTATATAGACAAGAATATTGACAATATGGACAAATGTGTGCACAACATTGCCAGAAAATATTGTATACACACTGCTCTTAAATACAAGATCAGTTTAATTTTGTAATCAGATTTTACTTTAATATGCTAAGTACTATATATTATTTTGACATTATAATTAAGGTGTAAGCAATGTATATCTCAAAGTCTCTCTTTCTCTCTCTCACTCTCTGAATATATATATATATATATAATCTTACATCAAATTACTATACTTACCCAAACACACTACATAACTATCTATTTGTCTATTGTGTTACATAATGAATTAATTGCACATCAGTACTTGTGTGTGTTTCAGGGACAACACGTACCAGATTGACTGGGCTGCTGATATTACTGTTCATCAAGGCCACCAGTCCGTTCACCAGGTCGCTGAAAAGAGGAGGATAGGTTGCTGAATTTTTATTTTTTCATTATATACAATAAAACATTGAGGCTACAGCTACACAAATGAGCATTCAAATACTGACAAGCAAAAGCTCTCGTATAACATGAACATTTATGTAAGCTTTGATATTTGGCGATTTCACAGCAATTAATTCAGCTTATCAGAGGAGTACAGTTATGAACTGAAGGTTGCACTGCTGTAAAAAAGAAGCAGTCTCATTTTCTTTTGTTGCACAGTGTCATTTCTATACAGCAATTACAATGAGATGAAAGGGATTATGTGAGAATCAGACAATGAAATGGCATTTGAGCACCGGTGGATGGTCTTGGATAGTTTCTTTCTCTTTAAGCACTCTTCAATGTTAATGGAGTCATCTGTTACAATATACTGAATTTGTAAATTAGATTTTCCTTTTGAAAGAGAGTATGTGTTATTGGAATGAATTGCAAAGTTTATATTAACATGGTATGCACTGTTCGAATAATTTTCCTAACTTTATAATCGTTTAATCTGTCAGCTTCAGAAATAATATGTCACCACCATTACATCTAATTATGAGTGGAAAATACTTTTATGAAATATACTACTAAGGATGTAAACATATTTCAAGGTTCAGATGACTTATAATTAAACGCTAATCAGGACTGTAATGTAGGTTATCGGTTTTAGAATCAGGTTTGCGGTTGTGAAGACCATGGCTGTGATAGTGATGCACTCGCTCTGGTAGTGTATGGGTTAGCGTTAGGTAATATGTCATTAAGTAGTAGCAACAAAGACCCTTTTCAATGACTTTATTCAAGTATAAAAATAGTACATATTTATACTCATATCAAGGTTGTTTCATGATACAGTGGGGGAAAAAAGTATTTGATCTCCTGCTGATTTTGTACGTTTGCCCAGTGACAAAGAAATTATCAGTCTATAATTTTAATGGTAGGTGTATTTTAACAGTGAGAGACAGAATAACAACAAAAAAAATCCAGAAAAACGCATTTCAAAAAAGTTATAAATTGATTTGCATGTTAATGAGGGAAATAAGTATTTGATCTCAGCTCGTTACCTGTATAAAAGACACCTGTCCACAGAAGCAATCAATCAATCTCCAAACTCTCCACCATGGCCAAGACCAAAGAGCTGTCCAAGGATGTCAGGGACAAGATTGTAGACCTACACAAGGCTGGAATGGGCTACAAGACCATCGCCAAGCAGCTTGGTGAGAAGGTGACAACAGTTGGTGCGATTATTCGCAAATGGAAGAAACACAAAATAACTGTCAGTCTCCCTCGGTCTGGGGCTCCATGCAAGATCTCACCTTGTGGAGTTTCAATGATCATGAGAACGGTGAGGAATCAGCCCAGAACTACACGGGAGGATCTTGTTAATGATCTCAAGGCAGCTGGGACCATAGTCACCAAGAAAACAATTGGTAACACACTACGCCGTGAAGGACTGAAATCCTGCAGCACCCGCTAGGTCCCCCTACTCAAGAAAGCACAGGTACAGGCCCATCTGAAGTTTGCCAATGAACATCTGAATGATTCAGAGGAGAACTGGGTGAAAGTGTTGTGGTCAGATGAGATCAAAATCAAGCTCTTTGGCATCAACTCAACTCGCCGTGTTTGGAGGAGGAGGAATGACCCCAAGAACACCATCCCCACCGTCAAACATGGAGGTGGAAACATTATGCTTTGGGGGTGTTTTTCTGCTAAGGGGACAGGACAACTGCACCGCATCAAAGGGACGATGGACGGGGCCATGTACCGTCAAATCTTGGCTGAGAACCTCCTTCCCTCAGCCAGGGCATTGAAAATGGGTCGTGGATGGGTATTCCAGCATGACAATGACCCAAAACACACAGCCAAGGCAACAAAGGAGTGGCTCAAGAAGAAGCACATTAAGGTCCTGGAGTGGCCTAGCCAGTCTCCAGACCTTAATCCCATAGAAACTCTGTGGAGGGAGCTGAAGGTTCGAGTTGCCAAACGTCAGCCTCGAAACCTTAATGACTTGGTGAGGATCTGCAAAGAGGAGTGGGACAAAATCCCTCCTGAGATGTGTGCAAACCTGGTGGCCAACTACAAGAAACGTCTGACCTCTGTGATTGCCAACAAGGGTTTTGCCACCAAGTACTAAGTCGAAGGGGTCAAATACTTATTTCCCTCATTAACATGCAAATCAATGTATAACTTTTTTGAAATGCGTTTTTCTGGATTTTTTTGTTGTTATTCTGTCTCTCACTGTTAAAATACACCCACCATTAAAATTATAGACTGATAATTTCTTTGTCAGTGGGCAAACATACAAAATCAGCAGGGGATCAAATACTTTTTTTCCCCCACTGTATGTGGTACACAAATGGTCTGTTGCATAATGTTGTAAAGTGTAGTGATTCATCCATAAACAATGAATTACTTGCACCTAATTACTGCATATTATGTGTATAATCAATGTATGTACCTATAATCTTACCCTAGCAATCAACCGATTGATGAAGATGTACTCATTTATACAATTCACTTTTGTGTTATCTACATATAGGCTGCCAGTACAATTTACACAAAGAACTACTACTATTGATATATTATTTATTACTCATACTTTCACAGAGGACATAAGACATTTGTTTAGCACATTCTGTCTGGACTACAAGATTCCTTGAGAAGATCCCATAGAGAACTGAGATTAAAAAATAAACAATCTGATAAACAATATCATGTTTCCTCTCTCTATAACTAAAAATAAATGTTCCATATTACTTATATTACAATATTAAAATGTATACATTTAAAATGAGCATAACTGCACATATTTTATTAATACAATATCCATAATGATGATAAGAACAAATTGTTTTATATGTATTTCCATAATATTTTAAACTAAACTTAAAATCTACCAAACTATATCTGGGTCTCTAATTATTATTACCTCTGAATCTGTCCATTAAAATTGGGAACATATGCACACATCCTAGACATCCTGTTTCTTGGTCATATGGTTTAGAAAAATTATACAGCTCTTAAACAAGAAAAATAAAATAAAAAAGTTTTGATGGCATGTGAATAAAGGGCTTCTGAAATGTCAAAGAACATTTACAACAGAAGATTAGTCCACTGAAGGAACCATATTGGGCAACAGAACAAATATGAAACATGACGCTCGAGAAAAGTATTATAATCATGAAAAAAGTCTTAATTGAAAGCCCATTTTCACTACACGTAACAAACAAGACTGTATTTTGGTTCTGTAACTTTAGACTGATGTGTTATCTTTGATGATACGTGCATTTCCAGCAGGCACAGGAAACCCACACTGGGCAGGCCTTCTTCTCGGCCTTGCAGCTGTTCATACCTGCTATTCAAGACAAAAGCCTAAAATAAAAAGTCTTAAAAAAAAACGGATGACAGGATTACTGTCAAGAGGCTACAGAAGAAAAATGTAAGCTGCCATTCCAGCTCAATTACTTTAATTACCAGGCATAGGAGGTAAGATTATGAGGCAGAATAGCTGATTTTGATGCCGGGCAGCTGCAATGCTAAGTCAAAAGAATACGGCAAATTAAACTAAAGATTAGGAGCACAGATGTTGCAGGAATAATGCACGCCCCACTGGACTCCCTGAACATAAAGACAACGTTTACAGCTCATTGTATCCAAGGCCACGCAGTTAAAACAAAAGGATATGAAATTAGATAATGCATATCAGAGCACTTTTTCCACAGTTAGTTTTATTTTTTTTTTAATAGTTGTAGAATCAACCATTATGGGACTTTATAGCAGATGCTCAACAATAATATGGGTCACTAGTTTGCCGCCTCATCAATGTACTCTCATGGTTTACATACTTCATGCCTCATGCCAAATACTTCGTAGAGTCTGTTCTTCCAGCATTCTCACGAGTATCTGAAAATATGTAATTGTGTATTGTTTCATTAATGTTTATTGAACTAAATGAATTGCTAAATAATGGGTTTCAAAATAAGACTGTTGATACTTTGGACTACAATTAATTAAAACTGATTAACTTGATTCAGTTTCTTTACAGAACATTTAATTTACAGTTTTGCTTGGGAAATGTAATGAAAAATACCCATATACATTAAAGACCTTATATGAATATAATCTCATATTATAAATCACATATGAGCAGCATTTCCAAACATTCCTATACCCCTTATCTTGTGTATACAGTGAGGGAAAAAAGTATTTGATCCCCTGCTGATTTTGTACGTTTGCCCACTGACAAAGAAATGATCAGTCTATAATTTTAATGGTAGGTGTATTTTAACAGTGAGAGACAGAATAACAACAAAGAAATCCAGAAAAACGCATTTCAAAAAAGTTATAAATTGATTTGCATGTTAATGAGGGAAATAAGTATTTGATCCCCTATCAATCAGCTAGATTTCTGGCTCCCAGGTGTCTTTTATACAGGTAACGAGCTGAGATTAGGAGCACTCTCTTAAAGGGAGTGCTCCTAATCTCAGCTGGTTACCTGTATATAAGACACCTGTCCACAGAAGCAATCAATCAATCAGATTCCAAACTCTCCACCATGGCCAAGACCAAAGAGCTGTCCAAGGATGTCAGGGACAAGATTGTAGACCTACACAAGGCTGGAATGGGCTACAAGACCATCGCCAAGCAGCTTGGTGAGAAGGTGACAACAGTTGGTGCGATTATTCGCAAATGGAAGAAACACAAAATAACTGTCAGTCTCCCTCGGTCTGGGGCTCCATGCAAGATCTCACCTCGTGGAGTTTCAATGATCACGAGAACGGTGAGGAATCAGCCCAGAACTACACGGGAGGATCTTGTTAATGATCTCAAGGCAGCTGGGACCATAGTCACCAAGAAAACAATTGGTAACACACTACGCCGTGAAGGACTGAAATCCTACAGCGCCCGCAAGGTCCCCCTGCTCAAGAAAGCACATGTACAGGCCCGTCTGAAGTTTGCCAATGAACATCTGAATGATTCAGAGGAGAACTGGGTGAAAGTGTTGTGGTCAGATGAGACCAAAATCAAGCTCTTTGGCATCAACTCAACTCGCCGTGTTTGGAGGAGGAGGAATGACCCCAAGAACACCATCCCCACCGTCAAACATGGAGGTGGAAACATTATGCTTTGGGGGTGTTTTTCTGCTAAGGGGACAGGACAACTGCACCGCATCAAAGGGACGATGGACGGGGCCATGTACCGTCAAATCTTGGCTGAGAACCTCCTTCCCTCAGCCAGGGCATTGAAAATGGGTCGTGGATGGGTATTCCAGCATGACAATGACCCAAAACACACAGCCAAGGCAACAAAGGAGTGGCTCAAGAAGAAGCACATTAAGGTCCTGGAGTGGCCTAGCCAGTCTCCAGACCTTAATCCCATAGAAAATCTGTGGAGGGAGCTGAAGGTTCGAGTTGCCAAACCTTAATGACTTGGAGAGGATCTGCAAAGAGGAGTGGGACAAAATCCCTCCTGAGACGTGTGCAAACCTGGTGGCCAACTACAAGAAACGTCTGACCTCTGTGATTGCCAACGAGGGTTTTGCCACCAAGTACTAAGTCGAAGAGGTCAAATACTTATTTCCCTCATTAACATGCAAATCAATGTATAACTTTTTTGAAATGCGTTTTTCTGGATTTTTTTGTTGTTATTCTGTCTCTCACTGTTAAAATTATAGACTGATCATTTCTTTGTCAGTGGGCAAACATACAAAATCAGCAGGGGATCAAATACTTTTTTCCCTCACTGTACATGTCATCCTCTTCATAGAATTAACAGGATTTTTTAAATTCTTCAATTACCAGCGATGTTTCATGTCACTTAATTCGAGTGGTGAGTTTCAATGGATGTACATTTTGTTTTTCATAGTTTCATTATGTTTAACCAGCAAGAAAACAAAACACAGATTGGCTACTGTAGGTCAATTAGAATGGATTTTGTTAAAACATTTGAAGATGGAAAGAAAGGGTTCATTTTTTAAATGTTTCAGTGTAAAGATATGTGTATGTATAATCCTTGTGTATGGGATTTATAATAAGTTAACAGATTGTGTGAAAGTTGTTTTTGTGTGTGTGGTTTTCTCTCCCCAACTGCATGAGATTCTCTCTCTTACACAATAAGAGACACTTTTCACATGACCAATGACCTGCATTTAAATGAGTTTCACATACATCTGTCAAAACCACATTTCAACAAAAACTAGTTCAGGGCACAAATTGCAATCAAGAGGCAGTGTATGTAGAACAGAAAATACTAGGCAAATCTTTATACAAAGTGAAAATGCTGGAAACAAATCAACTAACCGTGCTCAGGAAGCAGATTCACAGAAACAGCTTAATGAGATTCTTCGATCAATATGCTACATATTGTATTGTATTGACTCATTGTATCCATTGTATCCAGTGTTGGACAGGGATTGACCAATCGATGGCTCTTGGCTTTACTGGATGTGCCACTACTAATACAACTGTGTTCAATGTTCTCTCACACCTGTGCATTAACCCTTTGTTTGATAGGGCTGAAGAGGCAAGTAGTTCTTACTGCTGCTGTGTATCCTCCTCTTTTATGTTATTACGATCTAATAAATAATTAATTCAAAGTAAGGAATTTATGGCAAGCCGTTGTGACATTTAATCCACAATTGCTGATATCAAAAATGATCTGGTATTTTTGATATCAACAATTGTATTTTTGATATCAGCAATTGTATTTTGTATATCAGAAATTGAATTCTTGATATGAAAAATGCATAAATCAATAGCATCTGGTTCTATTTTTGATATCAAAGATGCATACTAATTAACATCCTGTTCCTATTTTTGATATCAAAAATGCATACTAATTAACATCTGATTTCGTCTGCTTTCCGTGTTATAGTTACTCCCCCAGTAGATGTGAATAACTCTGCTCTCCGACTGGCATCATCTCATTGTTAATGTCTGACACTGCCCTGTTCACTGCTGAACAACCTCAGCGGTATTTCCATTCTCTACTGGCATTTTTCCTCTTTATTTATGTTTCTCCTTGATAGTTCGTACCATGTGCATTTATGTTATATCAAATGAAAGAACAAGTTGTGGCCTTTCGCATTATAAGGGGTAATCAAAACAAGAGTACAAACAAAAACTTGAGCATATGCAAATCAGTCCTGTACACTGAGAAATGGCCGATTTCACAAGCCTATAGCTCAGGCCAGGAAGACCCTACATACGCGAGTCAGACATCGTTTGAAAGTTACTGGTCTCTGGTTTCTATATTTTATTATTTATATTTTGATAAACTTATTTGATACATTTTTTTTTATAATGACCTGAAAATAATGGGGCGGAGTATAAAGGGTTAATTTACACGTCAACAGATGTTAATTAGTATGCCTTTTTAGTATCAAAAATAGAACCGGATGTTAATTAGAATGCATTTCTGATATCACAAATACAATTTCTGATATCACAAATACAATTTCTAATATCAAAATACATTTGTTGAGATCAACAATTGGCAGTTAATTATTGATATCACCAACTGTATTCTTGATATCAACAATGCATACTAATTAACATCTGGTTAAGGATTAAATGTCACAATGGCATGCCATAGGAATTCGGTTGAAACAATAGCATTCACTTTGTAGATTAGAGACAGAGGTACTTAATACAGTTGTCCTATATAAAATATGTCACATGGCATTCATGTTAATAGAGTAAGCTGCCACACTAGTCATTGCTACTGGTACAAGTTCAAATAACAACCATAAATATGTGAATTTATATATACTTTAGATGGCATTCAAATGAATCTAGGAGGACAAAGTTTTCTTCCTGGCACTGCTCTGCTTGGTCTCGGTAGATACCTGCTCTTTCCAATTTGTCATGGCACAAGACAAATCACCATCGCTTTTCCTCCCTCCTTAGTAGGGTTGCCATTCATATCTTCTGGCATATTAATATGTGTTTGTAGCAGAAGATAAGACTGCTAATGTAAGTAGTATATCAATTTAAGAATTGATAATATAGGACATCAGGGGAACAGATTTGAATATCAAATGGCGGAGATAACTGTCAAGTAGAAAACTTCTTGAAATCAGGCACCATTCAAAGTTTTCAAAAGCCTAATTTGTGAGGTTGTTCTAAGGGGAGGCCAGGATTTAACAATTATATTAGGCAATAATATCTGTATTCACATCTTACAACTATTTTATGGTTGATTTTTTTCATTGAACAAGAACATGCACTTGTCATCCATCAGTGGATGGAGTAGATTCTGTGATTGAGTTTTCATTTGCTGCTTATTAGACTGACAATTTTATGAAAGCCTCTTGATAGGGAGAAATTTTACTCCCTCAACAGATAGGCGGACAAGGAATACTCAGGACCTGATTTAACTGAAATAATACCAAAATAGTTTATTCAGCTACAACCAAGCGCTCTGGAGATGGCCAGTGGGGAAGACGCATCTAAAGTTTTTCTAAAGAACATACTATCATATACAAGATGACTCCCTTTGGCTGCTGGGCAACTAGATGACGTCAATGAGGTACCCTAAACTTGATCACAGACATCTCCTGTGTCTTCTGTTCTCTCTATGGCCTTGGATGATTTTTTTTTTCTAAAAATCAGCTACACAGACTACTGCACCTGTCCTCTCTGAAGCAATACACAAACCTTAAATTCATACATGAGTTACACAATCTTGCTGCAACAATGGTGCGAATATAATATATTTGGCATTCAGACAGGGCACTGTTGCACATCACCTCTCATTAGCGGTTAAGAACAAAGACCATCAGAGAATTACTCACAACACAGTATCTGCTCCAAATTTCACTGACTTTCAGATTTTCATTCTGAAGAGGAGCATGAATTTTCCTTTTATTCCCTTGCCTGATTATCACGGGTATGATTTTCAATTAAAAATGTATCATTTTTGAGAAGACATGTACATTTGTTTTAAACAACCTTATTTTGTTTTGCCCGCAAAACTGCAGTTTACACACCTTTTAAGCCAATGAAATGATTAGTTTGTGGAGCCTTGTCCATCAAAAAGAAAGAACAAATACTGCAAGGTTCATTTCAAGGGCATTTCTTAATTCAATCATCACCAATGAGCCATACCTTCAACATGATGCCAAGAATGGTTTTAATCAAATCGTGAGATCCCTTTGAACCAGTGTCCTAATGCTACTAGGGGTAAAGATTCCATGGTGGCTGATTTCTAAGCAATATTAAACCATACAGAGGTCCAGATTGAATTGTTGAAGAATGGTGATTGTCGAGAAGGAATAGAAGGGCATGCGTCTCTTTCCTCACACATTTTATCTGCACCAGCCTTCTGCAAGTTCCAGTGACTTCCATCAACATTTAAACCAGCTGCATTGTGAAATTGTAATTGCAAATTGTACACAAATGTGCAGTGAATGACCTACCATGAAAAGGATGTAATTGGTTTACGTTAGTTGATTTTCATTAATCATTAAATGTATTTATTCCTGAGCCCTTATATTACTAATATGCTTTGATGTAGTGCTTCCTAAAGCACCATTTATATCATATTTGTACACCACCTAGGACTATGAGATAAATGGTTTTAAATGCATAGCCTTCCAAGTAAGGTATTCTAGTGCATGTATGAATGTTATTGCATACAGAATCATTGTTCTTTGTCTGTCTTCTGCATTAGACCGCTAGATCCTAGATCAAACAGTCTAATGCAGTAGACAAAGAAAATGTCCATGTTCACTCTCAAATTGCCATATTTAGCCTGGACTATTGTGATTTTTTATTTTAAGGGATTAAATTAAAACAATCAGGAAAGAGGAGACAAAGCTGTGCTGGGCTTCTGGTAAAAACCTGTCAGCAGAGGGTGAAAAATGGGGCCAGGAAATGACTTATATATAAAATGAGTTGGGGCATTTTTTCAGTTTTACATTGCATGTAATATGCTCCACTATGGATAAAAAGAAATGTCTGTCATATATCCTGCAGTTTGCAGTTATGAACTTGAATTTTACACAGCAATTTTCTTTTCTTCTTCTTTTAGCCTGGAGGGAAGAGTCTCTCGCTTAAAAGAAGCCTTCATTCTGAAACTTAACGAAGCTTTAGACATTACATCTATTGACCCTTAACAATGCATCCATATTGCTGCAAGGATCATGATATAGCATATACTTGAAAATACCTTATTTTTCATGGAAATTATCTCTCAGACCATCTTCGTTGCAGTAATTCCCAATTAATGAATACAAACTACGTGTACAAATAAGTAGGCACCTATACTTTTTACACTTAATTTGCATTAATTCTCATGCACATCACAAAGTGTTTACAGTTTATGCAGATAATGTAACATTATATAGACATTGGATAACCCTGTGCAATTCAGTTCAAACATGAAACAGAAAAGTTCAATTTTGGGCTCATTAACTACTACTATGAATAATAATAATACTAATAATAATACTAATAATAATAATAATAATAATAATAATAATAATAATAATAATATACAGGATTGTATATGGCAAATGTTGCTTTTGACTTCACTAGAAATACTTTTTTTTCCAGCGTGTCGTCCAACTTGAACAATATTTGTCCTTTGAATACAGCCTCAGAGCTGCAGAGCTGCTCTTGGGCACTCCTGACTTTACCCTGTTTGAATCACACCCAAAAAAAAACAAAATGCAGAATGCTCTCGGATCTGCAGCAGGCTGGATGAAATACGAAAATTAAGTTACCTCAGGAAATGATGGCAAGAATGCCTTCTGTGAATGGACCTCTTAGCATTCAATAATCATAATAATTGTAATTATAAATGATAATTAACCACAGCAATTTCCAGCAGCCTCTAATGTGCCAGCTACTCACTACACTGCAGACAAGGATAGAGGAGTGATATATTACTTACCCAATGAATGTACATGGGACAATTTAGGAATCAATTTGGGACAATTTAGGAGTTAATCTGAGAACAACAGAAAAGCATTGGGAAGAGGTCCACCTGCTGGCCCAACAGCACAACTTCCCAGAGCAACCAGAGTTTCCTTGCATACGTCACATTAATGTACTGATCAGTTCACCTTAATTAGTCAATAAAAAAATGTACAAATGTTGAACAAACTTTGTATTGTTATGTATTTAACATGACCTTCAAATATTCTGCACAGTTTTGACCTCCAACTATGAAAGTAAACTATTCAATATATTTCCATCTGAAATCTGTTGCAGCTTGGGAATGAAATATGACAGATTCAATTAAAGTCTTATCTTCTGCTACAAACACACATTAATATGCCAGATATAGATTGCATGAATGTGACCCCAAACAGTACATCTATTTTTTTTTCTCTCTCCAGGATTTGAAATGTACCATCATTAAACAAAGAGCCATAATCTGTTCTCCAGAGCGGAATTATCAATCAATACACAGACACATGCCACTGTTTTTTAAAATTAAAATGGAGATTTCATGCTTTGAAATACCTTGAACTCAATTACTGAAATGTGTAAATAATCCCATTAAAGGCGAAGCCAGGAATGCTGATTTACTTACTCAACTGCAAGCAACACCAACACTAGCTTTTTGATTCAGATCCTAATTAGTGCTACCTCAGGTTACTCTGTATAAATATGAAGGTATATACAAAGATATATACACTCACCTAAAGGATTATTAGGAACACCATACTAATACTGTGTTTGACCCCCTTTCGCCTTCAGAACTGCCTTAATTCTACGTGGCATTGATTCAACAAGGTGCTGAAAGCATTCTTTAGAAATCTTGGCCCATATTGATAGGATAGCATCTTGCAGTTGATGGAGATTTGTGGGATGCACATCCAGGGCACGAAGCTCCCGTTCCACCACATCCCAAAGATGCTCTATTGGGTTGAGATCTGGTGACTGTGGGGGACAGTTTAGTACAGTGAACTCATTGTCATGTTCAAGAAACCAATTTGAAATGATTCGACCTTTGTGACATGGTGCATTATCCTGCTAGAAGTAGCCATCAGAGGATGGGTACATGGTGGTCATAAAGGGATGGACATGGTCAGAAACAATGCTCAGGTAGGCCGTGGCATTTAAACGATGCCCAATTGGCACTAAGGGGCCTAAAGTGTGCCAAGAAAACATCCCCCACACCATTACACCACCACCACCAGCCTGCACAGTGGTAACAAGTCATGATGGATCCATGTTCTCATTCCGTTTATGCCAAATTCTGACTCTACCATCTGAATGTCTCAACAGAAATCGAGACTCATCAGACCAGGCAACATTTTTCCAGGCTTCAACTGTCCAATTTTGGTGAGCTTGTGCAAATTGTAGCCTCTTTTTCCTATTTGTAGTGGAGATGAGTGGTACCCGGTGGGGTCTTCTGCTGTTGTAGCCCATCCGCCTCAAGGTTGTACGTGCTGTGGCTTCACAAATGCTTTGCTGCATATCTCGGTTGTAACGAGTGGTTATTTCAGTCAAAGTTGCTCTTCTATCAGCTTGAATCAGTCGGCCCATTCTCCTCTGACCTCTAGCATCAACAAGGCATTTTCGCCCACAGGACTGCCGCATACTGGATGTTTTTCCCTTTTCACACCATTCTTTGTAAACCCTAGAAATGGTTGTGCGTGAAAATCCCAGTAACCGAGCAGATTGTGAAATACTCCGACCGGCCCGTCTGGCACCAACAACCATGCCATGCTCAGAATTGCTTAAATCACCTTTCTTTCCCATTCAGACATTCAGTTTGGAGTTCAGGAGATTATCTTGACCAGGACCACACCCCTAAATGCATTGAAGCAACTGCCATGTGATTGGTTGGTTAGATAATTGCATTAATGAGAAATTGAACAGGTGTTCCTAATAATCCTTTAGGTGAGTGTATAAACAACTAAAACAAAAATGTAATTGAATGAGATGATGAATGAACTTAAAACTTTTATCTTCCAAGTTATTTAAAGTGAAGTACAAAGTCTGATACCTTACGCTTTCACGAACATTTAAGAAGCGTACATGATACGATTTACATTAAACAGATTAAGATTTATACCCTATAATGCTTGTCCTTTAGATTTGAACTGGTGTCCATCTGTAGGAGTAATGTAAAGCAATAAGTGGAATGGACCATGACATGATGTCTACGCAGACCTGCCAACCCTGGACTTTTTTTTTTTTTGAGTAGTCAACCAGAAAACAATATATTATGCATATACTTCAGATAAAAGACAATATTTAATGAATAAATAAGGTGAACAGCAGCACAGTCAATTAATAATACCTAAAATAATAGTGCACTTTTAGTTCTAGCTAACCTTGCTATGACGTGCATGGCTGCAAGAAGGCATCACACACACATTAGTTTTGTTTCCAACACTCAGACATGAGAGTGGATGAAGATGAAAAAATGTGAAAGTCTGAAGAGGAGCACCAAAGGCGCTAAAACCTAGGCCAGGGGTATAGGGGCTGCCATGGACCTTTGGGGTCCACGGGGGAAGCCCTGGTTGCCAATTTCATGAGTGTATCTGGCACTAGAATTATATAAAATAAGCAGGGAACCTAAATCAATAATCAGCCCCAGAGCTTCATTCTGCGGTTGGTGTTTTTATATTCAGTATTTGTGATACCGTAATTACTTGTGTAAAAAGGAGTATGTTCTATGTTCAGTATTCTACTACTCCATGTATACGTGTAATTACGGTATATTCGGTTTCCTAGGATCTTGCGCACTGTGGTTGTTTTGAGGGAGAGACAAAGCGGTTACCATGCTGAGAACGTGTAATATGTAGAGACAAATTGTGATTTAACAGGTGATTGTAATGAAATCATCTCTTAGCTCTCTAATAACTTATTTACAGATAATATAAGTGTTTGCAGTTTACTCGAATTGTCACGATGGTTTCAAGTAGAGACGCCTCTGCATCAACATCTCGACTTACACGGTATCGACTTATGTCGCCAGTCTTGGAATAATTTCGGAGGATGAATGTGCATGAAATTCACTCTCTGCATTGCTGTAACTGTCCCTATGGTGCTACTCATGGACCAGTCCACACATACACTAGGGATGTAATGGTATACAGTATGTTGCTGAACAGTTCGGTTTGCCCCCTACAGTTCAATACGCACACGTGAACTGCGGAATTATTATACGCCTGTAATTTTCCTATAATTTCCAAAACGTACTTATTGCACTGCATGATACACGCACGTTGTACATTCAGATCCACAGAACCGGATGCGCAGCTTGTGAACAGGCAGGCAACTTCTTGGGGATCCAGTCCGTTAGGGGGCTCCTGAGGACTGACAAACTTCACAGCAATCCACAGCAATGTCTCAAAATGTGGCAACCGCAGTGACCACAACCCCCTCTCCTTTAAACAACCTATGGACGATTTGCAATGACATCTCAGTTGGATCATGACCATGGCGAGCGCTAGCGAGACAGAGAGAAGCAAATTTGAAGAGGCTCCTCCATCTTTCAAATCCACTGTGTGGGAACATTTTGGATTCAGCATTCAATACAATGATGAGGGTAAGAAGACTATAAACAAACATAGTACAGTCTGCAAGCATTGCTTTGTCACTGTCAGCTACTCGAGTGGAAACATTTCTAATATGTGTCATTTACGTCACCATCACCTGGCCGTATCCCTTGCAGGTGTAGTTGGAGCAAGGAGAGTCCACTCGTTAGCAAAAACACAACAATCTCTCACTTCTGCCTTCCAAAAACAATTTGCAACAAATTCAGAAAAACAAAGCAATTCCGAAAGCAGTGGGAGTATTCATAGCCAAAGATTTGCAGCCCTATTCGGTGGTTACTTATTCGGGATTTTGTCACCTGATGAAAAAAATTGAACTGCGTTGCAAAATCCCCTCCCGCACACATTTCAGCAGCAACGCAATTCCCAAACTCCATTAAACATCACAGAGAAAAACTGAAAATGAATTGACACAGGCACCCTATCTTGCTCTCTCCACTGATAGTTGGACCTCCAGAGCAACTCAAAGCTAACTCACTGTGACGGTTCACTATGTATTGGATTGGGAGCTGAAGAGCTACGTGTTGCAAACTCGTCCCCTGTATGAGAGTCATACAAGTGCATACATAGCCCTAGAATTAATGAATGCTGTGACTGAGTGAATGCCATCTGTGACGCTGATGAGATTGGGCCCCACATTGGATGTTTTGCATGCATCCTGAACCTCGCAGCCAAGAGGGCAGTCTCTCTCAAGGCAGTGTCCTGCCTCCTAGGGAAGGTCAGAATAGTGGTGACTTTTTCACAATAGCACCACCGCTCACCAAGTTTTGACAGTCAAGCAAGAGATGCTAAATATACTAAAGGACAAATTAATCCATGATGTCACAACCCGTTGGAATACCACACATGACATGCTGGAACGTTATGTGGAACAGCAACAGGCCATCTACTCTGCTGTATTGGACAAGGCTGTGAAGTAGTCAGTCAAAGACATAGCCATGCTGAATGATAGTGAACTGAAGCTGGCAGAAGAACTCATTCAGCTACTCAACCCCCTGAAAACAATGACAACTCTCATGAGCAGTGAAACACGTCCCACCTCATCAATGATTCTCCCTCTAAAGACAATGATTCTCAAATCAGTGGCACCAGGTTCTGAGGACAGTGTAACCACCAGGGAGGCCAAGGCAGCCATCACTCAGGACTTGGAGAGACGATACACAGACCTGGATCTTCTAGACTACCTTCACAGAGCTACAGCCCTTGATTCAAGGTTTAAATCCTTGCCAGCCTGCTGTGACAGAGTCTACAAGGATCTCAAGAAATTATGGAGCATGAACATTAGGTATTTAATCTATTTTTAAATGATTTTTCATTATATTGTTTTTTTAATTATCATGTGCATTAAAATGTGATTAGATGTTTTTTTGATGAGATATGTGTCACACGTGAAGAAAAACATTGAGAAATGTTTTATTTCACGTGTAAGGAACATACATTCAGCCAAGACAGTTAGTGCTTGACTTGCATCCCAGTACACAGCTCTGCATCGGACCAGCATACTTTGATGTCAAAATACGTGCATGCTATGCAAAAAAAGTACAGGTTGGCAGGTCTGTCTTTGGATACACAGAAACCGTAGGAAAATAACCCTTCTGTAAGATCCAAATAGCTTGATTTTCAGTCAAGAGAAGAAAGCTTCAACACTATATTAATTAATAAACTGTTTTAAGAAATTCAAAAAATTTGACGGAGCATGTTACTCAGTATTTCTAACAGATAGGTTGTGGCTTTTTAATCAGATTTCCTTAGGCTATTTTAAATAGATCCAGTTTAAAGGAGATGAAAGCAGGAATGTTCCAAGTCAAATCTGACAGGTTAAAAACTTTCCCTTGATCTTCAGCTCTGTGTTGCCCTCCGGCTGCAAGGTATATAACACTGCGGAGACGAATGAAACCTCCAAGGTTTTCCTCTGACACTTTGTTCTTTATTACATGTTTTTTTTCCCCTCAAACCCTGCACCCTAGGTATGCTGCATTTATTTGTTGGATAACTCTGATTTTCCCCATAGGCAAAACCCAGAGAAAATCACGAATCATCACTTACGATAGCAATCACATTCTGCTTCTGCATTAGCTTTTTTTTTTTTTAAACACACACAAGTAATTCCCTCTGGAAAACAATGCACTGTCACTGACATACTTTAAGCATAGCACGATTCTGATCAATGTTGATTAAATTTTAAAAATAATATATAACACTTGAACTAAATGCACAAAGGTTTATTTTTTTATTGAATATCTTCCTGCTGATTTGGTTATAAATGCAAACTAACAGCAAAGACATCAAGGCAATGTATATATTTTCCAGTCTTATTTAAGAATGTCAATATGAAAAGTAATTCCTTCCATACAGTTCATAAAGACTGTCTTTAGGAACCACATACTTCAGGTTGTTCAAGTATTAGCAGCATGATTAAATAACCAGAGGATTACATTAGATCTTTGATTAGATCTCTTTGATTAAAAGGGAACTGAACTCAAAGTAACAATGTGGGATTTTTATATGGAACATAAAATTACAAAGTGGTAAACTGCTGTTTTGAAAATGATTACATGTTGTTCCTATATTCTGGGAAAAAACAAAGTTGTATGCAAATTATATAGACAGAGGGGTGAAAAAACAAACAAAACAGCCCCCAAAAAACATGATAATTTAGAAGAGCTTCAGCCACTGCCACCATTTTGGCTACAGGCCAGTAGTATTAATAGACCCCAAAGAGTTTAACTACTAGAGTTATTTCTCTAGAGTGCATTAAATCACCGACATCACACACAGCATTAAAATAGCATTTTTAAGAGCATTAGACTTTCTTGCATTAATTAATCTCACACTTTAAAACACATATTCCCTGAGTGCCTCCAGTTGGGGCCAGCTATGTCATACTGCTGTCAATGGAATAAAATGTGCTCATAAGCGATTAGGGGGAACGCTTGTGTGTCACAGAGTGTGAAGTGTAAAAGGTTTAGTATTTACTAACCACTTTCCTTGACACATTTATTAAAATAAATCTATATTTGAAGGCATTGTGTACAGGGATAATAGCTTTATAGACTGTAGGACGCAGACCCCCCCTTGGCCTGAGTGACTCTTGCAGTGAGATGCACAGGCCCTTGCCACAAAATACCATCAATATTGGCAGTATACTTTTAACCAAAATGTCACAGCATCTACAGACTGTCCTTCATAAAATAAACTATGGCCCTTGAGAAAATCCCCCACAGTCGAACTGCAATCTCTGCAGTGAACGATCAGGGCAATGTGCTATGGATGGAAGTGTTATCAATGCTGTTACCACACTTAAGGCTGTTGCATTGAAGAGCATTGGGGACTCATCACACCACAAAATGTTCTAATGTCCTGTTCTTTGCCTCCCTTTTGATGGTGTCAAGTCTGCTGGGACCATGTCTATCCTTCCACATGTATGATGAATGGATTGCTGCCATAAAATCCTTGGGCTTGCAATCCCATATGTGTAGTGGACACACTTCAGGGTACAGTGATGTGATCGTGATCAAGCACTTCCCACTATCGAACAAACACAGTCTCTCTCTTTCCCTAGATATTGAGGACATCTCCAGAAATATACATTTGTGTCCAGTGAACTGGCAATTCATTAAATGACTTCTGTCCCAGTTACCTTGCCTCTGCTGTATAGTCACAGTGCACATTAATAAAGACATATTTTAAAATATGAATGTTCACATAAAATCTCAAACCAAACTGTCTCTTACCTGACATACTGGAATGCTCTGGTCTGAGTTCCTGGCCCATACACCTAAAATAAGAATACATCAAAAACATAAAAATCTAAACAGTACAGAATTTCTTTCACTTTGTTAAAACAAATTGAAACATAATACTTAAAATGATATGACAACCATTAGTAACTTTACATTTTTTTTTTTTTTAAATGAACGTCTTCCTTGATGATTGATTTCATTTACTTCTTAAAAATCAACTGGACGGCATTTAATGGCTGGTAGTCAGAAGCATTCTTTCACATTCCTTGGTACAGGCCTACTCTTAGCCTTGATTCTGAAGTAGCTTTAATCCCTCAGGGAAACCCATTGCATATATGTAGAAAAAGTGTTTTTTTCATTTTCAGAAAATGAATTTCATCCAAACAGTGGCATAAAACATTTAGGGATATTCCTCATAAATAAATAACTAAACTAACAATTATATATATATATATATATATATATATATATATATATATATATTACAATTTAACAGACAAATTTCACAGTTTGGATAATGAACAGCCACAGTCATTAAAAGTGTTTGCTTGTCATGCACTGAAAACGGCTAATAAAAGTGAATAATCTCTTTGGACATCATTTTTCAAATATTTCAACACCATTCCACATGTCAAGAGCACTAACAGAATATGCTCCAGGGAGGTTTAAATGCAAAAACAGCAGCCAAAATCAGGACTGCCTGGTAAACCCTTTCCTATTCTGTCCATCGATTAATCTCCAGAAAAACATCTTGGGTTTCTTAAGAGATTAAACAAGCAAATATCTCCTTCTACATCCCTATACATAATGTATGTCAGTGCCTCGAAACACAAAGTATTGGAAACCAATGAGCTTTTTACAGTTCACTAGGATGATACCTACTGTGAGAGGTTCCCCTTGGAGTGCTTGCAGAATGAAGTTGCTCACCACACGGCCATCGTTCATGTGCATCCGAGAACCAAATGTGTTAAATATCCTGGCCACCCTGACCTCCACTCCTTCCTATTGGGGCAGAAGTCAGATAGCATTTCATTTGTCAGATGTATCCAGCATACAGACCTGTGTATTCATAGAAAACCTTTACATTCCTCTTGTTAATGCTCCAGTAAAAGGGCTTGTATAATTCAGAAATACACCATCATTTGGTCAAGCTTTTGCCAAGGTCATCTGGGCCTTTATATATACAAATGCTTCCTATTATTACTTTTAGTAAGAACAACTCAAATACTCACAGGAATCCAATTTATTAAAATAAAGCTTATCCTTGACCCCCTCTGCAGTTTTAGACTTTTAGAAAACTAACCACCGTTCTGTGAAAGGTTTTCTGCACTGGAGTTCAAGTATTAACTTTTAGATCATGATAATTATGTACAGAATGAACATGTGTATGAATAACTCAAGAGGAGTAGACCCATTATGCGCATGATTCTTGCTTTTGGCATTAGTGCACTGGCATTCTCAGTAATTGAAGGATTTTAAATTCTTCTATTAATGTATCACAATTTTTGAATAGCCCCAAGTTATGTAAGGTTACCTGACTGAATAAAATCATAGTATTCAACTGTTCAGCTCATTTTGTAGTTTAAATGAAAAGCATGTCTAAGGAAATGCCTAGAGCTCCTAACTTAGGGAGTTATCTTCCAGTTTGTAATATTGAAGAATAAGCCTTTTTAAGGCCACAGCTTTTGTTTTTTTATTTAACAAGCACCTTAAATATGAAATCATAAAATTGTATGGATCAAATTAAATGGGCTAAATAATATTTTTAGAACTGAATATTTTTAAATAAGCTGGCTTTACATTAGTTTCCCTTAAATACTTCTGTGTTACACCAAACTTTTGAAATATTGGTTTCATTCTCCCTAACACACATGAAAGACACTAGAATAACTAGACTTACAAGTCGCCCTGGATAAGTATGTCTGCTAATAAATAAATAATACTACTACATTCAATATGTGCTACAAATAGCAGAAACAGCAACAGGTCTTTATTTTCTTCTACATAAGGATCAGAAAGCTCTGACCCATCTCATGTATGTTCATGAAAATGGTGATTTTAAAATAAATAATTTAGAAAATCATACAGTGTTGATACCTGCAAGAGAAAGATTTTAAATGATCCCTATCCTCTTCAGCCAAGCACAAACCCTAAATTCTAAATCAACCTCACCCCTAAACAACAGCTGCAGTGAAACATGACAGAGCTTTACTGCTAATCCTATTAAATTCGATGTAATGGTCCTAATCCTCTTTCAACTGGAACTAATTTGTACTGTAGTATAATTATTTTATCATTTGCATTTTAAAATGTGTTTCGCTCTTAAAGGCAATAATCTGACTGGGATATGAACACGAAAATGAGACTGAACATTTCCTTTTTAAAACCCTTTGAATTGCTGAGCAATGCAATCTAATGACAATAATGATGCAGGAGGCTTATAGCTCTCTATCCCACAAAAGTTTAGAAAGCTTCATTAGAAGAATTAAGACACTAAATATGTACAAATATATGTAGTCTACATACACACAGACATATATATTTTTTCATACATATATGAAAATGTGTAATTAATTAAATGAAACCGTACAGTTGTCTCCACTGGGAGAGTATAACACAGTTGCCTTTGGCTTGGAAATAGTCAAGAGTTGAGATGCTTCTAACAATTGCTTCTTTGGCTGTTTGTATGTTTGTAATTTTCCATTTATACGGTTTTAATGAAATTAAAGGAAGCACATTCAAATATTTCAAACAGCAAAATAAGAATAAATTAAGCTTTTCATTGGCACCAAATCCTAATCAGCCTTTTCCATGTGTGGGTCATATTCCAAACATGAAGAATGCAGAAAACAAGGAAGCCCTGGAGAGGGAAATGCAACAGTGCAATGCAGATCATAGATCCTGTGATTACTCATCAGATGGATGACCAATAATGTTGAGATGATGTCCATTGGAATGAATGCATAAGATGTTAAGCATTTTGAAGATTGAAGGATGATTAAATCATTTGGAAGACCAGTGCCAGCAACACCTATTGATCTTGATGTTTTTATTTTTAAGGCACTCCTTAATTAGCACCACAGAGATCTTAACTGACACTGCACTTTAGCATCCAGGCCCTGGACATTGTAAAGAGAACTCCTTCAAGTCCAAACTGGTGGGCTATAGTTTTAACCACAGACGTCCATAGCTTAGTGTGAATATTCTTTGACTTTTATAAGGTGCCTGTTTTAAATTACAATCATACAATATATGATAGTGTAGTGTTGTCAACCCACCACCACCCATTTAACATGTTTAAAGCTCAATCAATACATGTTGGTATTTGTCAATCTGCGTCGAAAATAATACTGTAAAATCAAGACAATCAAACTTGCTCTACTGTCGATCTGCACCAGAACAGACTGAAGCCTTCAAGGAAAGTATGATAACATGTTGTGAAATGCAACGCACTGATCTACAGAAATGAGACTGCGATAACTGGACTGACTGACACCATGCTGTGATAGTGGTCCACTCTTTTTGCCAGTTACAAATAGACATGTGGATAGGAGGGTATGATTTGATAGGCAAGAAATGTACATGAAAGAAATTATAGAAACCATAATTAGGGATGTATTTGAAAACCCTGCAGACTTGACAGGATTGATAGGGATTTTTTTTTTACAAAAATTACTGAAGCACATTGAAGAAATACTTCATACTAATTACACAGATGTAGCACGTTAAAAGTGACTGCATACAGAATGTGTAGCTGTCAAAGCAGACATAAAACCTTGATGCTATGGGGTGTAAGTATTCCTGTTAGATTGAATTAATTACATTGCATAATTAAAATATTTAGTTTAATATCTAATAATATCTACATGTAATTATGTTGATGTCTTCCCAGTCAATTTCGATGTTTGAGGAAGATACTTAGCGTTTGATATAAAAATTACAAATTCTCAGTTAATTTTTGGAAATAAATAATGTTGAAATAGTTTATTTTAATGTAATTAGTGGGTAAATCAGAAAGAATCCTGCCTAATGTAAAAACCATCAAGAACTCGCAGGACATTTCACTACCTGACATCACTAACTGTAATAAGATGCATTTTACCAGTACTCAAATTTGTGAGAGAATTGCTAATATTCCTGTTCATAGTTTTCTTAAAGTGATATTACATAAAAATGCTTTTTTGTATGGTTTGCGCCATTTGACATTTTGAGAAATGCATTTTCCGGACAAAAGTTTTTTTTTTTTTAAATAGAGTACATTTAACATAACACTGTTTCACAACTTTTAATAATTTAAAAGCAATTTAACATACAATTATGCCAAACTATTTGATTAAGAAATTTACTGAGTAAAATAACCTTTTTACTACAAATTTGTTATCAGCATATACACTCACCTAAAGGATTATTAGGAACACCATACTAATACTGTGTTTGACCCCCTTTCGCCTTCAGAACTGCCTTAATTCTACGTGGCATTGATTCAACAAGGTGCTGAAAGCATTCTTTAGAAATGTTGGCCCATATTGATAGGATAGCATCTTGCAGTTGATGGAGATTTGTGGGATGCACATCCAGGGCACGAAGCTCCCGTTCCACCACATCCCAAAGATGCTCTATTGGGTTGAGATCTGGTGACTGTGGGGGCCAGTTTAGTACAGTGAACTCATTGTCATGTTCAAGAAACCAATTTGAAATGATTCGACCTTTGTGACATGGTGCATTATCCTGCTGGAAGTAGCCATCAGAGGATGGGTACATGGTGGTCATAAAGGGATGGACATGGTCAGAAACAATGCTCAGGTAGGCCGTGGCATTTAAACGATGCCCAATTGGCACTAAGGGGCCTAAAGTGTGCCAAGAAAACATCCCCCACACCATTACACCACCACCACCAGCCTGCACAGTGGTAACAAGGCATGATGGATCCATGTTCTCATTCTGTTTACGCCAAATTCTGACTCTACCATCTGAATGTCTCAACAGAAATCGAGACTCATCAGACCAGGCAACATTTTTCCAGTCTTCAACTGTCCAATTTTGGTGAGCTTGTGCAAATTGTAGCCTCTTTTTCCTATCTGTAGTGGAGATGAGTGGTACCCGGTGGGGTCTTCTGCTGTTGTAGCCCATCCGCCTCAAGGTTGTACGTGTTGTGGCTTCACAAATGCTTTGCTGCATATCTCGGTTGTAACGAGTGGTTATTTCAGTCAAAGTTGCTCTTCTATCAGCTTGAATCAGTCGGCCCATTCTCCTCTGACCTCTAGCATCAACAAGGCATTTTCGCCCACAGGACTGCCGCATACTGGATGTTTTTCCCTTTTCACACCATTCTTTGTAAACCCTAGAAATGGTTGTGCGTGAAAATCCCAGTAACTGAGCAGATTGTGAAATACTCAGACCGGCCCGTCTGACACCAACAACCATGCCACGCTCAAAATTGCTTAAATCACCTTTCTTTCCCATTCAGACATTCAGTTTGGAGTTCAGGAGATTGTCTTGACCAGGACCACACCCCTAAATGCATTGAAGCAACTGCCATGTGATTGGTTGGTTAGATAATTGCATTAATGAGAAATTGAACAGGTGTTCCTAATAATCCTTTAGGTGAGTGTATGTTCAGACAGTTGCACCACCTGATGTTTTGGGGCTTTGTAACACCAAAACTCAAAAAATGTATCATATTTAAATAAAAAGAAATTGATTCCATATAAAGTAGATATCATAGAAAAATGTTATACATTACATGTATTTCTTAAAAAAATGTTGAGGAAAATAATGGCTTCGGACACAAAAAAAATGCACGTCATGTCATTGACCCATATATTGTTTTTGATAACTAAATTGTTCTGAATGTGTGCTTTGCTCCTTTGACTCTTAATACTTAATAAAATAACATAAAACACACTACAGTAATCTTTTCTTTGAGGCAATATCCACCAACTTCTCCTTGCTAAATGACCACTTCACCCTAAAGTTTTTGTTTTTTCACTCTTATTAAGCTAATTTCCTAATATTCGTATGTTACCGAAAACTTACATTTTCTCAAAGTTTCAATGTTAATGCACTAGCAAACAACCCCCAAACCTTCAAATTTGGCTTTTGCAAAAACAAGGTGTAACTAGTATAATTTGCCTAACACCTAAATAATATCCACAGACTTTATTCTGAATTGTGTAATTACATTTCAGAGCCAAACTGAAAAACCTGACAGTATTGTATTCCAATTGAGTTAACTCAGCAGAAACGCAACCAAAACAGGAACGGAAACGTACGTGTACTGGGCCCCCGACACTAAGAGTAATTTAATCACT